>NC_051307.1:211173876-211798876 GCF_015220235.1 Choloepus didactylus | reverse complement strand
GCTACCCCAATTCTTTAGAACGTAAAAAGGGTTGTCTAAAGTGTGCGTAAGAGTGCCCACCAGAGTGACCTCTCGGCTCCTTTTGGAATCTCTCTGCCACTGAAGCTTATTTCATTTCCTTTCACATCCCCCTTTTGGTCAAGAAGATGTTCTCCATCCCACGATGCCAGGTCTACATTCCTCCCCGGGAGTCATATTCCACATTGCCAGGGAGATTCACTCCCCTGGGTGTCTGATCCCATGTAGGGGGGAGGGCAGTGATTTCACCTTTCAAGTTGGCTTAGCTAGAGAGACAGGGCCACATCTGAGCAACAAAGAGGCATTCGGGAGGAGGCTCTTAGGCACAATTATAGGGAGGTCTAGCCTCTCCTTTGCAGCAACCGTCTTCCCAAGGGTAAAACCTATGGTAGAGGGCTCAACCCATCAAACCACCAGTCCCCTATGTCTGTGGTCATGTTAGCAACCATGGAGGTGGGGTAGGCCAATACCCCTGCATTCTCCACAGGCTCCTCAAGGAGGCACTACATATTTTTTTCCTTGTTTTTCTTTTTTTTTTTTTTAACTTTCCTTTCTTTTTTAAATCAACTGTATGAAAAACAAAAAACAAAAAAAATACAATAAAAGAACATTTCAAAGAGACCATAACAAGGGAGTAAGAAAAAGACAACTAACCTAAGATAAGTGCTTAACTTCCAACATGTTCCTACTTTACCCCAAGAAAGTTACCTAATATAGCAACATTTCTGTGAACTTGTTCCTACTATATCCATCAGAAATTAACAGACCATAGTCATTCCTGGGCATCCCCAGAATGTTAAATAGCTTATCTGTTCTTCTTGGATTATTGCTCCCCCTTCCTTAATGGCTCTCTATTGCTAGTTCCCCTACATTCTAGATTATAAACCATTTGTTTTACATTTTTCATAGTTCACGTTAGTGGTAGCATATAATATTTCTCTTTTTGTGCCTGGCTTATTTCGCTCAGCACTATGTCTTCAAGGTTCATCCATGTTGTCATATGTTTCACGAGATCGTTCCTTCTTACTGCCGTGTAGTATTCCATCTTGTGTATATACCACATTTTATTTATCCCCTCATCTGTTGAAGGACATTTGGGTTGTTTCCATCTCTTGGCAATTGTGAATGATGCTGCTATGAACATTGCGTGCAGATATCTGTTCGTGTCACTGCTTTCCGATCTTCCGGGTATATACCGAGAAGTGCAATCGCTGGATCGAATGGTAACTCTATATCTAGTTTTCTAAGGAACTGCCAGACCGACTTCCAGAGTGGCTGAACCATTATACAGTCCCACCAACAGTGAATAAGAGTTCCAATTTCTCCACATCCCCTCCAGCATTTATAGTTTCCTGTTTGTTTAATGGCAGCCATTCTAATCGGTATGAGATGGTATCTCATTGTGGTCTTAATTTGCATCTCTCTAATAGCTAGTGAAGCTGAACATTTTTTCATGTGTTTCTTGGCCATTTGTATTTCCTCTTCAGAGAACTGTCTTTTCATATCTTTTGCCCATTTTATAATTGGGCTGTCTGTACTATTGTCATTGAGTTGTAGGATTTCTTTATATATGCAAGATATCAGTCTTTTGTCAGATACATGGTTTCCAAAAATTTTTTCCCATTGAGTTGGCTGCCTCTTTACCTTTTTGACAAATTCCTTTGAGGTGCAGAAACTTCTAAGCTTGAGGAGTTCCCATTTATCTATTTTGTCTTTTGTTGCTTGTGCTTTGGGTGTAAAGTCTAGGAAGTGGCCGCCTAATACAAGGTCTTGAAGATGTTTTCCTACATTATCTTCTAGGAGTTTTATGGTACTTTCTTTTATATTGAGATCTTTCGTCCATTTTGAGTTAATTTTTGTGTAGGGTGTGAGGTAGGGTCCTCTTTCATTCTTTTGGATATGGATATCCAACTCTCCCAGCCCCATTTGTTGAAAAGACCATTATGACTCAGTACAGTGACTTTGGGGGCCTTATCAAAGATCAGTCGGCCATAGATCTGAGGGTCTATCTCTGAATTCTCAATTCGATTCCATTGATCTATATGTCTATCTTTGTGCAGGTACCATGCTGTTTTGACAACTGTGGCTTTATAATAAGCTTCAAAGTCAGGGAGTGTAAGTCCTCCCACTTCGTTTTTCTTTTTTAGAGCGTCTTTAGCAATTCGAGGCATCTTCCCTTTCCAAATAAATTTAATAACTAGCTTTTCCAAGTCTGCAAAGTAGGTTGTTGGAATTTTGATTGGGATTGCATTGAATCTGTAGATGAGTTTGGGTAGAATTGACGTCTTAATGACATTTAGCCTTCCTATCCATGAACATGGAATATTTTCCATCTTTTAAGGTCCCCTTCTATTTCTTTTAGTAGAGTTATGTAGTTTTCTTTGTATAGGTCTTTTACATCTTTGGTTAAGTTTATTCCTAGGCACTTGATTTTTTTAGTTGCTATTGAAAATGGTATCTTTTTCTTGAGTGTCTCTTCAGTTTGTTCATTTCTAGCATATAGAAACATAACTGACTTATGTGCATTAATCTTGTATCCCGCTACTTTGCTAAATTTGTTTATTAGCTCTAGTAGCTGTATCGTCGATTTATCAGGGTTTTCTAGATATAAGATCATATCATCTGCAAACAATGACAGTTTTACTTCTTCTTTTCCAAATTGGATGCCTTTTATTTCTTTGTCTTGCCGGATTGCCCTGGCTAGCACTTCCAGCACAATGTTGAATAACTGTTGACAGTGGGCATCCTTGGCTTGTTCCTGATCTTAGAGGGAAGGCTTTCAGTCTCTCACCATTGAGTGCTATGCTGGCTGTGGGTTTTTCATATACGCTCTTTATCATATTGAGGAAGTTTCCTTCAATTCCTACCTTTTGAAGTGTTTTTATCAAAAACGGATGTTGGATTTTGTCAAATGCTTTTTCAGCATCTATTGAGATGATCAATTGATTTTTCCCTTTCGAGTTTTTAATGTGTTGTAATACATTGATTGTTTTTCTTATGTTGAACCATCCTTGCATGCCTGGAATGAACCCCACTTGGTCATGGTGTATGATTTTTTTAATGTGTCTTTGGATTCGATTTGCAAGTATTTTGTTGAGGATTTTTGCATCTATATTCATTAGGGAGATTGGCCGGTAGTTTTCCTTTTTTGTAGCATCTTTGCCTGGTTTTGGTATTAGATTGATGTTAGCTTCATAAAATGAGTTAGGTAGTGTTCCATTTTTTTCAATGTTTTGAAAGAGTTTGAGTAAGATTGGTGTCAGTTCTTTCTGGAAAGTTTGGTAGAATTCCCCTGTGAAGCCATCTGGCCCTGGGCATTTATTTGTGGGAAGATTTTTGATGACTGATTGGATCTCTTTGCTTGTGATGGGTTGGTTGAGGTCTTCTATTTCTTCTCTGGTCAGTCTAGGTTGTTCATATGTTTCCAGGAAATTGTCCATTTCCTCTACATTATCCAGTTTGTTGCCATACAGTTGTTCATAGTATCCTCTTATAATTTTTTTAATTTCTTCAGGATCTGCAGTTATGTCACTTTTTTCATTCATTATTTTGTTTATATGGGTCTTCTCTCTTTTTGATTTTGTCAGTCTAGCTAGAGGCTTGTCAATCTTGTTGATCTTCTCAAAGAACCAACTTTTGGTGATATTTATCCTCTCTATTGTTTTTTTGTTCTCTATGTCATTTATTTCTGCTTTAATCCTTGTTATTTCTTTTCTTCTACTTAGTTTAGGATTGGTTTGCTGTTCATTTTCTAGCTTCTTCAGTTGATCCATTAGTTCTTTGATTTTGGCTCTTTCTTCCTTTTTAATATATGCGTTTAGTGCTATAAATTTCCCCCTTAGCACTGCTTTTGCTGCATCCCATAGGTTTTGGTATGTTGTGTTCTCATTTTCATTCGTCTCTATACATGTGATTTTTAAAAGATTAGTTTATTATGTTCCTGCTCTGAATTTTCTATGTTTTCCATCACAGCATGTGTAGATTTTATGACTTTTAAAAAGCCATAAAAATATTTTTGGTAAGGGAAGTTAGATGAGATGGTCTCAATTCCAGTCTTTATTCTGTGTTCAAATATTTATTTATTGAACACCTACCATGTGTTGAGCACTGGTGGGCATGCAAAGACGCCCAGGTCTGGCCCATGCACTGGACGAGCCTCGAGGGCACATAACATGAATTGGTGACTCACTGCACACATAGCTAGAAGAAGTCGAAAACCAGAATAAAACACAGGAGAGCCTTAACTACGTTGTCCTTTGCCAGCTGGGTCTGAACGAATGGCCTTAACAAATCCTCAACCTGATATATGAGCTTAGTTTTGAGTTGCTTTAAAAATTAACAGTGTGTCAAAGGACATTATCAAGAAAGTGATCAGACAACCTACAGAATGGGAGAAAATTTGGGGGAAACATTTATCTGATAATGGCTTAGTATCCAGAATATATAAAGAACTCCTACAATTCAACAACAAAAGACAAGTGACCCAATTGAAAAATGGGCAAAGGACTTGAATAGACATTTTTCCAAAGAAGATACACAAATGGCCAATAAGCACATGAAAAAATGCTCAATATCATGATCTGTTTTAGTTTCCCAGCTACTAAAACAAATACATGCAATGGATTGGCTTAACAACAGGAGTTTGTTAGCTCATGGTTTAGAGGTTGATGGCTGGCTTCCTCCCGGGGTCGGGATTTCCTGGTTGGCCAGCAATCTTGGGGTTCCTTGGCTTTTCTGTTACATGGTAATGTGCATGGTAGCATCTTCTCCTTTCTCTCCTGGATTCCATTGACTTCTAGCTTCTGGCTGCTCCCTGTGGCTTCCTTTTCTGTGTCCTATTTCCTTTGTTCATAAGGACTTCAGTCGTGTTGTTAACTAATAACATCTTCAAAGGTCCTATTTACAAATAAGTTTACACCCACGGGACCAGGGGTTGGGACCTGAACATGCCTTTCGTGGGGGACATGACTCAACATGAGCCATTAAGGAAATACAGGTCAAAATCATGAGATACCACACCCATTAGGATGGCTATTATTTTTAAAAATGGGAAATAGCAAGTATTGGAGAGAATGTGGAGAAATTGGAACTCTCATGCATTGCTGGTGGGAATGTAGAATGGTGCAGCTGCTGTGGACATCAGTTTGGCAGTTCCTCAAAAGTTAAATTTGGAATTACCATATGACCTGGCAATTTCACTTTTAGGTATATATTCCAAAGAGTGAAAGCAGGGACTCAGACACTTGTGCACCAATGTTCATAGCAGCACTAGTCACAATAGCCAAAAGGTGAAAACAACCCAAGTGCCCAACAACAGATGAATAGATAAACAAAATATGGCATATCCTTACAATAGAACATTATTCAGCCATAGAAAGGAATGAAGTTCCAATAAATGCAACAGTGAGCCTTGTTTTCGATGAGTCTTGAAAGCATTGTGCTGAGTGAAATAAGCCAAACATCAAAGGACAAATATTGGATGATTCCATTTATACAAAATATCCATAATAGGCAAATTCACAGAGACAGAAAGTAGACTTTCTGAAGGGAGGAGGAGGGCTGAGGGGAGGAAGAATGAGAAGTTATTGTTTAAAGGGTGAAGAGTTTCTGTTTTGGGTGGTGAAAAAGTTTAGCAATGGAAAGTGGTGATGGTAGCACAACATTTTGAAAGTAATCAATGCCATTGAATTGTACATGTGAAAGTGGTTACAATGGGACATTGTATGTTATATATGTGTCACCACAACAGCAACCAAAAGTTAAAGATGGGGATGTTGATGAACCCAAAATCTGCAGTCAGAATCACGGGAAGGTTGGTGGATATTCGTGATATTCATGAAACGGCGGTTTGACAGCTCGTGTCATTCTTCGGTCACTCGGTTGGAACCATGTAGCACCGGACTGCATCATCCCTCTTGGGCTACATTTGAGTCCATGTTTCCAAACTCTAGTCATTTAAGTGCCACATTCCCATTTTTTTTTTTGTCATTGCTGCAAAACCTGTACTATTGTTTTTCTTTATATTTTTCTTTATTTGCACTCCTGAAACAAATTACTTTTAAATTAAAACTTCATGATATTGGAGACTCAGGCAAGATGGCGGCATAGAAAGGAGTGGAAGCTAAGTAGTCCCCCTGGAATAACTACAAAAAACCAGAAACAACTAGTAAATAATCCAGAATAACTGCGGGGGGACAAACGAGACCATCCATTCATCATACACCAACCTGAATTGGGAGGAATGCCCGAGAACACAGCATAAAATCTGTAAGCAAAACCTGTGGAACCAGGTCGGGAGACCCCCTCCCCCATAGCCCGAGCTGTGGAGCCTCATGGTGCCACAGAGACGCTCTCTCCCAGCAAGCGAATACAGCTCAGCTGAGCTCCAACTGGGGTTTTAAGTAGCGAGTGTGAACTGCTCACTACAGGTACGCAGCCCCAAAAAACAGACAGAGGCTTTGGGTGATGACTGACCTGGGAGAGCCGTAGGGTTGCCTTGGACTGGGTCTGAAGTGGACTATCTGTTTCTTTTTTGGCTCAGTGGAGAAAGCCCCAGTCATTTTCAGTTTCCAGGGCTGTGACTCGGGGAAGGATGAAGACAGCACAAGCAGAGAGAGAGACCATTGAAATGCTAATGACCTCCACCTGAGGGGTCTGTCTTCTCTAGGAGGAAAGGGGTGGGGCCCTTTCCATTCAGAACCAGACCCCAGAGCCTGGGGGAACACAGCCATACCTCCTCAAACCAGTCAAGAATTATAGGCTAACAGGCGTCACCTGCTGGGCAGAAAAGCATAGTGACCCGAGGCATCAAAGGGTGGAGCAATTTTCTAAGACACACCTGCAGGGAAACCAGATACTGAATATTTCTTCCCTCTGGGGCCTGAGCCTGTTCTGGTCCGGGAAAACCTGATTTGGATAACCAAGGAAACCATGCCTAGACAACAGAAAATTACAACCTACACTAAGAAAAACAAAGTTATGGCCCAGTCAAAGGAACAAACGTACACTTCAACTGAGATACAGGAATTTAAACAACTAATGCTAAATCAATTCAAAAAGTTTAGAGAAGATATTGCAAAAGAGATAGAGGCTGTAAAGGAAGCACTGGACATGTATACGGCAGAAATCAAAAGTTCAAAAAACCTACTAGTAGAATCTATGGAAATGAAAGGCACAACACAAGAGATGAAAGACACAATGGAAACATACAACAGCAGATCTCAAGAGGCAGAAGAAAACACCCAGGAACTGGAGAACAAAATACCTGAAAGCCTACACGCAAAGGAGCAGATGGAGAAAAGAATGAAAAAATATGAGCAACGTCTCCGGGAACTCAAGGATGAAACAAAGTACAATAATGTACGTATCATTGGTGTCCCAGAAGGAGAAGAGAAGGGAAAGGGGGCAGAAGCAATAATAGAGGAAATAATTAATGAAAATTTCCCATTTCTTATGAAAGACATAAAATTACAGATCCAAGGAGCGCAGCGTACTCCAAACAGAAGAGATATGAAGAGGCCTACACCAAGACACTTAATAATCAGATTATCAAATGTCAAAGACAAAGAGAGAATCCTGAAAGCAGCAAGAGAAAAGCAATCCATTACATACAAAGGAAGCTTAATAAGACTATGTGCGGATCTCTCAGCAGAAACCATGGAGGCAAGGAAGTGGTGTGATATATTTAAGATACTGAAAGAGAAAAACCACCAACCAAGAATCCTGTATCCAGCAAAGCTGTCCTTCAAATATGAGGGAGAGCTCAAAATATTTTCTGACAAACAGGCAATGAGAGACTTGTGAACAAGACACCTGCCCTACAGGAAATACTAAAGGGAGCACTACAGGGTGATAGAAGACAGGAGTGTGTGGTTTGGAACACAATTTGGGGAGATGGTAGCACAACAATGTAAGTACACTGAACAAAGGTAACTATGAATACGGTTGAGAGAGAAAGATGGGGAGCATGTGAGACATCACAAGAAAGGAGGAAAGATAACGACTGGGACTGTGTAACTTGGTGAAATCTAGAGTATTCAACAAATGTGATAAAATGTACAAATATGTTCTTTTACGAGGGAGAACAAGCAAATGTCAACCTTGCAAGGTGTTAAAAATGGGGAGGCATTGGGGGAGGGATGCAATCAGCATAAACTAGAGACTGTAACTAATAGAATCATTGTATTATGCTTCCTTTAATGTAACAAAGGTGATATACCAAGGTGAATGCAGATAAGAGGGGGGGATAGGGGAGGCATATTAGACACTTGACATTGGTGGTATTGTCTGATTCTTTATTCTATGATTTAAGGTTATTTTTCCTTTTGCTGCTTCCTAGCTGTCTTTTTTTTTTTGTTTCCTCTTTTTTTGCCTCTCTACCTTCTTTGACTCTCCCTCCTGCCTTGTGGAAGAAATGTAGATGCTCTTGCTTAGTATGAGCAGCATGTTCAATTAGGATGAACTTAAATGTTTGGAAATGAACACGGGTGTTGGTAGCAAGATGTGAGAATAACTAACAGCGCCGAATGGTGTGTGGATGAGGTGGAAAGGGGAAGCTCAGAGCCATATATATCACCAGAAGGAAAGTTGGAGGTCAAAAGATGGAAATGTATAAAACTGAATCCTATGGTGGGCAATGTCCATGATCAACTGTACAAATACTAGAAATCACTTCGTGAACCAGAACAAATGTATGACAAAAACAATTAGAAGTTAATAATAGAGGGGCATATAGGGAAGAACTATATACCTATTACAAACTATATACTACAGTTAGTAGTATTTCAACATTTTTTCATAAACAGTAACAAACGTACTATATCAATACTAGGAGTCAACAATTGAGGGGGGTTGGTTAGGGATAGGGGAGGTTTAGAGTTTCCTTTTCTTTTTTTCTTTTTGCATCTTTCACTTTATTTCTTGTCTGGAGTAATGAAAAGTTTCTAAAAATTGAACAAAAATTAAGTGTGATGGATGCACAGATGTATGAGGGTACCCAGGGGCAAGTGATTGTACACTTTGGATCTTTGGATAATTGTATGGTATCTGAACAATCTCAATAAAAATGAAAAAAAAAAAAAAAAAAAAAATTAATGATATTGAGGTAAATAGGAAGATGATCATTTGCCACAACTTGAAGGCTTATGTTGAAGTTAAAAATAAACCCATGTAACAAATGTTCCATATCAATGCAAGGTTTTGGTGGTGAGATGGTTTATGGGTATCCTGTATTTTATGCATGATTGTTCTGTAAACCCTTGACTTCTCTAATAAAGAAAAAAAATGAAGAAGGAGAAGGAGAGGGAGAAAACAATGGAGGGGATGGGAAGGTAAAGGGAAAAACCAAGCATTATTCACAATTGCCAAAAGGGAGAAGCCATACAAGTGCCCATCAATCAACGAATGGACAAACAAAATGTTAAAAAAAAAAGAAAGAAAAAAATACAGTGAAAACTGAACAGTGTTTAATTCTGCCTTAATTTTCTTGCCTGCAGAATGCTCGGATCCTGTGGTCTGCTCTTTTGTCAAAATGGGTACATAGAGAGGTATTAAAAATGAGTCAGCCCCTAACAGAGAGTTTTTCCAAAACCTCATTGGGAAAATTGAAAAAATAATTGTAAAGGGAACAACAACCTTCTCAGTACATAAGCCATTGAATGTGATGTGGTGTCCATGTGTCATGTAAAATCTCCTCTAATCCCACCAGGGGTCCCTGCCCACAGTGGGAAATGCTGTCCTGGTTCTCACAGGGCCAAGGTGAGGGCTGATTCTATTTAGCAGCCTTAGGGAGTGCCCTGGAGGGTTAGAAGCTTAGCAAGGTGTGGACTGTGAGCACCACAAGAAATGGCCAGAGTGCTCAGGCAATTCCAACTGTGAAATACAGGCCTCAGTTGAATCCCAGAAACCAGCAGGATGCACTGACTGTGACTGCCTTCCCTCCCCTTGCTCCAGGATCGTGCTTAGAGGGCAAGAGATCATCAGCTCTGTGGTCCCAGACTCAAACCGCGTCTTTGACTTCCAGAAAGCTTACAAGTTGACAGAAGAGGAGGTGAGCTGCCATCTTGTCTTTCTTGGGAAGGTGGGTTGGTGCCACCCTTCGAGGTCAACATTGAAAACGCAATTGGGCCATTGGACCTTGAGCCTCAATGCCTGTGATCTGTGATTTGAGCATCTGCCCAAATTTCAGATTGGGCTGCTCTGCAGATGATGCTCTCTAGAGGGTGTTCTGTTGGGTGACTTCAGGCATTTCATCTTCCTCCCATGAGTCTGAATTTGCTCATCATGAAATAATTTGTCAAATAATCTCCCAGGCATCTCCTAATTCCCCAATTGGTCTCTCTTTCCTCCTTGCAGGCTCTAAATGTCAGTGACCACTTTCCAGTTGAATTTAAACTACAGTCTTCAACAGCCCTCACCAACAGCAAAAAATCTGTTGCTCCAAGGAAAAAAAAAGCCAATCTTTCCTAGATACAAGAGTGCCATTTATATAACCATTTCTCGCCTCTAAATAAAACAGCTCTAACAGGTATAAACTGCTCCCTGCACTCAGGAAACAAGACTGATCCAACAGCTTTCATTTTTCAACTTGAATTTAATCCACCCTGAGCCAAATTCCTAGGGCTCCTATGTCCCTGAATTGTCCAAAAATAAACAAGAGGTTTTTGTGGTCCAAAAGGATGGTAATGGTGCCCTGAGCTCCGTCAGCTGTCACTGCCACTGCTCAACCCTGCCACGTAACAAACAGGCTGCAGGAAGAGGAAGAACTTATGCCTTCTGTCTTCATGAGGTGTTCCTAGGAAGAGACCAGAAATGCCAAGGTCCAAGGTCCTAACTACACCCCTGTGATTGGGGGTGCAATTAACTGTTTTAGGAACCTGCCTCCTCCTGTCCAAGGTCAGGCCACCAGCACATCTTGCCCGGATGAAAGATGAAGGCTACTCCCACCAGCTCTTCCTGCCTCCAAATTGTCCTCCTCCAACTCAGCCAACTCAGCAAACTTCAGTGCCATCCTTTGAAATACCACCTGACAACATCCCACCTCCGTTCCCACCCCCTGCTTATAACTCCTTCAGGGGCTCCCTGTCATCATCTGATAGACCCTGGAGTCTTTGGAAGCCCAGGAGGGTCTCTATTATCTGGCCTCACCTTGCACTTTATGCCCCAGCAGGACTTCCTGTTCTGTGCACATCCCATGCTCTCCCTC
The DNA here is from genome assembly GCF_015220235.1 of Choloepus didactylus. NCBI lineage: Eukaryota > Metazoa > Chordata > Mammalia > Pilosa > Megalonychidae > Choloepus > Choloepus didactylus. The sequence goes on along the minus strand of NC_051307.1, from coordinate 211,787,655 downwards.
TTTCTGGGCTTTGGTTCTGTCCCACCCACCCCTCCCGCATCCCAGAAGCCTGGGCTAAGTGTCCCCGACCCCCAGGTATGCCATATCTCTATTGTAGCCTCTAGGATGATATTCGCCACATTGTATTCTCACCAAGGCTGTTATTAGGGCTCTCTGGGGTCCCCATCGACAAAAAGTCCAGTTGGCTTGGAGATATCCGAGTTTTTGTTCTCTTTCTGCAACCAAAGAAACTCATGGGAGACCAGCAACACGGCACCATTTTGCCTGTATCCAAGGTGTCATGTTTGTTTGTTTTGCTTTGTTTTCCCTTATACATTTTCTTTGTTCAAGTAGTCCAAGAACATGGCTAAACATGTAAGCAGTACCAAAGAATAAGCAGCAAGAAGCAATGCCGCACCCCGATTGCCATCCCCCAGTTTCCCATCCCAGAAGCAACCTCTGTTACCAGCTTATGTGTTCTTAAGAGAAATTCTATGCATAAATAAGCACCAAATAACCTTTAAAAATACAAAGTATAGCATCCTATATGCACAGTTCTAGTCCTCTGCTTATTTTCCTAATATATTGTGAACAACTTTTGAAATTATGTAACATCTGACTGCGGGAATAAAATCAAGAGGGCCTGCTTGAGCAGCGGGAAATCATCTTCTCTGAGCATCCAAATTAAGCTCAGAGGTCTTATTGGAGTCGAAGAGGCCGTAGAGTGTCAAGGCTGCTAAGACTTCTGTCACCCCCTCTCCTTATTGGGCTTGCTGTCCCATTTTCCAAGGCTTGATCTGTGCCCTAATGAATTCTAAGAAGGCATGACATGCCATCTCACTTAGTTCCAACCACAACACCAAGAGGTGAGGTCTGTAGTCTATTTTATAGATGAGGAAACTGAGGCCCAGAGACGTTAAGTAACTTGTCCAAGGTCACACAGCTGGTGAGTGGTGGAGTCTAGAGCCAACTTGTTCATTAGGCACAGGAGGCATGTGCTGAGGGCCCATCCCACACACAATACTTTAAGGGCCCACAAAAATGTTTAACTTCTTTCAAAATCAGAAGACAGAAAAGGAACATTTAGGTTGAGGAAACAAATTTAATATATAATATTAATATACTTGTCTTTATATCAATGCAGTCATAAAATATAATGTTTAATATTTTTTTTAATGGGAGGAAGCGGCCCGCAAAGGCAAAATTGCCTGGGTACCATGAAAGTCAGGATTCAAATCCAGGCCGGTCTGCCTCCAAAGTCCATGCTCTCATCGCTGTCTAGCCTAAGCCCATTTTACAGGCAGGGAAATTGAGGTCTAAGGTCTCACGGCAAGTGGGTGGCAGAGCCAGGGGAGAATCCAGGTTCCCAGTGGTCCAGCCATCACACCGTGTGGTTCAACACCACCACCTGGTGGCCTCTCTGGGAACTTCCCTTTATCAAAAGATGAAACCAGGAAGAGAACAGGTTCAGGCAACCCCAGAAAGCAACTGCTGGCCGCAGGACTGATTTTAAGCTCTACACCCAGCAGTGGAGGAGTCAGGCCAGGGAGCTGACTCCACGCCCTGCCTCTCTGAGCTGTCATCGGAATGCACACATCCCTCTACACACACATACACACAACTCCTGGGGGAGACTAAGGTGACAGAGCCAGCCCGTAGAGTTCATATTTGTAAAGTTCTTAGACCTGCACTGTCCAATAGGAATATAATGCCAGCCAATATGAAATTTTAAATGTTCTTGTAGCCACAATTTTAAAAAGTAAAAAGCAAGTGAAATTAATTTCAATAATTTCTTTTATTTAACCCCAAGTTCATGGCACCTGTGGGCCAAGTCTGACCCACCACCTGTTTTTGTTAAAAAAAAAAAAAATTTCATTGGAACAGCCATGCCCGTCCATCCGTCCATATGTCTGTGTATTGTCTATGGCTGCTTTCACCCTACAATGGCAGGGTTGAGTAGATGCACTGTTGAGACTTGAATGGCCCCAAATCTGAAAATATTTACTATCTGGTCCTTTACAGAGAAAGTTTGCCAACCCCTGATTTAATTTCATAGATCCAAATTTGGTCATTTCAACATATAACTCAAATAATTCAATATTTTACATTCTTTTGATCATATAGATTTTTGAAGTCTGGTGTGCCTTTTAAACTTCAATTTGGACGAGATACATTTCAAATGCTCAGTGAACACGTGCAGCTTATGGCTGCTGAACTGGACAACACAGGCTTAAGGCAATGCCTGGCATGTGGCAAATATCATATGGGTGTTCATTAAAAACCTACATAGATAAATGCCCCACAAGCCCTCCTCAACTGGTTTCCCAGAGAGAATTAAGCCCTAACATCCTAGGATATCCACTGTTTGTAATGAGTCAAATTTCTCCCTGTGCATCCAGAGTGGTGCTTGCTGTGTCCCATCCTTGGGAGAACTGAGAAAACAGTCACTCCAGTCATGTTCAGTAAGGCTGCATTTTCGACCCCAATTGAGGAAGGCTGCCCCAGTGGAAGCCTGTCCTCTTCTAAGTGGTTTGCAGACCTGCTGTGAGTACAGCCATCATCATCATAATTTATACAATTCACACGTGTAGGACCAGGCACTGTGCAAATCACTTTCTGGGCATTGTATTGTTTAAGGACAGAAATGATAGTGATCTCCCACAGAAAGCCTGCCCTGACCACCCCCAGCCCCATGCTGGCTTAGGTGCCCGTCTGAGCTCCACAAGGGCCCACCTGCCCCCTCACAGCCCTTCTTACTCTGAGCACCAAGAGGGTCTGCTTCCCTTAGACCCCAGGAGCCCAGCCTGGGCCTGGCCCATGGGAGCTGCTTGATCAGTAGCTTTTGCATTCAATCAAATGACCCCAGACAAATCCAGGGGGTTATTTGGTATTTGATTAAACTCAGCAGGTATTTATTAAGCACCTCTGATGTATGAGGCTGCAGTGCAAGTTCCAGGAGAATCACATTCACCCATTTATCCTCACTCATGCTCTCTGCCTCTTATTTTTTCTTGCTCAAGATCTTCCACAAAATTGTTAAAGGAAACCAAAGCAAGTTAGCTCAACACACAGTTCTAAGTGGCCCAGCTCCAGCTCTAAGTGGCCCAGCTCCTTTGTACAGTTTCAGGCTAAGAGGCAGACTAGGAGAGACCTGAAAACCATCCTAGAGATGGCCCTCCAAAGCACTGTTTACCCAGTTTTTTCTCTAGGAACTGTTCTTTTGACTGGCTGAGGACTGGAGGAGAACCACAGGCCCTTGGTTAAACAAGACGAACCCACCAGCATTTTGGCTTCACAAAGAGCTGCTGCATGCAGGGGTGACTCTGGGCTCTGCACGTGCCCAAGGTCTTCTGAGTGATGGGGTGCTATGTGCACCCACACTGGATAGGCTTCCATGTACAACCACTTGACATTGTGGGATTCTGGGAAAGAACTCTTCCCCAGGAAAGGAGGGAGTTCCCTCAAGATGGCCCCAGGAACCAAGGGTCAGCTATCAGAAGGTAGGGGACTTCTGAGTTCAGGGTGTTGGCTAAGCATCAAAACTACTCCCAGAGCAGCCACAGGACACAGCAGGCATGGTAGCAGAGACTGGCTAAATTTCATCAACCTCCCTCTTCCTTCTGGCCACAAGGTCACACGACATTCCCCAGCCTTCTTGCATCTAGATGGGGTCCTGTGACTTGTTCTCATGGGAACAGTGAGAGTGGAAGTGATGTGTGTCACCTCCAGGCCAAGGTGGTTACGAGTGGGTGTGTTGTCTCCATTCTTTGCTTCTCTTCCCTGGCTTGGGGAAGGACTGTGAGACCCCAGGGGATGGCAGAGTCACTGGATGGGAGGAGCCTGGGCCCCTGGATCAGCATGTGGAAGGTCTCCCATGGAACATCAGATAGGACTGTGATGAAAGAAATACATTTTTATTGGTTTAAACAACTGAGATTCAGGGACTGTTTGTTACAGCCATAAAGCAACGCTGACTAATACAAGTTATGGGGGCTGAGAGAAGCTGCAAACTACTTCTTCCCTCAACTGTGGATATATTGGGACCAAGCAACTCTGCTATGGATCCCTTCAAAAGAATGTAGAGGTAAAGAGCAGGGAGATATTCTACACCCCACTCCCGACTCAGCACCTTAAGGACTTTGAGAGCCCCTCCCCCAACCCAGGTCTGCAGATGGAGCACTTGGTGACTCCCCAGATTTCCTCAGGAAAGCGGCACGGCGCCCCACACCGTGCTGGGGGTGACGGGGATGAGGGGAGCTCTGCAAGGAGCTGAGGTCCTTGAGAGCAGACAATAACTGGCTCAGAGGGTCCACCCACCCATCAATCCCAGGGTGTCCGTGTCAGAGTCCCGCCCCTGCCCATCCTCAGTGGTGGGCTTTGGAGGGCTGCCCTCAGCAGGAGAGGCAAAGCCACAGGCAGGGCTCAAAAGAACAGAGTGAGGTGGGTGGTGCCTCCACCCTGGGTTCACATGAGCTGGTCTGTTCGCCGAGGGCAAGGGAAGATGCCACTTTTGATATAAAAAGTCTCTGTGATGGGCTTGGCCCTCCCATAGGTGGGAGCCTTGGCGTCCTTCACGGCATCCCCTGGAACAGAGAAGAGGCCTGGGTGAGCAGGGCCACCACTCTGCTGACCAGCCCCACACCAACCCAGAGGGCGGGGATCCGCAGGGACGCCTGGTACAATTGCTTGGTTGTTCCAGTCCTGAGAGACTTCTGTACCAGTTAGGAACAGCTGCTGCCCCAAGGGCCCCCAACTCCTACTTCAGGAACCCCAGACCTTCCCATGATCTGATAACTAAAGCCTGGCACAGAGTGAGGCTCTCGAGACCCTGCTTTGGCCCCAATGGCTGGGATCTCTTCTGGTGAGTACCACTCATGCCATTCCAGTGGTTAAATATTTTGACCCTATCTCTACCCCAAGCTCCCTTAACCCTCAATCGCATTTCTCTCCATTGTCCAGGGATACCCCACTCATTCCAGTGCCCAAGGCTGAACTTGTTCCTTGCTACCCAAATGCCCATAGCCTGCAAATCCTGACTGTTGAACCACTAATAATGCTGCTGCTGCTGCTGCTGCTGCTGATAATAATAATAATAATAATAATGACCACCATTCACTGAATAGTTACTATGTACCAGGCACTAGACTGGTGCTTTATATGTGTAAAAGGGCATTTGGGGCTGACTCAGCTGTTGCCCAGCCAATGCTTTCAACCCCTCTTTCCCGGGGTCATTTGCACCCCCTGGGATGATGGCAGCTCCCGCGTGTAACTGCAGGGAGAGGGCAGGCGTGGTCAGCAGGACGTGTGGCATCTCCTCCCCATCTGATCCCTGAACCGGGTGTGGGTTAGGGGTCTGAGGTCAAAAGCTTACAGAATGTTCCAGAGACACTGTGAGCAACTCTGGACTCAAGCACAGCTACCAGGGAGGAAACCAGTCTCCCGGTCTCTGACCCGAACCCGGCTCTAGTGCCCAGGGAGCATCCAGAACCGGCTGGCATGGAGCTGCTGGATAAAATACAGGATGCTCAGATGGATTTGAATTTCCAAAACATATCATGGGACATACTTATACTAAAAATTTATTCGTCATTTATCTGAAATTCAAATTTGAACGGGCACCCTGTGCTTTTATTTGCTAAATCTGGCAACTATGATTAGCGGTGGCTTCACAGGCAATGGCCATGGATCCAAGGGGCCAAGGCAAAGGAGGAGGAGTATGGGGGACACTACATGGGGCTCAGACTGAGAATCGCTCTGTGGACATGGGAAGTCAGGTCTTTCTTAGGGGAATCCCCAAGGAGAAGATACTACTCAGGGATCTGCTCAAACGTCCCCTCCCCAGTGGCCCTTCTCTGTCCGTCCTGCCTACCAGAGCAGCCCCCGTTTCCAACCCCTTTCTCCTGACATATTTCCAAACTTTATCACCCCAATACTCAATGTGTGGTCTCCAGACCAGCTGTAGCAGCAGCATCTGGGAGCTTGTGAGAAATGCAGAGTCTCGATGCCATCCCTCCCTCCACCTCCCACTGAATTAGAACCTGCACTTTAATAAGAGACCCTGTGACTTGTGCGCACAGTAAAGTTTGTAACGCGCTGCTCTACAGCATGCACCACTGTGTGACACTAAATCATTGCTCTGTGTTTGTGGATTGTGTTCTGTGAGGACATGGGCCATGTCTGTCTTGTTCTCTGCTCCATCCCCAGGCGGAAAAAGTGCCTGATACGTTATCAGGTGCTCAATAAAGATGTGTTGAATGAATGAATGAACTAGAATTGAAACCCAGGGCTCCTAATTTCAAGTGAGCTCCCTGGGCACTCTTCTCTAACTCATTTCAGGGATCTCCAGATCTTCCTCTGTGTGGCTGTCCTAAATAAATAAAGGACCAGATGTTGAATGAATGAATGTCCTACTCAAGCCTCACCAGGATTTGTGAGGATAATTCCAATTCAACATACTTCCCCATCTGATTTCCCTAAAACTCTGTGACAGGAGGGCAGGTTCTATTTTATCGTCATTTATCAAATGCGGAAACTGAGGCCCAGAGAGATTAAGGCTCTTGGCCTAAGATCACACAATTCAGAGGTAGTGGCATCAGGACTTGAACTCAGACTTCTTGATTCCAAATCAAGTTCTGTATAACCCAGTCCATGTTCATTCATTCATTCATTTGTTCATTCATTTCACAGCCATTGAAATAATGACGTGAACTAAATGCTCACCAGGCCAGAAGGATATGCAAGAAACGGTGATGCTGTGGCCCAGTGCTTTCACAGGCTCAAAAAGCTGCAGAGGCACACAAGGGGGCTCAACTAATTCTGCCTGGAGGATTCTCAGAAGACTTCCTCGAGGAGGTGACACTAAAAGTTAGCCAGGAAGAGGGAGGAACAGGAGACAGCACCCCAGGTGGAAAGACCAGAACACGCAAAGGCCCACAAGGGTGAAGGTACCTGGCCGTGTGGGCAATGGTGAGCCAGGGCCATGCACCGGCGAGTGAGGGGTGGGGAAGGAAGAGGCTGGGGAGGGAGGCCATGCTTCCTGCCAAAGGCCCGCAGCGGCAGGACGGCGGTGGTCCTTACCCACGTGCCAGCCGTACTCCCAGGATGACAGGATCGGGTACCGGTACTTCTCCCGAGGCTGCTGCCGTTTCCGCTCCCTGAGGTACCGGGCCCGGCCTTGGCCCTCGTGGGAGATGCCCTGGAAGAGCAGCTGCAGGATGCCTGGGGGGACGACCCTCATTTCCAAGCCCTCTGGCCTGGTCTGGCCCGCTGCGCCCTGGGCTGCCCCTTGGGCATCCCAGACTCTGTCTCCCTTGGGTGGGGGGCCCTGGACACCCACTCCCCTGGACAGCTGACTCTGGAGTCCCTTTGTCTCTGGCCATGCACCCCGCACCTCCTTGCTGTCCGGGGAGCTGGTGGAAGGCACGGGGCCTGGTCCCGAGGCTGACCTGGGGGGGCCCTGCTGGGGCTGCTTCCTGGGCAAGGGCCTCTCCTTCAGGTACTTGTGACCATAGCTGATGTTCCAGGCCACCCTGGTGGCAGTCTCCTTCTGGATGCGCTCCTTCCAGCAGGCCTGGTTGTGGGAGGTGAACAGCTCCCTCATGGCAGTAGGGGGAGGGCAGGGGGGAAGGAAAGAGTCTGCCTGCAGCTCTGCCCGCCTGTGTTTGGGCTGCTGGTGCCCCATCTCCAAGGATATGTGCAGCCAATGAAGATCAGGTTGCCGGGGCCCTGCAGGAGAGGAGGGACAGAGCTGTGCCCGGGCCCATCCCACTGTCTCACAGGCAGCACTTAGGACCGGCCAGGCTGGGAAAGGGGACAGAGGCTAGCCAGACCCCTTCCAGAGACGCTGCCGCAGAGGGACTCAGGGCCTGGGACTTTCTCCCTCACGCCCAGAGGGCCCTGGAGTGGGGCATGAGGCGTCACACCCTCTGTTCCTTTCACAAACCCTGATGTACACCTCCCGTATGCCAGACATCCCAGGGGGTCCAAAAGGAGCCCAGTCTCTGCCCTCGGGAGAGTTTTGCCACATGACTCTGGAGTCCAACCCTGCAGACACTGGGCTCCTCCACTCCTAGCTGCATGGCCTTGGGCGAGTCAGGAGACCTTTCTGAGCCTCAGCTGCCTCATCTTTACAATGGGACGATCGTGGGAACTACCGTCCTTATCAGGAATGTATAAAAATGACTGGGGCAGTGCCTGATGTGGAGGGAGCCCTCTGAAAACGACTGCTGGTTATCAAGCACCAATTGGGTGCCAGCCGCTGTGTTGGGCCCTGATGCCTTAAATCACCTTTGGAGAAGTGATGTGGCTGCCTCAGAATGTGGTGGGGCTTGCCCTGTGCAGTCCCTAGACTGGGGACTTCACTGCTTCATCTCACTCCATCCCTCACTGCAACTCACAAACAGACCCGCTTACCTCACTTTTCCAGAGGAGGAAACTGAGGCTCAGCAACATCAAATGGCCTTCCTACGGCTGACTCCAAAACCCATGTCCATGTGTTATAAAACTCTCCCCAGGAGTGTGACAAGCATCAGGACAGAGGCACAAGCAGGGTGGGGTGAGGCAGAGGAGGAACCAGCAGCACCCTAAAGTCTGCCTCCCAGATCCCCCACACCCTCTGCCTCCCCGACTAGGGCCCTCCAGGGTGAGTGCCAAGAAGGGGAAGCTTACCGCAAATGCCCCAGGGGTACCTGCCTTTCTGTTCTCTGCTCATTGTGCTTTCTTTTATTCATTCAACAAACATGCGTTCACTCTTGACCCTGTGCCAGGCACTGAGCATGGTATTAAGGGTAGATGAGGAGGGACAGAGCCATGTGCTTCCTGCCCTCAGGATTCCACAGTCCAGAAGAAGAGGCAGACTCATAAATCTGTCTTGCTGAGGGAAAAGAGGAATGGGGTGGTCAGGGAGGACTTCCTGGAGAAAGTGCCCTCTGACACCTGAACTATGAACACAAGTTCATAGAGGGAGGGGTGTTGCAGACTGGGGTCCCCAGTCTGAGAGGCAAGAAAAATGATAGCTCTATAAGACCATCCTCTGGGCCTCAGTCCTCCCAGTTATAAAACAGGGCCTTAGAGAGAGACTAGGAAGTTTGGGAAGATTAAGAGCAGGTCAAGCAGGACAGCCTGGGCCCCTTCTGTTTCCTTTTGAGCACTCACAGTGATGATCGATGAGCTGTGCAGCCACCTTTTAAATCTGAGCTCCCTGATCAGGCCATTAATTCTTTCCACATTTACTGAGGGCTTACTAGGTGCCAGGAGCGTCACTGAACAAAACCAAATGCCCTGCTCTCCTGGAATTTGTGCTCCTGTGCTCTGTCTTGCTAATACAGTATCTTCAGGGTCTGGGTAGTGCCTGAGGCACAGTAGACGCTGGAGGAAAGGTTGAAAAAGCGCCCTTCACACTGGCTCTGTTGCAGAGGGGCGGTTCGGGGTGAGGGGTGGAGGGAGGAGAGTCAGATGCTACGGAAGCAGGGTCCGGGGGAGGCGGCGCCGCTCCCCAAGCTCAGGGAAGCCTCCTCTGCCCAGACCGCCCCAGCTCGCAGGCTGCTAAGTCCAGGAGCCGGGAGAGGCGGGGGGGGGGGGGAGTGTGGGCGTCCCGCCGCCCCCGACTTCCAAGACCACGTTCCTCCCCGACAGCAGGGTCTGTCCTCGGCGAGCAATTCGCGTGTCCGAGGCGACCCCTAGCGGTCTCCGGGGCGACGACAACTGGGCGGCCATTCCTCAGCCCACTTGGCCGACACCAGCCGGCGCGGGCGGGGTCGACCCCGGCTGGTCTGGGGGATGGAGTTTCCCCTTCCAGGGGAGGGGAATGGGGAGGGCGTAGAGAAGCGCCCCAAAGCACCACCTTACAGCGGGCCCGAGGACTCCGACGGCCCACAGAGAGAGCCGCCCTCACCCCCGCTCCCCTGTACCAGGCCCCTGCACACAGTTCCCAACTTCACGGTCCCTGCCCGCGCTTTTACACAGGCTTCACCATTACTACCTGTGTGACCTTGGGCAGGTCACTTAACCTCTCTGAACCCTGGTAACCTCCCCTGTAAAATGAGGATAATAAGAATCATTACCTAGCACTAGTGCCTTATTTAGGAGATTATTTTTCTTCCTCTAGATTAGTTTATTAATTTATTTAAACCCTACCCAACATCCTCTGGGTAGATGTGGGGCAGCCTTTTCTTAGTAGGAAAACCCATTTTCCTACTAAGGGGAAATGGGTCACAGAGGATCTGAAACCCAGGAGGAACAATGGGCAGGGATGAGGGCTGACTGGCATGGGCTCTTCCCCCACCTGTCTGGCTGCTCCTCCCAGCCACCGTGTCCTGCCTTGTTTGGAGTTCTGCCCTGGGCCTGCCCCCTCCAGTCCCACTGATGACGCCCCAACCTCAGTCCCCAGGCTGGGCTCTGTCCACAACGCCCATCCTTGGACTCAGAACTTAATGTGTGTCCTTAAAGTCTAAGGACCCTCTCCTGGATTGAAAACTCCTCATGCAGAAGAACCGTCTTAGTCACCTTACCACCATCATAGTATTTTGAACACTTACCATGTACCAGACTCTATGACATGTCCTTTACGTGCATTTTTCAGTTAATCTTCAGCACGCCCTATGGTGTGGGCCCTATTACCCCATTTCATAGTGGAGAAAACTGAGGCATGGAGGGGGTAAGTGACCTGCCTGAGCTCCTGACAGGGCCAGAATTTGAACCCCCAGCCAGTGCTCACAACCACCATGATAAGCTGCTTCTCCACGAGCCACCCTTCCCCCCACTGGGGCAACCCCTTCCTTTCTTCCTCAGGGAGCTGACTGTCCCCAACATATAGCAGCTTTGGGGGAGGGGAGGGTCTGCCCAAGCCACTTGGGGATGGTATGCTGATGGGTCTTCCTAAAGGTTAATCTTATAATGGAAAGCTGCCCGTTATTTTCCCATTTTATGGATGAGGGCACTGAGACACCAATTTGTTAATCGCCAGCATTTTTTCAGCTGGGAACCTGCAGCACTGGGGTTGGAAACCACACTTGAACCTGTAGCATCAGACCGACTGCTCCTGATGGCTTCACACACACTAGTACTGTCTGCTATAGTTGAGCCTGAAGCTGGCGTTTCCGGGGCTTGGCGCCTCCGCCAGTTTCCTTCTCTGAGATCACCCCACCAGAGTTCAGCATCATCTTTTACCCAGGAAAATATCTGCTATGTGAAAAAGGAGGGCAGATGCAGACAGAGAAAGGCATTGGAGAAACATGGGCAATAAAAGATTCCTGGATTTTTTCATCTCTGACCTTTGTCCTGGGGAGATAAGCAAGTCCCCAGAATGAAACACCCTTGGATCTGAGCCACAAATCAGGCTCGTAAAGTAAATTCCTTGTCTCCTGCCTGCAACTGAGAATTGAGAAAGAGAAAAAGGGGTGTGTGGGATGTGGGGCGGCCCACCCTAAATTCCATACACATGAGCTGGTCCCCCATGGGCTTGGAGGGCCCAGACAAAATGCCTTATAACAAAGCAGAGAAGGATCCCTTTGTTTAAAAAGATTCCTCCCACCATGTGTCTGGGTAGCACCCTTAGGACAAAGCCAGAGGAAAAGAATCTAATCCGGGCTTGCCTTGGGCCCTCACTCCTTCTGATGTGACATTTTTACTCCCTCTTCCAGTTATGATTTGCTATTGTGAGGAAGAAAAATATGACCTATTCGAGACAAATTTCTGGAAGAGTCTTCATAAACGAAACAGTCTGATCACAAAACCCCTTCCCCCTCTAAGTTAATGGAGACTTGGAAAGATTCCATTCTTTTACTAGACCCTGCTTCTGTCATCAGGCCAAGTTCTAAGGCTAAGGGGCACTTAAATTAACTATCTTGTTTCTCTATTTTAAAATAGAAACCTGGGGGGATTCGCAAGGCTGGAGTACTCATTTTGCCATTAATCTCTATTCTGCTAATTTTTAAGGCTGTGCAATTTTCAAGGGAAATTCAATCCCTATGTGCCTGATTCTACTCATCAAAATGTGGCTTTCAAGGCTCCTTTGAAGTCCTAAAATTAGGTATGTGGTCAAAGGCCCACGTAGTTGGACTGCATTGGAAATAAAAAGCTACGTTGATGAAATGTTTCCTTCCTGGCAGCGTTTGCTAAATGAGCAAACCGGGTTTGTTGGGTTACAAAGGGAAAAGTGATGGGGAGAAGGCGGGAACTGGGTTTGGCGAGGTGGGGGTGGGGAGCTCTTCAGTGTCAATTAGATTTGTTTCATATCCCCACCCTCACCCCAAAGTGGGGGCCAGGCAGGTGAGGTCTGAGGCCCCCCAGAGGGCTCTGCTTTTGCCTTCAGAGGTGTATCCTTGTCCTGGATTGTCAGTCTCAGCATTAGCACCATCCCCTGAGAGCCATCTCCAGGCACACACAGGCCAAGGCAGAGAGGCCCGAGAACAAGGTGGCACACTGTCCCCAAAGCAAGGACGGAACTACCTACCTACCCACCAGTTGGTTAAAGGGATTAATGCATTTGGGGACCTCCAGGCAAAGGAAAATTGCATCCATCAAAACAAAACAAAAATGAGGTCATGCTATCGGCACTGGGTTGGAAAGAAATTTATGATCAATTGTTAAGTTGAAGAACACTCTGCCTAACATGATTCCATCTTGGAACAAAATAAACTATGCACATGCACCAACATCTTAACAGTATCTTTGGCGGAATGGATGGTGAAAAAGAAGCTTTATTTTTTGTACTGTATTCTTGTGTATTCGTTTAAGTTGTTAAAGGGAGCAATGAAAACGTTTTTAACTAAAATCAAAAGCAACAACATATTAGCGCATTTTAAAATGCCCATCAGGTTAACAGGCAGCTGGGAAGGTGCCGAAGCGTCTATGTCCTGCCAGGGAAATGCATTTCCCAAGTTGACTCCTTATTGGATTTCTACATCCTCTTGACAATTTGAACACTCTGGTTTCTGCCTTTAGGGAAAATAGGTGTCCTGATTCCAGAGTGCAGATGAAAGTGCCTAACCAGGTTATACAGAAAGAGAACACGCGACCCTCGTGGTGGAAACTGTGTCTGGTGGGCCCACACAGAGCCCAGCAAGAGGCATTAGGGTTGACATGGTAATAGCGGTAATAAATAACAGATCTCCCGGTTGAGTTCCTACTATACACTATACACCAGGCACTAGGCCAAGTGCTTGACTCAGCAATACAATCAGGTGTTACTGTCAGGTAGTACTATATCACTGTCCCTATTTTATAAATGAAGGAGTCAGGGATCACAAGGGGAAAGCACTAACCCAAGGCCATTCAGCTAGAAAGAGGGAGAGCAGGGTTTTGAACCCAGATGTGTCCTTGCTCCAGAGGCTAAAAAAAATTAAAGGGAATCATCAGGGACGCGAGTCAGCTGCTCCATTTGGTACCGTCCCCTGGAGGTTGCCGGAGGCCACCCTGAAGCCCCAAAAGCAGCAGATCCACATTATGGACAAGTACAGAAAAAAGTCATTCTCCCATCTTCAGTCACAGAAAGTGACATTGTTGGCTAAAACACAAAGAGATGCAGGGCCTCTTTTCAGGAGAGAAAGTAGGCAGGGCCTCCCCGGGCCCAGCAGACCAGATCACCCTCTCTAGGCCCTTTGTACCTTTCGGACCCTGGTCAGCTGCCACCCGGGCACCCACCCAGCTCAGGCAGCCTCCTGTTAGGGACCACAGCCCTCTAGCTGGGACCCAGGCCCTGGACCCCAGCCTCGGCAAGCTCAGACCCCAGTCTAGCTCCCAGACCCAGCAGCACCAAGAGAGGCGGCTCAAAGCCCAGCACAGGCCTGTCTGGAAATGCTCCTGTCCTTGGTTCATTGGCCTTCCCCAGTTCACCTGTACCCTAGCCCCTGTGGGGGCAAAAGAGCCTTTTTAGGCAAGCAGATTTTAGGCAAGACTTAAAACGACCATGACTGCAGTAGAGACTGAAAAGAAAAGAACAGAGGGAGCTTGGAAGGCAACAGGATCAGAGAACAGACTCCCAGATCCTCAGCCAGGAGGCGGGGCGGCGAGAGAGGAGAGCACAGCCTGCAGCTCCAGGACATTCGGTGCCTTCCCTTCCCCATCACCCCCACCCGCCCCCCAGCCAGGCAGAACTGGGGAGGGCACTTCTCCCTGTCTTCTCAGACAGGTACCGCGTACCAACAGTTCTTATCTGTGTCTGCGGCACTTTTCAATACTAGAATTTGGGGCAGCACATTTGGAGGGATTAAAAGAGTCAAAACCAGTCAGCTGTGCTAGCACTGCAGCCAGCGTTCCTGTGTGGCAATGACTCACAGGGACTGCGTGTCACCAAGACTCTGCTTTGTCGCTGTCAGAGGAGAACGTTCCCTGCCCTCCCCTTGCTGTTGTATGTGGTCAAAGTTCTTATAACTCCCAAAGTTCAGGGTTTGCTTCACCACCTATTTCATAAGGCTTTCGACAACCCATCAACTCCACACTCCAACTGACAGGCATGGCCAAAACAGATTATATTCTTAAGAGTGGGAGCCACTGATAAAATTTGGGGACCCAGTGTGGAGCTAAGGACTGCTGCCAAGTAGCTGACTGCCCGGCACTCCACCAAGCTTGACGGCTTGTCCACCACCCCCTGCTTCTAACCTTTACTACACACCAGGAGGGGCAGGTACTGCGTGGCAGGTCCATTCACTTGTTTTCTTGTGTGATCCTCACAAATGCTCAGGGAGGTTAAAGGACTTGCCCAAGATGACCCAGGAGTAAATGGCAGAACTAGGATTTGAATCAGGGAACCCAGATTCTCCTGGCTCACCTATGGTGTGTGTGTGTGTGTGGGGGGGGGGGCTTGGAGGAGACTGGGTGTCTAGTGTGGATGGGGCATGGATGCGGGGGGGGGGGGCTTGGAGGAGACTGGGTGTCTAGTGTGGATGGGGCATGGATGCCCAGGGAAGGCATGATTCCAGGCTCTCTGCAGGTGAGCAGGCAGCTGCTGGTAGGAAAGGGGCAAAGTCGATCAGTTAAAATTGGAAAGGACCTGGCACCTGCCTCCTCCAGGGTCAAGTTCCAAATTTTTCAAGGTGTTTACACAAACAACTGGTTCCCTTGGCAGCCCAGCCCAGGTGCAGGTGAGTGCCCTCCTTGCAGTTCCAGCCCGTGACCAGCAGACGCGCACAGCTTTCCACCCTGCGGCCTTTGGGGGGAAATGTGACCCGGGCACGGCCGTCATGTTCCTTTCAGCTCCCAGCGGGACTTCATCGGCTCCTCACGACCACCCCGAGGGAGGTGAAGTGACTTCCCCAAGGCCACATAGCTCGCGAATGGCTGAACCGGGATACCTGCTGTCAAAGTCCATGTCCTCAACCTACACATGCTGCTTCCCCCGAACAGAAACCAGCCAGGCTTCAAGAAGGCGCAGAAATCAAAGCCTGGGCCCCTGTGCTCCTCTGTGGGCAAACTTGTGGCCTGCCTGGACTCCACCGGGCGGAATCTGAACGGACTCCTCCAAACCCACAGGCCTCCTCAGGCTGGAGGAATCCAGAAGAGTCACTCACAGGGCAGGCCACATGGAGGGGCCTCCCTCCAGGAGGAGGGGCAGGAGAAGCCCTCCTTTCCTCCAACTTCCTTTCCCTCTCAAAGGTAAACAAATCTCCACCCTCATCTCTAGCCAGTGGCAAGAAGAAACACACAAAGGTATCCAGAGTCTCCCCTCCCTGCCCCTCCCCAGGCCTGGAGGGCCGGGAGCCTGGAAGGGACTTCCTGTCGCCATGCCAAGGACCTCTCCCGGGGGGGGGGGGGGGGGGGGGGGGAGGGGGGGGGGGGGGGCCCATGTCACCTTTCTTCTGGCCCCTGCTCCCACGGTGGTATGGCCAGGCAGGGAGAATGTCCACTGTGGTGTCAAAAAGACCAGGACCCAGGGACTGCTCCCAGGTGAGTTTTGAGACTGCAAACAAGTCAATGCAGCACCTGTCAGTTTTGCCATCAGTGAAATGAGGCCACAGGCCTGCTGTGAGGATTAGGGGGTGAGATGCTGGCTGCACCCTAAGCATTCAGTAATCAGAAGCTCTTCCCAGCAGGAAGGACAAACAGAGAGAGAGGAAGAGAGAGCAGTGGAAGGGGATATGATAGGTGATAGCTTTTTATTCCAACAGATTCCTTAAAATGAGATTTCCTGAGATAATCAGGAAAAGAGTTTTTAAAAATTAAAAACAAAAATGAAAGTACATACCACAGCCTTCACCTAAGTGGGTTTTGCAATATCCATGACTCTTACAAGCCAGGGCAGGCCCCAGCAAACCTCTCAGGGAGGCTGGGTTCGTGCTGGGGCCTTGGCACCCCCTTCCCAGCATCCCCTTGTCCATCAGGCCCTGCCCTCTGTGGACACCTGACCTCGCCTGGTGATCAATGTCCACAAGACTGAGGGGAGAGGCTCAACTCGATGGGTGGGACCTGACTCCCAAGGATGTAAATCTCTCTGACAATGTGGAATATGACTCCTGGGATGAATCTGGACCCGGCATCGTGGGACTGAGAACATCTTCTTGACCAGAAGGAGGATGCAAAATGAAACAAAATAAAGCTTCAGTGGCTGAGAGATTTCAAATGGAGTTGAGAGGTCACTCTGGTGGACATTCTTATGCACTGTATAGATAACACTTTTTAGGTTTTAATGCATTGGAATAGCTAGAAGTAAATACCTGAAATTATCAAACTTCAACCCAGTAGCCTGGATTCTTAAAGACGATTGTATAACAATGTAGTTTACAAGGAGTGATGGTGTGATGGTGAAAACCTAGTGGATCACACTCCCTTTATCCAGTGCATGGATGGATGAGGTGAAAGACG
Source organism: Choloepus didactylus (assembly GCF_015220235.1). Lineage (NCBI taxonomy): Eukaryota > Metazoa > Chordata > Mammalia > Pilosa > Megalonychidae > Choloepus > Choloepus didactylus. The sequence goes on along the minus strand of NC_051307.1, from coordinate 211,770,879 downwards.
GGGACAAAAAACTAAATGAAAAATAGGGTGTGGGGGGGATGATTTCGGTATTCTTTACTTTTTTTTTTTTATTCTTATTTTCACTTTTTCTGGCACAAGGCAAATGTTCAAAAAATAGATTGGGGTGATGAATGCACAATTAACTATATGATGGTGCTGTGAACAACTGATTATACACTGTGGATGACTGTATGGTATGGAATATATCTCAATAAAATTGCATTAAAAAAAATAAATAAAGAGGCTAGGCTCATTGTCAAAACAAGTTGTTGAACGGTGGCCTTCAGCCGGGGATTGGGAGAGTTGGTCAGAGGCTCAAATCACTTTTTCCAGCAACGACACTCTCCAAGAAAACAAGGGGAATTTTATGGAGCAAACATTTTATTTAATAAGTTATAAGATACAATTTACAATTCAGCAATTGATTCCAGTTTCTTCTCCACGTCCCAGCTCAGAATGCCTGTGATCATTTCACATTAGACTTTGGCCACTCCAGTTTATAACAAGTGGGGCTGTTGCCAACCCTCACCCCCAGCTGCTGCACCCTGCTGAAGGGCACACACTCGTCCCCTGCCATGTGAGGGCACCCCAAAGCAGTGGCCACTTCCTCAGGACGAAGCAGCAAGTCAGAAGGGTGTACCTGCAGAGACCATACTGCAAATCTGGGGTCTACAGTCAGGCAACATCCCTTTAGCTTTATCTCAGGTCTGCAGGAAGGCATCAAAATGCCCTACACTCCACTTTTGGAATTTTGCACCTGCATCTCGCTTTCTAAAACAGCCTCAAATGACATGGGATCAGGGCCAGATATACCACCACCATCAGCTAAACAGTGGATGCCTTTCCTTCCCCTTCAGCAATTCCCTGCCTTTCAGGCCAAAGGTCAGCAGGAGTTCTGTTCTTTCCTATCTATAATTATTTTCCAGGAAAAGTTACCCACAAAGCTGATGGGGGTGGGTGGAGAGTGTTATGTGGCTGAGATGGACCCCAGCTTAGGAGGGCACTAATGCATGGACCCACCTGAGGCCCCTTTAAACATTCTGGTAAGATTCACCAGACTGACAAATGGCCAGAGTGTGTGTTATGAACAAAGGCTAGTGTTGGTAAAAAAAAAAAGGCAAGTGGGGTGCTGCTTGCCACTGCAAGACCAAGTGACTGAAACAGGTTTTTAAAACAAAAGCAAAAACACGGCCACCAAGACTGTCACATGTTATGACTTTGCAAGGACATCTTCAGCAGCATAAAGGGAGAGGCCCTATGAAGCCACTCAGGCCAGCCTGCTACCTGGGAGACGGCCCTCTGGGGAATGTAAAAAGGCCACAGAGCATTTGGGGAGAGGGGAAGGGAAGAATGAGCAGTGTTAAAAGAATGGCAGCTACCTAATAACATTTTCTTACATAATATGGGCACTGGAGTACATTAAGATGCTTTTAAGTCCACCTCCACTTTCTAAATAACCACCTAAACTAGGTTTCCTTTTTTGTTCCCGGGCCCCTCCCAGTCTTATTTCATAAATGCTAAAAATCAAATCCAAAGCTTAGGCTAGCCAATTTCATTTTCCAAGAATGTCAGTCCTCCCCGTGTTCTCGGCCTCTCCGCAGTGGTGCCACCAAGAGGTCTGATTTGAACTGAGTGCACCCGGAATCTTCGGCCTACGACTTATTCAGAAGGCACTTTAGAATGGCAATGTTAGGGATGGGGTTTCAGACCCACGAACAGGCTGGAGAACTTTGTATAAAATGAGTTACAAACAAGCAACAAAAGCAGCCACCGGCACACACCTCTCAGGATCTGATGAGAACCGTTTTAAGGCACCGTGACATGGAAGGGGCTGCCGGGGATGTGCTCCTCCCCCCACTTCACGGCCAGAATGTAATCCCCCTTCTCCTTGACGACGTAGGTGACGTTGTACTGCTGACTGCCCACGTGCTTCATGGAGACTTCTTCGCAGGGGGTGGTGGGCCCATGGACCCCAATCAGCAGCATATTTGAGCCTGGGAGATAGGAGAAGACGGTTATTTCACCAGGATGCAGTCGGGCAGGGAGAGAACAGGAGGGGATTTGGAAGACACCAGCGACTGCCTGTGGACATTCTCCGAGGATGCAGAGCCCCTAAAGAGGATGGGGCTTGTCAGCAGGGCTGGGTGGGTTCAAATCTCTGCCCAGCCACTTCCTAGTTGGGTGAGCTTGGATGTGGAACTTCACATCTCCCTGTCTTAGCTTCCCCATCTACAAACGGGATGATGATAGCACGTACCTACTGGGCTTGTTGTGAGGTTTAGTGGTTATAGGTGTCAAGCCCTCAGCACACAGAGCTATTTAAGAGTTGCTTTTATGATCTTCTTGTTTATCCTCATAAGAACCTTAAGGGAGTTGCCATTATCATTTCCATTTTAGAGATGAGGAAACTGGCTTTTAGAAAGATTTAGTAATTTGCCCAAGGTCACATGGCTGATGAGCTTTGCAAATGAATGAGTGAATGAATGAATGAAGTGGTAAAGCCAGGTTTCAAACCCCAGATTTCCAGGTTCTGATGCCAGAACCATTGACACCCAAATAAATACCAAGGACTCAACAGCTATTAGAGCAATTAGTGGCAGAGAAGGGGCTGGGTTACTGATTCGGTCTGCCCATCCATTACGGGAATAATTCTACCTTTTCATCCACCTTGAGATCGTTTGGAATAAGCAATATTTAAAAACATTCCAAGAGAGGGAAGCAACCTAAATGTCCTACCTCAGATGAGTGGATAAATAAATTGTGGTACATACACATGATGGAATACTACACAGCAGTGAGAAAGAACGAGGTCATGAAACATAACGACATGGATGAACCTTGTGGATATAATCTTGAGTGAAATAAGTCAGATACAAAAGGAGAGATATTATATGATAACACTAATGTGAACTCTGTAAAAAAGGTAAAACAAGTGTCTTACATTGTAGAATATAGGGAACACAGAGATAGATAGCAACTTGTGAAGGGGGAATGGTAATCTAGTAAGAACAGATAAGATATTGAGGGTGATCTTAATGATATGGAAATGCTCAGGAATGACTACGGTTCGTTAATTTTCTTAGGGTATGGTAGGAGCATATTGATAGCAATGTACTTATTTTAGAATATTTGTTTTTCTTATTCCTTTTGTTTTGTTTGAAATGTTTTAATTTTTTGGTCAAGTTTAAAAAAAAGAACATTAAGGGCAGGAGAAGGGGGTGACAGAATAATTGCAAATGGGTGGACACTGCAGAAGACGTCAGCATGGAAGGCAAGAGTCCCGAGGTGGCTCAGGCTGCCCCAGCCCCACCCCGACCCCCATGCCCGAGCAGGGCCACCCCGCCTACCGGCTTTGCTGCAGTCCACCAGGAAGGAGCTCTTCTGGCCCACAAAGGCCTTTGAGAGGCCTGCCCCCTTGGAGGTGACCTTGCTGGCATCTGAGGATGCCTTGGGGATGGCGCTGTAGCAGGTCTCTGTCGAGGACCTGGTCACCGACTCCACCAGGATGGATGAGGTCTCGTTGGTGGAGCCGGGGCTGACCAGGCGCTGGCCTAGGATGTGGGAGGAAGGGAGGTGGGCATGAGTGGCCAGAGCAAAGGTGAGGGGTCTCTCAGCTAGGGGACAGGGGAGCCCCACACCCCAACAGCTGGATCCCAAATGCACCAGATCCCCATCTCACACCCATGATGTCTTCTCAATTCCCTGGGCTCCCAACCCACACAACTAGGATCTGGTACTCTGGGCAGATGCAGGAGTCCGGAGCTGGCGAATAAGATGGTTACTTGGGACTCCCGCTCATGTAAACATGGCCAATCAGTAGGATGCACATCTTCCCATTTTTATAAAGTCCTCTATGGATAAGCAGTGTAAAAGTTTGGAAGGACATATAACAAAATCTCAACAATGACTCTGCATGAGAGAGGATGTTTTTACTATCTGCAACAAATCTACTTATACTGCTATAAGCAGTATATAATATACAACTTTTACAGTGAATCCATGCAGAAAGATACATGTGGGAGGTATTCACTATAACATTTATGGTGCTTATCTTGGGTGGTGGGCTGTGAGGTGGTTCTGAGTAGGGTATTTTTCCCACTGTTCTGAAGGAGACATATTTTTGCAAAATTAATAAAGCTTTTTGGATAATTTAGAAGTGAAGTTTAGAAGTGAGGGGATATTAAGACCCTGATTGAAACAAGTATCTAAGATCTCAATTATGTAAACATTTCTCCTTTTCGGTTAGAGACAGAAAATCCCCCAACACACTTTCTCAACGTCTATACCCCTGCTCTACCTATTTACTCTGCAAGTGTCAAATGTGCACTCCCTCTGACTTGTGATACTGCTTCTTTACACTCAAGGATCAAAGTAGATTCAACATATCCCAACAAACCATCCACAGTCTCTCCTATCAAACAGCGCTAATGTTATTCTGGCGAAACCAGCTCCACGTGCCAAGGTGACCCATCATTACCTGTCACTTTGGCCTTGAAGGGACTGCCCATGATGTGGTTGGGCCCACCATACTTGACACCGATCAGGTAGTTCCCGGGAGCCATTGGGGTGTACATGACTTTGTACCCTTCTGGGGTTTCCTGGCAATCCATTTTAACCTTGGATGGGCCTTCAATGGTGACGGATAACGTCCCTGGCCCCGCTCGGGTGGTGTTGATGAAAAATTCAGACTGGATACCTGGTGGAAAGGAGGAGGGAATGTCGTGTTCATGGTTTGGAGGGTTTGGGGGGGGTTTGTCTGGGGGTTTTCCCCGAGGGTAATGAGGCGGAGGGGTTGCTGTGGTGGTGTGGGAACCCTCTGGTGCCAGCTCTGAGCTCCTGGTACAGAGCACATTGGGCCCTGGGGGCGGGAGCCTCCTTGCCAAGGCGAGGCAGGAGTGTGGGTGACATTTCACCCACAAGCACCGACTGCCTGGACACCCTGTTCTTTCTTCTGGGCACAAGTCATGGCTGAGGGCGAGAAGCCTGAGTCATCACTGTGAGCCTAAAGGGCTACTTCAGCCGCTGGGATCCGGCTCGGCCTCCTTGGGGGTGGGGGAGGCACGGGCCCCTCTGACTTCCCCTTTCTCCTCTGGGCTCTTCTGGGCAGATGGGGAGAAGCCAAGGAGGCCCAGCGTCTTCTCCCTTCCACCTCAGGCTCCTCACCCCAGAGATGATGCTGACTCCTGGGGGAGGAGCTATCGTCTGCAGCCCCACCTGCTCTGCCAGGAACACCAGCCACCAGGAAGGAAGGAAACAGAAGCTCCTGTGGTTGTAACCCCACCACACCATGTGCGCTCCAGGTCCTGTGCTGAGCATGTTACGTGCTCTGCTGCATGGAATCCTGCACAGGGAGGTTTGGGGTCTGAGCCAGGTCTGCCTACGCTGGGGCCCGGGCCCGCCTCTTGGCCACTAGCACCGGATGGACAGTGAGGACTGCCCTGAATGCCCCAACTGCAGCCCTGAGACCCTTGGCTGGCCCTGCGAGGTCTGTCCCCCACACAGATGACATCCTGCCCCACAACGAGAGGGGAGCTGAGCTGCAGCAAAGGACCAGCCTGAGCCCAGTGCCCCACAAAGGGCCGGCCCCTTCAGGCCCCTTTCCAGTCCAGAGGCAGATGTGGTGGTCCATGGGGACTGGTTGGGGTCCAGACACCAGCTGCTTGACCACCATGGTGCCCTCTACAGGACATCCCTGGCACAGCATTCCCATCCAGGGCCTGGCTTTTCCAGAGCCCACAATGCTGCCCCAGCTGGAACTATTTTGGTTTAATTATAGCTCCTAGGCCAGAGAAAGAATTTTTGTTCTGGTTATCAATAAATCAAAGGATTTGCTCTCCTGCCACCCCCAAACACAACCCAGCTGTTTCTGGAAGCTCCTGAGGTGCTGCCTGCCCCAGGGCCCTCCCCACCATCCCAGCCGTGTTAGGGTATTTAATCTGTGCAGCTGAGACACCCCTGAAGCAGCGGGTGCTGAGGATGGAGCCACATGGCCCAGGAATGGGGAGCAGCAAGGAGACTGGCTTCCAGGAAGTCGCTGCAAGGGGGTGATAAGGAAAGATATTTTGAAAGCGGAGTTGAAAAGAGCTGGCTTCAGTGGAAAGAAGCCTTAGCCTTTTTAACAAGTTACTCCATTCCTGAGAAAAATCAGTTCATCCTGACTGGGAGGACCGGGAAAGGTGGGAAAGGGAAATAAAAAATTATGGGGGAAGAGCTACCTGGCTGGGAACTTTGCACACTACCGCCACCAAGGCTCAGAATGTGCATATCGGGTGGGTTCTCTTCCTACCCCCATTTTACAGAGCAGGAAGTGGAGGCTCAGTGAGGTCAAATCCCTTGTTCCAAGACACACCGCTGGGGAAAGGCAGCAGAACTGGGATTTAAACATAAGGGTTGTCCCAGGCCTGAGAGAAGACAGGAGAACCCTCTCTCTCTCACCACACCTCTAGCAATAACCAATATCCGATACTCCAAACATCTCTGGGTGTGGTCCTCTCCTCCACCCCAAGATTGAGGGGCTCAGTCTCTGTGAGTTTAATGCACGTTTACTGCAGCACCACTCGATCTAAGGCAGGCGATGGGGTAGTGGGAGAGCAGCAGGCTCTTCTGTTACAACTCCTGCACACTGAGGCCCCTGGATCATTTAATCAGGGAAGTAGCTCTGCTGTCACAAAGAGTCTGGAACTCTCTGTTCTCACTCCCAACCTCTCAGCTCCCCCACTCCAGCAGAGTCCTGCCCCAAATTCTCTGCATTCCCTTGCTCCAAAATCTGCAGAATGGACCATTTATAGCTGGAGCCAAGAGAAACAGCAAACCCACCCAGAAAAACACAGGAAAGTTTGCTTTGTTCAGACGGTCAGGACACGGGCCCTCAGCGGCCAAGCACAGATACCTTTTCATTCCATTTGCACTGCAGCTGTGTAATCTTAGGATGGCTATTTGGGAAAAGGCTTGGGAGCAGGAGGGCTAGAAAAACAAAACACCTTTGCCTTGACAAGAGCAATATTTACACAGGGTTTGGAACAGGCGTGCTCTGTACCTCTCCCCTCCGGGCTGAGAGTTTCCCTGCAAGACCAGCTCCTTCTCTCAGCAGCGTCCTGTGCTTACAAAGCAAAGCACAGTTTGAAACTCAAGCTCCCGAGAAGGTGTACAAGCCACCAAGAAGCAGCAGGAGAAGGCTCAGGGTGGCAGGAGAGGGGGCTCCTGGCAGGCGTGTGAAACCCTGGCGCCTGCTCTGGGGTCTGGACCAAGGCCTGCCGGGTGCTCAAATTCCAGGAGGATCCCAGCCTTCGGTGGTGGGTGGCTTGGCAGGGGCCAACTACCTGCACCACTGCCTGGGAACCATTCCAGGGCAGCTGGGAGGACAGGGCGCCTGGTTTAGGGCCCCAAAGCAGGCTGGGGGGGCAGTCACTGTCTTAGGTGAACCAGCCACTGAGGAGATGGTGAAGCCTGGGGGTGAAGGGCACAGGCTCTGAGATCACAGACCTGGGCTGCTCCCTGGCTTAGACCCTCTCAGCTGAGTAAGCCTGGGAAGAGACTCAACCTCTCTGTGTCTCAGTTTGCCCATCTGTAAAATGGGACATCACCTAGCCTCACAGGGCCTTTGGGAGGGAGAAATGACACTGGCTCTTTTACAAAGGGCAAGTTGCTAGCTCAGAGTTCAGTGTGGGGCCTGAATGGAATCAACCTGGGGAGTCTGGCAGCACTCGTATCACCCTGTGAGTGGTTCTGCTGAGGTCACTGCTTTGACCTGGGCCCCAGAGTGGCATGCCAGGCACTCCCACCCCTGGGTGGGGCCCCTTGGCCACTTAGGACATGCGCTCCCCAGGGCTGGATGCTGGGTAACCGCAGCCACTCATCCCCTCATCTATCGGGAGGCAATTCCGCCCCTTATCCCGCCAGGGGAGGAGCACAGGAGGGCTGTGTCCACACAGGGGACTGCAGAAATCTGGGATTGGGGCCACCTTTCTAAGAGGACCCAAAGCCACAGCCTTGTGCAAACCGTGTCCCAGTGCATCCACACCTGCAGATGTGTCCCACAGAAAAGCTCTCACCCTGCATCCTCCCTAATAGTGCTGCACTGGAAACCAGCCCATGCCCATCTCCAGGGGACTGTTCAAGTAACCTACAGTTCACAGTGTGAATACTAAATGCAGCCTTTAAAAGGTAGAGGGGGAATAGATCTTGTGACATGGGAAGATCAATATGTCAAGTGAAAAAAAGCAAGCTGTACAACAATGAATGTGCAGTAAGAGATTGCTTCTGCCTATCTATCTAATGAACCAACTAACAACTGAGCCACAAAGATGAAGATGGAGAGAGAGAGCGTCTGACAGTCCTCTCCTCAGTGTTGGCAGTGTTTATTTCTGGACCTGGAGGCAAGGAGTTAGCAGAAAATGTGAGTGTCACTTTATATACATCTGTGCTGCCTGTACTTTTCACAAATGTGTCCATCTGTGGCAAAGACTGAAAACAAATTATAACAGGCCCCCAAAGCTTCAGAATTCTTTGACCATTTCAGTCATATTTCCTCCTCCATGAGGATCAGAGAGTAAAAGGGGGAGGAAATGGGCTATGATGGGCCTTTCCGCCTCTTCGACATGTTTTTGGGAGCTGGGGACCACTAAGGGAGCTAACAGGCCTCCGGGGAGGCCCCTTAACATGCATCAGGAATCTTGTATAGGCAAAGAAACCCTGAAAACCAACGACAGTCAGGTCCCCGACTATCTCTGACCATCCCTAAGATCAAGGAACTTGGTGAAGGAAAAATCTGAATCCAGAGGCAGTAAGAAATGTGATGACACAGCCACCAACCCTCACTGGAGATTTATCATGGGCAAACCAAATCTCCCAAAACAAGCCTGGAGAGCGAGTGCCTCCAAAGTGTGTGTTATTCATGTGCTTGAGGACAGCCGCCATAAAAGGCTTCCTCGAAGTGTGAAGATTTCACCTGGCTTTGCCCCTGGAGCCGGCCGAGCCATAGGCGAGGGGTGGGGGTCGTGTGTTACCTGTGCTGCCCCCCTCGAGCCCTGCACCATAGGCGGACACCAGGGCGGGGTTCCCCGCTTGTCCAGGCTCCCCAACGCGCACTTTGAAGGGACTTCCAACCACGTGGCTCCCGTTGAACTTGACGTCGATTGCGTGGACACCATTCTCGTGGGGGATGAATCGAACGGCGTACTTATCTACGAGAGGAGGCAAAGTCAGAGTAAAACCAGACAAATGAATACCACCAAGCAAGGTGAGGACAAAGGACAGGCGGCCAACCTGAGGCGGCAAATCTCAGCTCATGAATGGAACAATAGTTCTAGTGGAAGCCTGGCACCCAACACACTGGCTTTCAAAGCTGGATGGGCTTATTTGCATGTCCCTAGTCAGTCCCCTGGGAAATGCATCCAAATCTCAAATTTATGTTTGATACTCTGTGGCTACCCAGGGCTGCCTTATCCCCTGTGACCTTGCCTTGCAAGAACAGTCCTTTCTTTATGAAAAACTCACTTATTACAAAGTTTCTCTACTTGGCCACTTGAAAGGGAAGAAAATGCTTCCAACTGGCATTTATGCTCAAAGCTAGCAACTGTCCTGCATGCCAATGGCCAAACTTCTCGCCGTCTGTTTGCACCATAGCATGAGGCAGGACAATCCGTTAACTGAAATGGCTCTAAGAATATCCATCTATAATGCATCACTTGACCATCCCTTCCTCCTTAAAGCCCTCCCGCCTGGGATGCAGGTAGCCTGTTCTTCCATGTTGTCCTATCTCCCTGGCTCCTTATACCCTTCATCCCCTTCAGAATTTGTTTCTTATAGCTCCACCCTGACCCTCTGCTCTCTCTCCTCTGACCACTATTCACATGAAGTGAACATCTATAAGGAGTTGTTCATCCCACATCCTTCATCACTGCACCTCCCCTCAGCAGTGCCCAGGTGGGTATCCACTCCTTCTCTCTTAAAGCCAATGCAATTTAGGGGAAGCTGATGCCCCCCATTGTCCAAGGGTGGTCCTTGGTTGGATCAAGCTAATCAGGAAAATCCTTTCTCCAAGCCTAAGTCAAGCAATTCTTTATTCACAGGAAGTGACTCAGGAATGGGCATGTGTCCCAGTTCAGTGGGTTTGGAGGACAGGTTTGCTGGAGACTTCTAGGAAAGGAGGCATTCAGACTTCTAAGAAAGAATCCAGAGGAGAGGATGTTTCTCATGACTGATGTGGTGTGAAGATGAGAAGTCTGGGGCTGCTGCAGCCATCTTGCCACCAACAGAAGGACAGCCTCAGAATAAGGCCCACAAAGCAGGAGAAAGAGCACAGATATTCGGGGTTTTGAAAGACACTGCTGGATGAATTAAACTGCTGCTCAAGCCCATCTTAGATCCTGAACTTCCCAATGATGTGCATTGATGGACCTCTTTACTGTGTGAGTCTGCTCCAGTTGGGTGTTCTGTAATTCGCAACCAACACCATCCTAACTGTCACACACTGGTGATCTCAGATATCATAAGGCTTCAAACACTGTCCCAGGATTGCGGACATCATATTTCACTCGTTGCCAATCACAATGCTGTAATGATCTTTGATATTAAACATCCCACTTGGATATCTGGGAGGCACTTCAAAATGCCCCAAAACAAAACAGTCACCTCTTCAAGGCCGTGACCACTGCTCATCCATCTTTATAATTGCACTACCCAATCTATCCAGTCACCCAGATACACGTAACTTTTCTTAATTCACCCTCTCATTCACCCCCATGGTCAGCGGATCACCAAGTGTTATTGTTCTCTGACCTCAAGTTCCCCTCTTTCATTTCCAACACAGTTGATTGATTCTGTTCTCTCTAATCAACCACTCTAGAAGCATTAGCTCACCACTGTGCCTTTCAAATGTTCCAACACATTCTCTATAGTGTTGCCAGACTTAAGCAAGGTGTGACCCCCCCCCCCAATATTTGTTCCTTCTAAGGCTCCCCACTGCCTTTTCTGCCCAGAGGGAGAAAGACATCTAAATGCTAACCCAGGTCTTAGATTGTTACCCTCACTGTACAGACAGCCGGGCACAGAGCAAATGCTCAATAAAGGTGGTGATCATGTCTCTTCCTCATCCATCAAAGCCCACATTAAATGTCACCTCCTCCAAGAAGCCCTCATGCACTTGCCAAGGCAGACACCATTTTTCTCTCCTCCTCTGAGCATCCACAGCATTTGTTCTCAATTTTCCAGGGTACTTGGTGATTACCTGGTACCAGCACAGTGTACTGCAGGTTTCTGGCCAGGTTCTTGCTAGACTTTGAGCTCCTCTTTGAGGGCAGGAAACATGACCCTCAGCTCTGCTTTCCTACCAAGGCTCTGGCACTTAATAAATGTTTATTGGCAAAATGGTCTCTTTAAAGTTGATTGATATTGGTGAATTCCATATACCAAGGCACTGGGCAAGAAAATCTTATGCTATTGAGCCCTAGGGACCCAGATCCTATTTTTTAAGGGTTACTGATGAACACCGATCTACCCTTTCTCTCAGAGTAAAGTGAGATCAAAATGTACTTAACTCACGCCATTAGAGCTGCAATACAATAAAAATCTGTTAAGATTTCACTAAAATGAAACAATATCAAGATAAATGTCATGTGAAAGGAATCTGGAAAACAGAAAATAAAGCAGTATTTTGTTTAAAAAAAAAAAAAAAGATGCATCATACCCTAAAATGTCTTCCCGCCCGTCCCCTGCAAATGTTTATACCCTAATTTATAAAGAGTGCCTGGCACTGGCAAAGGGAACACAAACACTCACTGGCAGTGTGAGTCTGATCAGTCCTCCGCTGGGATGCACATTTGCAGAAACACTGCGCGGAAAGCGCGGATTCTACTGGGCCTTGCTCACCTGGTTCCAGTTCGGACACGTGGCATTCCTCCACGGCGCCAGAGGGGCTGTGCACCTTTGCATCAATCTTGCCTTTTGCCCCATTCAACCTTATTGCAAAGGATGCTGGCTGGTTAACTTTTAATCCCGATTCCTGAGAATTTAATACATTAGACAGGTTATAGCCCTTGGTGGTCCCTGCTCAGTGGCACATGCTGACACAACCCGGAACTCCAGGTGACGGTTCTCAGGCAAACAGGCCCAGAATGTTTGTCCATATAACATCTGACATCAGAAGAGTTGGTAGGCCATCACACATTTCTAGCATTAAATATAATATATGAAAGCAGAGACACACGTCTGCATGGTCTCATACCCAAACCATCTTGATTCAGACTGGAAGCTGGGGCTGGAGGCTTGAAACAGGACTGTAGTCTCAGCATCTCAAATAAGAGCCAGAGAGGTCCAGAAAATAAGGGCTGCTTCTTAGGAGGGGGCTGGCATCTGACAAAACCATGCACCCACTAATGTGAACAAGTTTTATGTGACTGTTTATTATCTCAAGGGTAGGAATGGAGAGAACTTGAAATAAAATTGAAAAGGGCTACACACACGAGGGAGACAGTTCTGCATAATGGTTAAGAATCAGCTGGGCCTGAGTTTACTCCTATTTCCCAGTTATTTGACTAAGTTGATGAACTTCTTTGAGTCACAGTTTCCTCATCTGTAAAACAGGCTTAAAACCAGACTCTCACTCAGAGAGGTGCTGCAAGGATTAAATGAGTTTACGTTGGCAAGCCCAGAGCACAGGACCTGGCCCACACACAGTAAGGCTCGAAATTGTTAGCTCATCATTAAATATTAATATCTATTTAAATTTATCTGTACCCCAAAAGAGGCAATAGGAAAAAGTGTGGCTTTTTCTCTCGCTGGATCAATTTTACTCTCTATGCTCGGTGGAAATTATCCTCTTCAGGAAGGAGCTGATTAAAAATTTCGATACTTAGGAAGAAAGCCGAGCAGCAACATTTCAGGTATTTAAAGACAGGCCAATACTGCCTAGAAAATTTGACAAACTAGCAGCTCCAATTTGACCTTGGTTGGGCAGCTACTTCTCAAATGCTAAAGCAGCAGGACTCACACTTTAATGTGCAAGGGAACCATCTGGGGATTTTGTTAAAATGCAGAGTCTAATTCAGTGGGCCTGGGATTTTACATTTCTTGTTAAGTTCCCAGGTGATGCCATGGCTGCTGGCCTGAGGATCATATTTCAGTAGCAAAGTGATGTAACTGCGCTAAATAGGTAGTCACTAACTATGCAAGTTAAAATTAATTACAATGAAATAAAATTCATAATTTAGTTCCTTCATCACACTAGCCACATTTCAAGTGCTCAATACCTACAGGTGGCTAGTGGCTACCGTTCTGAACAGCACTGATACGGAACATTTCCATCATCGCAGAATGTTCTATTGGCCAGTGCTGCCACTGACCGGAACGGAAAGACAAGAGCACAAAATTAAGGAGTCTTTGATCACCAGATCACCCCTCCCCCAAAAAGTGCCGGCAGACTCCAACTTTCTAAAAAGTCTCAAAAGCAAGACAAAACAATACATGCCCTTCTCTCCTAACTGGCCCCAGATGTTGCCACGTAGGCCTCCAATAAATCTCTGATAAATAATTTACATATTCCTCGGCATCAAATGACCCTGGAAAATCAGAGAATGCTGTGGGATCATATCCCTCCTGCTGGAGCTGGTTACAAAAGCCTGCTGAGTACTTATTTAAATATATATGACTGAGATGTGATGAGAGGACTGTCAACAGAAAAGTTTCCAGGGAGGATTTCTCCAAACCAGCTCCTTGCGGACAGTACCATTTACGTTACCTGAATCCGCTTGCCGCTAAATCCTCAAGAGGGAGATAAATACCTCAGAAGATCCGAAAGAAATCTTCGAGATGCATGAAGGCAGCTGTTTGCCCTCAATGAATGCCAGGTTTATCTCCCTCCGTAGGTTTTAGCTAAGTCGGCAAGAAAAGAAACTTCTGCTAAGAAGCCTTTAAATGAAACACAAGAAAAACATCTACACCACAGCGACCAGTTGGCACCCCTGGCACTCCCCGGTGAGGCCTCTTCAATTGGTGATTATGGTCTGGGTTCCACTTGGGCCTCCAAACTAATGATGTTTGGAACGACTAGCTGTATCCCAACTCCCCTCAGGGTAAGGTTAGAATTTCCAATGTAAACCAAGTGTATGGAATTAGAGCCAATGAGCTTCCCCAGCTGAGATTTGAGATTGGATTGTAATCAATCCAATAATCGTCAATAATTGGGGGAAGCTGAAGGCTATTTAGCCAGAAATCATATGCTAGGATTCGGGTGTTATTCTACATCTGAATAGCTACTCCTCATTCAGACACCTAATTATTTTTGAGGGTTCTGAGAAAAGACCCAAAGGCAGATCCAATTAGTTCTCAGTTTGGCTGAAGGGCTGGTGAAACCTTGAATTAAATGGCCTGTTTATAAGGGAGCAGAGCTAAATTTCCTGACAGGTTGGACGATGCAGCCATTTGGCACAAGGTCGGGGTTAGGGCTTGAGGAACCACAGAGACCTTGCTCTGCTTCATATTAGTTGGTTCCCTGTAGCCACAACCTTCCCATACCTCAATTTGTTCATCTTTAAAATGGGGCTTAATTGCTTCTTGGCCTTTTGGCTACGATTAACGGTAAACCAGGATCAAGAGCTCTTACTCCTCAGGCTGTTGCAAGGATTTCATAAGGTAACACGGATAAAGTTCTTTACACAATGCGATGCACACTTAGTGTAATAAATCATCATCCTAAAGTAAATTACCAATTGACTTTCTTGAGGAAAAGGAAGCCAAAAGAGCAGGCCACCATGGAAGTTACGGCTGTGTTTGTTTTGTCTCGAAAACCCTCCTTATCCTTTAACCAATCATTAACAAGCTTTTTTGGTTTCTTTTAAATATTGATCAACAAACTTGACCCCAAACATTGAGGTGCTTTTTGTTTACTGTGGCTGTTTTTGCTACTCCAACTGTCTTCTAAGTGTCTGGGAGCTGAGAAAGCTCCCCCAAGATTGGCACCACTTGTGAGTGGTCAAAAGTGGGCCCGGGCCCTTGGCACTGAAGCGGGGCTTGAGGTGGCCTCAGGAGTCCAGGGGTCCCACTGGTCGGCCCATGGCCAAGGAGAGGGATGCTTCCTTGTGTCTCACCTGAAGGCTCATAACAGTGAGGCGGCGGGCGTCGTCAGAGGGTGCAACGACCGGCACCAGGTAGGGGCTTTCTGGGATGTGCTCATCGTTGAACTTGATGGACACCTCGTAGTTACCTGCGGGGACAGGAAAGTCCCATCATTCAGAGATTCCGAAAGGGGGTCCCAGAGCAGCCTCTTACGTCTTACCTAGGGCGGAAATGCCTTTGCAGAGACCCTGCCCTCCCTCCTCACCCTCTGCGGAGGGAGTCACGCCCCCGGCCACGGCCAGCTGGGTGAGGGCACATCACCCGGCCGTGCTGGGCCAATGAGCTTTTCTTGGACGGGCAGGGGCTGGGATCCTTAACCTGGGTCCGCAGGGCACCCCAAAGGATCTGTGTATAGAATTCAGGAGATGGACGAATTTGAATGGGAAAAACTGACTTCCTTATTCTTCCCTAATCTTTAATTGAAATTGAGCACTTCCTTCCTTTAGAAATGTCAGCAAACCCACAGCACATTAAAAGTACCTGTGACTCTGTCACCAATGACAATCTCAGATATTTTCACATCACTTTACAGTTTTACATATGTTTTGACATATCATTTATACTCATCAATACTTAGAAATTAGGGTAGTTAATAGACCGTCACCAAATCTTAGGATTTAATGCATGAATGAAGAAGTATATCATTGCTATATTATACGTTTGGTATTTCAATATTTTGGAACTACCTTTTAATATAACTGATTTCCTTTATAATTGGATGTATTGTATTTTATGAATTTCAGAACATTATTCTGAGAATGGTTCCCATGGGCTTCACCAGATGCCACAAGGGTCCACGGGATGTTAAAAGTTAAGAACCCCTGCTCTAGGGAGCCCAGAGGCTGGGGCCACCATTTGGAGGCAGCCACAACCAGCCAAGGTCTGAGGGTCAGTGGAGAGCCAGGCTGGTTGGAAAGAATGGAGCATTTCAGTGGAAGAATGAAGCAAAGAGACAGGCTGAGACAGACGACAAGGAGAAAACCAGAAAAAGAATTTCTGCCCGTTTGAAGCCTGGGTGCATTTCCTGCGACCAGGTTTCTAGGAGGCTCCCCTGTGCACCCATGCAAATGAATTCTTCATCGATTTTCTGTTCCTGGCAACCTACCCCTCCCCGAACAAGGAAAATGTCCTCGATCGGCCTTTAAGTACATACCGGGCTCTTGGGCTATATAAGACACACCACATGATCCATTTTTATGGTCATCAAATGTAATCTCGGCTTTACTGGGGCCCTCAACAGCGATGGAGAGGCCTCCGGCGCCAGCTTCCCGGGTCCAGATGCTGAACTCGGCTGAGAGCAGATAAACACCTGGTTAGTGAGCGAGCCCAGCACACGCCCCTGTGCTGCTGCTTGCTGAAACTGGCAGTGCTGGGTTTAGTTTGATGCCAGCCCTCTTGTCTTTCCCTAATCCCAAGGAAAACCCAGGCAAGAGCCACTCCTGAGGTTTCCTAAGCACCATACCAATGATTGTAAGTTCATGGCAAACCTGGTGTCTTTTTTATACACTCAAACCAAGCCAGAAAAAGACAAAAATGTTCAGGTTGTTCCCACAGATCTTCCCACCAGCAACCACCACTAGCGGAACCTTACAATCGGTTCTGCAGAATTCGAGTGCGTTCCACAGAACATAGCCCTGCAAGATGCTCTGGAAACAGCCCCATTACTTAGCTCCTTACTTAGAGATTCCTGATGCAAACTAATAAATTACAGGCTTTGAGAAGTCCCTTTGTTAGAAACTTGTGAGTTTTGGGTAAGCTAGCATTTCCAAGCTTATTTAGCCGCAGAGGCCATTTTTAAGACATGCTCCATCAGAACCCCAAGTAAGAAACGATGCTTTAGAACAGGGCAAAGGGTATATACAGCATGTTCACACAGCCCACGCTCGATCCACTCTCCTGCCGGGAAGGCTCACCTGGAACTCCCGCTTCTCCTCTCTCCAGGCCGGGGCCTCCCGCCCGGACCTTGTGGGCGCCCCCCTCGCCGAGCGGCCCCACTGTGAACTGGAAGGGGCTGCCCGTCACGTGCTGCCCGCGGTACTTGACGCTGACCGTGTGAACGCCCATCTCCTGAGGCACAAAGCGGACACAGTGCGAGTTCTTCCCCATGGGCACGATCTCTGCCTCGGTCACGCGGCCGGAGGGGCTGGTGACGTGCGCTGACATGTCACTGCTGTTGATCTCTGAAGGGGGATGTGAGGTTGGGGAGAAAGAAAGGAGGGTCAAGGCAAAGGCTCGAGGAAGGGCAGGCAGTAAAGGGCAAGGTGGGCGCAGCCTGGTGGGGGGTGGCTGTTCCCTGGTGGGTGTGGGGTGCTCAACTCCCTCCCCTTCAGCCTGGATGCTTCCCAGCTCCTCAAATCCCTGGGCTGCTTTGGCCACATGGAGAGAGCAGTGTCCTTCCAGCCACCTGGTGCAGAAAGCATTCTCAGGGCACTGATACATTCTGCTCCATCAGGTATTTTTGTAGCCTCCTAATTCCACACAGCAGCTTTAAAAGGGAGCCTGAGCTGTCACAGCATGTGAACACAAACCACGATAGCACAGATGTTTCTAGGCCAAAGATAACACGAAGCATGTGTCAAGCTTAGAGGGACTCCTTTCTGTAGGCAGCTAAGGACAGAAAACTCAAGAGCCAACACCGCTCACTGCCTAGAAGCCGTGGCATTTCTTTTAGGCAACAAGACAAAATGCAAATGGAGAAAAAATACACACACATCAGTCCTAACGGCAAAGGGGGAAAACATGCATGAGCAAAGTCTGCAGCAAACTGAAGACCAGAGGCCACACTTCCAGAAAAGCGTTGCCTCAAGTTACCAACACTGGGAAGCAGACCATGCCGAGCCCACAGGGTGTGCCCATATCATGCCAACGACCAAGCCCGACATAGCGGGAACAGGCAGAGAGCAGACCATGCCGAGGAATAGAAACGGATCACCTATAGCAGCCTGAGACTGCACCCTCCAGCCCTACAGCATCTGGGTGGAGCAGTTCATGACTCTGAGCCTGAAGACAGAGAAAGGAAGGGAGATTGAGGAGTGGGTCACCCCACATGGCCTGTGGCCTCAGGACAGACAGCTGGAAGCTGGTCCATTGTCCTCCACTCATAACTGACAAGAGAGGATCATTTGAGTAATGAGCGGGAAAACGAGTCTCACTGAGGGTCATCTGGTACCCAGTAACTGAAAAGTGGAACAACGTGAACGAGTCAGAAGGGATTTAAGAGAAAGGGTAATTATTCATATTACTCAAAGATAAGATACTCACTAGTTCCTCAAGAAACAAATAGGCAAAAGCAAGAGAACAGACCATTCTCAAAATGAGAAATGCAAAGCAGATGAAAACAGTCTATGTCACTAGCAATCAGAGGAATGAAAGGGAAAATGAGTACCATATTTTCTCCATCAGATTGGCCAACGTGAGAATGGAAGCCAGTGCCCAGTGTTGGTGGGCATGTGGAAAAATGGGCACTGACACCTTCTCTGGAGGACATTTTACCAAAGTGTGGCTGCATCTGAACTGTATTACCCCAGCCACCTCATAGCCAGGCATCCATAGCACGTGATGGCGACTGTCACAGCAGCCCAGTGACAGAAGTCAGGGAACTGGAAATGAGTGCACAGGGAAGGAGACAGCAAAATGAAGGAAGGTGCATCTAGACACAACGTGGAATACCTTGTGGTCATTAGATGGTGTGGAGGCTTGCGTTTTTATGTGGAAATATTCCACAATATAGTGAGTGTATGTTGTGGAAATGGAGTACACGTGTCCGTGAGGATGCAGGCATTGCTGTCCAGTTCTGTGTCTCAAATGTAGGGTAGCTATAATCAAAACATGGAAAATAACAAGTGCTGAAAAGGCTATGGAGAATTGGAATGCTGATGCATTACTAGTGGGAATGTAAAACGGTGCAACCGTGTGTAAAATGGTTTGGTGTTCCTCAAAAAGTTAAGCACAGAATTATCCCAGCAATCCCACTCCTAGGACCACAACCAGGAGAAATGAAAATGTATTTCCACACAAATATACTGTACGTGAATGTTCTTAGAAATGTTATTCAAACGAGCTAAAGAATGGAAACAACTTAAATGTCCATCAACCAACGAATGGATCAACAAAACATCGACTATCCAACACAGTGGAGTATTACTCAACAACAAAAAGGAATGAAGTGCTGACATGTGTTATAAAATGCTAAGTGAAAAAAGCCAGTCACAAAAAGCCATGTAAATTGTCTGATTCCGTTCATATAAAGTGTCCAGAATAGGCAAATCCATAGAGCTGGAAAGTAGATTCATAGTTGCCAGAGGCTGGGGAGAGGGGAATGGGCAGTGACTGTTAGTGGGCAGAGGGTTTCCTTTTTGGGATGGAAATGGTCTGGTATTGGACAGTGGGGATGGATGCACAATCTTATGAAAATACTAAAATTACTGAATGGTACACTTTAAAATGGTAGATTTTATGTTGTGTGAATTGTATTCTCAATTTTTAAGAAATGAAGTATGCCAGTTTGAATGTATTGTCCCCCAAACACCATTATTTTTCATGTAGTCTTGTGGGGCAGACTTTTGGTGCTGATTAGATTTGCTTGGAATGTGCCCCACCCAGCTGTGGGTGATGACTCTGATGAGATGTTCCCATGGAGGCGTGGCCCCGCCCATTCAGGGTGGGCCTTGATCAGTGGAGCCATATAAATGAGCTGACTCAAAGAGAAGGAATTCAGTGCAGCTGTGAGTGACGTCTTGAAAAGGAGCAAGCTTGCTAGAGAGGAACGTCCTGGGAGAAAGCCATTTTGAAACCAGAACTTTGGAGCAGAAGCCAGCCACGTGCCTTCCGAGCTAAAAGAGGTTTTCTGGATGCCATTGGCTATCCTCCAGTGAGGGTACCCGATTATTGATGTGTTACCTTGGACACTTTATGGCCTTAAGACTGTAACTGTGTAGCCAAATAAACTCCCTTTTTATAAAAGCCAGTCCGTCTCTGGTGTTTTGCATTCCGCAGCATTAGCAAACTAGAACATGAAGAAAAACATGAACAACCTCCTTGGATGGTAAGATATGAGGTGACTCTTCCTTTCTCCATTTTTGAGCACATAACTTCTTATGATCACAAACATCAAAACAACTCTTTTTAAGTGATTCCAGTTTGACACTACAGTGAGGAAGATTTTACCACATTCAGGCATGTCTACACAGGAAGAACCCATCAGATTCAGCTGAGAAGGCAGAGTAACCGAATCTGCAACCTGTCAGGAGAGCCGCGAGATGCAGCGGAGGAAAGAGAGCCCACTCTCCAGGAGATCCCAACACGAGTTTCATCGGAAGACTATTCAGATTTTCCTTCTCCATAGAATTTGTGCAACTCCACAACGTGGGCCAACTTCTGGGAGGAGGAGCCTCCGAACCTTCATTTACACAGTGACTCCTCTGGTGGAGGGTTCTTTATAGAAAACACCTGGGCCACACTTCAGACAGAACATGGTCTGTTTACTGGCTAATTTGGCCCCAGGAAGAACAATTCACAGCCAAAGGGCTTGATGAGGCTGTCCAGCCTGCAGTGCAGCCCTCGCAGCCCTCGTTCTTATTTTAGAAATGAATAGAAATGTTAGAAGGCTCCCTCTGGGCCGCACTTCTTAAATACTTCCAGATATTGGCATCAGCAGAGCCACTTTTCTCACTGACATTATTCTATTCAACAGACAGTAAACCTAAAATGTTAAAGGATTTCTGTTTCTCCTGTCATGTGACAAAGTAAAGTTATTTCATTTGGGAGAAGAAAAAGGTAGCAGGTTAACGGACTTATTTTTTCTTGGACGGGCCTCTGTGCAAAAAAGTAAGAACAGAAATAGAAATAGAAAATAACAAGAAAATGAAATAAAAGATCACCAGACCCACGGTTGCCTAGGATAGTAAATTCTGGGCCATGCCTGGACATGGTATCCCAGTGGTGCTCATTGTCCTGACTTCCCTGGGGGCTGGTGCCAGGCTGCCCTGACCCAAGAGCCCTGTGCCCACCTGGAATTTTGAGGTTCAGGTCACAGATGCTCCCAACAGTGGCCACGGAGGGGGCCCGACTGGTACGAGTGATACTCTCCTTGACTCTTCCCTCCCCGCTGATCTTCACAGTGAAGGGGCTCCCTGCAAGAACCAAGAAGGCCTTCAGGAGCAGCCAGAGATGCAGCACGACAATCTCAGAATACGCAAGCACCAGGCAGGGCAGGCAGAGGGGGCCCCACTTACCAGGCACATGCTCATCAGCAAATTTGGTGGAGACGATGTAAACCCCGGGCACAGTGGGGAAGTAGGAGACCTTGCAGGTGCCATCCTCCAGGTCCTCTGTCTGGATGTCCACTTTGCTAGGGCCTTCCACCGCTAAGGAGATGCCACCGTAACCTGAAACACAGCAGCCCAGGACTGTTCTACCAGCAAATCGTGAGGAAAAGGGAGCTTGATGAATGCAGAAAGGGCATCCCACCCTTAAAACGTAAACTGCTATTTCCAGACAATGGAAAGGAAATAACGGTGGCTCCTTTCGTTGAGTCCCTGGGCTCTGAGAAGTCCTGTAGTGAAATAATCTGCTGAATGTGACTTTGACCACAGAACCTTCTTCTTGAGGATATCTACTAATACTCCACGGAGCAAGTGTTCTGCAGAAACCACTGGCAAAGATGCTGCCCATATGCCTCCAAGAACAGGAGCCTTGGGTACTTTATCACTAGTCACGGGCCTGAGAATCTAAATTTTTAAACAGCTGCCTCTGATGTCCAGCAAGAAACCACTGAGTCAGCTGTTCTGATGGTTTACCAACAGGGAATGTCTGCCCATTAGGATCAGAAATTCTCCAGCCTCCTCCCCTGGGAATGTGATTTTGTCTAGAATTCACAAACACAGCCATCACTCAAGAGGGCAGAAGATGAAGACACTGGGTTGTAGCTTGAAAGAGCTCCTCAGACCATCGCAAAGAGGGAACAGGACGAGATTCCTCATTTTCATGAAAGCAGATGAAACTGAACACGATCCCGGAGAGCAGGCCCAACATTCTTTGCTTTGGGACATGCCTGGAAGCTCCTGGGAAGCTGAGAACAATGGTGGGAGTATGGATATTGAAACAGGGAACTGGGAGTTGTCGTCGCCCTGGGTTCAAATTCCATAAGCAGACTGGGCTGTTAACTCCTGTGAGCCTATTTCTTCATCAATAAAACAAAGATAATAATACCCACATCCCCAATTGCTATGAGACTTAAATGACAATGCAGATAGAAGGATGCTAAGAAAGAAGAGGGAGTTGGCAGGATGAAAAGGTGAAGCAGTCTGTGCAAAAGGAAGCCAGTTCCCTCCCTCAAGCCCTGCACCTCTCCCCTGGGGCCCCCCACCACCCCCACCCCACAGACCTGCATCCCTTGTGTCCACAATGAAGTCAGACATCTCGAAAGTCCGGCCTTCCACCAGGCCGCGGCCGTAGACTTTGGCTCTGCGGGCATCACCGATCTCAGACTGGACCACCATGATGGACACGGGGCTGTTGGCCACGTGGTTGCCGTTCTTCTTGATGCTGACCAGGTGCTCGCCCACCTCCCGGGGGATGAAGGAAATGCCTGGACCAGAGCACAGAGTTTTGTAAAGGGGGTGGAGAGGGGCGGAGGGATGGAGGAGAGGAAGTGGGAGGGACACAACCCTGCAGGGATGGAAACATGACTTCCTTCATGACTTTCTGGCAACCCAGATTGTCTAAGAGGCTGGTCAGCATCGCAAAGCAGAAACGCCTGTGACCCAGAGGTTTACCACATCTCACGCTTCAAGGTGTTATCAGTTGTCAAGAAAGGACCACAGGAGCCTCCCATTTGCCACCCCAGATGTCCAGGCTCTGGCCAGGAAGGCAGCCTGGGCTCACCGATGTGGTTGTTGGGCAGCCTCTTGAGGAGGCAGGGCTCGTCGCGGCCAGATGGGGCCTTAATGCTGGCCGTCAGGGTGCTGAGGTCAGTCTCACTGATGTCCAGCAGGAAGTCAGCGGCAGAGCCCAGCTTCACCTGGGAGCACCGTCTGCTGTCGTCTGGGAAACACACACCCCCACCCCCAATGGCTCCTGTTACATGTGGGCTCCACCCTCTCTGGAGCCCTCACTCCACCTGCTGTTTACAGACACACAGGCGAGACAGTTGCCCAACATTTAGTGAAAAGGGTGCCTCAGACAATAAGCAGACCTAACCAATGAGGAAGGATCTTGACTTATTTCAGGTTGAGGAGAAGACTAGGACCTGGCAAAACTTGGATGTGGATCCCAGGATACATCCACGTGCGAACTTTGACTAAGCCATGACCTCTCCAAACCTCAGGGTCCCACTTGTAAAGTGGAGAGCAGAAAATCTAGGAGCAGTGCTGTGGAAGGCCTCCTTGAGTTTATTTATTCATTTATTCCTTCAATGAATGCCTCCATCCGAGGGCCTGTTATGTGCACGGTGGAGTCACAGCGGCACAAAATAAGTGCCCTCCAAATGGCAGCTCCCATTGTTCCCTAGCTTACCAGAAAAGGGAGGAATTTGGCCGGCCCAAAGTTTAACTTGCCTCCCCAGCTCCTTCTCAAGGAGTCTCCGTGAAACCTCAACTCAAACAGATGCCCGGCCTGCAGCCCCTGAGCCCCCAGCAAGCCAGGCAGCCCCACCTGTGATCTTGGCTGTGAAGGGGCTGCCAGGGATGTGCTTGTCGTTGTACTTGACCAAGATGCTGTAGTCGCCGGGCAGGGTGGGCAGGTAGGTCACTGTGCACGTCCCATCTTTGTTGTCAATGCAGCTGATTTCGGCCTTGGAGGGCCCCTCAATGGCCAGGTCCAGACCACCTGTGAGTGGGAGCAAGGAGGCGGGGATTCCTTGTTTCAATAGGGATAACAATGCACCAAGGGTATTCCCCAACCCTGGGAGCAAAGGGCCTGTGTCATGTCAGAACAAAGCAGCTTATACAGTAAAAATGCCCACTGGGAAGACAACCCACCATCTGAATCCCTCACATGTGACCCTGAAGTTCTCTCCACTCTTCAGGATGTGTGGGGTGAGCAGAGGATGGAGCTCCCACATGCCAATCACACCCACTGTTGGGGGAGACGGGGTGTCGGGCACAGACACCTGGCCACCCCATTAGAGCCACACATTTAGAAATCTCGGTGAATACAGTGGGCCCAGAGTTTTGTCTGGAATGGGCCACTAAGTACTCATGTGATCCTGTGGAAACATTTATTTATATGTGTAAGAATCCAAAACAATTAAGTTTCAGGCCAGACACACAGTATTTCACAGCATGAATCTGATTTCAGTCAGAACACGAAGGACTGCAAACATTTCTGTTTTGGGTAGGAGACAGAGCAGCATTACATGAGAGACAGATTTATATGAGAAAACATAAGACAACACTCCCATTCAGAAGTTTTAATTTTAAAAGCTGCCCTAGAATTGTGTCCCTGTAACTTTCCCAAATGGAAGTTTGAAAGTGTATAAGCACACACCACACCGTACCTTCTCCTGCGTCCTCGGTGACGATGGTGAAGGTGGCGGTTTTGTTGGCCACCCCGTACACCAGGCCTGGGCCGTATGCAGAAACGCTGCCACTGTTGGGGTAGTTCACATAGAACTGGAGCGGGCTCTCTTGGGTTTGCAAAGGACACAGACAACAGCAGGAGTCATTAAGGGGTGAATGCGTACAGGCAATGGGTTTCTTAAACATTCACGGACCAGCAGGCGGGCCTGGTGTCTTCCATGCAAAGGCAGAAGACAAAGGAGACATGGTGGAGCTCACCATCCTAGGACACCCAAGGGCTCTGTTTAGTATGACTCCTTCAAACACCACAAAAGAAAAATAATCCCTGAGTTGGCTCTAGCTAGGAGGGACAAAAGCAAGGGACTCCGGCTCAACTTAACAAATGAGGAGGACACATCTGCGCCAACTGGAGAAATGACCAACTCACACTACCAGAGGGAGCGAGATGGGAGAGGCCTTTTGGAGAGGCCTTTTGGTAAGGTCATTTGCCTGCACCTTTCAAAAGGTTAGGCCCGTGACCCGGGGATCCCACCACTAGGAATTTATTCCACAAAAGTGGCCCCCATCCCACCCCTGCTTCCAGACTGATGCAAGGGCTTTCCTCTCCTCTGGGTCCAGATGGAAAACAGGGTAAGACCCTGGCGTCTAACAGCAGGGGCTGGTTAAAGAAACACGGTTCTATTCATGCAGCTATTAAGAGGAATGAGGTAGATCTGTGTGTACTAACTTGGGAAATCATCCATGATGTGTTGCATTAAAAATAAAAGAAAAAAACAATTTGATACATATTAATACCATATCCCATTCACTTAAAAACAAAGCAAGATGAAATTGTGTGCATGTTTATAAGTACACAGAGAAACATCTGAAAAGATACACACTCAAACCAGCAGTAGAAATGGAAGGGGAGTGTGGGAAAGACACTTGTTACCCTCTATGCACCTGTATTTTTAGCATATTTAAATAGAAGCAGATAATACATTTTTGTTTTCAGCAAATATTATGTACACTTATACACATCAACTAAAGTGAACGTCAAACTAGGGGAAATATTTGCAACACCTATCACAAAGGGCTCATTTCCCCAATATTTAAATGCTACGGAAACTTAAATATTTAACATTTAAATTTTAAATATTTAGAGACTAGCATGACAAAGGCCAGTAAGCAAATGAAAAAAATGAGCCAAGGATAAGTTCAGTTGACAGAAAAAGAAATGCAAATGGTACTTAAACCTATGGAAAGTTGCTCAATCTTATTCACAAGAGAAATATAAAAACAAATAAGCAGAGATACCATTTTTCAACTATCAGATTGGCAAAGATCCAAAAACTTTGGTAAATGTGTGGGAAATCAGGTACTCTGCTACAGTGCTGGTGGGTGTGTGGCTTGGAACCACCCTGATGAGAGCAATTTGGCAAGATCTATCAAAATTACACCTGCATCCTGAGACCCAGCAGTTCCTCCTCTGGGAAATAAACCTCACAGATACACCTTCACGAGCACGAAGAGAGGTATGTGGAAGGTGCTTCCCTGTGGCATGGTTAGAAATAGCAAAAGCTGGAAAGAACTAAATGTCTCCCATGGGCTCTGGTTAATATCCAGATGGCGGAAGATCATGAGGATGCTCTCTCATCCAGGATATACTGTTAGGTAAAAAGGGCAAGGGCAGCATAGTATGTACAGTACGCAACTATTTATGCTCTAAAAGGGGTGGTGGGCTTAAAAATCAGCATTCCTATTTGCTTTTCTATTCTAAAAGATACTCTGAAATCGAATGGAAAAAAATTAACAACAGGCAGCTTTATTTTTAAGCCACGTGAATGTGTTCCCTACTCAATTGCTATTAATAAGAAATATTTAAACAATTTGGTTAAAAAAATAAATGAAAGAATAACACTGTGCTGGCTTTCCTCAAGGGCATGCTGACAATAAGGCAGTTTTGTCCTCTTTTCTCCCGGTCACAACCTCTTCCACCCGCACAGGATTCAGGCTGGAAAGTCCCTCCCCATGCCTCCCATTTTTCTCCCAGCTCTCCCTTTGGCCACACTCAGCTTAGTGGCAAAGACAAACAACCACAGCCCGACGGGCCTGCACTGTGACCCAGGAGGCTGAGCTGCAGCACCCATTCTGGAATCACTGGATCTACTAGGCTCACAGGCTGTTTCTTTTCACAGGGACGTCAACACTGCTTTCCCAAACTGACACTGAGAACCGCTCCCACACAGCGGCCAACCTGGCTGTCTGCAAACCTCCCAGATCTTCGGGGCCCTGAACCCTGGAATCCTGCTGGGCTGGCGGCAGGGCTGCGGAGCCCAACTCACCTGGGATGTGGCTGCCCATGTATTTGATGTGCATCTCGTGGAGCCCGACCTCAGTGGGGGCGTATCGGACGGTGACCGTGCCATCCTTGTTGTCCACAATCTCCGGTGTCGCCGTCTTCCCGGAAGGCATGTGCACCTCTCCTGGGGAGCACAGGGACACAGGACCACAGCCCATCAGTGACTTTTCCCGGAGAAGCTGAGCCCAAAGTGCAGGCTGCCTTCAAACTAAAGGCTTTCAGACTCAAGAACAGGTTTTGTTGTCCAAAACGTCCAAGTTGCACCATGGGAAAAAAGAGACCTATTTGCTTTTATTTCCATTCTCTCTGGCTTCCACAAAATGCAGCAAGCGACTCTTAAGTAAAGGGTTTTCAACATCTGATGAATTAGGAGCTTAAACGGGATTCGAGAAGGCCATGAAACCAGTGGGATTAGTAGAGTCAATTCAAAGAGAAGCAGGCATTAAAAAGAGGCTGGAGAGAGAAAGGAACTTGTGTATGGTAGACCTCGGTGCCAAGATCATATTTGGAAAAGTTACAGAATAAGAGAAGACAGGGAAAAAGGGGGAACAGAAACCCAATAGCTGAGAGGTGTCCAACTTTGAGGGAATCACAGGCCCAATGGGGACTGTGATGTAAGTTACAGATGAACTGCATCTTTAGAGAAACATATACCACCCACGACATTCTGCAATCTCAGGGGCTCACGGACCCCTGGTCTGGTCTGGTGGGCAGGGGGAGCCACCTCTGGGCACCATTCTGGAGTGCTGAGGCAAGTGGATGCGAACAAGATGGCTCTCAGGACCACACTTACCGGTAATTTCTCCTTTCCTGACAGCGAATGGAATGACCAGGTCGAAAGGCTTAAATCCTAGGCCGTTCATGTTACTCACTGGGACATAGGCCTCTTCGGTGACCTAAAAACAAGAAGCAGCGGTCACCAGGTAAAGCAATATAACAGAATGGGCTGAGGCAGCTATTGGGCAAAGCAGCTGGTGATTTTGCAAGCCAGTCAAACCAGGATTTGGGGATGGGGCTGCCCATGCACAACAGATTTTATCTTAATTGTGCCCAGACCCAGGGCAGATCCTGAAGGATTTGAGAAGTAGTGCTGACCAATTGCTAGAAATCACTTGGCTTGTAAAACCCCCAGGAGTGCCCACAGGCAAGTGGAAAAGTGAGAGACAGTGATGTCTGTGAGTCCCAAGAGGCTCCACCTGGAAAGGTTTAGTTGCTTGTGGCCTGGAAAAAAAGGTGTATTTTAAATGGCAGAGAGTAGCACAGCAGTTGGCCTTTTCCCTGAACAGAAACCAAATGTGCAAGTAGTGACTATGAGAGTCAGCAGGAGGGCTGGAGACAGCTGTCCATCTTTCCCTTTAAATGCAGAGACAAACTGCACCGAGCGTGAACACAGACATGACGGTTGGTGATTCATGGAGCGTGTATGATGACAAGGAGCTGGGTGGTATTACAGAGAAAGCAGGGATCTTTGACATGGACTGATCAGTGGGGGAGAAACAAATGACCAGGACACCCAGAGGGCCTAAGCAATGCCCAAAAGCAGGCTGCAGCTTTTCTGAAATGAAGGCTGAGTGAACAGAGAAACACAAAAGGGAAAAAACAAAAGTGTACCCAGGGCCTGAATCCAGGGGGACATGCATTTACCGGTGCCTCTTCCACAGCCATGACTTCCCCATCCGTGGCCTGGTTGGTGGCAAATGGAGATTAGTTGGAAGTCACATTGGAGGGATATTGCTACTCAGTAGATTCTACAACCTGAGAGCCACTTCCTCCCCGTCTGCTTCATCTGTACAATAGCGTGTCACTTGCAATCATGGGTGCCCACATCCTTAGTATCCTCTCGGAGAGCAGGTCGGTGTCCTCTCTTCACATGTCAAATGCACATGCCACTTGACCCCATGCCCACTTTTAGGAAGCAGTCCTACAGAACTGCTGGCAGGAGACTACACAGCTAAATGGTAAGAGCCAGGGGGTTTATAGGTGCCACTGTTTGTGATGGTGAAAAATGGAAGCAACCTAAATGTCCACCTTTAAGGGAACTGGTTAAATAAACTATGGTAAATCTGTGCAGTGGAACACTTCAAACCATTAAGAAGCAGTTCAGTTTTATGAATTAACATGGAAGGGGATCTGTGGCACACTGGGGGAAGGAAGAAGGATGTCAAACAATATGGACAGTGTGAGCCCATGAACAAAACAGCAGTTTGTTGTGTAAGCAGAGAAAAACACTGGTCATCTCTGCAGCATGGAATTGGAAAAGGGGTCTCTTTTTGCTTGATAAATGTCTAAATGGTTAGTGTTTTAAAATTTTTCATATATTAATAAAACATGAAATCTTCACTTCATTCTCCTAATCTGATGTTCCTGAGCTATCCGACCCTCTGGTGCCAATAACCCTCTCACCAGCCCTCTTCTGCCATGATGAAGAACAGGCTGGAAAGCCTCCCCTAGCAGGAAAGGCCTGTGTGCCCACGAGAACCCTTTCTTGTGTATTCTGCCATCTACAGAAGGGGGCATCACTTACAAAGGCAGCTTTGTGAGCTTCTACATCTGGGGACAGCCCTGTCCCCTGCTTCTAGCACCCTCTCCAATTGGGCTACACAGGGCTACATCAGCCAGGGGGAAGATTTTTTAATGCATAAGCTATGGCCTTTCATCCAAGACTTCTCAAAGCTGGAAGCAGATAAGCAGGTCAGTGGCTTCACAGGCTATGCCTGGGGGGTATATTAACTGAACCAGCTGCTGGGTCTCCTTGGCACATCTGCTATGAATACAGTGCTGGAAGTTCAGGCCCCTTTGGACCCCAAGCCTGTAGAGGAAGGCAGGGAATCTGCCCAGTTGAAGCCAGTGGACAGCAGTTGGTCCACTTAGGAAAGGCTGGAGACAGCCTGGAACGGGAGAAGGTCAAATCCAGCTACCATAGGGGAGCATCACTTTCTGCCTTTAGCAGGCTTGGAGCGGTGTGTAGACACAAAGTGTCCCTGCTGTGTGGGCACTGCAGGGCCTAGTTTCCTAACGGTTCTCATGGCCCCCACTTCATGCCTCTGGCCTGCCTGCTAAAATTTTCACACTCAGTCCCACCCAATGTGGTGTCATCTCTCCCGCTGACAGCAAGTCCAGGCCATGACCTCTGTCCCTGGGCAGCCCTTCCATCCTGCCTAATTCTAACTAGCCAGATAAAACCTACCATGAGTGAAATACAGATCCTGAGAATTGCAACTGGGACCCTTCTCTATAAACAAGAAGGATGTCAACTTTCTAGCTGCAGGAGAAAAGCACTCCCAAATGAATAATGTCAAAAGTTGACAACTGTTTACATATTGAGACATAAAAGAGCCTCCGGATCTCTGGCAAAATGTTTACAGATAAACAAGTGTCTACGAAAAGAAAAAAAAATGCTTGAACAGATTATAGATGGTTTGGAAGAGTCCCCAGACTTCTGTCTGGAATGGAATCTTCTTGCCCTTTTCCACTGCTGCACAAAGAGAAATAATTAGAAAGTGCTTGTTAGGCCCAGCGCCAGGTCATTAAGGGCCTATGAATCTTGTGGTCAAGTGTGGTCACTGCCCTTGACATCCAAGGGCACTGGGTGAGGGACATGACACTCGGGCTGTCAGAGCAGGCCCTGTGGGTCAGCGGACTTGGGCTCTGAGCCTTGCTCCTGTGCCACGGGGTATTACCTTGGGGGCTGCTGTCTTCCTTTGCAGAAGGGTCAACAATGCTAGATTTTGAGTGTTAAATGAGATAATGCACCTAACTGTCATTAATTGTCAGAGGAAAATCTAAAGCCACTCAGAAATGAAATTAAAGACCCTAATCATTCTCTATCCCAGTCCTTCGCATAATAGAATCTTTTACTCCAGATGTTCCTAGCTTCAAAAGACAAGGCATTTCCCCCTCATATGCAAAATTTGTATCTTTCAAAACACAAACTGGAAGGCTTTAAGTCCTGGGTATCAGTGTCAAGTCCTTGGTCAAAATAGCATCAGGAACCTCCCTCTTCTAGCCGTGGGAAAGGAGAGGAGGAACAGGGAAGGACTAGCAGAAAAGGATAAAAAATTGTACCGCTCTACATATAAACTTTTTTGGAAAAGTGCATTTTTCTGAATGGGGTTAGGCTGGGACATTGCCTAAGTCCCTTAGCATGACAGACACCTCGGTGGCCAATAAGAATCCCCATTGACTCTTAGAGCCAAAGGGTCTCTGGGTTTCCAGAGATTACTCTAGGGCTCTACAAGCCTACAACTGCTTAAAAACTTTTTTTTCGAGAGAAAAAAGTAGAAGGGGATGTCCTAGGCAGGACTCCATAAAACAGCAGCTGGTACTGTTCCTGCTAACAGAATCGTGCTCTGGAGTGGGTCTTTGCCTTACCATGACAGTGAAGGGGCTGTTAGGAATATCGACACCACCAAAGCGCACGTAGATCACGTAGGTGCCCGGCTTGGCGGCTGTGTAGAAGATGTCATAGGTCCCGTCCTCGTTCTCAATCACGTCGGCCTCAGCCTCAGTGCCGTCTGGGGTCAGAACCGTGCAGGTCACTTTCCCCTTCCCGGCCGTCTTCGCGTCAACCACAAAGCCCACCTCCTCGCCGGTTTTCACGGTGGAGGCGATTCCGGGACCTGGCGAGAAACAAGTTCAGGAGCAGGGAATGGAAGCATCAGCCTGGGACACTCACCCGGGAGGCCCTGGAACAAATCACACTCATCCGCGCTGCATCTGCAAATGTTAGATCTTCAGCTGCCAGCGCACAGAGGGATGTCCCAAAGAGCACCTGGGATGGTGTTGCTCAAGGAACTAGTCCGTCAATTACTGATTAAATGAGGAGGATCTGCAAGCTCTGAGTGTCATCAACCCAAGGTTAGGTCTGTTTCATTAGCAGTCAAAGGTATGGGGATAAGGGTTAACTTGCATCAGCAAACATATATTGGGTCTTGTCTAAGTGCCAGATACACACAAAGGTGAGCAAGACAACTCCTTGCTCTCTGGGACCTCAGAGCCCAACAGGGCAGATGGAGGCAGGCACCAAGAATGACACACAACCTGCCACGGAAATGCTACACAGGACCAACGTGCAGAAGAAAGACTCAAGCATTCTTCCTAGAGTGCCCTGCAGCACATCTCTGAAAAGGCTCTAAGAATTCCTATCCCAGGGTTGCCACATTGACAGAGGGCTTCCTGAAAAAAAAAAAGGGGAGTGTGGGAAATGGCTGAATTCTGAAGGATGTGGGTACTCTTCGTTAGGGGAGACATACAAATCTTCCCCAAACAATGACCAGGCTCTCTTTCTCTCTGACATGTGACATCCCTTTACACAGGATTCACACAGCAGCAGGGAGTGCAGGAAGTGTGAACTAAAGGCACACTGACAAAAAGAAGCAAAGTATGTAGGAACAAGAGACAACGAGTAGAAGATGGGACTGGAGAGTCTGTGGAAGGCCTTGAATGACAGACCAAGAGATGGGGTCTACAGCTGCAAGGCTCAGCAGAGTAAGCAACAAGTCTGCCTGGCTGAGGAAGAGTCCTGCCGGGCTGGAAAGCAAAGAGGACTGCCCAAAATTAACACTCCCTCTGGCTAGCAAAGACAATCCAGTTTGTCAATGGCAGCAGGACACACCTAGGAGGTAGCAGATTGGCCAGCGTTACAAAATTTCTCAATTTTTGATCCCAAAAAGGCCACGTTGAGCAATTTACAACTTCGCCTGGAAAGCCAAAAGATTTTCTCCATTCAGAATAGGCTGAGATATGAGAAAAGCAGAACACATTCAGGAGGGGCCTATGTTTAGTTTTCTTATTTCAAGAAAAGTAAACCTCCTCCATTTCAGAGATGGGGATTCGTGTTTTGAAATCTACTAATGCAGCCCCACAGACTTACAAGAGTTGTTTTTAGAAACTGAAGGGCTCATAGTCATGTCTTAGAAATTGAAGGAACTATGATGCTCAGACTGTCATGGAAAAGTCTGGAGAGGCCTACGCATAAGTCCCTAGTGTAGGGGAAAATCTTTGATCCTTTAACATGTTTCTTTAATGCTGACCCAAAATGCTCTTGAATAAATCTTGAATAACACTCTCTACTCATGAAAGGCAGAAACTTGCTGTTTTCACAGGACTTACCATCATAGCTGAGATTTCAACAAGTACCCACTTCAAAAGTCATACAATAGCTACTATGGGCCAGACACCGTGCTAAGCATTTTCATGCCTGACCTTACCTAATCTTTGCAATAACCGTAACAAACAATCTCTGATCCTCAGCAGAGCTTCTGAAATCTGAACTTCCCCCAAAAATCTTTTACCCTAAGTCTGACTGAAGCTCAGAGAGGCTGAACAACTTGCACAGATCACACAGCTATTATGCGGCACGGAAGGGCTAGATCACCCTTTCCAACTCCAAGGCCCCAGCTCCTGACCCGAGGCTTTGCTGCACTCACCCGTGGCCAGGCACTTGCTGGCATCGCCCGTCTGTGTGGCCCGGATGCGATAAGGAGAAAACGGGATGTTGTCCCCGCCGTAGGTGACCCCGATCGAATAGCGCCCAGTCTTATCGGGGATGTAGGTGACGCTGTACGTGCCGTCTTTATTGTCATGCACAATGGCTCTTTTGGGTTTACCATCTTGGTCCTGTGAATCACAGAGAACTGCTATTTAGGGGGTTGTAACTGAGATTTAGAAACCATTCATGGAAAACCTTAGCACATTTTGCTCATTAACTAAGAGTCAAAATTAATGGCTTAAAACAATCTTTTTTTTTTTTTTTTTGGTAGGGAAGATGGCACCAGATCCTTTAAAACCATGATGGACACAGCCAATTCTTAATAACTTTTCTGTCAAGGGAACAAATGCATAGTGTTTTTGCTCCAGATCCACTGAAATGCAGGAAGGAATGTGTGGCAAAAGCTCTGGCTTACACACCACAACATGTACTCTCCCTTTCCTCTTTAGTAATGGGACCCTAATTCTTAGCTGGGTGCACTGCTCCCAGAACACGAGACCCCACTGCCAAGCTCACTTGTCACTAGGCACGGCCATGTGATTTGTGACTAACTTCTAGCTAATGAGATGGAAGTGAAATTCTTCCGAGGGGCTTTTGGCAGGGCAGCTTACGGGCGCTGACCGAGCTGAGAAGCCCCCTTCTCCCCTCCTGCCCTCCTTCCTCCTCCTGGCCTGCCATGCCAACAGCCTGTCAGTCCACGAGGAGACCCTGAGCCAGACGCCACATGCCGGGACAGGGGAGGAGGAGATGGCGTCTGATTTCTCGCTGGACCACAATCACCTAGACGGCAGCTTCCCCCTGGGCCTTGTTTTACAAGAGAGAATAATCCCACATGTTTAGTCACTCTCTTATTTTGGAGTTTACTGTGATTGCAGCAGAACTTAGACCTAACAGACCCAATGAGTAATTTTAAACATTCTATAATAAAAATATAGGACTAAAAAGCAAAATACATGAGATTCACCAAACCTTGGTGCTTGGAGCTAGACCTTCAGGCCTCTCAGGTGAGCGTCTTTGATAGGAAACTCTAATAAACGCTTGCATCAAGTCAGAAATTGGTTATTAAAACACTTGTTCTTATCCCTGGCCAGGAAATTAGGTCCTATCAATGAGGTCTGACTCCAGCAAACAACTCGAGGTTACCGTTATCTGAACAGCAAGAAGGCCTTCCCCAGCATCTCTGGCATCGATGGCAAACTCCACGGGCAGACTGGCAGGCACACCGTAGGAACTGAGGCCCGGGCCACTGGCGGTCACTTTGCTGGCGTCGTAAGTGGGAAGGACCTTGACCTTAAAGGGACTTGCACACACACACACACACGCAGGTCAGTAAGGACACACATCGGCCCTCTCTTACATAAGGGGACTGGGACCAAAAGGGGGCTTTCTACAGCAGATGAGACAGTACGTTTCTTCAAGTGCCCTGGGTCCAGCAGAAATTTACAATCATGAGGAAATAACCATCATATGACAACTGGGCTTTGTGCAGAGAGTATTCTGTGGGATACAAACAGCTTGGGAGAAAACAGCCCCCAAATTGTCTGGGAAACATGGGGTTAAACATATTTAAGCCACTTTTGTTATGCTAGGACAATGTCACCAAATGGAAAACAGAATATTTTAATATTTTTCTCACCTTCTTTTATTTTCTATTTCTAGTATGTTTTATGAGGTAAATGATCTATTAGCAAAGTAATAAACAAATGTAATTTATAAACTATATATTTTTACATAGCTAGAGCTATATGCATATCTCTATATGAAACGTGCGGTATCGGGGATGTGGATAAAACTTTTTTATCTTAAGGGGAATGACCAAAACCATTTGGAAGTTGTTCTGTGAAGTGAAGAGCTTATGCAATATTTCTTGTATTAATATGAACAAGGAACAAGGCTTCTACCGAACACCTTCTGGGAATGCTATTATCAACCAAACCCTCAAGTAAGGAAATAAAAACTTTTACCCTAACCAGAAAGCTACTTGCAGGATCACCAAAAAGAAGCCTCTGGTTATACATTCCTCGTTTCTTCAAAAATTCCCCAAAGTCCTTAATTTTAGCTCGCCCTTCAAGGCAGGGGTGTGCACCAAGAGTGGGAGCCACATATACTTAGGCTACTGGGTCCTTACACCTGTGCAAAGCACACAGGTTCACGGTGTTACTGACTGGATGGATGGATGGTGGGTGGATGCATGGGTGGGTGGGTGGATGGATGGATGGATGGATTGATGGATGGATGGATGGATGGATAGATGGTGGGTGGATGGATGGATGGATGGATGGGTGGGTGGATGGATGGATGGATGGATGGATGAGGAAGAGAGGGAGGGACAGAGGGAGGACAAACCCCCAAAACAGCACTAGCCTGCAGGGGGCTAGGTTCAAGGCTGCTTTGGACAAACTTCCCCGAGTGTTAGGCGCTTACCTGCGAGGGATCTCTTCATCAGCATATTTGACTGAGATCATGTACGGCCCCTCCTGGGACGGAGTATAGGTCACTGTGTGTGTGCCATCCCCATTGTCCACCACGTTAACCGGCTCCACCAGGCCTGAGGACAGAGACGAGAGGTCTGAGGACCTGCTTGGCCTCCTCTTCACGCCACCCTGGGCTGAGTTTGAAAAGGGATCGCATTCATCCCCAAGCAATACCAGTCTCCACTGATAAGCAACATGAAGGCAAGCAGGCCAGAATCACAGGCCTAATCACAGTGAAAAAAGATACCCAATGCATGGCTGCAGAAATGACCCCAAGGGACAACTTTAGTTTTTCGTTGACCAAAGGACACTTGGTCTGTCCTAGAGCATAATTAAGGAGACTGTCTGCCGCTTGCTACCAGAGGGCAGAAGGTGAAGATAAATGTTACAGACATGCAATTTCCTTTTAAGCTTGTTAGGCATGCTTACAATTTGGCAGCTTTACTCTACAGCTGAGAAGGGCCAAAGAGTCAAGAACTCTGAATGGCAAAAATTAACCAAAGGGCTGGCCAGTCAGGACTTACGGCCACCTCTGAGCAAAGACCACCACGGGGCGAGCATGCTAGGTGTCGGTGCAGGGCAGTAGAGGTGTCAGTCCCATGGGGGGCGGGGGGCACCCACATTGTGACACCTGTGGGGGGATAGTTAGAGATTATGTTAAAGCGTAATCAAAGCATGCATTGGGTTAGTAGATTCCAAATCCCAGTTCTGAAGATGAGTTAAGGATGGGTCAACTGCAGGGTAGGTTAATCAAAGTGTGGCAGACTCATTAAGCAAAGCAGGTGAAGCAGGCCCAAGCCACTTTTAGAGGCAGCAAGAGGCATTCAGGTTACATAATTTAAACAGCAGCCAACAGGAAAATGCAAACCTGTCTCCATAAAGTCACCCTTCGGGTCACCTTTAAAGAACTCTGATACGGCTTTCAAGGGGCTACGCCATGACTGGGAATCCGTCTCATCAGCTAAAATTAAAAGGCTGTTACTTGAGGGTCCTCCACAATAGAGGCCAGTATAATGTGTCTCTCCCCACATCTCTCTCTCACACACCCACACACCCACACAGAGGTCTTCGAGTTTGGTGACTTCGCAGAATCAGATTCCAGCCCCATGACCTCGTTTCCCCCAAATCACTTCTGCCCTGAGCTTCAAAGGGTGTAACCTCCTGCTGAACCTCATCAGGGGAAGATTCTTCTTCAAAGAAGGAAGCCCCCATTTGCTACTTCTACTGTGGGGCCAAGCCCACATCATTGGGGGAAAAATCCAGATTATTTGTACGGGAGAGAACAGCTAAAAAGGAAATGTGGTTGCTTACCAAAACAGGCAAGTTTCAATGCACTTTAGGGCTTTGTCCCCAAATGGCCTGTTCTCCTTACCAAACCCAAATTCCAGGCTGCCAACGGGGTGGGACAAATTGCCAACAAAGCCCATTCCCCAACAGACACTCCAAATGGGTTTGGAACAATGACAAAGCTGTCTGCCATGTGGGCTGAGTGCCTGTCATTTTCAGAGAATCTGGGTATGTTTCATGAGAGTAGTAAAACA
The DNA here is from genome assembly GCF_015220235.1 of Choloepus didactylus. Classification (NCBI taxonomy): domain Eukaryota; kingdom Metazoa; phylum Chordata; class Mammalia; order Pilosa; family Megalonychidae; genus Choloepus; species Choloepus didactylus. The sequence continues at coordinate 211,733,404 of NC_051307.1, read as the reverse complement.
TCCCCAATGGGAGTTATTACCCCACACCCCTCCACCCATCCAAATCCAAACCCTGACCCTGCCAGTCATCCCACAAATGCTGGAACACAGTGCAGCAGCTGGGACAGTATCATATATTTAGAGTCCAAACTCTACTTGCTTCATCTAGCTACTTTTAAAAAAATTAAATTAAAAAAAAAGTTTAGGGAGGGCTATATAATCAAATGGGAGAAGACAGTTAAAAATAACATCCCTGCCTGCTTTCCAGAAAGAAATTTTACTATCTAGCTAGAATATGGTACAACAAAGTAACTTAAATTTAATTTTAAGTTCAAGACAAAACTCGAAAGCCAAGTGCCTGCTCTGGGTCATGGCTGCCCCGCCCGGGCAGGTAAACGTCAGTGGAAGGCGGGGCACATACTCACCCCGTGGGCCCAGGACCCTCACTTCCAGGGGGGCAAGGCCGGCCTTGCTGCTGTCTACCGTGAAGGACTGCGGGATGCGGGCTCGGACGCCTGAGCCCACCCCGGGGCCAGCGATCTTGACCTTGCTGGGGTCCACGACATCCTTCACAGGAACCCTGAAGGGGCTGCCTGGAAAAGAGGACACGGGCTTCTGAGTGCAGTCTGTCCAGCGGTCAGTCGTGCCGTCGGTGTGCCCAGAACTGCCCCGTTGCTCCACCTGGGTCCTTGATCGTGCGACTTCCGTCGGCTCATCCTGCCTTGCTGCTCATGCACCCATGTGTCCACTCGCTTTCACCAACCACTACAGAGCACCTACTATACGCAGATATTGTGCCAGGGGCTCCAGGAACCCATAATCCACAGAAAAAAGACACAAACAAGCTGTATAACACATGTTGGCGGATGTACAAGGCACAACCAACTTGGTCTTCAGGAGACCAGAGACAGCTTCCCCAGAACATCTAAGCTGAGCAGGAACGTGAGCAGATCTCACCCAAGAGAAGTGGGTAGAGAGGTGCTTCAAGCAAAGAGATCATCATGTGCAAAGGCCTGGAGGTGAGGGAGAAGACAGGTTGTTGAGAAACTGAAAGGTGGAAAGAAGGGGCAAAGAGGACTGGAGGGAGATGGGCAAACCCATTTTTAACACCTGCTCCCAGTCATAGCTCATGAGAGCCTCCTGGAATCCTTCCAACCACACATGGCCTTCCTCATTCCCTGGACGCTTGGTGATGCCCCGGTCCTGCTGCATGGTTGACCCCACAGGGTCACTGGGGGCCTCTGACTCTTTGAGGGTGTCAATTTTAAAGACCACTGAAATGTGGAGAATGCAAGGAGATCAATGTTTATGAGAGAAGCACTAGAGAACCAAGGGCTAGTCCAGGGACCCTCACGGAATTCCTCCAAGGAGGGGGACCAAATAAAACCTCCCTGGAGGTGAGCCCCAAACACGACCCCCAATGTCCCCAGCACTGTGCCTCAGGCTAAACACACTCCTGCTGCGTACAGCATTAAAGCCTCCTGGGCTCCCCGTGAAGTGGGGCAAAGTTAATGACCTGTGTTAGGGAAGCTGAGGTCTCTCTGTTCTGCACCCTGGAAAATGTATACTTTCTAGAATCAGCAGTGGTAAATAACAAAGACCACATGCAAAACCAAGACCCTGACTTTCTAAAAACAGCTGGAATTCAGAATGGTCAAAAGCATCCAGTTTTCCAGCTAAATGAAATAAATGGTGGAATCTGAGAAAGACAAGCACTTCTCCCCATTCTGGTTTAGTTAAACAAGAGGAAGTTTTATTCTACAGAGTGACAGTGAGGCTGTTAATGTCAACAGGTGATGGCAACGGACTACCTCTGAGGCTAATAACTGAGTCACAGCCTTCGTTGGAAGTTGTCTGAACTTAACACTAGGGCAGCCAAGAACCAATAAGCAAAGGTAAGAAAAAGTTAGGTACAAGATGACCATATAAGGTTATCTGCCATTCCTCTGTCCCATGCTCCAGACAGACATCATCAGTCGATCACAGGCAGCCTTTCTTCCTGATGTGCTCTGAATTCCAGCCAACCCACCACCACCACCAGACCACAGCTGGCCACCAGAGGAAACCAAGACAAAAATTACAGGTAAGACAAGACACCGTGTTAAAAGGAACCCCACTACTGGTTTGTACAAGGCCAACAAAAACTGAACAAATATTTAACTACCCAGAATTCCTACGAAAGCAAATCAGAAGCTAGCAGATTGCTGAATGTTTCACAACAGCATCTCATGTGTTAGCTATGAAGCCTAACACTAAAACAACCTACAAACATTTTACTAAATGCCATTGCCTGGGAAAGTTCTAGGGTTCAAGAGAAGCTGGCAGTCTGCTCTGGGAAACAACGGAGTCTAAAGCGTAAAGAGGCACCATCTGCATCTGACGGGAAAACCCCAAACTGATCTCTTTCTGTTGTTATGCTTGAAGATGGCCATCTGCCTCAAGCTTGCAGGTCAGCCACAAGGGTCCAAACTCTCACCCTCTCTACAGGGGAATTCCTAAGCTGATGGCATCCACCACAATTTCCCAGTAGAGTCAAAACAGTGTTGTTGCCTCCGCAACCAGGAGATGGTCATCTCTACCGCTGCCTGCCTGGTCTAAGCCACTACATTATCTCTTCTTGAAACAGCCTTCTACTCTCTCCCATCCTAAGCATTGTAGTGTAAAACTCCAAAAGGTAACCATCAGTCTGTGTTCTGTAACTCTGTGTTCTGTCACTGCACCATGCTATCTTTCCTTGGAGCTGTTATCACAAGTTTTAGTTACATAAACACCAGACAGCAAGCTCCATAAGGGCAGGAGCTGTCTTCTTGCCCCTACTGAATTCTAGTAGCCTAGTGAAGTGGTTATAGGAATGTAAAAAGTATATATTGAATGAGCTACAAGGACACATTTGAGGGGAAAACCTGTCACCTGAAACCAGTTAATTCTTAAATGAACATTTGAGTAGAAATAATTTGAGTTGAATGTCAATGCTTTCTGATCAGTGTGATAGAAAGATGCTTTCTGATCAGTGTGATAGAAAGAATGTGAGTGGGTATGCACATTTTGCATGTGGTAAGAGGGAAAGAAGGGGTGGAACCAGGAAAGTGGGTGATCAGTGGCCCTCCTGTTTCCTGGGAGCCAATCCAGAATCCCACCCGAATGCTCCTCAGTCTGCTCCCTCCCCTCAGGGCAAGAACAGTAAGGACCCATTCAAGACACTTCCTGCTTCCAGGATGGGGCTCTGCTTCCTTCTCAGCACACCTGAGATATGAGACAGTGGTTCTCAACTGGGACACCTGGCAATATTTAGAGACATTTTGGGCTGTCACAACTGAGTGGGTGGGTGCTACTGGCTCCTAGTGGGTAGAAATTAGGAAGGCTGTTAAACATCCTACCACGCACAGGATAGCCCGCACAACAAAGAATTAACCTGCCCAAAAAGTCAGTAGTGCTGAGGTCAATAAACCCTGTTTTACATTAAGTGTGCAATACATCATTAAATAGAAAAGCAATTATTAAACAAGAATTTGAGTGTGTGTGTCTTTATCAGCCATCAGAACTGTCCATGGAAAATAAGAAAACAAAACACATACCTAAATTGAGTTAAGAACCAAACACAAAATAACATGGAGATTTTTAACTTTGTAAAGAACCAGATTTCCTTAATTGTGTCAAGAACTAGGTCCTCCAACACAGAAACAATCATTTGCAGTCAGAACTCCAAGCCAATGCTTTCTGCCACATTAAAAAAAAAAAGCACTCACTGATTTCATGTGTCAAATGTTACTGGTTCTACAGGGAGTTGAAATATTCTTGGAGATTCAGTCCTAAGGAAAATTCTTCCTTTGCAGCTACTGCAAATATCAGACTGTTTTTCCTACTCAAAGCAATAGCAAAATCAAACCCACTTTTCATACAAAACCAATTATCTTTTGGGTTGGGTTCTTCTCCACGCCACAGCTTACCAGGGATGTGGGCTCCTCCGTATGTGATATTAACATCGTAATCCCCTGGAGCAAAAGGGATGTACTCAGCACTGCAGCTGCCGTCTTTGTTGTCCCTGCAGTTTATCTTTGATTCTGAGGGTCCTTCGACAGTTATGCCAAGCCCACCAATTCCTGCTCCTCTGGAAAGCATGGAAAAGAGAGCAAAGTGGTACATGATTCATGCTAGTTTGCTTAGTGCCAAATTCATTTACAATCCTTCTAGAAACAATTCTATTCAGCTAACCAAATTCAACAATTGTGTAATACAAAAACAAACAAACAAACAAAAAAACAGCTTTGACCCCCTCCCTTTCCCATGCTTACCCTTAATTTGTTTTTCATATCCAACTGCCTTGGCTAGGATCTCAAGTATGATGCAAGTATATGCCTTGTGACCAATTCTAACGTTTCACTTAAATACAAAATTGGCAGTATATCTCCGCATTATCAGGTTAAGGAGCTTCCATGTAGTCCTGGTTTGCTAAGCAGTTTTATAACAATTATCAAATGCTTTTTTGGTATATTTTTAGCTCTACCTGCTCTTTCTCTGGTAAAAAAAAGTTAGAAGGAAAACCCACAAACATCATGGAAAAAATGCCTCTTACCAAAAGTTGGGAGACCATGAGACACATGTTGGGTACATCCATAAAACTTCCTGAAAGTGGTTACACTATCTAGGGCTGTTCCTTTCAGGGAGTCAACACACAGACCCCAGAGACTTGCCTACCTGGTAACCACAGTGAAGACATTGGGTTTGTTGGTAAAGGCCTCTTTCAATCCAGGTCCGTGGGCTTGAACCCGAGATGGCTGGCAGCCTTCAGTTACAGCCACTTTGAAGGGACTGTTGGGGACGGGCACATCGTCGTACGTCACCTCCACTACATGGAGGCCTGGGCAAAACACAGAGGCACATATTTGCACACGAACCTCCTGTTTGAAGGAAATGACACTCTATTCCAGGGTTTTATCTAGCATCCAAATCTGCATGTTATACTGTATTTTGCAAAGAGGAGGCTAAAAAACAGTAAAGTTGGTACGATCTGATTTAAAAAAAAAAATACAAACTCTCTGCTTATGCTGTCTGTTCACTTGGCGCATAGCCCATGCACTGCATGGGACCCCACAACGGCAAGTACCACCAAGGCTACATTCAAGTCAGTCCATCTCAAACACACTAGCCTGAGTAGGGAAAACTCCATCCAGCCATTATCCTAAAGACAACGGGAAACCATGAAATAGAGAGACGCGCATCTACAAGGAGAGACTGGAAGTACCCATACCAGCATATTAATAGGGATTACGTAACCAGATGATGGGGCTCTGTGGTGCTTTTACTTTTTTCTTTATTCTTTTCTGTTGTAGCAATCGTGCCATGACATGATCCCATATCCTGCTCCGATCAGGCTGAGGCTAAACCCTGGCCCTGCAGTCACACAACAGGGACAGCAAGCCAGGCCCCGAGCGGGCAGGTGGCTCTGCGGGGGAGGAAATGGCCCCACGCGGCTCTGAACCAGGGACATGCCCGAGGAGAGGGCAGCTCACCTTTCTCGAAGGGCGTGTACTCCACCTGGTACGTGCCGTCGGTGTTGTCCCTGACGAAGCACTCGGTGGAGGCCCCCGAGGGGTTGGCAATGTGGGCCTTGATGTGGTCCCCCCCGACCTGGGTCAGGGGCCGGGAGTCAACCGTGAAGTCGGTGGTGGCTTCGCGGAACACATCTGCAGAGCAATCCCACAGACAGGGAGGTTGCAACACCTCGGGCCCGGCAGCAAGTCCAAGAACAAAGTTTCTCAGCTCGTAAGAACACATTCGAGTCCAATTTCAGTGACAGCAGATGACTGCTCTGCCTGGCTCTTAAGAGATCATCATTATTACACACACACACACACACGCACGCACACATGCATGCACGCAGAAAGCCAGGGCAGTCTTGCCCAGGCAAAAGCACCACTCACACACTTCTCTCAGGGCAAGGGTAGAGATCCAGGGTGAGTTAAAGATGGAAGACTGACCTGCTCTGTGGCCCGCGTGGTGTTTGCCAGCCCTGCATTTTAAACTTTTTCGTTTAAGTGCCAACAGTTAAATATGTTGAGTTTCCACATAAAAATCAAGATTTCTGGCTTCTCCAGAAGAACAGAAAAATCTGCTGACAATGCTGGGCCCCAGGCTCCATGGAGAAACAGGAAGTGGGAGCTGGGCCATAGCAGCCTCTGGAAAAACACTGTGCCCACGACTCCCCAGCCAGAGGCCACGGGAGCTCTTTCCTCTACCAGCCTGACCCCCACAGCACCCGAGTTTGCAACCCCTGCTCTGTGAGTTCCCGGTGGCTCTTCAATCCCATGTTACTTTCCCAGCCTCCCTCCTTTTGACAAAACCCACCTTTTCCTTCTATTCCTGGCCCGAAGACTTTGACCCTGCTGGTGTCCACCGCGGGCTCCACGCGGACGCGCGTGGGGAAGTGAGGCACCAGCTCCCCGCCGTACTTCATGGTCAGCGTGTACATGCCAGCCGTCAGGGGCACGTAGGTCACTGCGTAGGTGCCGTCCTTGTTGTTCTGGACGTGCACTTCAGCTTTCGTCCCCGCGTCTGACACAGCTTCCAGACCCAGGGCCCCGGGGCCCGCTTCCGAGCAGTCGACGCTGAGCAGCCCAGCTTCTCCCACCTTCCCATGCTCGAGTCCAGGCCCCGACGCCACGACCTTGGAGGGGTCGAAAGGCATCTCGATGTCGGCTTTGAATGGAGATCCAGGTATGTGGACCTCTTCAAAGAGAATGTTGACGAAGTACTCCCCGGGCTTTGTGGGGAGGTAAGAGACAGAGCAGGTCCCATCGCCGTTGTCAGAGCACTCGATTTTGGCCTCGCAAGGACCTTCCACCGTTAGGCCCAAACCTCCAGTTCCGGCGCCTTTGGTGTCGATGGTGAATTCGGCAGGTTTGCCCACAACACCGCCTCGAAGCCCAGGCCCGTGGGCCTTCACCTGTTTGAAAAAAGAATAGAAAGTCAAATTCTGCCTGGCACTGCTTTCAACAACCAAGCGTGCAATGACCACCGTTACGGACTGAATTATGCCTCCCACAAAGACACGTTAAGTCCTGACCTCCGGTCCTGTGGACAGGACCCCATCTGCAAATAGGATCTTTACAGAAGCTGTCACTTAAGGTGGGCTTTGATCAAATATGACTGGATCCTTATATTTTCTTATAAGAGAAATTTGGACACAGTAGGAGAGAGCCAGAGAGAGACAGCCAGAGACAGGGGCAGAGATTGAGTTATGGACTGCCGATGAGCTACCAACAGAATGCCACAGACTCTGGAGAGTAAGATCCTGCTGACATCTTAAGTTTGGACTTGTAGCCTCCAAAACTGCAAGACAATAAATCCCAGTTGTCTAAGCCAGCCCACCTGTGGCATTTGTTATAGAAGCCCTAGCAAACTCAGACAAGTACTGAACTGCATCTCAATATAGTAGTCCTTCTCCCTGGGTCTAACTTGTGTCTCACACACATAGAATCACAGCAGAGAGGCGTGGCCCCTGAAGCACGGGGGCAGGAGATGAGCTGGAAACCCCTCCATGAGTTTCTTTCCTCCTGCCATGCCTGGCCCTTTTTTGATCCGCAGGGCTGGAGCGGGAGATCTGGAGGCCAGTCCACCACACATGTGATGTCCTCGTTTGAGTGCTCACACACAGCTCTCCTGGACCCTCATGTGGGTTGAACTGAGTGCTGGGAGCCAGGCTGAGGCTCCACATTCACTGTCTCACCACTCCCTCTCCCAGGCTCGCTCTGATGCCAGTACCATTACCATGCACACACACAAAGGAATGAATGGGGATAGGAAGTCAGAAAGTGAGAGGAGGAGCAGAGCTATGACCCAGCTGCCCGGGGATCCGCGTTCTTATTTGACAATCATAGGAGGGAGAACCACCATCAGCCATGGAGAACCGACTCTCATCACAAAGTAATTTTCAAAAGGTCTTTGCAACTCCAAAAGATACTTGGACCCCAACGTTCATAGCAGCATTGTTCACAATAGCAAGGCAACCCAGGAGCCCATCGACGGATGAATGGATAAACAAAATGTGGTGTAGAATGTATATTATTGAGACATAGAAAGGAATGATGTTCTCATACATGTCACCACATGGAAGAACCTTGAAAACATTATGCTGAGTGAAAGAAGTCAGACTCAAAAGGACAAATACTGTATGATCCCACTTATGTAAAATAAACCTCGAATAAGCAAATTCATACAGACAGAAAGCAGATTACCAGTTGCTAGGGGCCAGGGGTAGGGAATGGGGTACAGAGTTTCTGTTTGGGTTGATGAAACAATTCCAGTAATGGATGGTGGTGACAGAAGCACAACAGTGTGGATGTGATCAATGTAATAACTGTACATTTTAAAAAGGTAAGTGACAGGTTTTATGGCATATATGTGCTACTACAACAACAAAAAAAAACCTCTGCAAGGCAGAACCAGAGAAGGACAACAGCACTGTTTACCCAAATGGGGCAAATTCTGCAACTAAAAAGAAAAGCTGAGTCCTCCAGGTGTTGGGCCTGACCTTGGTGGGGTCTGGCGGCAGGGAGGCCTCCACTGTGTACGGGCTCCCAGGCATGGGGTGTCCGTCGTAGGTCACGTCCACAGCGTAGAGCCCCTCCTCCCGGGGGATGAACTTGGCCAGGCTGCTCTCCCGGCCAGCCAGGGGCGTCACCAGGCACGGCACAACCTTCCGTGAGGGGCTCAGGATGGTCACGTCCAGCTTCCCCTGGCCTCCGGCACCCCTGGTATCAATGGAAAACTCCTGATCCTTTCCAACTTCGACTCCTGGAAAAGGAGAACAAGCCAAAGAGATGAGCTGGCTCTTTTCAGCAGCAAGAAGAAAGTGACAGCAGGGAAATGGTTCCTTGGACGTGGAGATTTTTCTCAGTCTCTACAAAGCAGAGGACAAGAAGCAAAACTGAGTAAGTATAACCAGCATAGAAGCCTCAGTAACAGTTGGAACAAGAACAATAAATCGTTGACTGATTGATTAACTGATGATATGGTAATAATAATAGCATAGTCCTGAATGAGGGTCACGTGCAAAGAGAGGGTGATGGAATGCTTCTTGGATGCCAGGCATGAGTGAGGTCCTATATAAGCCACAACCCCTTTTATTTTCACCACAATCCTATGAAGTATTTATTATTAACCAAAGACTTCATGAGATGGGGAAGCTGAGACTTCAGAGAAATTAAATGAACTGTTCAGAGTTACGCATTCAGCAAACAGCAAACCTGAGACTCAAACCTAAATTTACCTACCCCACAATCTGTTTTGCTGACCAGTAAGTTATATTCTGACACTATCCTTTTTCCTTAGCTTACTTTTGGTAATAACTTCCTATCAAAACTATCCCATAATCCAAAATTTTCTTTACTAATTCTTGGCAGCAAATTCAATCATCCAGTCCCTCCCATCCCCAAAGAAGGCAAAAGTCACAAAGCTGGCAACGCAGGGGCACTGAAGTAAGTTCTGAGAACTGATTCTGTACTACAATGATTTTTTAAATGTTTTGCAAAGCTGGGCCACAGGAAACCCATTTGTTATATTTGACAAAAGCAGGGAAAGACTTTGAACAAAAACAAAAGCACTGGGAACACAGGGCCCCCACCACAACCCAGAGAAATATTGACTCTAGGCAACACAGCGCCTGCCAAAACGAACACTCCTGAACCACAAGCAAGAAGTCCAGAGGGAGAGAGGCTCCTATGAATTGGTGCAGCGCTTTTCCTGTTCTGGAGTTGAAACCCTCAGTGTCTTGGAGAAAGAAGGGACAAGACTTCTGAAAGGGCCAGGGGGTGACAGCTCATATGCTCAGAGCTGGGTGCTCCCCGGGAATGGAAGCCAATGCCGAGCTCTTGCTTCAGCACCTCCTGAACTGGGAGCCGGCCTCACCCACACCTGGCATCTGGGTGCCAGATGAGTGAGGGGGCCCACACATGGCACCTTCACAGGTGCACAAACAGCCCACCCTGGGGACACCCTCAGCCCCGTGGGGCCCTGACACCAGGTGAGCACCTAGCAGCTACACAGGCCAGGGAGAGCTAATGTGGATGTGAAGGCCCAGATGCTCAGCTACAAAGGCAAGCTGAAGACACAGGGGCAGAACAGGATAACTTTAACACAAAACAAACATCATCAAATGTTTCATGTGTGAAGAGATGCAGCAGACAGAGGAGAGGTCTGGGACGATGCAAGGATGGAAACAACAGATAACTCTGGTTAACCCTAGGGAGGGGGAAACATGTTGATCAAAATGGAATTTAGATGAGAAATGGATTGATGCATGCCTTGTGTAATAAAAATTAATTTTACAAGCATGTGTTGAACTTCTGAGGCTGAGTGATGACTATATAAAGCGCTTGTATTTCACTGCTGTCTTTACTTTGTATGTTTGAAATTTTCCATAATTTGAAAAAAATGAAAAATTTATTTTCAAATAAGTGAAATGAGCTTGCACTAATAAAACAAGCAAGAGGAATGTTGGCTGGGGGTGGGGGTGCTGTGGTCCCCACATGGAAGGGAGTTGGCTTTTATGCTTGACCGTTGATCTCAAATGTGGATTCAATCAGCCAAGGACAGTTGGCACGGTAGAAACTCACCCAAAAGCAAACGTGGCCCCACCTTTCTTTGTAATGAAAACCTCTCACTGTGATGCCAGCAGGTTACTGGGGACTGCCTATGTGCCAGGTCCTGAACTATCAGCTTCTTTAATTTTCACAATATTCCCAGGAGTATGCCACTGTCCACCAACCCTCATCCCACCCCACCCCCCATACAAACGGGAAAACTGAGGGCAAGTGGCAGGGAGGGCCACAGAGCTGTTCCAAAGCCCGGCCCTATTCAAACCCAGGTCTGTCCAACTGCGTCTCTCTGAAGACAGAATTTGCTTCTCTGGGGATTCTGCCTATGAAGGAAATCTAACTGGCAGCCCCGTTTGGTGGCTTCCATGACCGGCCTCCCCTCCGGTCGCACACTTACTGTTTTCCAGCCCATTAATTTTTATCTTGCTCAGATCCAGCGGAGCAGCCACGCCCACGGTGAAAGGGCTTTTGGGGATGGGATCGCAGCCGTACGTCACCAGGACCTGCATGTTGCCCTGGAATGAGAGGGAAACCCTAGTGAACCTTTGGATACCTAGTTGCTGACCTGGTGTTTAAAACTGCCCTCTGGATCATCGATTCTTCCCAAAGACACAGGGTGCTTAGTGCTAATGGATTTAGAAAGCATCTAAGATATATTTTGCTAAATTTTTTGGCCACGTGGCAAAAATGATGGAAGAAATAGATAACATAAGAGCAGCTAATAATAAGAGAGATGACGTAAGAGCATTTACTGCCTGCCAAGCACTGTACTGCATGCTTTTATGCATTTTCTCAATTCCATCTCAAAACCATCCTAAAAGGGTTGTCCCCACCAATGTCCCCTTTTCCAGAAGAAATTCTGGCCCAGAGAGGTGCAGTGGCCTACCCTGAGTCACACTGCTAGGTATAGAGCTAGGCTGCACATCCATGGCACCCAAACCTGAGCTCGCAGCTGCTCTGCCACCACCTCCCCACCCAGCAACACCCAACCCCAGCCACAGGGAAGCAGCTGGGGCCAGTGGCCTCTAATGGGATAGGATCATTTTTTCTATGACCCAGGAATCAATTTCAGGCCACCAGGCTGTAAAAGGGATTTGTGAACATTCACCTTGAGCCTATCTAAGACCATAGCAGAGTATCTGAACTTCCGTGTCTAAGACAAAGAAAGAAAAGCTGCAAGTGTGAAGGGAGAATGTGGCCGCGGGCCTGGCAGGCGTCCTTCCACTGGCAGCGGTGGCCCTGGAGACTGAGGCATGGACAGCATGTGTGGGACAGCACGTGTGCCCCTGCTATGCTCCTCTGGCCAGTCGTGGCCCTGCTCACTGTTTGCCTTCTCTCTCCACCGTTGTCTGAGTCCCCTCCCCACAAACCACAGCTCCATGAAAGTCCATGGCTGTCTCAGTAGATTAAGATCCTCCTCACCTCCAACTTAAAAGGACATGGAAGGGAAAGAAAGACTCCACTTTCTCTGCCCCAAGGATCTAGCAGGCTCACTGGAATTCAGCCCCTGCTAAAAGCTGTCAATGATCAAGTATTAGAAGGATGTAGCTTTTGGCCTATGTGTATTTTCTCACATTTCTTTTATAATAAAGGGGGTGGGGGACTTGGGACCAAAATAAAAAAATGGGTTACATCTTAACAAAGGATTATGAATACTGAGTCATTACATAGATTGTTTTTTTTGTCTCCAGTGTATTAGAAGAACTAGAAGGAAACAACTGAAATTGTGGAACTCGACCCCACACTATACTTTGAAATTTGCTCTATAACCACTTGTGAAACCGTACTTTGAAAGTTATCACTTTTCTGTATAGATGTTATATTTCATAATAAAAAAATGTTTTAAAAAAAATGGGTTGCATCTATGGCGGGGGGAAGGTTTGGTTTTCCAGATGTATTAGCACAGCACACAAAACCAATGGGTCCCCTGCCTCAAGGGTACAACATTTCATGGTAAAATGTACACAGGTCAGAGTCAACAGAGCTGAGAGACAGGAAGGGATGGGAAAGCACTGTTCGTTGTAATGGTTCAGGCAGGCACTAATTTGTGACTTCAGCCACCACAGCTATTCCGAGCATGCCAGCTCTCCTCGAGCCTCAATTTGCCCACAAGCTCCTACCTTTTTGGAAGGCCAGGCTACAAGGCTGAGCAGGGGTCCTGGAGAACACCTCTCATCCCACCCACCCCATATCAGCGGGGTGACTTTCCTGGCCACTGCTCTGAAGTGCCAAAGGAGAGAGGGGGAGCTCCTCTTCCAGTTAAGCCCACCCATCCCATAAAAGCAAGCATGTTCTCATTTCCAGTTGTAAAAAACCAAAACAACAAGCTCAGATAGGAAGTTAATTCTCCCTTAAATGACCTAAAAAGGGAGAGAAAGAAATCAGAGAATGATGCCTGGAACACGTACAGGTTTCCTCTGGGGCCACCAGCTAAGCAATGGACTCTGCTTTTCCCCCCAGAGCACTGCTCAGTGTGGAAATGCTCCGTGTGGAATGTCTGAGCAGTGACTGCCGGGATGGGTTCATTCTCCTGCCTACATGTATCTGAGACCTAAATCTTATTTGGCAACACACACATCCCCGAGACCTGGCAGCTCAGGTGGGGAGGGGACAGAGCGAGCCACCCATGGCCCCTCTCCTCAGAGCCCACTGTCAGCAGCACGGTCACCAGCGTTCACCAGCACTTCAGGCAGGGACCGTCATCCTGTAGGGCCGGGGAACTCACGGGGTTTCCGAATTTCCCACTGCTAGCGGCTCCTGGCCTGGGTGTAACGGAGCTGCTGCCCTGACTTCCCACACCGCCCAGCTGGGGGAGGGGGGAAGGGGGTCTTGGGGCAAGAACCTTAAGTCACTTGAGGCCACAACTGAGGGTGAGAAGGCAAAGCCCTCAGGACAACTGGCAGTGCACAGTTTCCCTTCTATAAACTCAAGCCTTTGTCTGACCTTTGGTAGGGTCCTCAACCCCAACCCAACAAGCCCACCCCTCCAAGGCAGAGAGACCTCTGACAACACATAACCTGGCTGGGGTGAGGGGAGCAAGAACTGACAGCGCCAACCAGCAGCCCCCATTGCCGAGTGCTCCGGGTCGACAAGCATCTGCACGCTGTCACCCAGGGACCCGGAAGGAAAGGGCAGGTGTCAGAGGGCACAGCAGGAGCCAGCAACTTGCTCTGGGGGTAGGTGGAGCTGTGGCCTCCCAGGTGGCACCCGGTCCACGTTTCGGGGGAAAGCACTTGCCCCAGCCAGGGCTCACCCACGCCTCTCCACATACACCAGGCAGCTGCATTTCTGGGAAGTTCCAGCCTATTATTCCCTAAAACCACTGCGAGAAGGTGTGCCGTGGGCATTGGTGCCCCAAGTATGCTTGCTATCTTCTTGTCAGGGCACGGCCCCCTGGGCTGACCCAGGCCTCTTTAACCACATCCAAAAGCATAGGCTGCAAGACACGCTTACTTAACCCAATTCGAGCTCTTAGCTACTCTTCAGAAAAGAGAGCTCAAAGGAGAGTGTTGGCCCCACTTATCGACCAGGTCTCCATGTTGGTGCTAACTCTGCTCACGCGTCAAGGCTCTGCTGCATTTATTTACTCATGTGGCCCAAAGACCATGGGAAGGGCTTGCCCAGTGCCGGCCGTGAATCATATCATTCAACATGAGAGCCTATCCTTGGGGAATTTACAACCCAAGAGAAGAGACTTCTGTTTTCTTTGCCACAGAGAAATATGCAGAATTTCAAGCTGCCCTAGTAATGAGACAATAAACCTTGCTTTAAACAACAAACAACAAAATGGGCCCAAGAGACACCACACCAGTCATTTGCTAAAGGCAACAGTTGACACCCAGACTCTGTAGGGCTCCTTGCACTTATCACAGGCAGCATTTTGACAAACAGCTCCTAGTGGTTACTGAATATGCCAACGGTTCTCAAACTAGCTGCTCTTAGAGAACTAACTAGAGGAACTTGACTTGGGGTGGGTCTGAAGCAACTTCCCACTCCAGCACCACTTCAAATGCAGCAAACGGGGCTTGCACTCTGAGCCTCCACACCCCCAGCCTCAACCTTCACCTCAACTGGCAGCTGGGGTGTGTGTGTGTGTCCAGGGCAGCAGGTTCTGAAGTCCTTTCTGGGGGTGCAGGCCAAAATGCAATACTGTACAGAGGATGTCTGCAACTCTAACAAGTCAGCCAAAACAAAAAGGTATCTAGATAAGGGATAAAACAACTGTTGCAAAATGTTTTTGGAAGAGTCTATGACCCTGCGAGCTCGGTCAGTGTGCATGGCCATGGCTTTCTGGTAACTTCTCCTAAGGAATGCGGAGAATTGGCATTTGCACAAAAATGTCTCATTATACAACAAAAGATCATGTCAATGTCAAGCTGGATGCATCCAGGCGTAAGGCTCCCAGTGTCCTCAGAACCATCAACAGGAAAACTAATTACCCACTTATCATCGCTGGGCTGCCTGATGAGAAAAGGATATTCTAATTGCAAAATAGTTGGTTTTACCATGACTAATAATGAATCCCTCAGTAAGAGGGAAAAAAGCACAGGAAGAGGTAAGTCTGAAGATAAGAGGTCAGGTTTGTAACGTGGAATACAAGGACCTGGCCCCAGAAAACCATTCCCACGGTTCTCATAGTAAAGACCCCAAGGATTTTTAGCTCCAGGCAAAGCAACGGGCCATCTACAACATTCCCTCATCCTGTTGTCCCCCCTTCATGCTCCCCCTCTTGACTCCTGCCAGGAGTAACTCCATCGGGGAGTGTTTCTACAGAAAGCCTCACTCATCTTCTCCCACAAGTGGCGTCTCTCACACTGGGGGACTTGTTTCTTCAAGGATGAGAGGATCTCACAAGTTTGGACAGACTGTTTAGAACACTACACATAAGAAGTAAAATCCAGGCTATTCTTCCAGGACCCTGCTCTCCATACCCTAAGTTTGTGAACATAAAGCACAACAAAGTTTTAAATGAATAAATATGAACTTCTACAGGGAAGTAGCTTCTGAGGCCCTTTTTGCCTAACATAATCAGAGCAAACCAGTGTAAACTGTGAGATTCTGTTCGAATTCCTACATTTTGTAAAAGGGGGATAATTTGGCTTCAAGACTAAAGCCTGAACTGGCTCTTTTCTCAAAGACCCCATACAGCACCTTGTAAAAAAGATAAACTGCACGGAAGGGCCAGTAAAGAAAAAATTGAAGACGTGTCCATTCTTTCTCCATGAGTAAGAAATAAAAAAATTAAAACAGTAGCTGGTAAGGATCTGAGGGTGAGTGTGTGTGTCTGTGGGCAAGAGGGTGATAGATATCAGGTTCTGAATTTCAAGACTCAGCAATTCTCTGATAAAACTCCAAACGGAGGTGGGAGATGTGGGGTGGGGAGATGCAGGGTGGGGTTCCAGCTTGTTCTGCAGAATTGGAATTGCATAGACTTGAACACCACAGGCTCTCCTGCCATACCACCCAGGCTTTTTGTCAGCGTTAACAGGGAGGTGCAGAGCACACGGCATGCTGGCTCCACAGGGAGCACTTCAACAGCCAGACCAGATATTACACCTCCTTGGTGCAGTGATCCTGCACAGCTCCGAGTAGACAGGACCCTACCTGCTGGGTGGGTGTGTACTTCACGGTGTGGGAGTAGTCGTAATTATCGATGATGTCCAAGTCCTTCACCGCTTCACCAGGGAGGGGGCTGCTGAACTGCACGTTGAGTGGGGCTTTCCCAGCCCCTTTGGTGTAGACGGTGAAGTGGGTTGGTTTCCCGTTTTCCACACCTGGAAGGACACACCGTGAAGTGAGGAGACAGGTCTTGTGGAATGGTTTCACTTTTAGAACCAGTCTGACCAGTTCAACTGTCCCAGCTCGAGGGGCTGGCTTTCAGCCACTGGCCGACAGCTCAGACAGGAGGCAGCACAGCCACACTAAACTAGGCACCCACAGAAGACCTGCCTTTGGTGGAGATCAGTCCTGGATCAAACACACCCACCATCCCTGGCCTGCAGGCCTTCGGGGTGGTCCAGCTCACATGCCATCTTACCTGCTCTGCTGAGCCCTGGGCCTTCTGCCTTCACTTTGCTGGCATCGTGGGAAGGGTCAACTTTGACTCTGAAAGGGCTAGCGGGGATTTCCTGTAGCAAAGACACTGTCTCAGCAGGAAAGCCCCTGGAGCAACTGCCAGAGCTTACTTAGCCTTCTGTCTAAACGAAGGGTGAAACCTGAACACAACTCAAACTTTAGGGGACAGTGAGCAAACGTCTGTCACCAGGGGTCAGGTTTTCATATTCTAACCTTCACACTAGACCATCATATGAAAAGGCCCACAATAGATCACTTATCCCCCAAATCACAGGCTTTGACCTGTTTTCTGTATAGCCAAAGGGAGGTTTTCCACTAGCAAATCTAAAAACTCTGAGCCTTTAACACCAAATGTTGAGTACTCAGGATGGAAAAACACCCCAGTAAAACCAAAAGCAATAACCACATATGGGTATGGGGGAAGGAAACGTCCTTCAGGGAGAGCTGAGAGCTAAGGTTTGGGGAAGACAGGAATTGACCAGGAAGAGAATGATTACAATGCCTCAAAAAGAATGTCGCACATTATCAGAATAAAGGCAGGTTAATTGACTCAAGATTACCTCTAGGTAAGGTACTTTCTCCTGAGGTTCCTGATTTTATGTCAGGTTAATTTTAATCACCAAGATTTCATTATTCCCCATCTTCACTATCACGTGCAAACACAAACTACCTGAAAGTTCAAAATCCCTCTCCCTATAAAATTTTATATAAAAGTTTAAGGGTGGAAGGCAAAGTCATCACTTCAAAGAGGTCAAAGGAAAACCCATGTAGAAGTTAGGTTTTAATTTAAAACTTAGCAATTGTCTACAATAAACCAGTCTCTTTGCAGAGCGTCCCTGCTTGTAACCACTGAATACACTGCCTTGCTTTTCTTAGAAAGTGGTAAAACTTGAGTTCTGTTTTTCCCTTCTTGGTTTTAAGGAGCCAGAGAAGAAAATTATGGAGCAGAGTTCTCAAGATAACTTCCCTGCTGCTAAAACAGTAAAAGGGAGACAAGCGCACAGGCAACCGGAAAGAAGCCAATCCCACTCCCCTCCGCCTCCTCCTTGCCCAAACACAAACCTGAGACGCAAACAGAACCTTGATCGTGTATCGCCCAGCGGCAGGAGGCACATATTTGACTGTAAACGTGTCGTTGGCATTGTGAATGATGTCAAAATCCACGTCTTCTTCATCCTCGCTTAACACCCGGGCATCACACTTAATGCCAACGCTGACATCACCTGGAACAGACCAGCTCCTTAGCACCAGTTTACAAGAAACAGCATGCCCTGTGCAATCACTTCCAGCTCAGACTAACACAGCAAAAAAGCCATTAGGAAACTTCCCGGAGTAAACTTGAGAAAGGGATGGTGATAAATCAGGGTTTTAGGGAGGAGACAGAGGATTAGCAAACATATCACCAAGGAGCTGACAGAGATGTCCATTAGATGGACAATTACCTATCCAGATGAGCTACTTCCTGGTTTAAAGTTCGAGGCCCTCAAAATGTGAGGAAAAGAGCTTTCTTCCCCAAGGAACAACAGTCCCTACTTTGGTTCAAGCCTGTCTTACCTTCACCAGCCTCAGTACAGTCCACTGTGAAGTGAGTAGGCTCATTTGCTTTCAGACCACTTCTCTCCACACCTGGCCCAAACACTTTGACCCTCTGGGGATGGCTTCCTTGACCAATGTTGACCTAGAGAAGACATGGAGAAAACTGTTACCCAGTTCTCCTGCCCAGGAAAACAGTGTCAGAAAACACTGTTAGAAACAGTTCTTTGGGGCAGTCTAGAGCCCTTGGCCCTTCAGGCCCCTCATCATTCATTGTGCAAGTGCTGCCATTCTGCCTCAGCAAGCAGGAATGACACCCCCTTGCCCCAGGACTGGGTATTTTCATACAACAGCCAGGATTCTGCCTGACGACCTACCCTGTAGGGGCTGTGGGGGATGTTCACACCTCCCCAGACCACGGAGATGGTGTGCTTGATGGGCTTTGTCGGGGTGTAGGAGCAGGCGTACGTGCCGTCCATCCGGCTCTTCATCTGGATGTCAATAGGCTGGCCTTCCCCGTCCTGCAAGAGAGCTGGGGCTAGGAACGGAGCTAGCCTCATGCTGACTTCAAACGGCAGTACTGCAGCCTTCTAAGACAGCCAAGTCACTACTCACCCAAGAAAACGTCACTGGGCAACTTCAGTGTGCCATGTTCTCATAATACAATGACAACAGGCCATAAAATATTACATGCATTATTATTATTATTATTATTATTTTATTTTTAAGAGTGAATGGACCAAGAAGAAAGACATAACCATTCAATACTTCCTAATTTCAGTTCTTGCATTTAAATCCTGGGTCAAATGCAATTAAATTACATAAGCAGATTAAAAAAAAAAATTCTTGCTTCCAAACCTTTCCTCTATCACGGCCTAAGTAGCTTCTGCCACATTGAGAGACATTATAGGACAATCGGAAACCACTAAGCCTTTGTTTCCATGGAATATAAATCATAATGATGAAAAAGCACCCTGCCATGCTTTGTATGTTGGAATCTCATCTAATCCTCACAAAATCCCAAGAGACAAATATTTTTATTATTCCAATATGTGGCTAAGGAAACAGGATCAGATGGCCTGAACAACTTGTCGTTAAACCGAGAGATCCTGTCACCCGCCAACTATCTGCACATTTACCTACACAGGTGACCCCCAGAAACTTACCTGAGCAAATATCTTTAAGGGAGCCTTTCCAGCATCCTTAGGATCCACAGTGAACTCAGCCAGGTGGTTGACGATGCACCCGGATTTCTCCAAACCTGGCCCATATGCTTGAACCTGGGGCAAAGGGCCAATTATGATTCTCTTTCTGTGTAATGTCCCAACTAAACCTCTATATGAAAACTGGTGACCAGGGAGCAGGGAAAAACAAAACAACTTGCATCTGGTTTTACAGTATCTAAATAACATGATGGTTAGGGGAAGTAAAATGCTAAAACAGACTGTATCTTAAAAATAAGTAGTTATCATTAACCTCTCAAGAGGAAGAAAACTCCCTAAAATCAGGCTCCAACTAGCCCAGGCTCCCTACCTTGTTTGGGGCTGATATAGAGAACTTCTAGGAACTGGGGCAGGGACTTCCAGCCATTCCATTCTCACCATTCCCTCTTAGAAGGGGCTTAGAATCTTCATCACCAAAAATGTTCCAAAGTTTGCAGCCCTCAGGGAGCTAAAGACTAGTAGGTGGCCAAGGAGGGGTAGCTACCAGCCTGGACCCAGGTCAGCCTCCCGACAGCTGCCCATGTAGGGGAACAGCAGTGCACGCAGGGCCAC
Source organism: Choloepus didactylus (assembly GCF_015220235.1). Classification (NCBI taxonomy): domain Eukaryota; kingdom Metazoa; phylum Chordata; class Mammalia; order Pilosa; family Megalonychidae; genus Choloepus; species Choloepus didactylus. Next base: position 211,713,447 of record NC_051307.1, on the reverse strand, counting down.
GGGGGCCTTCTGTCAGCCAGGCTGGCTCAGAGTCAATGCTTTGCAGCCTGCTAAGTGTTTGAGCTGAAGCCTCTTGGAAATGCTGCAAACATTTCTCGAGTTTAAGAGAAATAACGCCAGAGGGAAAAAAAACACTTTATTTATGGAGCACCTTGAAATAATAACTAGACAGAGGCAGGACTGAACTATGATGTTCTGGGATGCAAGAGAAGAACAGCTTCCGGAGCCCCTGCATGGGCCAGGCACCGTGCCAAGGGTTGTCTTTATGCATGTTACTCCTTGAACCCTCTCAGAAGCGCTACAAAGAAGCAGACACTATTACATTTCCCATTTTATAGGCAAAGATCCCAAGAGTCAGAGGGGTGAAGTTACTGGCCCAATATTATAAAAGCACCAAGACTACCAGGATTCACATTCAGGACCATTTGCTCCCTAAGGGCTGAACAGCTCCTCTCTGCCATCTCTCAATACCCCCCAAGGCAACTTCTTCAGGCACCAGGAAGCGAATCGGGTGCCAGAGAAGAGAAGACAGAAACAGGATAAATTGATTCACCAGATCTGGGTTGTAGTCTCCGGTGGACGGGTGGATGAAAGCCATGTACGGGCTGTCCTTGATGTCTTCGTCGTCACACATGATGTGGACAGCATATTCCCCGGGCTCCTTGGGCCAGTATTTGACATCACATGATCCATCATTCTGGTCATCATACTCGATCTTCGCCTGAGAAGGGCCTTCGATGGCAAACCCTGGGCATGGGGAGGGAGGGTTCCCTGATTACGTTGTGGAAAGCACCTGTTCTATGTCACACCATCTCATTCCCTCTGCCTCCCTAAAAACTAAACATTTGCCAGAAAACTGAAATCTGATATTGCCCCTTCCCCAAAATAATAAGCCTACTGAGCCGTCACTAGAGATGGAGGGGTTGAATTTTGTTCTTTTTATTAATATCATCTAATAGGAAGGTTCAACTAGCAAACCTTTCCGTTTGGCAATACAGCAACACATATAAAAAAGCTTAAATCCACGCCCACTTTTGCCCCACCAAATTCACTTCTGGGCATTTATCTTAAGGAAATAACCAAGGATATGTGTAAACAGTTAGCTAAAAGAACAAGCCTTCAGCATTGTTTTTACAGCAAAACCCTGGAAATAATTTGAGGGCCTAACAATAGATATATCCATACAATGGAATTCCACGGAAGCCAAGGAAAATGAAGACATACTCCATATTTATCTGATGCAATAAGATATAAAGACTTGCCCCAGATATTTTATGTGGAAGATAAAAAAATTTTATGTGTAGCTACAGAATAAAATCTGGAAAAATATACCAAAAGGTTAATATTATTTCTAGAAAGGAGGATTAATGTGACTCCCTATTTTTCCCTTTCTGCTTATTTCTGTTATCTAAAATAGGAGTCACCAAACTATGGCCCATGGGCCAAATCCAGCTCCTTGCCTGTTTTGGCAAATAAAATATTACTGAAACACACCCATTCCTTTACGCATTGGCAATGTCGCTTTCATGCCTACATGGCCGAATCCAGTAATTGTAGCAGAGACCATATGACTCACAAGCTGAAAACATTTGCAATATGGTCCTTCCCAGAGAAAATTTGCTAACCCCCGATCTAAAACAATCATGTATACGGCAGATGCATACCCTCCCATTTATGCTCCAAAGAATATATTTACTTCTAAAATTTCTAATTTCAGCAAAATCCATTCATTCATTTATTCAAACTAAGGATCAGTCAAACAATACTTGTTGAGTGCCTTCCACGTTCCGGGCACTGTTTTAGGACAACACCCATAAATGGCTTCTGCTATCCACGTCTAGTTGAATGAATAAATGCCAGTGCCAGAGACAGTGAGCAACTAGAAGGACAGGAGGAAAATGGGAATTGCAATTCCATTCCAGCAGTATCCAGAGACGGCCTTGGGTGGTCAGGAGACCTTCCTACAGCGTAGTGAGGCTGAGAGATGGCCCCAACACCCAGCTATCAGCCGGCCTGGGCCCAGGCCCAGGAGCCCTATAATCTCAGTCCTCCAGAAGCTGCTGGTCAGCTGCCTTCACTTACCTAGAGACCCCACTTCAGAGCCAATGGACTCCACCACGAAGTCCGCCGACCTCCCAGCGATCCCACCATGGAGGCCAGGGCCCCAGGCACGGACTTTCTGCATGCCTGCTTCAGGGCCGACTTGAACTTCAAAAGGGCTAGGAGGAAAGGAATCCAAGAAGCATTAAAGAAGAACAAAGACAGGTCTAAATAAAGTCATGAGTCGCTAAATGTATATTGTTTCCACTTGACTGCTCCTTTTACCCAGAGTCCCAATCTCCAGCTAAGCCCTTCCTCCACGCAGGTTCCCCCACAGCCATTGTTATGTCAACAATATAATGTAACATGGCTGCCTCAGGGGGCTCAGGTGGCCACTGGGCTGACACTCAAGTCACACTGCCATGCACTAACCTTCCAGTCATTTCCCTATGTCTTTGTGTGAGGGGCTTCCCACACTGTAAGCCCCGGAAGGTAAGAGAGTATACACTTTTTCATTGCCTGCTTCCGCTACAATAAGAAAACTAGGGTTGAGTAGGCTTTGTCTCATATCTGAATGGATATGCTTTAACTTTGGAGCAAGAGGTTGAAAAAAAGTTTGCGCAGACTCCCAAAACCCTATAATGCCTAAATATTTCTCAAGGTAAACAGAATTTATTTATTTAAAGTTGCCCCAGAGGACAGCTGAAAAGCATGTGAACATGCAGGGCCCGCAACTGTGACACCCCCAAGGCAAAGCTGTAGGCTGTATCTCTTGGTCCCTGGCGGCACTGGAATAGATGATTTTAATGTAAACCATAGTGGAGTTTACCACCATGGAATTTCTGAACAGAGGCACACATTGAAAAAAGAAGATATCGGTTTACACAAGGGTGTAGAGACAGAGCCCATTTGCTCTCCATTACTGCTCCTTCTGGTTTCCCTACCTCCCACCAGCCCCAAACCACCAGCATTCAATTTAAAGCAAACGGGCTGAAACCACAGCAACTTTCTGCTGCTTTTGAGAACAGGCCAAACGTCTGCATGCTGCTCTGAAAAAAGTTTTTCAACAAAGAACATCTCTTTCCCTCCTGCTGCTTCGGAAGCAAATGGCTGTGCGTTTTCCCTGAACCAAGCAGCCTTCAGAAGACGCACCTCCAGCTGGAGACTCACCTCTTTGGAATGTGGTGTCCCCCCCACGTGATGGCAATGCTGTATTTCCCCGGGGTGCTGGGGTAATATTCAAAGGCATAGACCCCATCCAGAAAGCCTTTCTGCTTCACCAGCTCCTCCAGACCCTCTGTGGGAAAGAAGCACACAATCTTTCCAACACAGTTTTAGACTCAGAATGAGAATCAAAAGACAAGAATAGAGAGACAGCAACAAAGCAAAGCCATATTTGAAAACTCAGTGGACTGCTTCAGAGTATGGGGCTCCCCAAACCCAGGAAATTACTTTGAAGCTGAAAACATATCCATCTCTATATTAAGGCATGGAAAAATGGAAGATTTCCCAGATAATTGGCTGTAGAAAGTTCTCTCGTTTATGAGGGACCCTGAGATCCTGAACTTCCTGGGTCTGTATAAAGATAAATTCAATCACACCTCAATATTAACTCCACTTTTCCCAACCACTGGAGCCACCCTTCTCAGTCCCCCACAAAAACCAAGGCAGGAGTGAATCTTTATGAGCATGAGTTGCAGGTAAGTGTCCTAGCATATCTTTTTTAACAAAAATGAGAAAGCTCTTGTATGATATCTACAAGAAGATAGGTTTTAGACACTACACCTCAAACTCCAGACTGAGCCATCAGGCAGAAACTTGTTTTATGTCAAGCCCTGAGGTTTGGCCAGAAAAGCTGTTGAGTCAAGTGAGAATCCAAGGTAGGGGGGGAAAAAAAGAAAAACCACCTTGGCTCCTGTTGTAACAAGCCTGGAGGAAGGGCAGCCCCAGAAGCAACTTGGCTGTCAGTCTGGGCAGTCTAGAACCTTGACCGCCCTCATGACACAGCCTGCCCCAAAGCCTGGTGCTCTGAGATCAAATAGTAACTTTCTGGAGCACAGAACACTCCTGTCCTAGGCTGTTGGAACACAGAGAGTGAAAGAACAGAGATTCCACAAGGCATGGGAGTGAAACCACCAAGGCCTGCTACACCTGTGAGCTCAAATGCTGAGCAGCTTCTCTGTTCCAGGGGAAAACGTGAGGCCAGGGAAGAGACCTGTATCCACACCCATCTCCTTTCCCAAAAGAGGGAGCATGAATGTGTTGCAGGGCACAATCTATCCCTCCACATATGGCATTCATCTACAAAGAATATTCAATCTTTATTCTCATTTTATAAGCACTGATCATAGTAATTAGGTACTTGACATAATTTCATAGTCTATAAATTATAACCTGTCGTGGGCAAAATCATAGGCTTAGGAAACCTGTGCCTGAATTCCAGCTCAGATGCTTATGATCTGTGTGAACTTTGGCAAGACCCTTCCTTTCTGAGCCTAGGTTTCCTCAAATAAAACAGGCCTCTTTGGTTGTTTGAAGTGAGGCATTTCCCTAACTCCCTTACACGACTGCTTTTTTCTCTCCCAAAGTCCTTAACATTAGTAATGTGAGGCTGCCAAGCCACCTGCTCTTCTCGCCTGTACCCAGGGCAGACATCACTAATCAATCACTGCTCCCTTCCCCAGGGAGCCCAGAGAGCCTGAAATCCTCGACCCAGCTCTATGGGATAAATCAATCAGAACTGGCTGTGGAATGCAATCCTTGTGCCAGGGTTGCAAAGTTAGCCCAAATCACACCAGAAATGGAGAAGGAAAGGAGTACTTACTAGGACCCTTCACGGTTATGCCAAGCTCCCCGCTTCCAGCAGCTCTGGTGTCAACCTTGAAGTCTGCGGTCTCCCGGATGCGGACGCCTTTGGGCTGCAGGCCTCGGCCACTGGCCCGGCAGGCATTTGGACTGCAGGCTGCAGACACAGTTTCAACATCAATTCAACCTTTCATTCTCTAGTCATAGTTGAGCAAGCCAAGGTAACTTGGAACCATGCGCCAAGAAAATGTTTGCTTTGCACAAAGAATGTGCAGCAGTTGCCCGAGACCAGGGGTCCTGTTCAGGCAGCATACCGGGCTAGCAAATAAGGACACAACATAACTGTGTCCAGCCATACCACAGAAGGACTCAGGGAAAGTTACTTTGGCAGAGAAAGCAGGAGAGCTCAGCGAATCCACACTGTGCTCCCGGTACCAGCTGTAGCCTGGCATTTCTCCTCCCAGGGCTGAGGGGGAGTAGAGACCCAGCACTGGAGGTTGTTCAAACCTCATTTTCATATTCAAGGACCCAGTAATTGCGAAGACTGGACTTTTTCAAGTCTACTTGGAAAATGCAGCACTTGCATTTGGACCAGGTTCTAAAACTCTGGGTTAGCCATTTCTAAAAGTCTAAATGTCATTGTCACCTTCGGCATGAAGAAGCAGGCAGAAACAATAGCTTGAAGAGACCAGGTCAGTCTCAACTTGGCCAAAGCAGACCAACAGGTTTAATGCCGTCTGTCACAAGGTCCTGGGAATGTGGGCTACAACTAGCAGTAAACACCACTCTTGATTATCTAGTTTAAAAACCTAGTTATAAGTCTAGAAATTAAGAAGGACAAAGGTAGCATCTATATTCCTTGCATGAGAGGTCCACAAACTACTGTTCCATGGGGTTAGCCAGAAGCTTTTAGATGGCTGACAACAGAATCCTTGTATCCTAGGAATTCTTTGTCCAGTGTGAACAACCTCATTAAGTATAGAAATGAAAGAGTAGGTAAAATGTCATGTTGTTTGTTAAGTGGCTTTTAAAATCTGACACTGCATATTTGACAACTCTTGACACACTAGAACACAGACTCCAGAAACTGCGACTCTTTACTCCACGGAAAGAAGCTGTGTTCCCTGTGACCCACTCCCACAGGTCCAGCAAAGGCTTCGGCTGGCTCTGTGGCGTACCAGTGCTTCCCAACGAGCATACACACACCCACGAGGCTAGAGATGATTTTAGGTGGTTCATGAATGAATAGAGTTTAAGAGTGGACAGTTTATGGTGGAACTCCGTGGCACTCATTTTCCACTTGTGAAAGGGATATAATGTTTCTTTTTAATATAAAATCATTTGGGGGGAGGTTAGTGAATCAAAATTAAAACTCTATTAATTAAATATGAAATAGCACTAATAGACGGATAAGCCAGAAATGAAATAGGTAGTCCAAGAGAGAAAGAAGGTCAGGAAATACTGTTTCAAAATTCATTCTTGCATTATGTCAAAGAAATTTGCTATGAATATGTGTTTTGTTTTGTTTTTTCTTTGTCAAGGCAAGAAAAGTTGGTCGTACTAGAAATAAATCACAACAGGATGATACGACTTCCCCTGGAAGATTTTCAAAAAACACTCACGGAAATTCTGAACATGGATAATAGTCACAACATCAAAGGTAACTTCAGTTCACATAAACACTAAATGAGCCCAAAGAGTACGAAGGAAACTGCCAGATTTCCTTCCATCCTGACAAGTTTTAGAGATGTTTAAATGCAGCTGGAGAGTAGGCTTGGGGTCTAGCTGGACAAGTTGTAATAACACCTGCACAGGAGTTTCCTGAAGCCACACTCAGTACGAGCGCAGCTGTCATTCGTGAGCAGCACAAAGAACCAGCAGAGAAGCCCCACCCAGCCAGCCCTTACCAAGCAGATGCCTCTGGCCCAGTGCGCTCAATTAGGAAGCCACCAGATTCAGGGTCCAGGCTGGCCCAGAGGTGGGATTCAGAAGAGGAAGCCAAGTCTGCAGACAGAGATACCGAGGACAGAACAGGGAAAGGCAAGGATCAGTTAGAAAAGGCAGCAGAGTTGGAAAATAAAAAAAGGCAACAAAGTCAGAAGGAGAAGGAGTCTAACATTAGAGCAAACCGCATGCTCCTGGTTGCAGAGGGAGTTTAGCAGAGTGGTTAAGGCCATGGTCTATGGAGACAGAGACCTGGGTTCTACTCCCAGCCCTGATGCCTAGTACTTGTTACTTATCTAAGCCCCGGGGTCCCTACCTGTAAATTGGAAATAATGACCCCTTCAACACACAGGCTGGTGTAGTGATTAGATGTGGTCATGCTATGTGCCTGGCAGCCAGCAAAGGCCAAGCCGCAGAGGCTGCAGGCCCCGGCAAGGTAGCTGCTGTGCTGTGCTGCCACGACCTTCAGCCACAGGCACCAGCTCCTCAAACTGCCTCAGCCTACACCTGTCAGTGATGATAGTGACACCCTCCTCTACAAGCTTGAGAGAGGATTAAATGAGTTCATACAAGCAAAGCACTTAGGACACTGCAGGTCTCACAGGAAGATACAAGTGTTAATATTTTGAGACAAAGTCAGCCACTTCCCACAGAAAGTGGCCCCATGAAGGGACAGGTGTGAGATCAGCATCCCCTGACCATATTCCCAGCCTTGGTGCCCAGAAGCACACAGAGTCAGCCACTGCGGCACTCACCTTCTCCAACTTGCACTAGGAAGGGACTCTTGGGAATGGTGTCGCCGGCAAAGGAGACCCTGACCACATGGGGGCCGGGCTGCATTGGTTTGTACACACATCGGTACACCTGGTTTCCTTTGTCTTCCACGAGCAACTCCACAGTGTTCTTCCCCTGGGGGTCTTCCACCTCCACACCAATGTCGCCCACGCCAGCTCCTGAGACAGAGAACGTGCCATGAGCCACAGGCCCTTTCCGAAAGCTCCCTACTGATGAGTGTAAAAGCTGGTGCAAAATGCAAACAGAAGACAGACAGACAGGCCCTCAGGAAGGTCCACATCAAGACATTAAAACTGTTTCCACAGGGTGGTAGAACTTCTTTTAATTACATTTTCTATTTTCTAAATTTTCTACATTGAAAATTTTCTACATTCAAGGACTTTGTCTTAGTTTGTCCTTTTTTTTTTCATAGGACCTTGCTTAGAACTTTGTCCAGTAGATGATTCTCAAAACTCAGTTCCTTTGGAACATTTATTTAACCAAGTCAGAAATGTGTACAAAAATCAACCGAGTTATTAAAAGTCAAGCTTGAGTGTAAGATTTTGGAGAAGAAAGGCTGGTTTGGAAAAATCTAAAAATAAAACCAACACCTTTGAAAAAGCTATTGTTGTTATTGTTTGACTGATTTAAATGATAAAAGGCAGTGTTCCTAAGCCTTGGGTTCCTGAGGAGTGTATCTCTGGCTTTGGAAGAAAGTCCAAAGGTCTGACCCACGGAGCAGGAGGCATATTACCTGCTGTGTAGATGTCAAAGTAGGTGGGCTTATTGGCAATGTTCCCTGCAGCTTCCAAGCCAGGGCCTTTTGCAGTGACTTTACTGGCATCTCCCTGGGCCTTGTCGACATTCACTTCAAATGGGCTCTTGGAGATGTGCTGTCCTGCAAAGAGGACTGTGACCTATGGGTGACACAGAGGTGAGATATAATCACTTTCCGCCCAGGGAGACAACCATCACGCCACATGCATTGACCATCTTCTCTTGCACCCTCTTCATGATTGCACACAGGGTGGCTGGAACCAGGAACCCTGCAACCAAGTTAAGTGGCCCGAACAGGACTTCTGCCTGGCCCCATCAGCCACACCGCTAGACCTGGGACATCATGCCCAGCACCTTCTCTAACTGTGACTCAGTAGCCTGAAGGCCTCACACAAAGTCAGGCTGGATCCCCATCATTCCTCCACGTGCAAGAGCAGACACACCACTTGCCCCCACTGTAGTCAACTGATCTCCTCCATGCTCAGGCTTGATGCAAAACAGAGCACCTTGAAGGGGAAAACTTAAGGAAGCAACAAGGACAAAGAAGAGACCAACGTTTAGTCACCGTAGCATCTACACTCCAGACATACACCTACAATCACTAGTTACCTAGACAGAGTTAGAAAGATCTTATGACATTGCCAAGAACTTAGTGAAATTCAACCAATCTAACTACATTAGCTACTATCTCAGGTCTGATTCACAGGGATTCCAAATTTTCTACAATGAGCACGAATACTTCAATAATCAGAAAGGAAAATCACAAGTTAACTTCAGAAAACCACTCTTCTTTGCAAGTTGTCGCTCTTTCACACATCTCGAAGCCAGCCTAGAACGGCCCAGGCCATGGCCCTGGTGCCTCATCTCACCTTGTGCAGCCCGGTGACCTTGGGCAGGTACTCCACAGAATACGTCTTGTTCTTGTCGCTGTCAGGGGTCACTCGTGCCTAGGAGGAGGATGAGCAACATTTAGAGAAGATGCTGGGTGTGAGTGAGAGCATGCTATGTCAGCCAAGTCCCACAGGGAGCTGCCGGCTCAGGAACCCTGAAGGCACAAGCTACTTCCTGTCCTATCATGCCTGTGAGGTGTCCCAAGAGACACCTTAAAGTCACAAAAACAAAACCAGACAGCACAAAGCAAAACAAAGTCGGGCTGACCTTCCACTGTTTCAGGTCTAGAACTCTCTACAAGAGGAAGAGTACGAAGCAAACTGCTTAAACCTTTATTGGCTCAGTAATTATCGAGAGCTTATAAAATACTGGGCATGGTGTCAGGTCCCAAAAATAAAACAATGAGCAAGACAGGCATAATCCCTGCCCCAGTAGAGGAAGGAGGCAATATGCCAGTAAATTTAGAATTTCAGATTATGCTACGAGCTAGGGATAAAATATGGTTCTAAGAGATTACGTGGACAGAGGAAACAGCATGTGTAAAGGTCCTGGGGGAGGAACCAAAAGATGGTCCCTGTAGGAAGAGAGTAGGGCAAGAAACACTGTGTTATTCCAGCCTTTACTACCTAAAAATCCTCAACCGACAAAGACCTTATGAAACCCAGAGTATCCTTTATTTTATTAAACATTGTGCCCTTGGGTATCAAGTTATATTATTTTTTTAAGGCACAGCCCTTGAGTAATTATTTTAATGACTGTAAGCCTCAGTATCCTTCTAGTAAAAATAGTTTTGTTTTTTTTTTTAATTAAATTCAGTTTTATTGAAATACATTCACATATCATACAATCATCCACGGTATACAATCCACTGTCCACAGTATGATAACATAGTTATGCATTCATCACCACAATCTATCTCTGAACATTTTCCTTACATCAGAAAGAACCAGAACAAGAATAAAAAGTAAAAGTGAAAAAAGAACACCCAAATCATCCCCCCATCCCACCCCACTTGTCCTTTAGTTGTAAAAACAGTTTTGATGTGAGCTTTAATGAGGAAGATGGAGGCACAGTCCCTGGTGCTGTTACAAGCCCCCAAAACTCCACGGGATGCTGGACAGGGAAGAGGCAACATCTCCCACAGACCTCCTCTTTGTTCCCTTCTGGGTCCTCGATAAACACCATCACATCTCCTTGCCCGGCACTGATGGTGTCCACGGTGAACTTGGCCGGCTGCTTCACCATGTTTCCAGTGGGCTCAATTCCTGTAATGAGTTAACACAAATATGTTACAAGCCGGCCCAGCTCTGGCACCTCAGCTGCCGCCCACTGGGTCTCCTTGGGGAAACTGAGAGTGGGGTTGAGGGGACCCAGCACTGCAGCTCCCTGTGGGAGACAGAGACAAGTTGGCAGGACAAGGATAACCAAACAGGTCAAAAAGCCTTTTGTTCTTGTTATTTCAGCAAGATCCAGCTCTGAAATATTCAGAGCAATTCAGTCAGACATTTATACAATTGTGAAAAAATCATGTGGTGAGAAACTAGCAGGGGGGCTTGCTTCAAGAGAAGCAACATGGGTGAAGGAAAACAGGTGTAGATGAGAGGATGGCTCGGTTTTTCACTAAAGACCATTTGTATTGTTTGAAGTTTTTAAAAATTACATTGCATTAGTACTTTTTTTTAATTAACTTTTTTTTGAGATAATTATAGATTCACATGCAGTTTTAACAAATAATACCCTTTACACAGCTTCCCCAATGGTAACATTGTGCAAAACTATAATACAATAACATAACCATGATTCCAACATTGACACAGTCAAAATACACATCAATTCCTTCACCCAAGGATCCCTCAAATGTTGCCCTTTTCTAACCTCACACATTTCCCTCCTGTCCTGCCCCTCAGTAACCCCTGGCAACCACTGATCTGCACTGTATTTCTAAAATTTTGTTATTTCAAGATGTTACATAAATAGAATCATGCAGTAGGTAACTCTTAGCATTAGCTTTTTTCACTTAGCATAATTCTGTGGAAAATTATCCAGGTTGCTGCATGTATCAATAGTTCATTCCTTTTTTATTGCTGAGTAGTATTCCATGGAATGGCTGTACTTCAGTTTAACCATCACCCAGTGAAGGACATCTGGGTTGTCTCCAGTTATGGGTGATTATGAATAAAGCTGCTATAAACATAGTCATACAGGTTCTTGTGTGAACATAAGTCTTCATTTCTCTGGGATAAATGCCCAGGAGCATAATTGCTGGGCTGTATGTTTAGTTCCAGGTTTAGTTTTATAAGTAACTGCCAAACCAACTTCCAGAGTGGCGGTACCATTTTACACTCCCAGCAGAAAAGTAGGAATGATCCGGTTTCTCTGCATCCTTTTCAGCATTTGGTGTTATCACTATTTTTTATTTCAGACATTCTGACAGGCATGTAAATTCACTGTGTTTGAATTTACACTTCCCGGATGGCTAACAACATGAAACATCAGTGAAATGTCTGTTCATGTCTCTTGCCCGTTATCTAATCTGATTGTTTGTTTTTACTGTTGAGTTTGGAGAGTTCCTTATGCATTCTAGATACCAGCCATTTGTCAGATGTGATTCACAAATATTTTCTCCCAGTCTATAGCTTGTCGTTTCATCCTCTTAACAGGGTATTTCACAGACTAAAGTTTTGTTTTGTTTTGTTTAATTTTGTAAGATCAAATTTAATAATTATTCCTTTTCTGAAGTGAGATTTTGGTATTAAGTCTAACTCTTTGTCTAGTTCTAGATCCTAAAGATTTTCTCCCATTTTTTTTCTAAAAGTTTTATAGTTTTATATTTTATGTTTACGTCTACGATCCTTTTTTAGTTCATTTTAGTATAAAGTATAAGACTTAGGTTACGGTTCATTATTTTGCCATGGCCACCCAATTACTCTAGCAATTGAACTGCTTATGCACCTTTCATGTTGAAATTAGGTAGAGTGATTCTTCCCACATTATTCTTTTTTCAAAATTGTTTTAGCTATTCCAGTGCTGATTCTTTCCATATAAATTTTAGAATAACCTTGTCTATATCTACAAAAATCTTGCTGGGATTTTCACAGCAATTGTGTTAAACCTCTCTATTGATTTGGAGAGAACTGACATCGTTACTATGTTGTTTTCCAATCTATCTATGTGTTGTGCTGCTCCATTTATTTAGGTCCTTTGAATTCTTTCATCAGCGTTTGTAGTTTTCAGCATGCAAGTCCTATAAATGTTTTATAAGATTTATACTTATTTCTCAGCAATTGCAAATGATATTATATTTTAATATATAGAAACACAGCCTTTTGTATTTTTGTCTTATGTCTTGTGACCTTGCTGAACTCAATTAGTTCTAGGATTGTTCTGATAGAATATTTGGGAGTTTCTATGTAAACATGCTTGTCATATGCAAATAAGGACAGTTTCATCTCTTCCTTTCTAATCTGTATGACTTTTATTTCCTTGTTACACTGAGTATAACTTCCAGCCCTATGTTAAATAAGACATGGTAAGAGTAGACATCCTTGTCTTTTTCTTGATCTTGAAAGAAACATATTAGTCTTCACCATCAAAACATTGATGGCTTTTTGTGATAGATGCTCCATATTAAGGAAGTTCCTCCTCCATTCCTATTTTTCTGAGTTTTTTTTTTTTTTATCATGACTAGGTGTTAAATTTTGTCAAATGCTTCTTATGCACTGACTGATAAAATGACGTGATTTATCTTCTTTAATTAGTATGTTGGATTATACTGATTATTTTTTGAATGTTGAACCAGCCTTCTATCCTTGGAATAAACTTGGTCTTTATTCACCCCTGTACTATTTTGTTTTGTTTCCAGTTTATTTATTTCAGCTTCATCAGTAATTCCATTTTTCTAATTTATTTTGGTTCATTTCAGTATTTTTTCTAATATCTTAAGAGGACTACTTAATTCTATCTTTTGTCTTCATTTCTATTTTATTTCTTTCAGCTTTACCTTTTCTTATCCTATGTTATCTTAATTTATATTATGGTTTCTTTTTATTCTAGTTTTTTAAGTTCAGACTAAATTCTTATATTTTCTCTTTCTTCTGGATTCACTTTGTCCAAATCCTGTTTGCATATGGCTATCTAGCTTTCTCAGCACCATTTGTTGGAGAGACCATTCTTACCCAAATAACATACTTGGCACCCTTGATGAAAATTATCAGCTTATTTCTGAACTCTCAATTCTATTCCATTGGTCTATTTGTCTATCTTTACACAAGTATGACATATTTTGATTATTTATGGCTTTGTAGTAAGTTTTGAACTCCTGCTTTATTTTGATGCAAATCATAGACATCATAATATTTTATCCATAAATATACATTATGTATCTTTAAAAGATTTTTTTGCTTATAAACAATACCTTTTATCACATCAAAAAATTAATAATTCTTTAATATCATCAAATATTCAGAATTCAAATTTCCAATTATTTCACAAATGTAATTTTTTTAACAGTCAGTTTGAAACAGGAACCAAATAAGTTCTCATAATACAAGTGGCTGCTAAATTTCCTAAGCCTCATTTTATCTCTAGGTTTTCCTCCCTCTTCTTTTTCCTTGTCATGCATCTGTTGAAGACACTGGGTCATTTGTTCCTATGCTTTGGATTTCCATTAATTTCCATGAAATAATTTAGTTTAGGAAAAACTGGTGGTAGATTGTTATATAAGATGTCCTTCACACATTATTAGGTAAGAAATGCAAACTGAAGAAAATATATAGTTTGAACCCATTTCAGCATAGAAAAAAGGCTGGAAACCTAGAAGGAAAGACTCTGAACTCTGAAGCAAGGAACCGATTCGGCAGCTGGGAAGTAGGGCTTCCAGTTTTTTATTTTCTGCATGTTTACGTAGTGATCAGGTAATTGGTCATTTAACAAACAGATGAATTAAACATGAACTTAAAGTATTGATAAACACCCATTCCACCTGACTTCAACAGTCTAAGAAATAACTTACACTGCAGCTTGTCCAAGGCGCAGGCCTGGGCACGCCTACCCTGGCTAACGAGCCATGGTTGGTAATCAGAATGAACCACATTCCCACAATCTGTAAACTCCACTGGAGCTACGCCTGCCTTTCGGAGAAACAACGGCTCCCTTTCATTACTCAGAACAAAGGCTGCCCACCCCCCTCCTCCCAAACAGGGTGTTCGCGGGCTTGCTCAGCAGAAAAGGCTTCATCCGGAACGAAGGTTCTAGAAAGGGTTTCTGCTTGGGTCATGGGCATCTAGCTCTGCAGGTGAGACCACTACAATGATCTGTTTGTGGCTACAGGCTTGCCCCACCCCAGCCCTCTCTCCTTTGGACTCCCTGGAGCTGAGCAAGTCAGGGCAGTGAGTAGATCTGCAGTGCTAATCAGCTGGCACCTGGAATTTATTCAACAGCCTAAACAGAAAATAAAATAAACTTCTCAACCCTTTTAGAAACTAGAAGAAAAATATTCTCTATTCCTTGGTTCAGCTGACAAAAATGAAGTACTGCGGCCACATAGGAGAGACAGCAAAACTGACCCTGTCTTCCATATCACCACGGGACAAGGACCCTATCTCAAGGCCCGCTCATGTGGCTTCACGCTGTGGAACTGCTGCCTCCCATGACCGTTTTGTCTTCCTACTTCCTACCATGTGTTTCCTCTCCAAGTGTGTAACACTTAAAAAGAGGCAGAGAAGGAAATAGCAACGAGCAGCCACATTCCTGAACTGTAGCAAGTGGTCGTTTTCTTAGAAAACAGCACCGTGAAAGGAAACCAACTCACATTAACAATGGATAACTGGACATCTAGTGATAAGGTTATTATAAACAAGCACTTATATCTTGATTAGATTTAATCCACTTGACCAGTTTTGTTGACAAGGAACTTATTTGGCTGTCTGCCACTTTTTCACCCCAAAAGAACATAACCTTTCAAATCAGAGGGTCCTTAATCCAGCCACCACCTTGGGTCGTGGCTTAGAGAAAGCGCTTTTAAAGCAAGCACAGACACACCCACCTTGGAGTGACTGCAAATGGGGGTAGGGATTCAAATAGTCTGTAGTCTCTCTATAATACAAACAATTGCACACACACCATCTCATTGCCAAGCAGGACCTTGAACAGCCAGCAGGTTTGTTTCAGAACTATCAGGCTCTTTATGGGTCTAAATCATGCTACAAACACAGACACAAAGGACCTGGTTATTTAGGTTGAGAATAGCATGTGGTCAGCACCACTGCCCTGGTGGTGTAGCCTTAGGACGAAGCTGATGTCAAGTAGGAAAATGCTCTATTAAAAGGGAGTGAGCAAACAAACAGACAAAGGTACCCAGAGTTCTTTTTTACTTCAATTGCTCTTTTTCACTTTAATTATTATTCTTGTTATTTTTGGGTGTGTGCTAATGAAGGTGTCAGGGATTGATTTAGGTGATGAATGTACAACTATGTAATGGTACTGTGAACAACTGAATGTATGATGTGTTTTGTATGACTGCGTGGTATGTGAATATATCTCAATAAAATGAAGATTAAAAAAAAAAAGGGAGTGAGCATATGGGTGTAGCGGTTTGGAGCAATATGTACCCCAGAAAAACATGTTCTTAAACTGAATCCATTCCTGTGAGTGTGAACCCAATGTAGGTAGGACTTTTTGATGAGGTTCATTTCAATCAGGATGGTTCTTAATCATATTACTGGAGGCCTTTAAAAGTGGAATGAAATCCAGGCAGATAGAAAGCAAGCCATGGGAAGCAAGAAGCTGAACCTGGAAGAGAACAGAGAAGCCAAGAGAGGCCAGAGGCCACCAAGCGCATTGCCATGTGACAAAGGAACCAATGACTAAGGATTGCTGGCAGCCAACCCCAGAACCCCAGTCTTCAGGAAGAAAACATCGCCTCCATGGTCACCTTGATTTGGACTTTCTCAAAGCCTCAAAACTGTGAGCTAATAAATTCCCATTGTTTACATCAACTCATTGCATGGTATTTGCTCGAGCAGCCCAGGAAACTAAAACAATGGGATATTGTACAAGACAAGTACCCTGGTCTGTTCACAAAGTTGGGGGAAAGTTATTCTAGATTGAAACTGTCTAAAGAGAAATAAACAATGTAGTATGGTACCTGTTCTAGATTGCTAATGCTGCCAGAATGCAAAACACCACAGATGGATTGGCTTTTATAAAGGGGGTTTATTTGGTTACAAAGTTACAGTCTTAAGGCCATATAATGTCCAAGGTAACACATCAGCAATCGGGTACCTTCACTGGAGGATGGCCAATGGTGTCCGGAAAACCTCTGTTAGCTGGGAAGGCACGTGGCTGGCGTCTACTCCAAAGTTCTGGTTTCAAAACGGCTTTCTCCCAGGACGTTCCTCTCAAGGCTGCAGTTTCTCAAAAATGTCACTCTCAGTTGCTCTTGGGGCGTTTGTCCTCTCTTAGCTTCTCCGGAGCAAAAGTCTACTTTCAATGGCTGCCTTCAAACTGTCCTATCATTTGCAGCTCCTCTCTCAGTTCCTGTGCATTCTTCAAAGTGTCCCTCTTGGCTGTAGCTCCTCTTCAAAATGTCACTCTCAGCTGCACTGAGTTCCTTCTGTTTGTCAGCTCATTATATGGCTCCACTGATCAAGGCCCACCATGAATGGGTGGGGCCACGCCTCCATGGAAATATCTCATCAGTTATCACTTACAGTTGAGTGGGGCACATTTCCATGCAAACAACCTAACCCAAACGTTCCAACTTAATCCCCACTAAATGTCTGCCCCACAAGATTGCATCTAAGAATATGGCTTTTTCTGGGGGACATAATACATTCAAACCAGCACAGTACCTTAATCAGATCTTGGTTTTTTGTTTTTTGTTTTTTTTTAAAAAAAGACAATAGGTTAATATGAATATAAACTGAGTACTAGATGACATGAAATTACTGTTAATTTTCTTGTTTGATATTGAATGGTGGGGTTATGTAAGAGGATTTCAAATTCTTAGAAGAGGCTTGCTGATGTATTTAGAAGTATACTGTCACTATGTCACAATTGTGACTGTCATTGTCACTATCTCATTTATTTTCAAATAATTTAACCACTTGGCGTGTATGCACGCACATGCAAGGTGAGAGAAAGCTAGCAAGTTAAATATGAACAATCATTAATTCCAGGGGAGGATATACGGATATTGTGTATGCATAAATGTTATCCCAATAGAATGCTCTCCCTCATAGAAAAAGGAGTAAGTTGAATCTTGCTGTGCTAATCTTTACCCAAAACCACACCACCATGTTGACAGGCAACCAACTGTTCTCCTTAAAAAGCAAATGTGCCAACCAGAACACCAAACAGAGCCTGAGCAGAATGCTGTCCTGCAGCTACTCAGGTCATCAACAGGATGTCTTAGCAAGGAAGTGTCTGCCAGGGGTTGACAATAGCTCCCACCCAATCTGGAAATCGTGAGGCTGCTTTAGCATAACGGAAGGAGAAATGAATCAGCGGACAGATGACCCTGGCGGCTGCCCTGCCCCCATCACTGATTGTGGTGACCTGGGACGAGACCCCCTGGTGGACCAGGACTCTGATTCCCCACCTGATAAATGCAAGCAAGAGTCCTCTCTTCATCCCAGGGTCACTACACTAAAATCACAGAGCAAGGAACAACATTCTCCACCATGTGAAAGCAGCAGCATTTCTTAAAGCCTTAGAGTCATGAGGCAGAAAAAGATGGTCATAAACAAACAGACCTATAAGTCAAAAATGTCTGAAAAAGAAGGCCTGGAGTATCTTTAAGGATTAAGCCTATTCATTCTTGATTCTGAAAACATTTTGCCTGAAGCTACACAGTAATCTCCAACTCCAGAGGACAAGCCTCAAATGCAACATGACCAGCTCTTACCTCGGCCATAGGCCCTGGCTTTCTTCGGGTTGAGTTTGGGTTTAAGAGGAGCCCCTGGCTTGAGCTTGGCTTTGGGAAACTGGGATAGGTAAGTCATCACCGAGTGCTCATCCACATCTGGGTGAATAATTTCTTCAGGAGTGATGACCTAGAAGAATAACATGTTGGGTGAACGTCCAGAACACATCACTTTTCAACTACTGGAACTTTTGCAAAAGTCTCTTAAACCAAGCACTGCAAATATTAAGAAATTGAGGCAGCTTCTCAATAAACTGAAACTACATTAATTCTATGCGACAAAGTCAGTGTTTTTTACCCTTTAAAGGGTATTCTCATCCCCTCTGGGAATCTTATGGAAGCAGGAAACCCTCTCCAGAAAAATGCTTATGCACCAGATTTGCATGGAATTTCAAGAGGTTCGTGATCCCCTCCGCAACAGAAAAAGTCCGCTCACTCCCCAGGTTAAACTTTCCAAAGGGACACGATATATCAAGTCACAAGGAAGGAGAAAAAAGTACACACAGGATTATGATTATATTACAAAAGAGCACATGGATAAGCTGGCCTTTTCCTCTGGTCAGTATCTACTGTCTGTATCTTTATTAACTCAGCTACTAATAAAAAATAAAAATAAAGACAGAGACAATACAGTGACATATTAAATATGCAGTCTCAACACGTTAGAAGTCATTTAAAAAGGGAAGGGGGTGAATTTTTCCTGACATTCAGCTGAGGAGTGAGATCAGACCCAGGTTGGACAGGGGGTGCTGGCCTTCCTGAAGCCAGCAGAGCCTCACTTCCACCCTCGACCCAATTCATAAAGTCCTCACTGCCCCCAACAAATGATGCCAAGGAGTAAGCCATACCTCCCCAGACAAACAGAAGGCTCTGCCTCATGAGCCAGAAAAACCAAATGCAGATGAACAACAGATGTGTCCAGCTTCCCTCACCCCAGGGTAAAACACCATAAAACATTCTGATGATTAGCCTTCAGAAACAAAATAGCTACTTGGGTTTGAACTGCCACCTTCAATATATTCCCAAAAAGGGGGATGTGTGTTGATTTGGCATTTCTTCCAAACAGCCCCTTTGACAGTACTGACATCACATGAACATCAAAAGCAGATGATTTTAGGTTTAAGAGGAGATAAAAACATACCACACCACTGCTGGAAGGTGGAAGAGCCAAGAAATGCACGCTATAGCAGAGACGTGATTCCAAAACCGAACCAGAGAAACGCAGGCAATACACTCAACTCGGATCTGAACATCAACTTAGACCTTAATGGAGCCTAAAGTGAGGTCATCCATCCCGTGGCACTGGCTACCCACAACTTCTCTTGACCAATGCTTTGAACACGAGAGTGCCTAATTATGAAGGGAATTTTTAGAAGGAAACACTGGTTTTCCTCCCTGCTTGAGAGACTGGACCCCAATTAAGAAATGTGGCTACTGTAGATGGGCTCCAAGATTTACCCAATTTCCAAGTCCTCATGCTGCATTCCCTTAATAGCTTTGTGGGCAATGCAAATTCCACCACAATTTCCATTAAATGTCAATTACCCTGGTTTAAATTTTTTTCTAAAGTTCTAAGTCCTAGGACTTTCTCTTGAGATATTGGATTTTTTTTCTTTATAGGTCAACAATGGCCAGATACTGGCAATTTCTTATGGCTCAACTTCCTTTTTTAAGGTCCATATTTGTACTCTGGGGTTCAAAGATATCTGGACCAGAAATACTATAAAGTTTTCTAGCACATAGCAAAGAAGAGTGGCATAAAGATTTTTTAATAATTTGCAAGCATCTAAGTTAATGAGAACCTATTTTTAGGAGGTAAACTGAGGAAGATGGGAGAATGTCACAGGCAATGCTTCAGTAACATTCCTTGATGGCTGAGTGCCAGGAAGGACAAACTGCCTGCGTGATCCAGAAAGGCATCCATAGAATGCCGGAACAAGTAGTGGGTGAAAGCAACGATGTGGGACAGGGCTCATGTGAATGGATACCTGTGGAACACCCAGCCAGTCATCTGCCTGCTGCATGGCTTCTCGTGCATTATCCACAGGCTTTCGTGGATCCCAGGATTCCCAGTCTGGGCATAGACCTGTTAACACAACACAGAAGATGCTTTTAGCATTAGTTGGCTGAAAAAATTAAAGGAAGCCATGTGCCTAAACTAAAGCTTGAAGCAATATAAGCAGAACTAATTCACTTGGACTCTTAAGTCACAAAATGGTTTCTTCCAAAAATCATAGTGAATTATGTACTATAAGGGCAAAAATATCACAGACATGAGTGTGCCAGGGTAGTAACTATTCTGTATTAACTTGAGACTTCTGCAGGCTGCTATGATTAAGATAAGGATTATCCATTCCTTAAAGGTTTGGTAAAAAATACATGGAGCAATGATTAATGCCTATAAAACCATTTGAGCCTCATGTCTTTTGGCAGGAAAGACTTTTTTTAATCATATCTGGATATATCTAAAAAAGACCAGACCAGCAGCCTGTATGATTCAAATATCTACTTGCTTAAAGGCAAGAACTTAGGATCATCTCAAAAGCGTTGGCACACATAAGAAGTGTAGGGCTGGGGAAAAAAATCTCCAGGGTTAGACTGGGAAGAGCTATCCTAAAATGCATCTTTGGATGAAAGCAAGGAAGAGGGCCTTGAGAAACGAACTAATGATGGGCTTTGAGTTACGGCTGAATGACACCAGCTTATAGGCTCATTTAAGAAAGAAAAAGCCCAGATTCAGTCCTCCGTCCCTAACCAATCGATGCTAGCTAGTTCTGCTTTGAACATGCTGAGAACCTTCCTTGTAAAACATTAATTCTTCCTTGTAAAATACTAATGTGCCTAATGCATACATAGCACTCAGTAAATGGAAAACATAATTATTGGAGTAGATTTTTTATTAAAAACAATTTTGGAGGGGTTCCTCTAAACACAGGCTCTGATTTTTCTATTGAGACTGTACCAGCAAACTCTACCCATCAATCTGAACCCTCCAGTGAAGATAATTACTACCTTAGAATGCACTCAACCACTTGGAAAAGAAGAGCCCACCAAGGGTGGAAAAGGCTCCAAATGGATCATGACCAAGCACTATTTCACAGCAATGTGAAAAGGAGAGGGCGGAGAAAACCATATATAGTCAAACCAGTGGTTAATAAAAATGGGTACTTTCCACTCAGTGGAAGTTTTTAGATTTTCATGCCAAGCCCCCTAACAGGGCCACATGTTCCTGCCAAAGCCAGTAGGAAGCTAAGTACCAACTACGGGAAGAAGCAGGACTTGGGAGTTTGGAAGCTGCTCTAAGCAGATACACTGGGAATTTGGATAAATAACTGAATGTGATGCACAAACAGGTCTATGGATACACCTGCAGACCTGCCACTGGAAGGGTAAACAGAGCCATTTCTAGTTCCATTAACAGCCTTACAATGCAATGGGCTAAAACCAGGAGAAAAACACCAAATCAACAACAAAACTGGCTTTCTCACTGACATGGAGGCTTAAGGCCCAATAACAGCATACATCCCAATCCCAAAGAGATGGTTTAGATAGCCATTGACACTTACCTGGAGCACAGCTATCTACCAGGGCTCCCAGGGCTTTGCCATCCTGCCAGTTCTGATTAAAGTTGGTGATGGGCAGGTAGGGGATCTTGTTCTGGATCCATCCCAGCAGCCGCTGCTTTGGTGTCTGCTTCTTGGCATCATCGTCCCCTTCATCCTCCCACACAGGCATGGAGATGGAGTAGTGGAGGATCAGTGTCCACACCAAGCCCAAAATGAGCTTCAGGTTCCCATCTACGATGGCTTTGCTGTCTGGGCAGAGAGGGAGAGGCTTGGTCATTCCTTTGGGTTATACAAGTGTGAATCAAGCTCTTTGTAAAAAAAAAAAAAATTAATTAATGAAATTCTCATTCATTAGAAAACCGTAAAGAGATATTTGAGAGTGAAAGGAAGTAATGTCTGGAATTTGCTTCAAAATACTTGGATGAGAATAGATGAAATAAGATTGGTAAAATGTTGTTAATTTTAATAACACAGTCACAGGTACATGAGGGAGGCACTGTACTACTGTCTCTACTTTTGTGTATGTTTTGTGTAAATTTTTCCATAACAAAAAGGGCTTGAAATTTAAAGACTCAATTAAAAAAAAAAAAGACAACCCAATTAAAAAAATGGGCAAAGGACTTGAACAGTTTTCCAAAGAAGACATACACATGCATACACATGGCCAATGAGCACATGAAAAGGTGCTCAACATCATTAGCTGTTAGGGAAATGCCTATCAAAACCACAATGAGATCAAATTTCACACTACAATAGCTGTAATAAAAAATAAATAATTAAGTGTTGGAGTATTTGTAAGGCTATGGAGAAACGGCAACCCCTGTAGGAAAGTAAAAAAACCTTGCAGCCATTATGGAAAACAAAAAGTTAAACATAGAATTGCCACAGGACCCAGCAATTCCACTCCTCAGTAAATATCCTGGATAATTAAAAATGAACAAGTACATGTACACACATGTTCACAGCAGCACTACTCACAACAGACAAAGGTAGAAACAATCCAACTGTCCACCAATGGATAAATGGATACAATGGAATATTATTCAGCCATAAAAAGGAATGGAGTACTGATAACATGCTACAACATGGATGAACCTTGCAAACATGCTAAGTAAAAGAAGACAGACATAAAAGGTCACATACTATATGATCCCATTTATATGACCACTCAGAATAGACAAATCCATGACAGAAAGCAGATTAGTGGTTGCCAGGGGCTGCTGGAGAGAAAACAGAATGGGAAGTGACTGCTTAATGGGTAAAGGGTTTTCTTTTGGGGTGATGAAATGTTTGGGAACTAGACAGAGACAACATTGTGAATGTGCTAAATGTCAAGTTGCACACTTTAAAATGGTTAATTGCATCTTAAATGAATTCTACCTTAATAAAAAAAAATCTAAAGAAACCATTTCAGAAATATAGACAGTAAAAGAGGTGGCTGCATCCCTGAGATAACCACCTGTCAATTGTGGTAAAGTCTAACCACATTGTGTGTGTGTGTGTGTGTGTGTGTGTGTGTGTGCATATGTATGTGTGTTTGCTGCTCTGAATTTTTATGATACTATACAATTGATCTTGAAATTTTTCTTTTCAGTAATCATTATGTCCCAGACACCTTTTCCCTATAAAAAGCTGTTTCTGTTCACACTCCATCTACAGGTTTGAGAGGCCAGCTTCGTTTCCAATCTCACCAGCACTGGGTATTGTCAATCATGTTCATCTTTGCCACAATGACAAGTCAGCCCCCCATAAGAGGAAGCCATTAGAGTCAGGCCAATCCAACTGGGCAAGTGACTGGCCAAAGCCATGGCCCCTTCTCATCCTCCCCCTGCTTCAGGAACACACCATACCACCAACTATTCCCCTTCTGGGAAACTTGCTGCCACTGGTTTCCACTATCCACTTCCCTTGGCTTCCCTGCAGCAATTTGTCCTCTTGCCAACCTCCAACTATACTATTAAAATTCAAACATTATCTTCAGGATCTTTCTCTCAGTTTCTCTATACCACCCCCTCCACCACGACCAGACATCCTCCATAGCTACCCCCATTCTAGCAGGACCCCAAGCCGAAAATGTCAGAACCCTCTTGGACAACTCTTTCAAACCCCTGGTATAGTTCCTACAATGTGTCATTCTCCACCTACCCAAATCTCTTGGCAAATCCTTTTCTACACCCTCCCCATAAATATGCAGAGTCCCTGACAGCCATGTCATTGAATCCACTGTTCATATAACCCCAGAACCAACTTTCTAGTCAGGTATCTCTGTGCTTCCAAATTCACCAATAGTTCCCACTGCTCACTGTGAAACTCCTTAAATATGCAGAAACTTCAGAACCATACTAATGTTCACCTTATCATCCCTAACCCCATACTCCACATACCAGACTCAATGACTCTTTGTTCCTGGACCTCATCTTACTCTGAACCCCTTGGGCCTTTCCACATGTTCTTTATTCCCCTTGTTTGGAAGACTCTTTGCCCTACCGCCTTGTGGAGCTCATCACTCAAGAGCCAGGTTTAAAATGGTTGGTGGAGCGTCACTGCCACCAGCATTCGTGCAAATGTGCCAGGGTCCTCTCCCTCCTCCACCTCCCAACCCTACTCCAGGACTACGAGCTCCTGTTGGGGAGTAACTGAGCCCTCTTCATCTTGGAGTTCCCACCACCCTGTCCCACCCACCCACAGAGCCACCACAATTTTGGTTAAGCACATGCCAGATGGCACTTAATGAAACCCAACTGCAAACACATGAAAGACACACTCGCTTGCTGATAAGGAGTAGGTGGCAAGACACTCAAAACTGAAAGGGCGGGCTCTTTTTTTTTTAATTAACCTGATCACTGTTACATCCTCTTGCAACAAAGACCCTCTTTAAAAGCCCACACCCAACCCAACAGAAATCAGAGATAACTTCACAGTTATAGATTCAGTCATAATAAAACTCAATCATCTGAAACCGGACAAAACAAAGATGATCATCAAGTGGCTGGTAAGACAAACTAAATTTTAGCAAACCTCGCTCAAAGTTAAGGTGCCCAGGGATTTTCTATGTAATGAATTGTACAAATAATAACTTTTAAACCGGACTGTTAACTTTTGAGACCCAGTAAAAAAATAAAGATGTAAGGCTCCTTGTTGAAAAAGCATTAAGAGTTTCAAGATGGTGACAGCAGAGCATTAAACCACACAACGGAGCCCGTCTGAGAACAGAGCCCTCTGCTACCGCACAGGTTGCACGGCCATGAAGCCAATCCTGCTTTTAAGTTCCTGAGGTCAGTAAAGCAGCAGTAGTCTGCATAACACACCAGACCCTGCACAGAACTCAGACATTAAGGAATTCAACCCACTGGCCTGTACATTTTCCTGGTGGCAGTCTTTAACTTTGA
Source organism: Choloepus didactylus (assembly GCF_015220235.1). NCBI lineage: Eukaryota > Metazoa > Chordata > Mammalia > Pilosa > Megalonychidae > Choloepus > Choloepus didactylus. The sequence goes on along the minus strand of NC_051307.1, from coordinate 211,688,338 downwards.
CTGAAACTTTTCAATTTGATGTCCTGTTATGAGGATGTTTTGGACGTGCTGCTGATTAGAGTTACTACCTACCCATCATGAGAAATTCCAGGTCAAACAATTTCTCCAAGGAAAATTCCCTGGTTTCCTTTATTCAAACTAAAGGGAGAAGAACGGTCTTCAAAGGGGGTGGAAGACTAAACTGTGTGTATGCTTATCATTAGTAGGGTAATGGTGGTGGCATATATCTCTTGCATCGTGTAGGATTTGAATAGCTAAGAAATCTCATCCAGACATGGGCATCAGTCCACAAAGCTGAAACTGTTCTGAGTTATATGTTAAATGCTCTTCAAAAGCAAACTTGCAGATTTAGTTCATAAATCAAAACACGAAACTGGTTGGTTCTATTTTTACCCAACTTACACATGTTGGTCTAAAGGTGTGAGACATGAGTCTTTCTCAAAAAACAATCTGGGGGGAAATATGACCCAGCTACAGTCTGAGCCAAATTTAAAAAAAACACAATGCCCAGAATTTCTGTTTCCAATGAACTGAAGGTGGGTGTCCAAATGGGAAAGCCCCCATTAAGATCTTATCGGAATAAATGATGGCTTCGTTCCGCTGTTCTAAGAAGCGGGAAGGAGAACAGTCCTCATTCCAAAAGTGATTTTGACAGGTGGAGGTTCAAATGCTAACATGAACTCTTGGAACAATAAAAAGATGGCGAATAGCCCAACAGGCCTCCCCAGTTCCCAGTGACAAGAAACAGGAGACTCTCCCACACCCTGAAAATGAAATGCTACACAGTGCCGCACAACGTCTGATTATCACAGCAGATTACAGAGCTTTCGGACTTGACCACACTCCACTATGTTTATGCCAAGTGTAAACACGGAGCAAAAGTAATAAAGGACGAAAAGGCCAGATGAGCCAGAAGCCGCTCCGGTAGGATTCCATGATGTTAAGAGTTGCCTCCTTCAGGAAGAAAATAAGCCAACACCTGCCATGCCTGACCAACCACCCAGATCTGCCTAGATTGCAGTGGGCTGGAACCTGGCCATGGGTTTCTCCTCCCCGAATCCAGACATTGCAGCTCTCATGGAACTGGTCCTGGACACAGTGACCCTCAAACCTCACATACTTTCTTAAACTACTTAAAGTTATCCAGTGTTGCTTATACGTTAGGGTGGTGGCTTTTGAATAGCTAGAAAGTCAATCTGAGCTACCGCAAATTCTAAGATGGGATATGTTTATGTCATTTCAGTACATCAGTTCTTGAACCCTGATTAAGAAGCATTCTGGAAGGGTTGCATGTATGTGGGTGTAAACCAGCTATTTTTAGGCAATCCTCCGAAGCTGGCTATATTTTGGAAGCATCTCTCCTTTGCAGAGATGTTTCCCAGATGGCAGGGGGGTGGTGATCTTCCACGTCTGTCTACTCACATCAGGAGGGACCAGGTTCATGCAATTATCTGTGTGCATCCGGGGAGTTCTGGAAATCAATCCAGGCACCTTCTCTCCCGGCTGTTATCGATTAACCAGGTGGCAGGGGTGGTGGCTAGGAGGAGATGCCTGGGGGACATCGTTCTGAATTTTTGCCCTCCTGGGTAAGGCGGTCACCCTTTGGCCACACTACAGTGGCTGCTGGGTCAGAGACAGCAAACAAGAGATTCTGCAGGAATCAGGAGAGGTAGGGGTTTCTGAAGACCTACTACTGGTGTGTTTGGGGACAAGTCACCAAGGCCATACCCGCACTGTGACTTGGCCATCTGGGGAGCAAGCAGCACACACTCTGCTCCCTGCCCTCCCACCTCTGTTTCCCTGTGAGAGGCAGTACTGCAGAGCAGTGACGAGTACAGGCTCTGGAACCAGAGAGCTCCACTACATATATGACTTTGAACAAGCCAACTCCCCTTGCAGCCTTATTTTTTTTCATCTGCCAAAGAATCGAACGCAGTGCCTGGCATACAGAAGATGCTTAATAAATGCTACCTCCCTCCCCTCCCTCACTCATTCACCTAACATTTGAGCATGTGCTATATGCCAAACACTCCTCCCAAGAACCAGAAACCTAGAAACTATAATCCAAATGCTGCATGCAAGCAGGAAATGAAAGGGAAGAAAACGCCTTGTGAATTACCAAGCAGATGAAATGTTAAATGTATCACTTCTCTGAGCCAAGCAATTTATTAGGAGGGACTAACCACAGCATCCAGAGGTCCCTGCTCCCCTGTTCCAAGGGGAGGCTGACCCACAACACTGCAAGGAACGTAGGCACACAAGGCCTGTGCAATGAGGACCCTCAGAGCTGAGCAGTGCAGGAGACCAACATGGCCTGAGATCCCCAGAGAGGAACCAAGAATCACCCAGATACTACTGATAATTTGTTATCAGACCTTCCTGAGACAGAATCTGGTATGAAGAGCAGCCCACATGAGCCCTGAGTCTGACCCTTTCTTGACTTTCCCACTTTGCCTGGAACTGTCTTCTACATCCAACTTTGCAAACTTAGGACAGATCCCCTGTTAAATGCCCTCTCAGTGACAAATGATTCTCTCTTACAACTGTACTGAAACAATCTTCTGAGTCCCTTCCGCCTCTCGGCTCAAAGTGCCATTTCCAGAAAGTCAGGAACCAGGTGGGTTTTGCTCCCTGCTGTCCCCACAGCCCAGCACACGTGGCCATTTGGGGGACAGGCTGCCCCCCTACCCTCCTGTCTCCATGACTGTGAGAGGCAGTGTTGTATGTGGCACACACACACACACACACACACACACACACACACACACACACACACACACACACAGCCTCTTCAGACAGAATTCTAAACTGCTCCAGACCGTGGCCTTCTCTGAAGCCCCAGCAGGTGGAACGGCTTCTGGTGCAGAGGCAGGCTGGGAAGAGCTTGCTAAGTGTGCAGGATCTGGAGATGGTGGTCTCAGTTCCACCACCTGCTAGCCATTAGGACCCTGGCCAAGTGATCCAATACTTCTGCACCTCAGTTTCTTCACCGGTAAGTAGGGACTACCTAGAACACGAGCATAGGACTGCTGGGGAGACTAAAAGAGATAACACATGTCCAGCACTCAGCACAGACCCCAGGAACCAGCCAGTTCTCATCCATTGCTAGGATTATTGTTACTATTTTTCTCACCACCACTGACTTCAGCATGCTTATATCAAATTTTCAAACAAAACAGACAAAGGCAGGAGGAAAAAGTGAAAGCTTAGCAGTTGAAGGTGGTGACATGCACGTTCACATTGGGGTTTCTTATCAGCCCTGATGACTCGGGTAGCTGACAGCAGCAGCATCCTGTGAAGGGCTGCCCCAAGGTGACCCCACACAGCAGAGATCAGATTACCTGGGCCCAGATGCCAAGCAGCAGGACCGAGACCCCAGGAGGCGCAGGGCCCAGTGCTCAGTGACATCCCAGGCCGGCGGTGACATCTCTCCCCAACCTGCCTTCCTTCCAAGCCTGAACAGACCATGGCTGAATCCAAAGAGGGTGTCCCCAACTAAAAGGAGGAAGTTTACCACTGTGCTGGCTTGGATATATTATGTAACCCAGAAAAGCCATATTCTTTAATGCAATCTTGTGGGGGCAGACCATTGATTAGGGTGGAACCTCTGATTAAATTATTTCCATGGAGGTATGAACCCTGCTCATTTAGGATGGGTCTTGACTGGTTCACTGGATTACTTCAGAGAACTCAAGAGCTAACACAGATGCCTGCTGATGCTTATAGATGCTTGGAAATGAGGACAGAAGGACATTTGGAGATGCTAAGCTAAGAGATGAAGCCAGAGGTTGCCCTGGAGAAGCTAAGAGAGGACCCCCAGATGCTTAGACAGAAACATCCTGAGAGAAAGAAAAAAAGGATGCAGAAGAGCTAAGAGAGAGGAGCTAAGACAGAAGCACAGAGACATTTTGGAGAAAACCATTTTGAAACACAACCTGGGAGCAAAGGACCAGCAGGTGCCAGCCACGTGCCTTCCCAGCTGACAGAGGTGTTCCGGAAGCCATTGGCCTTTCTTCAGTGAAGGTATCCTCTTGCTGATGTCTTAGTTTGGACACTTTTATGGCCTCAGAAGTATAAATTTGTAACCTAATAACTTCCCTTTATAAAAGCCAATCCATTTCTGGTATTTTGCATAACGGCAGCTCTAGCAAACCAGAACAACCACCGCGCTCAGTTCCTCAGTCAAAACCCGGTCTGAATGCCACCCGCCCCTGGGGCCATCAGGAGGAGAACCTTTTATGGACGGCTGCCCAGGACCGGGCCACATTTCGGGCAGATGATGGACTGTGTGCTTTGGCTCTTTTCCCGACCCCTCACATTGTGAAGGTCTGTGTTTACATCAGTGGGGAGCTTCCAGGTGCTCCAGATGTCCCTGGGCAGAACGAAGGGGGCCAGGTCGGCTTCTCTCCTGAGCTCGAACCCACAACAGGGAAATGTGTGGGCCACAGGCCCAGACATCACCAGATGACTCATGCCTCCAGTGCCCGAAGAACGTCTGTGGCAAAGGCCACTCCCTGGCCACTAAAATCTTTTCTCCCTTTCTTCTGGGCACATGGCTTCGGCTGGGTAGCACTTCCCAGCCTCCCTGGCAGTTGGGTGGCACTGTCTGTCTCAGCAATGGACGGTGAGCAGAAGGCAGTATGTGGCCACTCTGGGACTCGAGGTCACGGGTGCCTCCTCCACACACTCCTTCCCCTACTGCCAGCCAAGCCCGGGCACCGTGGTCTCCTAGCCTTGACCTGCTGCCCCAGGAGAGGCCACAGCAAGGAGATGAAAGGAGCCTGGGCCCCAGAATAGGGTGCCCCACCAAACTGGAGGCAGAAAAACTCATTTTTACAATTTTAAATATATACATTTATCTCTTTACTGTTACAGCAATTTAACTATAACGAGGATGTTCGGGACCTTAGAAGATCTGAAGTTACACTGACACAGGCCTATTTCAATCAGTAAGATAAAATAGGGACCACAATAAAATACAGGAAGATGGGGACATTGGGGTCAGCTGGATTTCCAATTCTTCCTTCTTAAGAATTATTCAAGTATCACAAAGGAGCTGTTTGAGTTACCTACCAATTTTCACACATCAATATGGCAAGGTTCAGAATCAAAGAGTTCAATTGGATAGCCTTTTTTATGTTAGCAATTTTTAAAGAGATGATATAATAATAAGACCAGGGAAGGCAGATGGTGCTGGCACATGAGACGAAAACTTTTTCACTGTGTTCAGACGGATTCTGGGGCCACACCTGGATTCAGCAGAAAGACCGCTAAAATTATCTATGTCTGCCAAGGCACAGGGAGTAGAGGCTCAGCAAGGAAGCTTTCTAAGCAGATTAGCAAAGCCTGCCCTGGGCATGGCATGGGAAAATGATGGCCAGGATTTCTCTACAATGAAATTTAGTAAACATCCCCAAATCTCTGATTTCTATGATCGGCTGGTAACGCATTCCTTATGCATAAACTCAGACTTCAGATTTCCTACATTGCCAACTGTTCCTTCTGATCCCTCTCACTTGGACAATTTTTGCCTGGAATGGTTGGAACAAATCATTTTACAAATACCTTACTTTTATTTCAGTACAGTGTTCAGTATAATTTCAGATCATAGATCCTATGACAGTGTACTGCTCCATGATTTATCCCAAACATCTTATTTTCTGTTTAAGAGGTATCACTTTATCTAATAGCTTCATTTCCATCGCCCAGTGGGTTTCTTTTCAATGACGCTTTTGAAAAGTTTCTATCACTTTGAGAATGACTTCATAGCCAACAACAAAGCAACACTGGATTAAATGAGATAGCTACACTACCGGGCCCAGAACATAGTGACCATCCTCCCACTTACTATTATTAGAAATCCTTGAAAAGTTAGAACAGAAAGGAAAAAAAGGAAAGATTCTCTAAAATGTTCACAGCAACACATTCTAAACTAGGTTTCTGACCCCAAAGCTGCAGGTCTCTGCACAAACTCATGCTGTTGTCAGACTACTGGGTGACCGGCTGGACAAGGTCCCCAAAGACTCCTGAGCACGAGATCAAGGGCGGGGAGCCAAGAGTCCAGGCCCTGGGAGGTGTGCGCTGAACCCCAGTGGGAGCCGGCAGGCCTCGGCGTGGTGGCGTCCATCCTCTCGCTCCCAGCTCCCAGCACAGGACCCTGAGAGCATCTCCAGCTGAAATAACAAACCCTGGCTGTGCACAGACATCCTTGTAACCTTTGACTCCAGTTCAGCCAAGAGTCTGTCCTGTGGGGAGGCCACCTCACTTGAAATGCAGCTCCCTCTCCCGCCAGCCGGTCCAGGGCCACCCTGAGGCTGCCCACAGCCCCCCGGGACAGGTCTCAGGGAAAGGGGAGAGGGGCGGAGGGGCCCTGCTGGGAAAGACTCCTGGCAGCCTCATCACCTTATACCAACAGCAGCCAAGAAATCCTCCAGATTTCTCCTCTGTGCCAACCCCATACAACATGCATTGCCTCACCTGACCCCCACCACAACCTGATAAACATGGCTTTTATGGTTAATCCCATTTTACAGATGAGAAGACAGAGACCCACAGAGGGGAAGCCACTTGGCAAAAGCGACAGAGTGGCAGAGCCTAGACTTAAACCCGGTTGTTCTTCTTGCCATATCCCAACCTCTCACCTCACCGCTGCTCTGAATAAACATTATCTCACCACAGCTCGATGAGAGGAGTCCAGTAATTACTCCCATTTTACAGGTAAGGAAACTGAGCCCAGGGAAGGGACCCACTCTCAGTCACATGGCCAGGAAGTAGCTGCATTTGGGAGGTGAACCAGGCTTTTTTGACCCCCAAGTAGTAGTGCCTCTGACCTTTCACCTGCTCCAGTCGTTCTCACAGTCCCTAAACGCCAGTGCTTGAGGAGAAAAGCAAAGCAAGTGATAGCATAGGGCTGGGAAGAGCAGGCGAGGAGTAAGAGCTGGAGTCTAGCACCCTTGGCTCCACCGTGACTTACTCAGCCTCTGCTATACCCCAGGGATGGGTGATTCTAGAATGATGATGGCCTGTCCCTGTCTGCAAGGGGGCCGCTGTGCATCCCCTACTGCACGGCATGTGACCCACCGAGCTGGGGGAATTGGAGAAGATGCAGCTCTGCCCTTATTTACACAAACCTAACTTGGGTTTTCCCTGGAAAACAGAAATTGAATCATTACATACCTAAAAGCTCAATTTGTTCTATTCATTGTTCTCATATCCAACTAATATTTCCTAAGCGCCTATTGAGCACCAGGCTCTGTGTTGAACACAAATTTTACTTTTAAGTAAGGAAACAAGTTAAATTGGCTTTAAAATACCTCTCAAAGAGATGACAACACTGTTATAATGAAAAACTGGCATCTCCAGAGGGCAAGGCTTTGAAGCCTTTTTAAGGGAAAAAAGGAAAATAAAAATACATTTTGCTTTTTGTCTCCCATGTTAGGCTATGTTTCCTGAGTTTTTGTTTTGTTTTGGGTCATCCTTGAATTTAATTAGGAGTGAAAGTTTAAAAAAAAATCATGACTAGGACAAGTATTCATTCTTCAACTGTAAACTTGTAGAAGTCGAGCCTCGTTACAAAATCAGATCAAGGTGGCTTCCTTGGCTTGAAATGGGAGAAATCAGTTTGCATTTCCCCCCCGTAACTCAATCTTACAATCCATATGAGCCTGTTATAGAAATGGCAGCCTGCCCAAAGACTGTGAGGTCATAAAAGAAAAAAAATTCCAAGTTTAAAGTCTTGAATAGGAACCAAACTGAGGGAAATTCCAAATAATTTATAACTGCTGGCTCTCACCATTTCCAACACAAAGAGGATGTAGTTGGGGGAAAGGAAATTCTCAAAAGGCAGATCACACAGGTACTTTCTCTGCTTTACCTATATTGACACTTTTCCTCCCGGTACGAGGTCTTTAGCACAGTCGGAGGTTGAATTTGTCTGCCCAGGTGATACAACCTTTCAACCCACAATTACATGAAGAGGTCCCTGAACGCACATCCCACTCAATTACAACAGCGTTCCCTGACTCCCTGCAAAGGTTCAACCCAGAGATACCCGCTGCCTCCTGGCGGAAGGAATTCCTCACCAGCAAAGCCCACAAAGGGTGGCTCACTCGCCCAAGTACTGGGTGTAACTGACACTAACCTACTCAGTGATCTGGGCAGAAGCCCTGGTTAGGGGTCAGAAAGCCTGGTTCACCTCCCAAGTGCAGCTGCTTCCCAGCCGGGTGACTGCAGGTAAGTCACTTTCCCGGCCTCAGTTTTCGCATCTATAAAATGAGAGTAATAGCTGGACTCATCTCCTCGAGCTGTTGTGCGGTAAGGTAGTGAAACGGGTAGCGTAACGCCTGGTGAGGGTTCCATAATACTAGCAGTAATAACAACTAATATTACTACTCTTACTAACATAAGCACATGCATGTTTGGGGACTAGCCGTACATTGTCAGCATTGTGAAAAAGATTCAATGCCAATCAATTCTGGTTCAAGGCTGTGCAGGGCCGGATGCCCCGGAACCCAGTCTGCCACCACAGACAAGCATTCCATGTGCTAACAACCACAAGAGCTAGGCCCAGGAGGGAGCTGGGATTAATGCTGATAGAATCAAGATGTTCTCTGCTGCGTGAGCTGCTCAATGAACTGGCAGTTTGCTCAAATCTGCAGGCCACCCCCATCTCCTACACCGGATTCCTGAGCAGTCTGCAGGGGCCAGGCCACCACCAGGGCAGAAAATTAAATGCAAGGTTAATAAATTCAATTCAGAACACAAAGTATTCAAAAAAGTTCCCTAATTTTATTTCTTTTTCTAATGGTGGTGGTAGGAGGTTGATGGTGAGAGGGTTAGGAAGGACAACTTTTGATACTACGGTGATCTTTAAACATTACAGCAGTTCATTACAACAATAAAACAGGGAAAAAACTGAAAATAACTGAACTGGCTCCCCATGAGTAAATGGTTAAATAAACTTTAAAGCATATTCATGCAAAATTATAACCGGCTGCTGTGAAAAAAATGAGAAAGATTTGTTTATTCCAATAGGGGTAGGCATCCAGGATATATAAAGGGAGCAGGTCGATTTGCAGAAATATATATTATAAAGAGCAACCACATCTGGACAGCGATCTGGAAGCGCATACAGTAAACTATCCTCGCCGGCTCTCTCTGGGAAGAGGACTGAGGGGAGATGGTGGAAGGTGGGTTTCACTTTTTTTGGTTACATACCTCACTGTTGCTTGAATTTTTTAAATCTTAACTACATGTATTACTTTTACAATAAATTTTGAGATACATTGCCCCCCAGAAGAAATAGATGTGTACATGTTAAGGAACTATTCATTTTAAGAAAATTACTTGTTGGGATCCTTAGGCACTGATGCGGGAAAATCAATAGGTTTTATCAAATGATGAAAGTAATGTGTACAGTAGGTTTGCATTTGAATAGAGATGTGGCTGGGGGAATTACGTAATTGGGCTTATGGATGCACAGAGTATCTCTGGAAGAGACATGAAACCGTCAACAGTGCAGCTGCTTCTGGAGAGGAGAGCAAGGGCTACGGTGGGGCTGGGAAGAGAGGGAGAGAGCTGGCCTTGTATCTTCTTACAGTGCATATAAGCGATATTACTGTTAACACATGAATACATGTGGGGCCGGGGGAGCTACCAGGTATCTTTCTGGTGATCTCCTTTCTCCTTTGTTCAGCTTTCACACACCGGTCATCCAAATGCCTTCCCTTTCCTCAGCCAGACACACCCATCCTGGACAAGGCCTTTGAGATGTTCTTTGCCATTTCCAAACAGCTCCACAGAGGAGTGGGAGATGTGGAAGATTATAATGCCAGAAGATGGAGTTATCTGGTTGCCTTTGGGTATGATTTTCAAGCTAACAAAAAAATCAGCCACCTGCCTTCCTGATCACTGGTACCTCCCTTCCCTGGCACCCCAAACATGCTCTCCCCATGTTGCAGTGAGTGGCCCAATCTCTCAGGTATATGTAAAACGGGCAGCCTGGTCCAATACGATCACCCCACTAAACTCGCACAGCTGCCTTATAAGGTAACACTGTGTGCCGGTTTGAATGTATTACGTCCCCCAGAAAAAGCCATATTCTTTGATGCAATCTTGTGGGGCAGATATTTTAGTGCTGATTAGACTGGAATCCTTTAAGTGTCTCCATGGAGTTGTGACCCACCCAACTGTAGGTGATAACTGTGATGAGATAATTTCCATGGAGGTGTGGCCCCACCCATTCAGCATGGGCCTGATTACTGGAGCAGTATATAAGCTCAGACAGAAGGAGCCAGCTTGCTACAGCCAAGAGGGGCACTCTCAAGAACGCACTGGAACTGAGAGAGGAGCTGCAGTTTCTGAGACATTTTGGAGACAGGCTTTGAAAACAGACTTTTGCTCTGGAGAAGCTAAGAGAGGACAAACACACCAAGAGCAACTGAGAGTGACATTTTGGAGAGAAGCTGAAGCCTAGAGAGGAATGTCCTGGGAGAAAGCCATTTTGAAACCAGAACTCTGGAGCAGACACCAGCCACATGCCTTCCCAGCTAACAGAGATTTTCTGGACACTGTTGGCCATCCTCCAGTGAAGGTACCGGATTGTTGATGTGTTACCTTGGACACTTTATGGCCTTAAGACTGTAACTGTGTAACCAAATAAACCCCCTTTATAAAAGCCAATCCATTTCTGGTGTTTTGCATTCAGCAGCATTAGCAAACTAGAACACATTGTCAGCCCCATTCTCCAGATTTAAAAAAGACTAACAGATAACGTAAGCCCAAAGTCACGTAACTCATAAGAGGTGCTGCTGGGACTTGAACCCAGGCCACAGGACTCCAGAATCTGTATTGACTGTTGGCCACTCCTCTTTGGAGACCAGGACCCAGGACGGGGATGCAAGGGAAGAGGCCCATACATGGACCTCAAAAGCCGAGGAGGAAAAGAATGCTGAGAACTTATACATCATCTTCCTAAAAGAGATTTATCGCTGTACCTCTTGAATTCTGTGCCATAATAAACAACCGTGGCAGTAACATAAATGGGCCAAGTACACAGCAAGTCAGCTTTGCTGCTAAAAAAGGAACACATTCTAACATTCCTGAGACACGCGGTAACAACACATGATAACTATCCAAGGTATCAACCAACCACCAGCTGCCGCTGTTACTGAAGAGTCGCAGTCCAGGGCCAGATCCCTTTATTGCCAATTCTTCATCTAAAGAGTCCCGGGCTGGAGTCAGAAGCTGCTTCACAGCTCAGCAAGAACACTAACTCTAGTGTCTCAGCGCAGCTCTGCCTGAACTTGCTTCCGAGTGGCATTTAAGCAGCATCCCTCAGACCTTACTCACAACCCTGGCCCTCTACTCTTACCACTGGACCATTTGATTTTCCTCAAATCAATTTGCTTTTTCTTTTTTCCTCAGCCTAAGCAATTATATCTGTAAAATCACAGTTTGGACACACTAGTTGCATTTTTCTAATACTTGTGAAAATACATAACTGTTAAAATTGTGTCACACCTAATATCTTAAGTACCGCATCCCAGAAAAGACTGCTCTAGAGTTAGCTGGTTTTCTATGGGCAAATAAACTGGAGACACGCCGAACGGAACAGTTTTTAAACTGCTGCAAAATTTTTCAGAGCCTTTAATAGGCAAACATACATTGGCAATCTCCGAGAGCGCTAGAATCCCAAAGAGCATTTGTCAACTTTACTGGACAAGGGAACTTTACTTTAGATTGCCTTTCAGATCCTCTACAAACACTTATCTTGAACACTCCCATAGACTGGGAGATTGCATTTTATATAACTGCAATATAACTGTGGGGATGAGGGAGACAGGCAAGAGAAATAAAAGGAAGACAGCAAGCAAGAAACTGAGGTTTTCTCTACTCCAAAACTGTTTCTGTGGCAGTGATTAAGAAACTAGAACCTTGCTAAATGGGAATCAACAAATTTTGCAGAGAACTTCTGCACACCCCTTAACTATTGTGTTTATGTAATTCTGGCGATAACCAACTCACTTAAAAACCACATCAAGAAACATCTTATTGTCCCAGTGCAAACTGTAATTCTTAAACAGAGGCAATGATTTAAAGGAATTCAGGCCAACACCAGCCTCCTTCTAATGTCAAAATCCTCATCTGCAGACAACTTACTGCCAAGTGGGGAAGACACAGAGATGGAACCCGGCAATTTGGACCGCAGCTAAGTCAGTCATTCTGATGTGGGCAACTGGAATATCAAATTATTGTTAACAGGGGAAACCTCCAGAGCCTCCACTCAAGTGCCACTTAACTCTAAACTTCCTACACGGGGAGGATGGACTCCCACTAAGAGTTAGTAAAAAATATTTCTCTAATAATTGAAACTCATCCAAGTAGCATCCCTAGTGTTACTATGAGGAAAAATGCTCATCAGCATAACAATAACAGCAATAAGCCAGGCAGCTTGAGAGCTGATTAAATCCACTCCCCAAACCTCCTGTAGTATTCAATCTAAGCCTGAGCTTGCATCATCTGTAATGAAAGCCTCCTAGAGGCCAGGCTCTGTCTTTAGCAACATCAGGACCTAGTACCATTGTGATCCTGCCGCAGAGTAGAAAGAAGAAAAGGAAAAAGGAGAAGGGGAAGGGGAAGAAAGGAAACTAAGAACAACCTACTACTACCATCTGTCACCCAGCCAGCAACCACCCACTCACTCATCAACCAACCAATCACCCAATACTAACCAGCAACCACCCACCCACCAACAACCACTAATCAACAACCAATCATGAAACCACTCACCCAGTCAACCAACTATCAACCCAACCGCAAAAACCTGATTGGACCTCAAGCTTGACTCCCCTTTCCCACCAAATCCACTCACTCTCCCAATCCACCTCCAAGTTCCTCCTCAGTCCAGCAGCCACCAGCCCCCTTTCTGACCGCTCTGCCTAAGCCTACAGCTGAGAAGCCTTCCCAAATCTCCCCAGTAGCCCCAGCAGGGCCACTTCATACCCTCAGGCACAGCTCCTTCTCAGAGACCAAGGAAACTATTTGAAGCCTGGGCTGGGGAGACAGGGGGAATGCCAGCAAATCACAGATTTCATCTCTTCATTAATTGCTTACTTTAGTATTCACAGAAATTCCATTACATTTGAAAATGATTTATAAGGCGAGTTTTTTTCACATCCCAAAGTTCCTAAGTAGGTATAATGATTACTGAGAAATCACAGTCAATTATAAATTAAATGAGTTAGTCATAGCCAAATAATAAAACAACACAAATATGAATACAAGGAAAACTTTTTTTTAAATAAAACTATCAAATTGTTTTACAGCAACACATACAAACATAAACTTATTTTTTTTAACTGTGAGAGGTGGGTGTGTTTTATTGTATTTGATAGGATAGGCCCAGAAGACCCTGGCACCTGCTCTCTGCCCATCTCCCCAGCTGCCGTTGCCCCACGCCCTCTCCCTGCCTCCCTCTGTGCTCCAGGCACTGACAGGCACGCCTCTCGGTCCCTGCTGCTCCCTCTGTGTGCAACGCCCTCCTCCCCCACCTTTCACTCTTGGGCGGCTTCACAGCCATCCTCCAAGATTCAGCCTCCTCAACACATCCCCCTGTGTGCACACACACACACCCTTGCCTTTGACATCTGCTTTTATGATGATCTATAAAGAAGATCTCACAAAGTAGACATAAAGTGGAACTTTCCACATGATCTACTATGAAGCTAAATTCCAGGGAGAAAGCAGGGCCACTTGTCAGCAAGAGAAACTAACATCCTAAATCACCCCAAATTAAAAAAAAAAAAAAAAAAAATGATGACATTAGATGAAGATCTAAGTCAGGAGCTTTTGTTGGGGGAGAGGGTCTATGAACTTGAACAGGAAAAAGGTTACATCTTTATTTTTACCAACTTCTGTAATTTAGCATTTCTTTCCACTATAACTGTAGACCATAAAACAAGGATGTATTAATAGCACCTGTGGTTTTGTCACCAACAGAAATCAGATATTTTCCCATCACATCATTGTGCTGTAGAGATCTTGAAATATCCTTTATCTCATCACTACTTCAAAATCAGGCAGTTATTAGGCTCACTGCTAGATCTTTAACATGTTAACACAGAACTGCATTTATTACTACGTCTAAATACTTGTTTCTGATAACTGTATTTCAGTATAATTATTCCCTTTGTGACCCCATGTATGGTATTCTATACATTTAAAAACATGTTCTGAGAAAGGGTCCACTGTCTTCAGTCAGCCAAAGGGATATCGGACACACACTGAAAGTTAAGAACTCTGGCTCCAATTAATAATTTTTAAAGCCAAGGAGTGAAAGAACTTCAATGATGGACGTTTGGTTAAATGGACTATAAATTAATGGGACCATCCCTGCCAGGACAAAGCCTCAATCATCTCTCATGGGTACCCTTGGCAGTCACTGTGAACGTCCATCTCCCTGCTCCTCCAGACCCCCAAACACCATGCAAGTTACTCTCTTAAACCATAAATACAGTCATTCATGTTACTTTTTAGCTTGAACACCTTCCATGGCTCCCTATGGTCCACAGCAAAAGTCGGCAGAGTTTTTCTCTGAACGGCCAGAGAGCAAATATTTTTGACTTTGTAGGCCAAACAGTTTCTGTCATAGTACTCAATTCTGTCATTACAGTGAGAAAGCAGCCACAGACAGTATGCAACCAATGGGCATAGCTGTGTTCCAATAAAGCTTTATTTGCTAAAAAAAAATTTATTTGCAGGCTAGTCATTTGCCAACCCTGGGCCACAGCACCCTGCCTGAGAGAACTTTCTGGGATGATGCAAATGTTTCATATGCACACCGTCCAATACAGTAGCCACTAGCTAAATGTGGCTGTTGAGCATGTGAAATGTGGTTGGTATGACTGAGAAACTAGACTTTAAATGTTATTTAATTTTAAGTAATTTAAATTTAACTAGCCACTTGTGACAGATGGGTGGTGCAGATCTACAGCCCTTTCATCTCACCTTCACGGTTCTTCACAACCTGGTCAGCAACACAGCTGATGGTCCCGGCTGCAGCGCCTGCTGAGCACCAGGCCGGTGGCTCCATGCACTCTCACAGGCCTTGCACTTCCCACCACTGGGCCCACCTCTGCCTGAGCAGTTCTGTAGCCCAGATCAGGCTTTATCTCCTGAATCTGCACCTTTAAACCCCACTGTTCCTCCAATCCCACCTTAGCCAAGGGCCTTCCCTGATGCTCCCAGGTGAAACATGCTGCTCCCCTAATGTGTCCTCCCCTCTCCTGGGAGACTCTGTGACCAGCCTTGTCCTATAAAACATGCCACAGTGACCTGAACATGCATCTTATCTTTTCTTCTCCACTCTAAGATATTTGAAGACAAAACCATGTCCCTCGCATGAGGCCTTTAAAATCAATAAGAACACACTCCATTTGTAAAATGAACACAGTTTAGCCGAGAGTCTAATAACAGCTCTAACTTGCAAAAACAATAACTTCCTGAAATTAACAGATTTAACTAAAAGGTTATTTACTCTATTTTTCTAAGGGCTAGGGTCTAGACTAAGGTAGAAAGTCTAAAGCTCGGATGATTTCAGACCTATGTCACCTGGGTTAGCGTCCCCTTCCACCAGGGCATAATCTCACCCTGCCACAACCTCAGTTTTTCTCATCTGTAACACAGGGACAGTGTACACCTCACAGGAATGGAGCACACTCAGCGCAGGGCCGAGGGCCATCAAGGCCAGCACCTCAGTGGAGGATCACACTCACTATACCTGGCAGGGCAGAACTGCAGAATCACCTGGTGAGCTAGAGGCTCCTGGGCCAGCCTTTTGCACAGCCTGTCTTAGGGCCAGGCAGGCATGTCTTTTGCAGAATGGTGATGCTACTTAAGTCTGTTCACCATGAGTCCTTCCTTCTGTGCTCAACCCCAGCTCCAGTTACTCAGGGTGGGTCAGACCCCCACGGCGGGGGTCCGCCAGCCCACAAGCTACACATCTGCGTGGTGCTGCCCTCGCTTCTCAGATGACAGCTTGCCGTCCACATAAAGATCACAGCCAACGGCCTGGCCATTGTACACAAAACGGTTTGGAAGCTGTGGTTTTTGCAACTTCTGGGGCTTCTCTGAACAGATAAGAAAATCCGGCCATTCATCATCCGGGTTTTTCTGGCCCATGGTCCTCTTTTCTCCTCTTACTCAGCATTCTTACTCATCCAGCCGGCAGGGTGCCAAGCACTCAGGCCATTGTTAACAATCAAATCCGCCCTTGGAGGGAGGGACGGAGGGAGACCCAGCGCCTCTGAGGGGATTCAACAGTGGGCTCTGGCCCTTTCAAACCAAGCTCTGAGAATGATTTGCAGACCCGACAGCCCTGTTGGAAGAAGTCTTTTATTTGAAGGAATTCCAGGTACCTCCTATGTCAGTATAGATGTGAATGAAGTGACTGGGTTTTTTTTTTTTTCCTGATCATGATCAAATTTTCCTTAATTATAAAATATACCTATTACAACCGATTAAAATGTTGTTCAAAGTAAAGAAGAAAGCATAGCGAGCCTCTTCCCCAGACCTCATGCAACCAGGGCCAGCCCTCCAAGAGGACACCAGGCACATGACCTCAGCCCTAACTCAGGCTTAGTTTGCACAACTTTCTTCTCAAGTCTCAAGATTCTTTTGCTCACAAAAAAAATCACTTGAATCTAAACCCTGGAATCATCTAGGAAGCTTTAAAAAAAAAAAAAAAAAGCAGTGACCCTCCCCAAAAGAAAACAATTGACTCAGCATGTTTAGGGGCTAAGGCCTGGGTATCAGCAATTTTAAAAGGTTTCCAGGTGGTTCAAAACCCCTGCTTTTCAACCAGATCTCACAAAATTCCAATCACACGAAAATCACCCCCCAGGAGAACAACAACACTTTCTTCATGTGAGACTGGGCCAGGAGCAGGCCCAGAGGGAGGTGAACAAGGAAAAGAAAAGGAAAGCAAGTTATATGCACTCAGCTGCACACAAGGCTGCTGGGTTAAGCCCCTTTCACTTGTCTCAAGGTAATGAAACCACATTCTAACAAAGAAAAGAATGATTCTGCCAGTCCCTTGGAATAAATATGCTGTGATGGTAAACAGAGGGCTGAAGGGTCCTCTTGAGTACGGTGTTTCAGTTTTTCTTCTTTAAAGAATAACCATTAATAATGAAATCTTATTCAGGGGAGTAGAAGGCTGTTCCAGAAGTGAGGGGCCTGCCAGTTGCTCACTGGGGAGGCCTGGCCCTTGGCTCCTGGGGTACTCCATGGCCCCCCCATTTTACAGAGAGGTCAGAGGTGGGGGAGGGCCTCAAATGATGAAGGGCCAGGCTGGGACAGGCAAATCCAAAAGCAGGAGAGAGGTCATGCCCAACTCTTTGGATGACACTGATTTCCTCTAAAAGGCTGTTGACCAACCATCAGCCACCCACAGAGTAACAGCTCCCACTACCTGAGCACCTTGGCCACAATACACATGCAACACACACGCAACACACACAAATATCATCCTATTTTATGGGTGCTAAAACAAAGGCTTGGAGAAGCTACACGATTTGCTCAGGGCCACCAAGTCCATGAGTGGAGGGGTCCTGGGAGGGGGGTGTGGAAGAAAAGAGAGCCCCGAAGGATCTGTCTCAGTCATCCCATCACATGGGCTACACCGTGTGCCAACCTGGAGACTAAGGGTCAGTGCTTCCAAATTCTAATTT
This sequence comes from Choloepus didactylus, assembly GCF_015220235.1. Lineage (NCBI taxonomy): Eukaryota > Metazoa > Chordata > Mammalia > Pilosa > Megalonychidae > Choloepus > Choloepus didactylus. The sequence continues at coordinate 211,670,609 of NC_051307.1, read as the reverse complement.
GACAAATAAAGCCAGACAGGACAGAGGCCAGCCCTTCAGAACCCAAGCTCTGAGTCTCCCACCTGCTCACCAGGAAGTCCTTTCCTGGGGAAGGGTACAGGCAATTAGCACTGCAGCTGAGCAGAAACAGCTTAAGCAGAACCTCCAACAGGCCCAGAGAAACCTGAACTGCATGACTGGAACCCCCTGGAACCCATCATTTTCCACCATGTTTCATGAGAGACTAAAACAAAATTGAGTGATTGCAGTTACCACACTCAGCACCTGATCTGAGTCAGGTCCCCCTTCTAGCCTGACAGCACACTCCTGCAAATTACCCTTTTAAAAAACAGCTTGTTCTGTTGCTTCCAGCTCACAAGGTGAAAGGGTTTTGTGAGTGTCTAAATCCAGAGGCAGAGGGGCCCTTCCCACACCTCCTACATTTGAGGTTGAGATGAGAGAGAAGGCGAGACCCAGGAGGTCACAAAGCATGCATTTTCTAGAACTGCTCTGAGCAGCCTAATGAACAATTTCCACACCAGACTTCCCTCCTCCCCAATTTAAGGGTCCCGCTCAGAGCTGCAAAATAGTCCTGATGCCCCTTTTGCAGCTCCTGGAACGTTCACCGAGAACGAGCCGATTTTTCCAGGGCACTGGGCCAACAGTGCAATCACACAACAGTGCAATCACACAACAGTGCAATCACACAACAGTGCAATCACACACCACATTAGAAGCTTCTGGTTGTTCAACAGGACTCAGAAACCTGGCTGGGGGCCACACACTGGCAGGAGGCTCCATCAGGCTTCCTGTCGTAATAAATTCCTCCACACCCCACCTGTGAAACTCCATTTCCATTTATTACCAAAACTGGAGCCATGGCTCTCTAGCTTTTTCCTGAGGCCTTAAAGCTGGCTTTTCCAGCTGATGACATCACTCCCAAGCTTCTGACAATGGCTCCCGAGAGCCTAAACCTCCGGCTAATACCTAGCAAAAGCACATTCCTCCTGGGTGAGGTCATGCTTAATTACTAATTTGGCTCCCACCCTAACGCCCAAAGTCACAGGGTGATGGGATGCCACTACAATTCTCTTCTTCTCCACGGACATCCCCCGCCCCAGCTGCAAATACCACCCCACAGCAAACATGCTGTGACTGGGACTTAGGGCTGTCAGACTTAGCCAGTAAAAATATAAAGATGCCCAATTAAATTTGAATTTAAATAGAAAACAAATATATTTTTAGTATGTCCCATGTGATACCTACAATATTTAGAACATGCATAGTCTAAAAATTATTTGTTATTTATCTGAAATTCAAATTTACCTATATTTTCCCTGGCAATCCTGGTGGAACCACAGGTAACTCTTTACCCTTTCATTTGGCTTACATGATTTCCTAAACTGCCAATTACACATTACAACAAATGCATAGGATGCTCCACCCCCCAAAAATATAAAATGTAAATACTGTAAAAAGAAAGAAAAATACAAAACAATACAAAAAACACGTGTTTTTTGTCTATTGAATTATATACAGGTAAATTACTGTCAAAAATTAAGGTGGTGGGGGAGACAGAACTAAAATCCAAAAGGATTCTGCACACATGCACTCCTCACATGAATCCTTAAATTCTTGCTCCACCTTAAAGACGCCCAAACTGGAAATGAGATGATGTGCTCTGGAAGTGGTTTATGCAAGAAAACCCACATGCCTTCAGTCAATGTGCTATTTGACAGAAAAAAACATCCTGGCCCTCATGAAAAAAAATGGGTAATCAAAATAAAGAAAGAAAAAGAAAGAGGAAAAAATTGCATGATGCCCAACCTAAAAAAAAAAAAAAAAAAAAAAAAAGTTGGGTATCAACCACCCATAGGTTCCACAAGACAAGAATCCATACTCCTTGCACTGGAATAGTGCTTGGTGCAGAGTAGAAAGCTTGGGTAATATCTGTGGAATGAATCTTTCTGGCAGGACCTTATTTCTTAAATAATGATGATGCTGAAAGTGGCCAATGATAATCCATTCCCTCGCCACCCCTTTGGCTTCAGTATATCAGCATATAATAGTATAAATGCATATAACTTAAAGATTCATTTCTTAAGTTAGCTCAGCAAACCAAACTTTATACACAGAACCTCTGATAATTGGGGCTAACATTTGTTTGTTTAAAACATGACGTGATAAATAAAATTAAGCACATGGCGTGCTTGAAAATATTGGTGAGTGAAAGCACAGTTGTTTTAAGTTAAAATAGGTTTAAGACCCTTTTTTCTAAGAACTAGAAATTCATTCTATCAGTATTTACAGGCATTCACTGTGTACCAGAACCTGCAATACGCATTTTGCTCAGTCACCTCATTTCCTCTTCCTGACAACCCTATGAGCCAAGTCCATTATTATCCCAACTTCCCAGACAAGGAATCGTGAGCAGTGGGGCTGGGATTTAGAAGCAGGTCTTTCAGACTACAGGCAGGAATGTTCTCCTATCTGACCTTTCTACCTGTACCATCAAAGGAAGAGAGGTCAAGGAGCCACTCAAGGCTTTGGACCAATTTATGAAACTGTCAATCACCCCAACCTTACCGGTAAAGCGCCCTCATTTGGAAATCCCTCCTGTGTGGCTTGGGAACTGGGAGAGGAAGGGTCTTCATAGCCTAGAGCACCAAACCCGTCTCAGACACTTTTGCCAGGGGCTCCTGCTCAAATACTCTATTCTTGGTCACACGACTCTTAATTTAATCAAAAAGATTAACTTGTAACATGTGAGTATTGCTGCCAAGTTTAGAAGAGTGATTTTCTGAAGTCTGTGGGACAGTCACAAGTCCCAACAAGGGAACCAGCAGGCAATCCCAGGAGGTTCTCAAAATATTTTAATTGATTTTTTTTTTTTTTTTTTTTTTTTGGAATATGCCCTACTACTCCTGGTTGTGGGATGTAAACATTTCTCCGGGGAATCATACAGAATAGGATTGTAAAGCCTCAGAATTTGACAGGCTGTAAAAGCCAATGTTTACAATACAAAGGGGAGACTATCAACCACTAGTTACATTTTAAAAATAAAAATCTCTTCCTCCCTCCCTCTGTTCCTCCCCCCACCCCACCCACACAAAAGCTCAGGAACAATTCATTGCTGATTACATAAGAGACATGTGTTGCCGGCAGGGGATTGTAACCATAAAATGCTATCATTTTTTTTCTCCAAAAATTTATTAATGGGCAAACGTTGCTGGGAAACAGGACATTCATGAAGCCTCAAAAGAGCACACTGCAGATTACTTATTAATTACAGTGGGAGAAGGATACTGTCTCCACTTGAACCAAGTGGTCACACATAGCATCACTAACAGCAGGACAAATTGACACAACGTGCCTCCTGTGTGATGCAATGGTTAATACCCATGATCTTTGGAAGGGCACTTGCCAAAATTGTTTAATTTGAATCTAATTATGAAACAATTAGACAAATCCAGAATGTGGGACGTTCTACAGTCTCAGAACGCCAAGTGTGAACTGCACTGGCATCACCTGGGAGCTTGCTAGAAGTGCAGACTACCCGGCCCCACCCTGTCCTCCAGAATCAGAATGTGCACTTTTCCCAAGACCCCTGGTGATTCACATGCATATGACATTTGAGAAGCACCGGTTCTACAAGACAACTGGCCTGGATTCTTCAAAAATGTCAATGGCATGAAAGACAAAAAAATTTTTTAAGGTGGGGGACTATTTTAGATTAAAGGAAAGACTGGAGTAACTTTGAAACCAAATTCAACTAAGTGATCTATAATTGATTCCTGGATCAGAAAAATAAAAATAAAAAAACCAAAAAAACAGCAATAAAGGGCATTTGGGAGCATTTGGGGGAGTTTAATACTGGATATTATTATTTTATCAGTGCTAACCTCTTGGGTATGACAGTGGCATTGGGGTTAGAAGAATGTCTTGCTTCTTAGAGACACCTGCTGAATGAAGCACATGGAGGCGAAGAGCCATGATGTGAGCTAGATATGTTCAAATGAGTCAATAAAAAATAAGGATGTGGTGTGTATCTTTAGAGAGAGTGTCAAAGCAAGCCAATGTAGCAAACTGTAATAACTAGAGATTCTAGGGAAAGTTAGATGGGAGTTTGCTATCCTGTTCTTTCATGCTATATGCAGGATTGAAATTTTCCACTAAATTTGGGAGGGGAAAAAGATAAAAATTACACTGTTGCTAAAATTAAAATTAAAAAAAAAATAAGTCAAGCATGTGGAAAATAAAAGACAAGGAAAAACTTCATTAAAATTCCAGCTCTAGAGCAACTCTGTTAACTAATGTGTGTTAATTTTCTTTGCAATACAAGAAAGAATACACTTTCTTCAAAGAACCCACATTTCTACCAGATGTCAAAACATTTACAAAAAGCAGCAACTATTTAAGCAGAAGGAGACTGAGAAAGTTTCCCAGTTAGTCTCCAAACATAGAGACTGACTTTCCAGAGAAAAACTCACTAGGAAAGGAAAAATAAACCTGAAAACATTGCAGATTTTCTAATTCAAATGTTAAACATGCTATTACTCAGCCAAAAAAAAAAAAAAAGGAATGAAGTTTGGATACAACATGGATGAACCTCAAAAACATTACGCTTAGTGACAGAAGCCAGTCACAAAAGACCATGTTATGTGAACTCACTTATATGAAATGTCCAGAATAGGCAGTTACACAGAAAGAAGAAAATGAGGCTGCCAGGGGCTGGGGGAGAGGGGAATAATGAATGACTGCTAATGGATAGGGGGCTTCTTTTGGGGGAATGAAAATGTTTTAAATTTGACTATGGTGGTGGTTGAACAACTCAGGGAATATATACTAAAACCCACTGAACTGTACACTTTAAAAGGTGGTTTTATGGTGTGTGAATTATATCTCAACAAAGCTGTTAAAAAAAAAAAATCCGATACATTCCTCCAGACTGCAAGTTCTGCTTTATTCTTCCTAGCATGAGACAGTATTATCATTACAGGACATGTCATTGGCAGGACAAGCCAAATCTCTGTGACTGGGGATCCAGGAGGCTTTGGGTTCTAGTCCAGCCACTACAAGCTCCCTACGTGACCTTGAGCAAGTCCTGTCCCTCTCTGAGCTTTTATCTTCCAATCTGAAAACTCTGGGCTTGACTAGAAAGAATCTCAGATTCTCTAAGACATTCTATGAGAATCTATGACAGGTCTTTTACCTCCATTTTAAACAGCACAATTATTGACAAATTGACACGGGACTTAAAAGAACAATAAAACTTCATTCGGTTCATCTAAGATCAAGTTTCAGGTTCACAGAATTGAGTTACTTCCTTTAGATGATCTTGGGGCTTGAAAATATTGTACCTGTACTCACACATAGTATTTCGACAGTTTAAAAAAAATAAATAAAGATGGGGGAGAAAAAAACATTTTCAACACAGATCATGGTGAGGATTTTTATGGAAAAAACCTGTTCGGGACTTCGTGTAAGCAAGCAATATTATGTATTATGACATCCCAACTCCACCCCAAGTGTCAATGCCAGAGGCCAGGCCAGCCAATGACCTACGAAATTTGTAATTAGGGTTCTTCATACCTAGCAAAGATCAGGATGACCAAGTGACAAAGTAAATAGCACCCAGGCTCACCCCTACAACCGCATTTCTCATCTCTTGAGCAGCAGAAGCCAGATACTGCAGCCACAATGGACAAAACTCTGCAGAGCCAAAGGCAACACACTGGAAGCAATCAGTGCTGATTATCCTTTGGGGAAATCCTTGCCCTGAGCACACATTTTGATTCAGTTTTTCCAGTCGAAGCCATCCCAAGTCATGCTGACTTGGGCCTGGAAGGAGGAAATCCCCATTCATGCCTCTCAGAGGGGCCGTCGTCTCTGCAGGAAAGAAGGGACCAGCACTGGAGCAGAGGCAAGTTCAGAGAGGCCCCCAGGTGCTGGTCCCTGGGCACTATTTCTAGGCAGGAAGCAATCTTCCACGTAGCTGGGCTGGAAATACACACATTTTCCTAGCCTGGAACAAACGGAGAGTCCTTTATATGATTTATTATCAACGTCTTGGACTCAGAACATGCTTCACAACCAGGCAAGGAGATGCAGCTATCTGCCCCTTCTGGGGCATCAGCTCACATCACAACTTCCCTAAGAACAGGCTCCCCTCACTCAGATTTGTCCTGAAGGGGCCCAGCCTCAGCCCCCTCTGTCCACAGCTGACTGAACTGGGGTGAACCCTACACATGAGCTGAATCAGACTGTCCCTTGAGGTCTCAGCATGCAGCTCGACTCAGTGAAATGTTAACAGCCAAGAGTTATGGGGCAGCCATGTTGTGTGCTGTAGAGAGACGGGAGGGAAAGAGATACCAGGGAAACAGAATTATTGGTATCTGAGGCCTCTGGGTGGCTTTCCACTTCTGGTTCCAAGCGCTCCCTGATGCTCCACTGCAGGCCTGCCTTTGCATCTGTGAACCCATAGTTCCTTGTAGGGATCACTGGCTGTTTCTGAGGCTCAGTATGGGGGTGGCAGCATGTGACCAAGGCCTGGCCAATCTGAGCACTGAGTTTCCCTTCGAGCGCAGTGATTGGCTCAGAGCGAGGTGCATGTTCCAAGCTGTCTAACCTGCAGTTTCTGGGAGGCGTGGGAGCTCCAAGAAAGAGTTTTGTGCTTGTCACTCTCTCTCTCTGTGCTGGCTGGACGTGGATCTGGGAAACAGAAAGGCCCTGAGATGTCAGCACCCATTCTGCCACCACATGGAGCCAGAGAAGGAAGCTGACTCTTTCAGTTTGCTAAAGCTGCCAGAATGCAATATACCAGAAATGGGCTAGCTTTTTCAGTGGGATTTATTAGGTTATTTACAAATTTACATTTCTAAGGCCATGAAAATGTCCAACTTAAGGCATCAAGAGGAAGATACCTTCTCTGAGGAAAGGCGGCTGGCATCTGGGGTTCCTCTGTCACATGGGAAGGCACACGGTGACATCTGCTGGTCCTTCTCTCTTGCTTCTGGTTTCAGTGGCTGTCTCCACATGTCTCTGGGTGTTTCTCTCTCAGCTCCCCAGGATTTTTACTCTCTTTTATCCTCCTCACAAAGGACTCCATTATAGGATCAAGACCCACCTTGAATGGGCTGAAATAGCCTAACCAAAAGGTCCCACTTAGAGTAGGTCTGCCCTCACAAGAATGGATTAAAACGACATAGCGATTTCCGGGGTACATAGCAAACCAACATCGTGGAGATGAGGGAACAAACCCCTGATCAAACCCCATTGGAGCCACAATACCCAGTCACGCTTGCAGGCAGCTCTACTCTGGGAATTGTCAGTACTGGGCCAAGTGGCTTCTTTCGTCTTCAAGTAGTTTCAGTTGGGTTTCTAGCACTCGTAATTAAAAAAACAAACCAAAACAAAAAAGCCACAAAACATTGATAAAATCGTCCCAACAAAAAATAATTACTTAAGCTAGCTCAAGTGAGTTTCTCTCGCTGGCACTCAGAAAAAAAAAAAAAAAAGCATGCCTAATAAATTACCAAATAACTTATCTAGGCTAGAGTTTAAGGCATGTTTTCCCAAAACCTCCCAACGCTGGAGAGATAAAGTCTGTAAAATTTCCTAATGTCTTCCCAGGCTGTCAGAAGTACAGAACAGAGGTCTGGAGGTACCAAATGAACTTGGTCAACAGCAAGCATGGTCCAATCTTGGGCCTCCTAGTTAATTCCCTCCCAGCACCAATCTACCTGCTGTACACTTTCTCAGCATAAAATCACCAATCAAGTAAAAATCTAAAAACTGCTTTGTGGTATAAGATGGGATAAATCTATAGACACCAAAGCTCCCAGAAGGTGAACAGACAACAAAAAAATTAATGTGATCCCTCAAATGTTTAAACATAGATAAACAGATAGAATGATATAATCAGTGTAGCAAAATGCTAATAGTTGTTAAATCTGGGTCTCTGGGTGATGGGTACATTGGAGATCTATATATTGTTTCTGCATTATTTTTACAACCTTCCTGTAAGTCCGAAATTATTTCAAAATAATTTTTTTTTAAATTAATGAGATTGTCTAATCAAAAGGAGCTAATGCAAATCTGAAGTTTACCAGCACGAAAGGGGAGGCCAAGTCTGCTACAGCTGCATTGCCAGGCCAATTTGGGAAACCAGGCTGGTTTGAATCAGCAATCATTCAGGATTCTAGAAGATGTGTTAAACCTAGGTTGCAGAAAACCCACATAAACTAAACACAGGAGACTTCCCGAGAATGCATCTAAGACAGTCGGAACACAGGGGTCAACTGAGAAATTGAAGAAATGAAATGGGTTAGGAAAGTGGCCACAGAGAGAATCTCAAGAATTCTACAATCTTCAAAGTCTTGAAAAGTCTCAAAACTCTTTAAAAAGAAGGAAGTGAGGGCACTCGGGACAAGAGAGCTGAATGAGGAACCCATACGGGGCTGTTTGGGGCTGTTTGACGGTTAAATTGTGTGGCTGGGACCACCCAGCCAGCCACAATCAAGACAGGCTGTAAGGCCTCCTGACAGAAGTCCACAAAGAGAAGCCAAGCAGAGCTCTGAGAGGGGATCTGTAGCGGAGGTTTCCAGCTATTTCAAAAGCACAGCCCAGCTGACCCCGAGCAATCACACAACTGCTGTCACACAGCGCGCTAAAGCAAGGGTCTGCCAATCCCAAAGGCTACAGCAAGGCTGTTTGGTTCAAGGCAGGTGTGTTTATTTTCTGTGCCTAAAATACCAAAGCTATGAGGGTAGACAAGTTACCCATTATTTGGAAACTAAGGTAGGAGGGAAAAGATTGGCTTGGAGCCCAGGGGCTTGCCCTTTGGTGGGGGAGCCTCAAGTAAGTCCTTCAGGAAAAGCAGGAGCCCTTGGGGTGCAGCCACAACCCCACAGCGGGTCTGAGCTGCCCCAACACCCAGGGGACCTGACAATGCTCCTGAGGCTCAGAGGCCAGCCTGGCACAGCAGGGCACACCTGGGGCACCGGGCTGGTGAGCTGGCTGCACATGGCTGATGAGTCACTGCTGGAAATCCCTGCTCACCTCTCTTCTTTTTTACAAATGAAAATAACCAGAATGGCTTTTATTTGGAAAATAAACGAATAAACTGATTTATTATAAGTAAAATGATAACTGAAAGCAAAAAGAATCAAGTTAAATCCTTATCCAGAAAAAAAAACTCAGTGAAAAATAGGGTGAGATGGGGGGGTGGAATGTTTTAGGTGTTCTTTTTTCCTTTTCCTTTTTTTTTTTTTTTTAAGTAAGGAAATGTTCAACAATTGATTCTGGTGATGAATGCACAACTATATGATGGTACTGCGAATACTGTCGGGTATGTGAATATATATATCTCAATAAAACTGGATTTAAAAAAAAAAAAAATCCTTGTCCAGAGAAACATACCTCACAGGGTGAAGAGCTCTGGTCTCCGAGTCATTGAACCTGACTGTTGACCCAAGCTTGGCCACTCCTAACCAGCAGGATGACCTTAAAAACTGAACCTCAGTTTCTCCATCTGTAAAATGGGGATTTAACACTGTTCCTCTCACCTCTAGTAAGGATTAACTGAGATCAGACATGAAAAGCCAAGTATATAATAAGCACTCAATCACTCTGGTTTACATACAAATAATATTCTAATTAAGTTGCTAAAATGATTATTCTTTTTTAACCAAGCATGTTTCTATTTTGTGATCTAAAAACACTAAAGATTTAGGGAAAGATTTAGAGGGAAATAACAATCAGATACACTCAACTCCTGTGTATGCATGGAGTGGAAGGGGAGGATTTTTAAGGAAATTGTGTTCTTACATGTAACCCACACCCTCATCAGGTCCCCAGGACTTGCAACCACAGGGATCCCCCCTCTCCCCACAGCCTCACCCCCTATTTTAAGGAGACCACCAATGGTTCTGTCAGAGTAAGATGTAAACAGCCATCAGGTTGCTGGCCAGATGCCAGCTCTGTGGGGGCAGATGTTAACTGTTCACCCACAAGCTCCCCTGCAGTTTCCATGACCGTCCTACTATTTGCTTTTGCTCCCTGGGTCAGGGTGTGCTATTATTCAACAAACATCAATTCTGCAGGAGAGCCTGAAGTCAGAGCCTTCAGCGCTGGGAGAGCTGCCCTCCCGGCACTCCAAGGGTCTGGCTTGCTTCTGTGTATCTCTTCACAATGTGAGATTTCTCCTCTCTGCTGGGAACCTCTCCTAGTGTTGAATCACTGAGGTAAAATCCTGACACTCCCCATCCACTAATAAATCGGGGTACCATTCTGGGTTAAAAAGTAGAATAGGCAAGAAAGCGACTGGCTTCCTTCCAGGAGCAAGCAGAACACTTCTGAATTCTTTGGGAGAAAAAGAACCACAATTAGTTCCCATTTTCAGAGCGCGAGAAGGCTAGTTCTTTCTGTTCAGTCGAGTCACAGTCCTTGTTTGTAACTCAGCAATCTGAATTACAGTAGGGCCAAGTATGGTAGGAAATACACTAGTGGGGTAATCAAGGTGTGGGGGTGGTAACCTAGTAACGTTCCAGTCGTTCCAGTCAGACTAGCCCCATTATCAATCATTAACCCAGGCATTAGTTTTCCTATCTATGAAATGGAATGTACGTTGCATTCTGCTATCTAGATGAGCTTCAGCTGCAAGGAACAGAGAACCAAGTCACCAAAGTTCTTAAGGGTGTTCCAAGGGTGGAATCAATTTTTCTATACCATTTTTCATTATCCAATTAGCTAAGATATTTAAAGAATAGCTTGAGTTTTTTCAGCCCCCACTGGTGGGAGAGCCATTCAGCAATGCATGTTGAAAGTCTTAACAGCTAGAAGATCTCTCTGGAAAGACGTCTTTATCTTTGGGAGGAAGAACTAGGGGGCTGAGGCTCAGGAGGAAAAAGCAGCTTATTTTTCACTTATATCCTTGTATATTATTTTGAATTTCATATCATGAGCATGTGTTACAAACTCAAAAATATATTTTTATCTTAAAGCAAGCTGTAAAACAACTGTATGCCCATGAATGGCCTAGATGAGTAGGAGCACACAATTGAACAGAAAAGAGTAACATGAAGGCTTTTCCAGGGCCTGACCCGCAGAGCAGCATCTTCCTAATAGAGAAGCAAGTACAAGGACACCTGCAAAGCAACACCAGCCCCAGGAACTGTGATCCCTTAAGGATTCCAGAGACAAGGCAGACAGCTTCCACCCTCAGAAAGCCTCCCCAGAGCCTAAATCCTAATCCAGAAAGCAAAGAAATGAGTCTTTCCTATCAGTCAGTGGCAGTTATCTACGGTATTTGATTTTCCACTCAACAGTTCTGTTGATCCTTATGCAACTCCTACTTTTCACAGTAAACAAAGGCACTACTCCACTACCCCGGAGGTTAGCACTGCCGTGTCAAGTCATCTAGCAACAGCTATGGCGATCTACCTCTTCCATGCTGGGCATGAGCCGTTCCTGCTGAGAGTGGGGGCAATCTTTCCTAAGGAGCAGGACAGACAGACCAGATGTTATAGATAAGTGCTACAAGCTGCGGTGGATTACAGACAGAACTATAAAATCCAGCGGTTCATGAGGAATCAGATTCTGCCAAGAAGTCAGTGAATAAAGTCGGTCTTGCCTTGGTGCTAAAACCACTAGTGGCTCTCACACTGGTCTCCCTTTGTAACAACAAGAGCAGTTCTCAGCTACAGCTCCGCGTCTTCAATAAACTTTGCAAGAATGTAGTAATGCTGCGCTGTTGTTGTCATTGACTATTTTTACAGTTGCCTATTCCCTATGGCAAGTGATAGTGGTTTTCTATTTATGAGAGTATTCTATAGTTTCCTTTTGAAATAAATGAAGAAACCAAGTGAGTCGATGTCGAGAAAAAATGTTCAATTCAGAAAATAATAATGGCCCCTTGAGTTGGTGGAAATTATGATGGTGAGCTGAGAAAGCCAAAGGGTTTACAAGCTGGTCTGGTAGGGGCCATGATCATAAACAGTCTCATGGCCATTTTATAAGGATTATAATTTGTGTGTACAGTGCTGTGGGAACACAAGGGAAGAAATGACTCATTCTACCTGGGGGATTCAAAGAGGGTGTCACAAGGAAAGAGGCATTGGAACTGGTTCCTGAACTTTGGAAAAAATGGGCGGCCAAGCAAAGGACACAGCAATGGCAACAGCACTGGGGGTGTGAGAGAGCAGTTAAGGAGTTTGGGGCTGATGTGAACAATGAAGCAAAACAGCCTGCACCAGCAGCTCAGAGACAACTTGCTGTGCAGGAACATAACAGGGTAAAATTCAAACAACTATTAAAGTTCACGGAGCTTCTCTAAGACAACGGGGGTTTTATCTCAAGGACCAAACCACTGCCTGGAGCAGCATATTGGGAAAGATTCTAATGTCTCGTCTGGGCACAGTGGGAAAGAACATCCTGATGCATTGGTAATGAAAATGGTCTGCCATGAAAAGAGAAATGTGTAACACGGAGGCCAGGGATTTGCTGACCCTGATTCTGGTTCAGTCCTCTAAGTTTACAGACAGGCAACTGAGACCCAAAGTCACAGAGCTGATGAGGCACTGACTCTGAATGAGAACCAGGTATTCCTACTCTGTGTTCTTCTCCTTCTGTGCTCCAGGATCCCAATCCATCTGATTCAGAAGAATCTAAGGCCATGGATTCAATATAAAGAACAGGAAATTTTCCCTATGTCTCAAATAAATTCATTAAAAAACTAGAAGCTTAAATTTATGAGTCCAAAATAGTTAAGCTTTGAGGAATAAGGATTCTGGTGAGATCACCAGTGAGAAAAGTATGGTCTCATTCGAAATTGCATCTCTGTAGAAAATTAATCCCAATAAAAATCATTCCCATGTTGCAGCCCCAGGCCAAGCATGTCATACTGGGCCAGACTCCACATGTGGCCCACTTATCTCTCCAGTGAATACGGTGTTCTCCTCTAGCTGGAGCTGTGATGCAGATCCACTCTGACCATCCAACTGGGAATTCTCAAGGCTTCCACTCGCCTCCTAACAGGATTTTCCAATCTGGAATAACACTCAACATGACTGAGGTTGCTGGCCTGTCAGAAGTCCAAGACCTATAACCATGCTCTTTTTTTAAAAGTTTTTAATTGGGGAGAGTCACTGTGGCTGACCTACATTTTCCTCTCCTTCAACACAGACCCACGAAGGCAACCGAACTCCCTATTCCTCACACATTTCCTTTCTTTCAACTCTTCCTCTTAAAAAGGAAGGGGGAGGAGGTGGGGGGTGGGGTGGGAGTATCTGCTGGTTCCCTAAGCCACCATTGTGCCCCTCTTCAGATGGGATTCCAACACGTCTGCAAGACTGAGGATCCTAAATGAAGTCACTGGTATTTTAAAAGGCATGGAAATTATGCCACTCAAATTTGAAGTCAGATTTTATCTCAGATCCAAGTCTAAGTAACACCTTTTAATTATATAGACAGCTTAAAAGGAACCCCAGGAACTCTGCAAATTACACATTTTTCCTGTTTCATCTTCCTGTGTGGTGAAGAGGTATTCTTACTTCATCACTGGGCAGAGATGATGTGGCCGTGGGACCTGGAACTGCTAAGCAGCTATCAACAAGCAAATACAAGAGAATCACAGAGAAACAGGGCTAGGACCCTAACGAACTGGACACTTCTAGGTCAAACCGCACCTGAAGCCTGCTTCACCCCTGGAGCTTTCCCTGGGGGGAACCAATGAACTCGTTGTTTAATAAGCCAGGATTAGTTGGTTGCCCATGACTTGCAAACATACACATCCTAACTGATGCATTTACATTCAGAGCCTGTCTCTACTACTTCCTGGCTGTGCAGCAAGTTACCCCTCGGTGTCTCAGTTTCCCCATCAGCAAAGTGGAGATAATACCTAGCTCAGAGGACTTAGAATTAAACAAGATAATCTGATGTAAAGCAACAACTTAGTACAGTCTCTGGCACACAGCGGATGTTAGCTTACCTACCTGTCCTTGAATGATGACTGTGAAAGATTTTTTTGTTTTCAAGGAAGAATCACCACTCCAGTAGTTGTCATGGTGTTAGGACAGCAGGAACTTTTTCCTATAAGCAAACTTTATGGCAGAGAATAAAAACTGACTAAACAAATAAAAACTGACTAAAGCCACAGCTGCTTTCACTAACCAACTTTAACAAATAACTTCTTTAAAAAAAAAAAAACCTTCTCTTTTTTGTGTGTGGCAAGGACATAAAAGATCCAGAACTCTCATACACTGCTGGTGGTACAAGCACTTTGGAAAACAGTTTGGTACTTTCTTAAAAATTTAAACATACGCCTACTATATGGTCCAGTCATTCCAGTTTTAGGTATTTACCCAAGAAAAAAGGAAATATATATCCACCTGTAGATTTGTACAAGAATGTTCACAATAGCTTCCTTTATAAACAACCCAAATGTCTTCAGCAGATAAATGCATATAGAAATCGTGGTGTATCCAGACAATGGAATACTGCTCAGCAATAGAAAAGAATGAACTATTGATACACAACAGGAAGGATGAATCTCAGAATAGTTATGCTGAGTGAAAGGGCCAGACAAAAAATAGGACATAACTGTATGATATAAAATTATGAAAAAAGCAAACTTATCTGTAGTGACAGAAAGCAGATCAGTGAATGCTTGGGGATGGGGGGAGGGGGTAGAGGAGGAGGGATTACAAACAGGCACAAAGAAACTTTGGGGACTGAAGGATATGTTCGTTACCTTGATTGTGGTGATAGTTCCCCAGTGTATGTGTATATCAAAACTTGTCATATTGATTGTATAACAATGTAGTTTATGAGGGGTGACAATGTGATTGGGAAAGCCATATGGACCACACTCCCCTTTGTCCAGTGTATGGATGGATGAGTAGAAAAATGGGGGAAGAAAAAAAAACAAAAGGCACACAGTGGTTCTTTTTTACTTTAATAGTTCTTTTTCACTTTAATTTTTATTCTTATTATTTTTGCATGTGTGGTAATGAAAATGTTCAAAAATTAATTTTGGTGATGAACGCACAACTATATAATGGTAGTGTGAACAACTGAATGTACACTTTGTATGACTGTATGGTATGTGAATATATCTCAATAAAAACGAATTTAAAAAAAACTTGTCATATTCTACACTTTAAAATGTGTAGTTTATTGTATGTCAATTGCATCTCACTAAAGCAGTTTTAAAAATAAAACACTTCTGTGCAGATGCCTGGAACACCAGGCCACAACCCACCAGATGGGGGACCATAAAACCACAAAGTGAAGTGGCTTGAATTTGGCCACAACTCAAAGGTGTTCTTAGAATGCAACTCTCCTACCGCTCATTCCACTGCTGAACCATCCCCCAGCTGGACTTTCACCCATTTCTAGGGACAATGCAAATAAGTCAACAATCCCTTAAGATCTTTTCTTCAGCAATATCTCCTTTGTTTGGACAAAATCTGACTGATATTTGTACACCGATGTCCATAGCAGCATTATTCATAATAGCTAAAAGGAAGAAACAACCCAAATATCCGTCAACAGATAAATGGATAAACAAAATGCAGTATAGCCATACAATGGAATATTACCCAGCTATACAAAGTAATGAAGTTCTGAAACATGCAACAACTTGGATAAATGCTGAAGACATGTTGAGTGAAGTGAGCCAGACAAAAAAGGACAAATATTGTAAGATCTCACTTATATAAATTCGAATAGGCAAATTCAGACTTGGTTACCAGGGGCTGCGGTGAGGATGGGGGTGGGGGCTGGGGAGTTAATGCTTAATAGATACAGAATTTGTTTGGGGTGATGGTAAGGTTTCACTAATGGATGGTAGTGATTGATGGTAGCACAACATTGTGAATGTAATTAACACCACAAGGGTACTCTTGGAAGTGGTTAAAATGGGAAATGTTAGGTTATATAGATGTTACCACAATAAAAATAAAAAAAAAATTTAAAAAAAAAAAACAAAAACAGAACTGTACAACAACCATCAAAAAGCTATTGACGACTCGGGCAAGATGGTGGCGTAGAGAGGAGTGGAAGCTAAGTAGTCCCCCTGGAACAACTACAAAAAACCAGAAACAACTAGTAAATAATCCAGAATAACTGCGGGGGGACAAACGAGACCATCCATTCATCATACACCAACCTGAATTGGGAGGAATGCCCGAGAACACAGCATAAAATCTGTAAGTAAAACCTGCGGAACCAGGTCAGGAGACCCCCTCCCCCATAGCCCGAGCTGCGGAGCCGCGTGGTGCCACAGAGAAGCTCTCTCCCAGCAAGCGAATACAGCTCAGCTGAGCTCCAACTGGGGTTTTAAGTAGCGAGTGTGAACTGCTCACTACAGGTACACAGCCCCAAAAAACAGACAGAGGCTTTGGGTGACGACTGACCTGGGAGAGCCGGAGGGTTGCCTTGGACTGGGTCTGAAGGGGACTATCTGTTTCTTTTTTGGCTCAGTGGAGAAAGCCCCAGTCATATTCAGTTTCCAGGGCTGTGACTCCGGGAAGGGTGGAGATAGCACAAGCAGAGAGCAAGACCATTGAAATGCTAATGACCTCCACCTGAGGGGTCTCTCTTCTCTAGGAGGAAAGGGGTGGGGCCCTTTCCATTAAGAACCAGACCCCAGAGCCTGGGGGAACACGGCCATACCTCCTCACACCAGTCAAGAATTATAGGCTAACAGGCGTCACCTGCTGGGCAGAAAAGCACAGTGACCTGAAGCATCACAGGGTGGAGCAATTTTCTAAGACACACCTGCAGGGAAACCAGATACTGAATATTTCTTCCCTCTGGGGCCTGAGCCTGTTCTGGTCTGGGAAAACCTGATTTGGATAATCAAGGAAACCATGCCTAGACAACAGAAAATTACAACCTACACTAAGAAAAACAAAGTTATGGCCCAGTCAAAGGAACAAACGTACACTTCAACTGAGATACAGGAATTTAAACAACTAATGCTAAATCAATTCAAAAAGTTTAGAGAAGATATTGCAAAAGAGATAGACGCTGTAAAGGAAGCACTGGACATGTATACGGCAGAAATCAAAAGTTCAAAAAACCTACTGGTAGAATCTATGGAAATGAAAGGCACAACACAAGAGATGAAAGACACAATGGAAACATACAACAGCAGATCTCAAGAGGCAGAAGAAAACACTCAGGAACTGGAGAACAAAACACCTGAAAGCCTACACGCAAAGGAGCAGATGGAGAAAAGAATGAAAAAATATGAGCAACGTCTCCGGGAACTCAAAGATGAAACAAAGTACAATAATGTACGTATCATTGGTGTCCCAGAAGGAGAAGAGAAGGGAAAGGGGGCAGAAGCAATAATAGAGGAAATAATCAATGAAAATTTCCCATCTCTTATGAAAGACATAAAATTACAGATCCAAGAAGCGCAGCGTACTCCAAACAGAAGAGATATGAATAGGCCTACGCCAAGACACTTAATAATCAGATTATCAAATGTCAAAGACAAAGAGAGAATCCTGAAAGCAGCAAGAGAAAAGCAATCCATTACATACAAAGGAAGCTTCATAAGACTGTGTGCGGATCTCTCAGCAGAAACCATGGAGGCAAGAAGGAAGTGGTGTGATATATTTAAGATACTGAAAGAGAAAAACCACCAACCAAGAATCCTGTATCCAGCAAAGCTGTCCTTCAAATATGAGGGAGAGCTCAAAATATTTTCTAACAAACAGACAATGAGAGACTTTGTGAACAAGACACCTGCCCTACAGGAAATACTAAAGGGAGAACTATAGAGTGATAGAAGACAAGAGTGTGTGGTTTGGAACACAATTTTGGGAGATGGTAGCACAACAATGGAAGTACACTGAACAAAGGTAACTATGAATACGGTTGAGAGAGGAAGATGGGGAGCATGTGAGACACCACAAGAAAGGAGGAAAGATAATGACTGGGACTGTGTAACTTGGTGAAATCTAGAGTATTCAACAATTGTGATAAAATGTACAAATATGTTCTTTTACGACGGAGAACAAGCAAATGTCAACCTTGCAAGGTGTTAAAAATGGGGAGGCATTGGGGGAGGGATGCAATCAGCATAAACTAGAGACTGTAACTAATAGAATCATTGTATTATGCTTCCTTTAATGTAACAAAGGTGATATACCAAGGTGAATGCAGATGGGGGGGGGGATAGGGGAGGCATGTTAGACACTTGACATTGGTGGTATTGTCTGATTCTTTATTCTACTTTGATTTAAGGTTATTTTTCCTTTTGCTGCTTCCTAGCTGTCATTTTTTTTTTGTTTCCTCTTTCTTTTGCCTCTCTACCTTCTTTGACTCTCCCTCCTGCCTTATGGAAGAAATGTAGATGCTCTTACTTAGTATGAGCAGAATGTTCAATTAGGATGAACTTAAATGTTTGGAAATGAACAGGGGTGTTGGTAGCAAGATGTGAGAATACTAACAGCGCCGAATGGTGTGTGAATGAGGTGGAAAGGGGAAGCTCAGAGTCATATATGTCACGAGAAGGAAAGTTGGAGGTCAAAAGATGGAAATGTATAAAATTGAATTCTATGGTGGGCAATGTCCATGATCAACTGTACAAATACTAGAAATCACTTCATGAACCAGAACAAATATATGACAATACAATTAGAAGTTAATAATAGAGGGGCATATAGGGAAGAACTATATACCTATTACAAACTATATACTACAGTTAGTAGTATTTCAACATTTTTTCATAAACAGAAACAAACGTACTATATCAATACTAGAAGTCAACAATTGAGGGGGGTTGGTTAGGGATAGGGGAGGTTTAGAGTTTCCTTTTCTTTTTTTCTTTTTTCATCTTTCACTTTATTTCTTGTCTAGAGTAATGAAAAGTTTCTAAAAATTGAACAAAAATTAAGTGTGGTGATGGATGCACAGCTGTATGAGGGTACCCAGGGGCAAGTGATTGTACACTTTGGATCTTTGGATAATTGTATGGTGTCTGAACAATCTCAATAAAAATGAAAAAAAAAAAAGCTATTGACTGGAGGTTCCTGGAGGCAATCTTTTGAAGCTCTCTCTCTCCGGCTTCGAGAAAAACCCAGTACTGCCACATTCACAAACAACCAGAGGAGCCTTACATTCTAAGCTTATTGGCTCAGGAGTTTCAACACATCCTTGAGAGGTAAAATCCTGCTAAGCATGAATATCTTGTGTCTTATTATCATCCTGCCATCCTGAGGATAATTTATTTTCTTTCTTACAAGCTGGGTACAAGCTTGTCTTTAAAAACACACAAACAAAAACTAAAGTTTTTTCCCCTTCCCCTTGTCAAGCTCAGTAATGCATTGGACCAGCATTGAAACAGTATACTTTTTATAAGGGAAATATCTCAGATACACAAAATAGGGAAGAAAACATAATACAAGGTAACCATCTACAACTGAAGAAATAAATGTTGCAAAGAGTTAAAATTAAAAGGCCCTGCACACCCCCTGGTGCCAGCATACCCCTCTCCCCAAATCCCTGTCCCCCCAACAACCTCTATGCAGAGATTGGTGATAATCATTCCCTTGAACATATCTGTATTTTATTACATATAACAAGTTTTCTAGAACCGGTACCATACCACATGCATCCTTCTGCAATTTGCTTCTACTGCTCAACATGTTTGTAAAATTGATCCATGGCAATACACTTGTTGGTCAATGTCTGGTTTCAGCCACAACTGGAACAGGCAGTTCTGTGCGAGCTCAGATCATCTCCCCAACTCAAGCACAAGCCCTTCCTTTCCCCTTGCTGCCCCAGGTCTTTGCAGCAACAGAGCCAAGTCTAGAAGCGGGAGAGAATGGATGCTTCTGCGGTAACCCTGCATCCTGCAAAACAGAAGCTACTGATCTCCAGCCCCCTGTCCAGGTGGACAGTTCTGAAGGCATCCTGTTCACTTCTCAGGGGGCCCCAGCAGAACGGAGGGCCTGCCCCCCACGGCAGCAGCCTTGGTTTCTTCTCCTTCCCTGTCTCACTCTCCGCTCCCTCTCTCCTGCTACCTGGGATCACCTCTCCAAAAAAAACATTTATACTTGGTGCAGATCCTTGTCACTGGATCTGCTTTCAGGAGAACCCAAACTAAGCAGAATTCTAATTTATTCATTTGTAATGCTCTGAACTCCACTTTTAATGATATGATTTATTTTAAAAGGCCAGGCACTTTATTATGGAGTATCATAAAAAAAAAATCATGTTTTTAATGCTATTTAATGACACAGTTATCAGCAAATGATGGTCTATAAAACGATATACTGTCTGTTTCCTAAGCTGTTTCTGAAATGTGTTATATACAAATGTCAGAGAAAACTGAAGGGAAATGTTAATAATTCCTTTGTTATCTTTGGGCAGTGAGAGTACAGATAATTTTTTTCTCTTTTACAACTAATTTCCCATTTTTATGCAAAAATATGTATTTCTAACTAGGAAAAAATAATAAATGCTATAAAAATGATACGCAATTGACATCAGTAGGGTTCCTGTAAGAAATCAGCATGGAGGAGGAGATTCTGTGGAAAGAACAAGGTAAGAGTCCCAGGGGAATCCAGGGAACAGAAGAAGGTGTGCACATGGTCCCTGGGTGTGTAACAAAGGGGCTGGGGGAGACAGAGATGGAGAAGGAAGCCTGCTGAACGAGCACCCCCTCCCCATCACACTCACCCTGTCCCCAAGCACTCTTCCCCCTTTGCTGATACTACTCAGAACAGACTCACCCAGCACCCAGATCCCTCCTCCCCTCCTCCAAGGTCCAGGGAAGGGCCTGGATCTGCCACTCCCAACATGACCCACGGACCTCAAGGGAAGTGCCCCTACCCCCAGCCCCGGGGAAGGCCTGATTAGTCCGAGGGCAATCCATCCCCATTGCAGCTACTGCTTCAACGATGGCTATGCGATCCAACTGAGGCCAATGAGACAGAAGACGAGGTTTGCTGCAGACCTCTGGGAAGGTTCTTCCTGGCCCTTTTGGAGCTCTCAGGAACTGTCTCTCAACTTCGTAGGAACTCTCGGTTATGGGAAACCTCAGGGGAACCAGCCTTAGGATTCATGAAACCAACCGAGGAGACCCAAAAACCCAGTCCTTGAAGACATCTGTGAGCTGCTGAATCCCTGAAACCCACAACCCATTCTCTGTCTGGGCTTGCTGACAAGAGCAAATTAATTTCCTTGTATGTGTGCCAGTTTTCAGTCCCAATCCTTGCAGCTGAAAGAACTGTAATTACCCTACCTCTCCCCTTTAAGTCTCTTCTTGCTGTTCATTTCATCCTGATTCAACCCGTACCATGTCTTAGGGGTCTCAGCCCCATTTACCCCAAACCCCAAATCCCTTCACAATGTCCTGATGCCAGTCAGCAGGATCTAATCAAAGGCCAAAACCGACATTTCCCTTCATCTCACTCATCACCAGAAAAGAGTAGTAAACACCCGACCCTTTCAGTCCCAAGTGTGGGATCACCTGTTAGCACTTCCTGAACACTTCCGTGTGCCAAGTATTTTACAAAACTTCTTTATTTAATCTGCTCACTCACTCTTTGAGAAGGAAACTGTAATTATCCTCAATTTGCAGAAGAGAACAGGAAGGCTCCAGAGAAATCATGGTACTCAATCCTAGGGCACACAGTAAATCCCAGATCCAACCCCAGGGCTGCCTCCGTCTGACTCCCAAGCCCTCTCTCTGAACCATGACCGCCTTTCTCCCAGCAACACAAGAGAAGCAAGCCACACCCTAGGTGAGCAGGTGCACAGAAGAATCAGTCTCAGCCCCATACCCACTGCCTCAAAGAATACCACTCATTCCTGGAGGCTAAGGACATGGAGCTCATCAGAGGTCCAATCCCAGTGCATATCTTGCTTTGCAGAAATGACAGGGCATGCTAATCTGAGGGAAAAAAAAATTAGTGCTGCAAAGAGTATGTCAGGCCATTTTGTTTTATCTTATCTACTTACAACTGACATGGATTCCAAGGAGCATTCTGGACTGAAATAGGTTTATTGTTCACTTCAAGGAAACTCAAGTTTTAAAAAATCATTTTCTAAACCCATCTCATTTGCAGACCTCAATATAAGTGACAGAACTTGGTTCTGTGGTTTTTTAGACCCCTGTAGCTTGTGCAGTTCTTTATTTCTATTCAATCTCTTCCTATGACTGCCTCTCCCAATTAGGCTAGGAGCCCCCTGAGGTCAGTGACCGAGACCCAGTCCCTCCAAACCCCTAGCCGCTCACACAGCTCCTGGCACACGGTGAAGGTCCACAGTATTTGTTGAACAATATTACATTACTACTCTGAGCTATTAGTGAAGCTCTACCAGTCCCTTTGAATCACAGAGAAAGTGTTAAATCTCTTTTCAATTATTTTTCAATCCTTCAGCGTAGGTCAAGGAGAAAGGCTCAGCGTGGCTCTAGGTTACCTTGAATACCTCTCTATCTCTTGCTAATTTTTCCCTTTGAACCAAAAGAGAGCGAGCCCAAAGCTGCGAGCAGGCAACAAGGCTAGGTAGAATTCAATAACTCTGTTTTGGGTTTATTTATGGTTACCTTTGATTTACCCAGTGATACTGATGTTCCATTATGATACGTCACAAAGTCTCCTTTTCAAATACGTTTGTTTGGTGGTTCCCAAACGAAGGACTGAAGTTTGGGAAACACAGACCTAGTCCAGTTCTTTTATGTGCGGAAGGGGAAGAGGCTCAGAGGGGTGGGAGAGCCTTCCAGGCCATTCCTAGCGAAGCCAGGAGGAGGGCCTGGACCGAGATCTAATGTCTGGGCTCTGCAGTCTGCCAGGGACCTGCAATCTTGCCAAATCCAGCCTGCTCTGGCCCTTTCCCTGGACCAGAAACTGGCCTCCACAAGGAGAACAGGCTAACACCTGCTGATCTTATTGATAATGCCTAACTGATGGTCAAATTTAATAGCTGGAAAAACAAAAGCCATTGTGCACAGGTTTACATTTTTGCCCTGTCACATGCTAACAGTACCCTGGCTGACAAATCATAAAGATCTGCTTAATCATTCACTCAAGTAAACCCCCCACAAATACTATCTTTTGGAGAAGTGTTGGGTGTTCCCTGCCCCTGGAGAGAAGACCTTAAAATGACACTCTCCTAAAATGCAGCGGTTTTAGAAAACCGGCCCAACCTCAGAAACTGCAGGCAGGTGGTTGATGCAAGACCCAGATCCCTTGAGCTGGCAGGGCAAAGACCAGCACGACCCCCGAAAAGAAATGAGAATGGTGACCCCCAACCTCCCAGACCTCTTCTCATCTCAGGAGCCATCGACTTCACCACTGCCAGCCTCCCGCCGCGGCCACCCCAGCCCAGCAACTTGACATTGTCTGTACAGGGCATTACCCCAGGGTCTGCTTTCCAAGCACAACTGTAAAAATATTGTCACCAACTCCGTGACAGGAGGGCGGACAATACTGGGCTTAAGGCCACACCCAGGGTGGCAGCGAAAGTCCTAACAGGTGGGGCCAGTATCCCCACAAAGATCCCTGAAGTCAAAGGGCCAGGACCAGAAGGGAGGGGAAGTGGGGCCCAGGGCCAAGGCAGGGATGAGTCAGCCCCCTCTGCTCCAGGATGAACGTGTATAAGGCAGCACCGCCGCACTCCTAGCACAGACTGACTGGAACCACCTGTGTCTCTCCAGCTCCACCCTCTTCATTGTCCTCCACTGAGCCCTGAGAAGGAAAAGCAGGAGCCACTGAGCCCTCTGTCTTGGGACTTGCCCCTATGAAGCTTGTTGCTGCAAGGAGAGGCTAAATCTGCTTATAATTGTGCGTAAGAGTCTCCCCCTGACTGCTCTTTGTTGCTCAGATGCGGGCCTCTCTCTCTAACTAAGCCACCTTGGCCAGTGATCGCACTGCCCTCCCCTCTACATGGGACCTGACTCCCAGGGGTGTGAATCTCCCTGGCAATGCAGGATATGACTCCCGGGGATGTTCTGGACCTGGCATCGTGGGATTGAGAGTGTCTTCTTGACCGAAAGGGGGATGTGAAATGAAGAGAAATAAGGTTTCAGTGGCTGAGAGATTTTGGGTGGAGTCAAGAGGTCACTCTGGTGGATATTCTTGTGCACTGTATAGATAACATTTTTTAGGGTTTGATATATTGGAATGGCTAGAAGTAAGTACCTGGGGCTACCAAGCTGCAGCCCGGTAGCCTTGACTCTTTTAAACAATTGTGTGGCAATGTGGCTTGCAAGGGTGACAGTGTGATTGTGAAGACCATGTGGCTCACACTCCCTTTGCCCAGTGTGTGGGTGGATGGGTGGAGAAATGGGGACAAAACCTGGATGGAGGATAGGGTGGGATAGGGGGGTGATTTGGGTGTTCTTTTTTTATTTTTATTTTTCATTCTTATTCTGGTTCTTTCTGGTGTGGGGAAAATGTTCAGGGGTGGATTGGGGTGACAAATGCACACCTATAGGATGGTGCTGTGAACAGCTGATTGTACACCATGGATGACTGTATGGTGTGTGAATGCATCTCAAATAGAACTGAATTAAAAAAAAAAAGAAGCAGGAGCCACCCGATGATATTGGCACAGAGGACTTTGCTAAGGGTAAATGGGAGATGTGGGGCCTGCTGCTAATAATGCTGATTACAACAACACAACAGCAGCAGATGTCATTTATTGAGCACGTATTATATTCCAGGCACAGTGCTAAGGGCTTTAGATGTATTCTCTCCTTTACACTTCAGAACTCTGTAAGGCAGAGCATTTTATTATTACCGTTTTGCATATGGAAGGCAGGCTCCTGGAGCTGAAGCAGCTTGCTGTGGCCGTCTGGCTATAAGGGGCAGAACTAAGCCTGAGACCAACGATTGGGTCCATTCATGACCAGGACGTTACAGCTGCCTTGAACGAGAGCATCATTCCAGAGAGTGATCTGCAACAGGCAAAACCAGGAAAGAAACGGGAGGGAAGGACATTCCAAGAGACAAAAAGGAAGGATTAAAGAAAGGAGGAGCACAGGATCTAATTTAAAAACTATATCCATTAGCCAAACAGGACAAGAGGGAAAGTGAGGGAAGATTCAAGAATAGTTGATGCCAGTTTTCTATTCTTAAAAGGAAGCTTGGCCAGCCAAGAAATGCCACTGGCCTATGGTTCTTACCAACAGTCACTCAAAAAATGCAGGTCACTTCTCCCAAAAACAGCCCATTGAGTACAAGCCATCTTTGATCAACTTCTGAGTGTATTTCCAACCTCCTCTTCCCTTCCCAGATAATTAAGTAACATCCTCCTTCAGTCTGAGGGGGCCACGGGGCAGAGATCGGGCAAGGGAGAAATGAAGGGCAATGACGGCCACCCATGGGCCAAGTCCCACCAAGGACTGGGCCAAGTGCTTACCACTACGGCATCACTAGGAGGGGAGTGCCGTTACAGCCTCAGGACACTGACCCTCAGAGCAGCCAAGCAAATTGCCCAAGTCTCCCAGTTAGTAAGTGGCAGGGTGTATCTGACTCACACTCTTAAGTTCCCTCAGGAAGTGGCTCAACCTTGCTCCCGTTTCCACACCATGCCCTTTGCTCCAACAAGGCGGAGACAGGATGGGCCTGCTGTCCTGAGAACCATTGGGGAAATGGTCTCAGAAACACCAACAGCATGAAGACTTCTGCCTTCAAAAAGCTCCCAAGTAGGAGGCAAGGGTGAGCCAAGCTGCCCGTCTACATTCTGTTAGGGGCACATTTTAGACATATTTAAACTGCTAGTGGAGCTGAGCAAGTAAAAATTAAATAAACTCTGTGCTGGGCTGACCAGCAGATAAGGTCACTACAGTTACCAAATGCAATAACTATTATTAAGAGGCCCTGGCAGTCCCAATGAAAGGTCGTCTATCAAACTTTGAGAGGTAGAAAGTGGCTGGAACATCCCCATTCTGTAGTTGATCAAAATATGTTTCTGGACCAAGGAGACTAATAATGATTAACCATAATGATAATCTCCAATTTTAATGCTGGCCAAAAGCTCAAAGGTGAATCTCGTTACAACCATCAGTATGTATCACCAAGATGATTTCAAAAACACATTTCCAGTCAACATTCTTTTTTCCTGAAAAAAATGTATCTCCCTCTTCTCCAATCCAATCCAAAGGTGGCTGTAAGTAAAACTCCCTAAAAGTGAAAAAGATTCATGACTCTTCATAGGTGATATGTTTTTTTCTTTATAGTTTCTGTGTTCTTGCCTTCCTTGCAAAGAGCAAGAGCTACAAGTGCAGTTTTTTTAAGTCCCAAAAAAACTCATTAGAAGTGAATTTCAAAGACATGCTGAGTGACAGGTGGATTAAAAGCTCAGACAAAGGTTTGAGTCATAGTCTATCATATACTCACTATTGAAAAGCATTTACCACAATTCCTGGTACTTAGCAGGTGCTCAATATAAACACTCATTATTATTACTGAGACTATTACTATGACTATTGTAACTGTCAATGACTTCCTACTATATTCCCTTTCTGAGCGTCGCATGGCAACTTGGAAAAGGCCTTGTTCTCTAACAGCTGAAGCAAAACACAGATGTTCAGAGAATGAATATGAAGCAGCAAGTTCTTTACGTTCAGCATCCCAGTTACAAACATGAGGTATTCTACTGGGACCCCAGACCCTGCTGTCCACTACCCATGATTCCCATTTCACTACAGGCTGCAAAGAACCATCATCTTGCATTTTCTGAAAGCAAACACACTGCAAACAAGTCAATGTACCACACTTATTATTCAATGCATCCATGCTCGAGACTGTTTAGTTATTCAATAAATTATTTATTCAATTCCTACTAAATGACAAGCTCAGAGTCACAAGGGTGAACAACAGACATAGACCCTGCCCCTGGTGAGTTAGGAGATCAATACAGCTCAGTGAGCTATAAAATGGGATGAGGGGCAGGGGCTTTGGGGCCCGGGGAAGGTCCTCGTGGCCTCCAATATCAGGTATGACTCCCCACGGATGTCAAACAAGATAACCAAGGAAAAGGAAGCAGAGAGGCAATTACAGGAAGAGAAGCATGCCTACAGGAAGCATAAGGCACCACCTGGGCCACTCCTGTAACAGACTCCGACAGGAAGGGCATTCCCCAGTGCCAGCTCACCTCCTTAGGCAGAGATAAGGAATGTGACAAGCTACTGTCCAGGTGCTTTCGAGCCAAGATCCAAGGCTCCTCCACTCAGGACACTTTTTGCATTCTGCCCCCCAAGGTCTGGAAACTTCCCTGAGGGGCCTTCTTCCCACCCACTGCACATCTGCTGCACATCCCCCATCTTCCAGCACCTCTGCCTCTTCTGATAAGGAATCTTGTAAACAGAACCCAGAGCTTCAGTTCAATCGACAGACCCTCCAAGCCACAAAAGCCTCACAGGGTCTCCTCCCAAAGCCCTCAGCAGCTCAGGTCTCCTGGGGTGCAGGGCCTGGTCCCTGCCTCTGGCCTGCTTTACCCCACCAAGAGCACAAGCCCTTTGTTCTGGGGCAAGCAGCACCAGGCCCAGCAGTGCTTCCCCCATGGGCTGAGGAATGCCCAATCATTCCTGTTTCCTTGGAATCCGATCAATCACTTCTGGGAGGTGCAAGGAAATCAGTGAGTCACATGAGAAGTGCAGTACCAGCGTAAGTACTTGATTATTTTGTTGCTGGAGGAGCAGGGATAGTGAGGAATCCTAGGTACCACCATGATCACCGAGTCCTTTCATTCAGCAGCCTCCAGGGGAGCCTCTCAGTCACAAGCGGCGTAAGACTGCAAGGAACACCATTCCTGCTTGCAAAGGAAAGCTGACTGCTGCTTGCCTTCTTTTAATCTTAAAATCTAAATTTATGGGCCAAAGCAAATTTACTTAGTCCCAGCCACAAATCCCCACCCATTTCCCTATAGCTCGAAAGCCAAAATTCCACCCTGTGCTCCAGATAATTCCAACCTCTTTGGTTCCTTTTATATCTGAAAGGAAATTCCAGAAAAGTTGTCTGGCATGGCAAAAAGCTAACCAGCCTTATGAAAATACTCAGAAAGGTGACCCATTTAGTCAAAAGAGCTTTCAGATCTCCATGAGAAAAGGAATTCACGCCAGCATAAAGGGCCTACAGAGCGGGAGAACAGGAGTGTTGTGTTAACACCCAGACCTTTCAACAGGACAGCCCTGCAATTTCTGGGAGGCTGAGCACTGACTCAGCCAGACAGACCAGCTTTCTCTCTCAGGAGCAGCAGGGAGAATCCCTCAGGGGGGGGGCCCAAGTTCAGCTCTGGTGCACACAGCTTTGCTTTGCACCGCACAGAACAGCAAAAGGCCTGCTCACCAGGTTCCTTGCAGATCAGCAGAAAGCCACTTTCTTGGATTGGAAGCAGGGTGCCCACTCGTGCCAGGGCTGCCAGACTGATAAAAGGCCAGTGGCAGGCAGAGGAAGAAAAGCTTCATTTGCTTGGCTCACCAGCGAACACAATGCTCCTGCCAGCCAATGTTTAAATTTCTGACTGAGTACAGCTGTGCCCGCGGCTGCTGTCACCAAGGGCCACCTCGCCCCTCACCTGCGCGCACGCGCGCGCGCGCACACACGCACGCACGCACACGCACACGCGCACGCACGCACACACACACACACACACACACACACACACGCCTGCCTGCCTGCCTGCCTGCCTGCGATGGATGCTGTGAGCCCCGGGGAATACAGTCCAGGGGAATTCCAGGGGCATCTTCTTCCCTGGCTCTGGATCTCACAAAGAAAGCCCTGCCCAGCTCCCCCCACAACCTTTAGCTGGTCCCCACCATCCAGACCTGCAGTGACACCACTGCCTCTGGGAACCAAACTAAGGAGGGGAAAGAACTAGAGAAATGTCTCCAGAACCAGAGAGAAGGCCCCAGTTAAAGCTCCATGATGCTGGAAAAGGTAAGGAAGGCAAATGGGCCAAAAAAAGTTTTATTTTGTACAACAAAATTTCAATTTCATATTAATTAAGCTCAAATGAGTAAAGTTACAAGCAAAACAAAAACAAAACTAAAGCAGTAGGGAGTTAATGTTTAATGGGTACAGAGTTTTTTGTTTGGGGTGATGGAAAAGTTTTGGTAATGGAAGGTGGTGATGGTAACACAACATTGTGGATGCAACTGATGCCATTGGAATGTATAGTTGAAAGTGGTTAAAGTAGGAAATGTTATGTTGTATATACATTACCACAATGACAATTAAAAAAAAAAAAAAAAAAAGACCTAAAGCAGAACACACTTTATCCCACACGCTCTCATTACAAAGTATCTATTTTATTTTACAAGCATGGAAACCAACTTTGCATGAAAAACAAAAACATGATACTTTGATTCTCAGTGGGCACCCAGTAGTTCCATCCATTACAGCATGTATTCCGACTCTCATCTACTGTTTCATCACTTTACACTTTACAGCTCCATGCAGATATCATGCCTGGCCTTTTGCAGTAGGCAGATTTGAGCCTCAGTTTTCCAATCCGTAAAATGGAAACAAAAATAAAGCTTCCCACTGTGCAGGGTCGTAATGAGGATTAGCAGCAATAAAGGCAAGGCATCTCTTAGCTCACAGTTGGCATGCAAAAACAGTAGATATTTTATCAGAGGAGGTACATGGCCATACACACATCAAAAGTGGGTGCACGTCAGGACCTTCAGTGGTACACGTTCTTGATACCGAGACTAGCCAAGGAATCTGCAACGAGGACAAACATCCTGTTTACAAAGTTTTCTACCTGCACTGCTTAGGGAAGCCAGGTTTTGATGATGGGGAAAGAGAGGAAGTCAGGTGATCTGTCAAAATAGCTCAGTGTTACAGCCAGTCTTGACTGTGAAAAACCAAACTGCTTCTTTGCTTATCATACAAGAAAGCCTTGGCCAGGACATGCTACTGCAGGCGGACAGGTCAAAAGGGATCAGAAAAGGAAAATGTTCCTTGGCAAATGTTTTAAGTAAACAATGGGTGTAAATAAAATCCCATTAAATTGCTTTTATAATGAACAGTTTGCAACAGAGTTATGACAACCATCTACAATTTATTAAATGAACACATATAAGGCAACTGCTGTAAGACTCTTTAGGAAAAAAGCAGAAACTTCATATAGCTCAGTATTTTTCTTGGCAAAAACAAAAACATGATACTTTGATTCTGAGTGGGCACCCAGTAGTTCCATCTGTTACACCATGTATTCCAACTCTCACCTACTGTTTCATCACTTTACACATGAAGGCAACCATTTGGTTTTCTAATCATCTTCCCCAAGAAGCTCTCTCCCCAGGACACAACATCTTAAAAATACAAGACCACCTTCCAAGCTTCTGTGGAAGAAAGTAAAGTCATTTATTATACAATAACCTGAGTCAATCTGGCCATTATTGGGCATGTCTAATGAATAACTGGATGTACAACAGTAATGTAAGATGGCTTCCAGGAGAGTGTCATGAAAGGCAATTTTAATCATTTATAAGAGCAGGAGATAGCTCATTCCATTTGACTTATTCATTTAGTTAAACTTGCTGGGGGAAGGGATTATAATTGCAGATCCAGCTCCTTAACGGGATAATCAAAGATGAAAACTGAATGTAGAATAACAACAATATAGAAAAGAGGAAACACTGCATGGGGAAACAGAGGCAGTCAGGAGCCTCCAAATGGAGTATGTGCATACCAAAGGCACACAAAATAATCCATTAGAGTGCAGGAAAAACCAGATTTTGTATTTGGCTTTGTTATCTAAAAAGAAATTAAACTTTACTAATATTTAATATATACAGATTGACAATGGTATGTGTACATAGCTTATAAATAAATATGCATATAGGGAGGAAAGGCATATTAAAAAATTCTTATTGATAGGAATGACTGGCGCAAAACAATCAGGAGGTCTCATTCAGCCAGGTGCACCCACCCTACCCAAAGCTCATTCAAGGAGAACACCCGACTGGCAGCCTTCAGCTTCAGGAGACCTTTATGAGCCAAAGCCTGACTCTGGCATGACTGTGGCCACACTGAAGAGGCCCAAGAGCATCCTTGCTGGCTCACACACACCTCCAGGTCCTCTGCTTGACACGCTCTTCTGCTCCTGTGCTCACCTGGCTAATTGTTCACCTGGTTAGTTTTCAGTCAAGCTTTAGGTCTCAGCTTAAAGGTCCCTTCCTCCAGGGAGCCTTCCAGACTACCCACCCCAGCCTGGGGGTAGGTGTTCCTCCCCTTCAGAGGGCTTGCCATCTAGATAGATCAGTGTGGTGCACAGACAGCAGCATATGGGAGCCAGTCAGAAATGCAGACTCTCAGCCCTCCCCCAGACTTACTGAATCAGAACCTGCATTTTTAACAGAGTCCCCAGGTAATCTGTGTGCGCCTTAATGCTGAGAAGCCCTGCTCTATATGACACTCCTTGGTTACCTGTCTCTCCTCCCCGCTGAGCTGTGGTGATTCCTGCGGCCCCAGCACCTAGCACAGGGCCTGGTTCAGAGTTGGTCTTTCACATATTTGCTGAATGAGGAAAGGAAGAAAGAAAGGATTTTGGAAGACATCTTCATCAGAGGTTCCAAGCAGGGAGGAAGGGACCAGCTAACATGCCAGATGACAGCTACAGGACTCCAAAAACATCTGGACTGGCTGATGGAACACAAGACAAAATCCTGGACTTGGGTTCAAAAGCACAATAATATTATTAACAGTAATGCTGGGCATTGCACTATAACTTAACCTAATTATAGGTAACGTTCTCAGCAATTCTGAGATAGGAACTATTCATTTCTTCCATTTTACAGATAGGGAAACTGAGGCTCAGAAAGATTAATACATGGACCAGAGTGCACAGCTATGAGGGGGCGGAGTGGGATTTAGAGCCCAGGCAGCCTAGCTTCAAGGGCCCATTCTGAATCATTAGACTGTATCTAGTGTAGCCTACCGTGTGCTGACCAGGAGGCCATTTATAGGGAAAACAGGACAACGTGGTACCCCTGGCCATGGAGTCATCCGAGGCAGGGCCTAAAGGCTGCAAGCCCTGAACATCAGCCGCTCCAAGGGGCAAGGCAGCCATCCTCAACCAACCCAGCAGCTGGCAGAACCAAGACCCACAGGTGGGAGTGTTCCAGAGACACAGTTTGGCTCCAAATCACAGCCCCCTCCTTCAGCACAGATGCTCCAGGAACACAGGTGGCTGCTGACTGGCACGCTGGCGCGGCCGTTGCTGGAGGAGCTCCGCAGAGGCCCGACCACCATATGGAAGTGATTTGGCCCCGAGATTCCTAAACGGGGGTGGGCGGTTGGAATGACCAGCTGCC
Organism: Choloepus didactylus; assembly: GCF_015220235.1. Lineage (NCBI taxonomy): Eukaryota > Metazoa > Chordata > Mammalia > Pilosa > Megalonychidae > Choloepus > Choloepus didactylus. The sequence goes on along the minus strand of NC_051307.1, from coordinate 211,638,337 downwards.
CCCAAGATTCCATCCAGCTCGGAAACAAAGCTGATGTGAATGGGCCCCGGAGGCAGCCCGAACATACCAGGGGTCATCCCCTTCCAAGGAGGCAACGCCCTCCAAGCAGTCCATAACCGTATTATAGCAAGCTGAAGCTACATTAGCCAACCAGCTGGGCTCCCCACAGTGGCGCCGCTTTTAAATGTCCTTTCCATGTGCAAATCCCTCCAGCATGATCTTTGAGACTATTATTTAACAAACACTCACATGGCATTCACTATGTGCCATTATTCCAAGCACTTTACAGAGCGTTTACTTGTTTAATCTTCATAACAACCTTTTGAGGAGGTAGTTATTATCCCCACTTTAGTGATAACGAAACCGAGGCACACAAGTTTCACAGCAGTTAGTCAGTGGCAAGTGGGATTTGAGCAGAAAATCTTTGCTCTTAACCATGCCACAAACCACCTCTCACAGTTGTGTGCTACCTTGTTACAAATGGCCCAGGACTTGTTAAATTCTTACAAAGCATGCTACTATGCTACCTTTTAAAGGCTCTCTGGGTCTGGACTACATTACCCAAAAGACACGTGGGCATTTGCTAGGCAGCTAAGGAAAGAGCAGAACTCAGAGCTATTTGTACATTATTTTGGTGCGGGTGGGACAAGGGGAGAGGAAGGAAAGGGGCAGAGCAAAGCAGTGACCCACAACTCTGGGAGCTCTGCCTGGTGACCCAATGTCACGGGAACATGCACCCTGCCTGCCGTGAGCCACTGCCCTGGCCCAAGCAACTTAAGTCAACATTAAGGTCAGACCACATGCTCTGAAAATGAAAGAATTCCTTTCTTTAAACCAAAATAGACTGCCCAAATTTTCTAGGCAGACTTGATTGCTATTCTTGTGCCAGGAGACCCCTTTTTCTCCAAACTGGCTGAGCTGCCCAGTGTCAGAAAGGTTTTTGGAAAAACAAGTAAATAAAACCAACAGCTTCTGGCAGACAACTAGGATTAAATATGCTAAGGCCTCATTGTGAACTATCCAGGAGACAACAAGAAATTTAAGAAAAATCTTCAACTTTGAGAGAGCGCCTAAGATGGGCCCACCTTACAATGAATCACAAATGTGTGTCAACAGCCAGAGTAGCCTTTTGGTGAATTCTAGGCAGAAAAGCCACAGACCTCTGGCAGCTGTTTGACCATCTCATGCCTCAGAGCTGGGTGCCTGTACATAATCTTAAGGATACCCACAATGCATGTTGTTAGGAGTTATCCAAAGTATACAAAACCCTGTATCGGTTAACTGATACTTCCCTGATAACAGAGTAAAATGTTACCCATTAGGGAGCAAGAAATTTCCCAAAACACACCAATGAAGACAGAGTCATTCCCCCAGCAGATTCTCCTCCAGGCGTGACCTCCAACTCATGGGACCTGATCACAACCTAGAGCATTAATCCTGTCACTTCTAGAGGCCCTGAGATACCTGCTTTGTCCAAGGCTGGGCCACCCATACCCAACCCAGACTTGAAAAAACCTAGTGATACCGGGGCCCTGAGGGGAGGGAGAAGGGCTGTATTCTATTCATCTGTCTGACACCGTAAGGCAGATGAGCTAAGGCACAAGCTCAAATGCTCAACAGCTGGGCAGACCTGGCTTCTAGTCATCATTTACAAAGTGGGTGACTTCTGCAAGTTACTTCACTCCTATGAACCTCAGTTTCCCCATCTTTAAATAGGAAATAATAGTAATAATAATAATGGCTAGTCTGTCTTTGTTGGTGTTTCCTTAATGGGTAAAATTTTACTCTGTAAACAGGGATGGTATCACCGAACTAATACAGAGTTTTTGTATACTTTGGATAACTCCCAACAATATACAATAATAGCAACCATTTTCTAAGCACTTTCCATGTCCCAAGGGACTGGGCTAAGTCCTTCGACCCTCCCAGAGACTTGCTGAAGCAGATCATTTAATAGATAAGGAAACCGAGACTCAGGAAGGACATAACTGCTAACAGTGATCACCTTGAGTATTCAACAGGGTGATCAATGAAGCACACCTGGCACAGTGCCCAGGTGCAACTACCAGGTGCACCAAAACTGGCGTTATCCCCCTGGTCAGCACAGCATAATGTAACCTGAGCCATAAATGCGTGAAGTCCAAGTTGGATGTGACTTTAAGGGACCGGGGCAGAGGTCAGAGGCCTCAGGCATTACCCCCACAGGAGTGCTGGCACTTGGCAAGTGTCCCTTAGTCTCCAGAGGCTGGAAAACCTGTTTGCTGTGAAATCTTTCTGGAGAGCAACTGGGCAGCCAATGACAAGAATCATAAATGTGGTCACACCCTTTAACCCAGGAATGCCACTTTGGTGAATATGGTCCAAGAAGTTATTAAATAGGGAAAAAATAAACAAAACTATGTAACTTGTGGTGGGAAGAGGTCCACAGCAAGAAGCTGCCAACAGCCCACAGGCCCATCGCGGAGGAAGGGCAGGCTGCCCCTGGAATGTCAGGACAATGGGATATGCTGTGGCCTGGGTGGGTTCAGGAATGAAAATCATGAAGACCAAACAGAAAATGTAAGGGACCAGACAAAATCTGGAATGAGGCCCACAAGCCTGGGGCACCAACATGAAGCTGTGTCTGTAAACTTGCTGGTGAATTAGAGGACCAGGACTTTCTGGTGCTATGGTTTTAGTTTTCCTTATTTAAGAGATTTCATGTCATGTTGGATACTTCTGGTTTAACTTGAAGTTTCTTTGTTCAGTTAATTAAATAAATACACATTTTTTTAAACAAAGAGGAATGAGCTCTACCAGACCTTGGGATCTCTCAGGGGGAATCCTCCTGAAAAGGAAGAATTCCAGGAGAATTCTAAGGTTCTCCCTCTCCAGCGCAGGAGATGGGCCCCCCAAAAAAGAAGACCACAGCACCCCACATGGCTTCCCTCTGCAGAGAAGCTACCGTTGAAGGAAGAGGCTGCTGGGAGACCAGTTGGGCCGGTAGTAGCCACCGAGGCCCAGGAAGCAGTCCTACCTGCCAGAACAGGTGTGGGGGAAGGCAAGGGCAAGGCTCAGAGGAGGCTCAGCCTAAAGGCAACCTCTTTTTCTACTGCAGAAAGTCCCAGCAGCCACACCCACCTCCCTTTCTTTCTGTTACTGGGTTCACTATGGCCTGGTTTCCTCAGGAAGAGACCCCAGACCCAAGCCTGGGCCAGCCCTTCCTGGCAAGGCACTCACCTGGCAGAAATCGCCCAGTACAGTGTACATGCACACACACACTCTGCACACATACACACATGCTCTGTGTACACACACACACTCTGCACACATACACACATGCTCTGTGTACACACACATTCTCTGCACACATACACATACCCCACACCCCTTTCCCCTGCCATCAAAGCCCACATCCTCAGCAGCCTGTGGCCCTCCTGTAAGCCCTCAACTTCACCAGATCATGGGGAGAGCTCACCCCCATTACTCCTCTCCAGCCCAGTTGGGAGAGGAACCCAGACACCAACCCCTCCCTCCTCTCAGGAAGACCCTGGTGCGCTGAAGGCAGCGAGAGGAAAGCAAAAGCCTCTTTCTAATTGTCACCTACTTCCTTCAATTCTCAGCTGCACCCTGGCTACTTGGATGACCTGAGCAAGTGAATTAACCCTTTGGATCCCCTTATCTGTAAATCGGGTCTAACGACTACCAGGCTCCCCGGGCACAGAACGGGCACTAGTTTGGGCTCTGTACACGGCTGCAGTTACTATTACCACCATCTCTAAATTATAACCTCAGCGGCGGAGAGCAGACTCACTCTGCCGCGCGGAGCCAGAGAAGAGGGAGCGAGAAAGGACACACCCCCGCGGGGCCCCTTCCAACCGCGCGGCCCACACCCATTCCGGCGACTGCGGGGGAGGGTACCGGGTCCCGCTCTCCACCTGGGCAGGGACGCCCCAGGGGCAGAGAACAGTCTCTCCCCAAGTCAGCCCGCCCGACCTCCGGGCCAACGCCCATTTCGCCGCCGCCGCCGCGCGCTCCCGCCTGGGCGCAGCGGGGCGAGAACTCTCCCGAGTATCGGATTAGGGCCCCGCCCCCGGGGATGGTAGACAAGAGGTTTTCAGTCTCCCAGTTCCCACAGGGACACCCCAAAAGAAGATAAATGCCACATCCCCACCTCTCCTCCTGCAGCCCCAACCCAAGTTCTCAACCCACAGCCAGCCCCGGGCGCACGGCCGAGCGCAAGGCGGGGAGCGGTCACACGAGGTCCCAGCCCTGGGGACGGCACCGAGAAGAGGCCCAGGTCCCCTACCTCCCCACCCTCTCGGGGACGACTCCCTTTCGCCTCCACGCCTCCATCCAGCCCACGGCTTCTGGGCGTGGCGGGGGCTACTTCAGGGAGCCCCCGCCTCCCGCCGGGGCGCACGCACGGGGGACGGATGGTACACGGGGCTGGCGACTGGGCCCGGCCCGAACACTCACCGATGGACACGAGCTTGATGTTCTCAAGGTCCAGGAACTCGAGCGCCACGGAAACGTTCTCGAGCTGCATTTGGCGGAAAGTGGGCCGCTGGTGGTATTTGCGGTACATGCGCTTCTGGCTGAGTACCTCCAGCAGGGCGATGAGCCGCAGCCCGTCGCTCAGGTCCGTCTGCAGGTTCCCGATGCGTTTGTTCACGCACTTGAGGTGCTCATTGCACCAGCGCGTGAACGTGTTCTGCTGGATCTTCTTCCACGGCGCGTCCTCCGCCAGATCCTTCTCTGTTACCGGCATTCTGGCGGCTGGGGAGCGCACGGGACTAGGGTTGGAAGGCCCAGGAGCCGAGGAAGCACGAGCCGAAGCCGGAGCGGGAGTGGGGTTCGAACTCGCTGCTGCTGGAGCTGCGGCCAGGACTGCTCTGCGGCCGCCAGCCCCTGACCGCGCGAGGCGGCTGGCCCCGCGCCTGCGCGGTGAGCCGCCCCGCCTCCGAAGCCCCGCCCCATCCCGGCCCTCCGGCAGGAGTTCCCGGGCCGCGCTCGCCCCCTGCTGCCCGGAGCCGTCACTGCGCCTCGTGTGGTCTGAGTGATACCAAGACCCCGCGTTCCGAGCTCACGGCCCTGGCAAGGAGGAAGCCGGGCTGGGGTCTTCAGGCTCCCTTCGGAGAAGGGCACCCGGTCCGGAGTGAGAGGGCGTGCGGAGGCAGGGGGCTGGATAGAATGGGTGGAAACAGCGGCGTGGGTCATGGAGAAGGGGTCCGTGGGGCGGGATTCATCACCAGCTGTAGGTTCAATAAGGGTTTTTATTGAGCTTCTGCCGTGTCAGGCACTGTGTCAGGCACTGGAGGGATACCGTGAAGGAAACAGATATTTTATTCATATTAATTATAACTAAATTATAACATTATCAATAGCTAGCATTTATTGAGTGCCTACTGTGTGCCAGCCCCCTTAGTGTCTGGGAACCGGTAGGAAATAAGACAGACTTACTCCCTAACCTCAAGAACTTCATAACCTAGTAGAAGAGAAAAATACAAATCAGTCATAAACAGCTCAGTAGTAGTTGTAGAAATTGGTAATAATGGTTGACAAGTATTAGTTGACAATTTCTGCTGTAACAAATTACCAGAAATTTGGTGGCTGAAAAAAGCATGAATTAGGTAGAAGTCCCACATATGTCTCACTGGGGCTAAAATCAAGGTATTGGCAGTGCCCATTCCTTTCTGGAGGCTCTAGATTTCCTTGTCTTTTCCAGTTTCCAGAGGCCACCCACATTCTTTGGCCAAAGGCCCCCCTTCTTCCATTTTCAAAGCCAGCAACCTCAGGCTGAGTCGTTCTAACCTGCCATCTCTCTGGTTCTCCATAGTCATCTTCCTTTAAGGATCCTGTGATCACATTGCCCCCCTCATCCATAATCCAGGGTAATCTCCCTATTTTAAAGTCAGCTGATTAGCAGCCTCAATCCTGTCTGCAATCTTAATTCCCCTTTGCCAGGGGTAACATATTCATGGGTTCTGGGGATTAGGACACAGACATCCTTGGGGGTCATTATTCTGCCTCCCAAACCACAAATTGAGCACCTACTGTGTACTCATTCAGGCCTCTGCTTTCTGGAGCCTGAATAACCACAAGAGCCACAGCTAGCATTTGTTGAGCATCTGCTCTGCACCTGCTCCAAGTGCTGTGCTACGCAATTTCCCTGCTATTGGCTCCATCTAACAAGAATAAACTGAGTAGCTAAATGACACAGCTGCACAGCACAGTCAGAACTAACAACCAGGCCTGTAAAACTTGCAAGATTCTGCTTAATGTGGGAGGGGAGGAGAGAGGCACAGTGTGCCCCGGGGCCAGGCTAGGGGGAGAGGGTTAGTTCAGGCAGGCTCCCTGGAGGAAGAGGGGTTGGGCAGGATGGAGGTCAAGGGCTTCCTTCCCTGGGGGGTGCCCAGGAAAGGACAGCAGATTTGGGCAGTATTCTCTAACAGATCATCTACAAAACCAAAGTGCTGTGTTCAGACCGATTGCCTCCCTCACTAGCAATGCTCACAAGAGCCTGAGGGAAAGAGTGTATTACCGGGTCCTGGCCATAGCAGGGGTTCAATAAACATTAGAATGTTCATTGCCCTCTTTAGTGATTAGGTGAAGAGATTTACTGGAGGTGGCTGGTAAGGGCTAGACAAAGTGGGACTTGAACCTGAGTCTAATTCCAAAGGCTGTACTCTGCCTGAGGACCCTCGTGCTGCCGTTCACCCCAGCCTTGTGTTTGCCTTTGTCCACAAGATAGTACAGCTGAGCAGTGGAGTCATAAGAGGCAGGGTTGCTAACCTTTGCCTCCTTCTTGTCCAAGGCTCCCAGTTCCTCATGCTTTCCTCCACCCAAATACGTCCATCAAAACTTATCGGCCAGGGCCTCACTCCCTCTGGGACCTCTTCCCTGCTAGGTGAGACTGGAGCTGATGTGATCAACTCATCCCAGTCTCTGGCTGCTAATGTGCTAAGGTTCCCCTTTCTTATAAGATATTTTTATTTTCCCCAGATCTTGACTCAAATATGTAAGAAAGTCCTGTATGTAAATATCCAGTGATATTTACTCCTAGGAGTTTTTGATAAATGAGAAACTACGTGTACAGCATTTAGCATACAAGTATCTGCTGAGGGAGCTGCTGTTATTATTATTGTGATTATACCTTTGTGAGTGAACATCCAAAGAGCGCAGTCTAAATGTTCCAGACTTATAAGCCCGCTTCCAATAGAGAACAGGGATGGACAACTAGGCGTTCGAAGGGAATCTGTGTGCTCCCCAGTTGCACACCCACCTCCCCCACCAGGGCAGGGGCCTTCTCTGTTGTAATTTTACACCAATGTCCACACCCTGCCAGAAAGAAAAAGCAAAATAATGAGAATATTTGCTTTGCCTCTACCTCCTAGAGGAAGAGTAGCCGGTTCTCTCAGCAACTCCCTGGAGAGGTTGGAGGACCCACCCACCCCACCCCCAGTCCCCAGCTGCCAAGGTTCTGGGACCACCTGGTGGGGTGCCGAGAGGAAGCCCACTCTGGCAAGAAGGGGGAGGAGGGGTGACGGGAGAGCAGGCCTTCCCTGCGTGGGGTGGCAGAGGCCCTGGCATTTTGAAGGCCCGAGAGGCCCCCCCCAGCCAGCCCTGCCCTGAGATGAGGAGCAGGCTGCCAATGGGCCCGCTCCTGGGAGGAGGCACCCACCTTCCCCCCCACCCTCAGGTAGGGTCCAGATTGGGCAGAGCAGTGTTCATGAAAGCCGCCCTCCAGTGGACTCACTTAATGGAGCCAAGTGATTTTTTTCTACATTCTCTCCTTTGATCCTCACAGCAACTGTGTAAAGTGGTCGCTTTCGAGTGCCGGGTACTGAGCTAAGACATGGGCCATCTTTGTTGATCATCTCAAGAGCACTGTGAACGTGGTACTGTTACTCTCACCTCGTGTTACAGATGGGGAAACTGAAGCTGCAAAAAATCAAGTCACTTGCTCAGGGGCCCATAGGTATCAAGAGTCTGAATTTGAGGCCTGGTCTCCCGAGTCCAGCTATGGATCATTCAACTCTTCAGCCCCTCACGGCTTGGGATCCCGACCGCCGGAAGCACAGCTTCCCTGGTGATTGCAAAGGAACGCAGGCGAGGCTGCCATTCCCTCCACATCTGTGTGTCATTCACTCGTTCACTCGGCAGGCAGCGGTGGGCAGAGTGCGCCTGCGAAGGGGCTTGACTTCCTCCCACTGGGCTCTCCCAGCCTGAGGTGGAACCGACAGCCAGAGCAAGCCTCACACCCACCCCAGTCTTGCTAGAATCACAAAAAATTAATTTGCAAATGACTGGGCCCTCTTCTTCCACCCAGTCTGGCCTTGGCTTCTTTGAAAGGTCTAGGTATGCATTTGTTTTGGTTGTTTGGTTGGGGTTGTTTTTGTTTGTTTTGGGTTGTTGTTGTTGTTTAACCACAGACAAATGCCACAAAGCACTTTCCTGCTAAATCTAATCAAGTCCAGCCATCCACCCACCGCTCACCTGGCAAACCCAGGCCACTCGCCAACTGGAACGGAATCTCCCCTTTGTGGACGGCTTTATTGCTGACAAAGCCCTTTTCCATCCTTATCTCATTTATTACCCTGAGGGCCCCACAAGCCAGGGTTAGTATCATTATTCTCAGAGCTCCCAAGGACAGGGAGCTCTGTCCTTTATCTTCATCTCTAGGGTCTACAAAGAGTGGAGGCTCTGGTGACTACTGGCTGAACTCCCACAGTGAGCTCAGGGAGGTTAAGTGACTCACTCAGCTGACTCTTCTGACTCCATAAAGTGCATCCAAGGATGTGCACTGCTGCATTGCTTACAACAACCTAAACGTCCTGTACCAGTGGATCGATTAGATGCACCACAGCCTTGCTACTCAAAGTACAGTTCCACCAGCAGCATCGGCATCGCATGGGAGCTTGTTAGACATGCAGAATCTCAGACACCACGTCAGTTCAACAAGATTCCTGGAAGACCTGCGTGCTCGTTAAAGTTTGGTAAGTTCTGCACTATGGTACTTCCATCAGATGGACTAACTGCCTTAGTACTTTCTAAAAGAATGTGATGTACTGATGTGAGAAAAAATCTCAGAATTTATTGTTGAGTGGGAAAAAGAAAAGCAAGTTATAGACAAACATGAGTTAGTATGATCCCACTGTGTACACGTTTGGAAAATTAAAATAATGCTAATATATGTTAATATATGCACAGAGCTGGATTAAGTAGCCGATCAGCCTGGTGGCTTCCTAGGGTGCCAGTTTAGAAGTAGGGAGCCAAGACAGTGTGGAATGAATCAGAAACATGGTGCTAAGTAACTCAGGTTTCCACACCAGACAGACCTGGCATTAACAGGGCATAGAGGAAAATAGCACCCCTGGGGAGAATTAAAACACTAAACACCCCAGCACTAGGTGCATTTCTTGGCTGTGTCACCAAGCCAGAGCTCAGCTGAGTTACAGTCTCCTGGAACTTGGGTCATATCGGCTTAGCCCTTGGTCAGGGCTGTGTGCTGCCCCCAAGGCTTAGAGATTTGTTAGAGCTTCACTTGACTTCTATGCCCTTTAATACAGCTCCCAAGAAGCTGACTGGCTTGGTCAACTACACCTGCAGGACAATTCCAAATACATTAAAAGGTTAGGTCACATTCCTCACTTGTAATAAATCCTTTATTTTGAAAAAGGAAAAGGAATGCTATTTTTTATTTAACAGAAAATCAGTTTCCCACATCCTGCCTAAATAAATTTTGAGTAGCTCTTTTTGAAATATCAGGCTGAGGGGATGCCAAATTATTAGCCTGCCCAGGGCACCTATACGTTTCAGTCTGGTGCTATACGTGGATAAGAAAAACATAAGCCCTGGAAGGGGTCAGAGCAAACAGCTAACCAGGGCAATCATCAGGAGGTGAAATTTTAAGACCTTTTACTTTCTACTTTGAAGGATTTTCTACCTTAAATATTTCTCTAATGTTTTGAAAACATACACTGCTGCTGATGGGAATGTAAAATGATACAAACACCGGAAAATAGTTCCTTAAAAACTTAAACATATACCTACCATATGATCCAAACATTCCACTGCCAGGTATTTACCCGAGGGAAATAAAGGCATGCGTCTATAAAAAGACTTGTACATGAATGTTGACACTTGCTTTATTCATGATAGCGCGAAACTGGAAACTATCCAAATGTCCATTAACACAAGAATGGATTAACAAATTGCAGTATATTCACACAATGGAATAGTACTCGGGGATAAGAAGCAATGAACTATTGATAAATGCAACAACACGGGTGACTCTCAAAATAATTATGCTAAGTGAAAGGAGCCAGATGAAAAAAGAATACACACTGTATGATTCCATTTATATAAAATTCTAGAAAATGCAAACTAATCTACAGAGACAGAAATGCAGATCAGTGATTGCCTGGGGACATAGGGGATTTCAAAAGAGTGCAAGGAAACTTTTGGGGGTGATGAATGTATTCACTATTTTGATTGTAGTGATGGTTTCATGGATATATATGTGGTTGTGTGTGTGTGTGTGTGTGTCAAAATTTATCAAATCGTTTGCTTTAACTATGTGCAGTTTATTGTTTGTCAATTATACATAAAATATTTTAAAGAAAATTCTGTATTACTTTTATGGGCAGAAAAGGGCAATGAGGATAAATTCAAAGGCACACCCACATAAAAATGTGTGCTCACTCACTACGTACCATTTTTGTCTTCTAAATCTTCTTAGTCTCCCCTGCCCATCATTGCAGAGCACAGCTGCTCCAATGTGCTCTTTTATTCAACTTATTGAAGCTTATGTTCCTTTCTCTTCCCCTCGTACACTGCCAAGAACGAATTAAGTGGGATCCTGCTGAAATGGAGTCAGATAAGGTTTTCTCAACACTGTTGCTCTGAGATGGCCCAGCTTCTCTCTGCAGAGGTTACAGGCTGCGAGGAATGTGATGACATATTTACTTTGGAGCAGACTTTGGTCGGTAAATATACTTTCAGCTCAAACCAGAGTCAGCCCATGATCCAAGACTGCCCTTCCGAAATAGCTGGAGGTCCATCCCCCTCCAGGTGTTCTGGATCCATGTTTAATAACGACGGGAGGGAAGGCATAGGGTCAACACGGAGCATTTTTCCTGGGTTTCCCTAGAGGATAGATTGGAAAAGTTCTTGGCTACAGAAACTCATTGACGGGTAACAAGAGAACAACTCAAACATGATTGACCAAAATGCCAAAGCTTAAACAGCTCTCGGAGGGTCCCCTGTTCTCCGAGCGTGAGGTCTGATTTTTCCTCTGCACCTCTGTTGGCTTAAAGGGTTGACAAATTGTATGGTCCCACATTGGTTAGGACCAGAGGGGGTCCACTGGTCCCAACACCTACCTCATGCGGCCAATGTGAGGTACTTACAAGAAAATGTAGGTAGAGAACTGGGTGCTAGGCTGGGCATACAGCAGGCAACCAGGAAGTGATAGCTGTCTTCACTGAAGTCATTGTCATCCAGAAAGGTCTTTGTCCAAAGCCATTTCTAATTTGATCCTACTGAGTCACACTCACAAATATCCACATGGCTCATCCCCTCACTTCTTCATATCTGCACTCAAATGTCCCCCTTCACTGACCACCCCATAGACATAGAAACTCTCCCACCCTATCCTTGGCAAGCCCCCTCTCTCCTTCCTGACTTATTTTCTCTTTGGCACAAATGTACAGTGTATCATTTTTATGCACTCTGCAACTTATTTGTCTTGTTTATATTCTGTCTTCCTAAATAGCTCCATGAACACACCACTGCCTAGAACATGCGTGGCATACAGCAGGTGCTCAGTACATATTTGATGTCGAATAAATGAATGAATGAGCTCTTGTCTTGGGGTTTTGGATTGGAGTTCAGGCTCTGCTTCTCTTTAGTCTTGTGGCATTAATCAAGTGGTTCAACCTCCGGAAGCCTCGTTTTCCTCCGCGATTGAAAAAGGACGATCACATCTGTGCTCCTGCCAAGACCCTGCATGGGAAAGAACGCTTCCCAAAATGTACAGACAGTTCCTGGGCTCCAGACCCTGGGGGGTGAAGACATGCATCAGAAAGGCCCTGCCCTCCAGGAACCTGCAACCTTGCCAAGGAGACAGAGATGACAACAACATTCCCAACCTAATTGGGTAACAACTTCAATCTATAGCAACCATTTATCAAGCTGAGCTCTTTGCATTGTCTCATGGAACCCTGTGAGTTAGGGATCACAACCAGCCCCATTTTACGGACAAGGAAACTGCAGCAAGATGTTAAGAAACAAGGACTTGCATTGCCAATAGTGAACACTGCAGTGGGGACGTGAACTTGGTCAGCATAGCTCTGAGCTTGTGCTCTTTAATAACTGTACAAATCTTAACTGCACTATTGTATTTTTCAGTTCTAGAATTTCCATTTGATTCTTTTTCTATAGTCTCCAATTTTCTACTGAAATTCTGCTGACAAGATAGTCACCTACTTTTCAGAATCATTAATCACCTCACCTCACAGCCTGAGGTTTTATCAAGGAAACACCACATAATGGGTCCTGAACTCCAAATTTTGTTCCCTTAGACATCAAGACTACAAGTGCTCGGTCAGATTTCAGCCTTCAGCTGCTGCAGATGCCTTAAGGGGAAAAGCAACTCGACATTCCAGGATGTCTCTCGGGGTCCTTTTCGGTGTCTCAAGGGAAGGCTTGATCTGATACCAGCCAGCCGACGTGGGGAGAAGCAGGAGTCATTCCCCACCCCACACTGCTCTTCTGCCAACTTGGAGAAAGTCTTCAAAGTTAAAAAGCAAAAAGTGAAGTTAGGCTGGTAAAATTGCAGTTGTGTTATTTATTTACTTATTTTGGGCTCATTTCCCCTATTTCATTCCAAGAAATGCAAAGCAATATAATTTTTAAGGACATGAATTTTTTGGATAATAATAAAAGCTGCCATTTTTTGACTCATCAAAAGGGCTTACTGTTTTCCAGAGGCAACAGCCTGTTCTCCCCTTTTCCCATAATGTCGACACCCCTTTTCAATATGAAAAAGTGAGGGTGGTCACTGCCTAGACATCCCTGAAGACCAGGAAAGAGATTAAACTAGAGCAAGGGGTAGCAACAGACAAGATAGAATTTAACAAAGGGTTATGAATACTTAATCTCAATGTAATTTTCTATTTCTTAGTTGCTAGATTATTAGAATAGCTAGAAGGAAAGAACTGAAACTGTGGAACTGTAACCCATAACATACTTTGAAATCTGCTCTCTAACTACTTGATAAGTTGTACATGGAAATTATCACTTCTGTGTAAATATGTTGTATTCCACAATTTAAAAAGAAAAAAAAGGCTTACTGTTCTAAGCATTTTACATGTAAGCATTTCACTTAGTCCTCAGAGCAAGCCTGAGTGCTGTCTCCACTGTCCTGGCTGAAGGAATCAAGGCCCAGAGAAGTGAAGACATTGGCCCAAAGACTCACAGCTTGTCCAGCATGGAGCAGAGGTACAAACCAACTCCCAGACCCTCTTCTTTATGACCTAAGAGCAGGACGTGTGTATAAAGAATCAAAGCACCCAGATTTGAGGGGCAGGAAAGCAAGAGAAAAACTCCTGACAGCAAATGGAAAGTGGTGAGGAGGAGCAGAGTTTTGTTTAGGGGAAAGAAAAGAGTTCTGAGTTCTGAGTTCTGTTTGGTAGGCCCCAGCTTTGAGGGCAGGTAATTTAATCTCTCAAGCCTCAGTGTCTACATCTGTAAAATGGGACTGATAGAAGCACTTACCACCATGCCCACCTTGGGCTATTCCTGGGACTCTAGCTCTCAGCCCTCTTTCCTGTGTCTCTGGGGGAGGTGTGGGTCAGTGAGGGGGATGTAAAACAGGGATTCAGCCCCCTGGGCCAGGTGCACGCCCCTACCATGAGTGGCAGCTCATCCTTCTCTTAAAGGAATCTAGACTTGGATGCCAAGCCCTGCAGAGCGGGGAGAATGGAGAGGGCACTTTCCCATGCCCTTCCCAAGGAAGAATCTCCTGCAAGTCCCCGTGGCCCTACAGGGCAGCAGGGCACTTATTGTGCCATCACCCCAAAACATAAAGTGCTCAGGGGGTGCCAGAGCCCAGCTGCACATTCAGCTAATCAGTCAACATGTGCCCATTGAGCATTGTCTATCATCAGGATTCTCCTGTCACCAGTGACAGAAATCCAGCGAGCACTCCAAACGCGTAAAGGGGAATTGAAGGGTCTCTATAGCCAGAGTCCAAGGGGCAATTCAAGGGCACAAGTGACATCATCAAGATCTGCCTCACTTGTCTTGGGCTCTCCCTTCCCTTCCCAACATAGTGGCAAAGATTCCCAGCAGCCGTTCCAGGCTGACCTCCTAAGCAGTCCCAGCAAGGAGACAGCACCTGTTTTCCAGAACTTCCAGCAAAAGTCCAGTGCTGATGCTCTTGGACTCTGGTGGTGCTGCACCCATGGAACCAATCCCACAGGCATTACGACGTGGACCTGTGTTTAGCCAGGCCTGGATCATTCACTCGCCACGATGTGCGTGGCAGCCACCAAGGTGCTGATGTGGTGAGTCGTAAGCGACACTGAGCCTGCACTCTGCACCAGATGCTGTTCCAAGTGTAGTAGGTGTATTTAAACCCCACCACCCTGGGTAAGCACCGTTTCATATCCCTGTTGGGCAGGTGAGGAAACTGGGGCACAGAGAGACCAAGTTGCTGGCCCAAGGCCACACTGCTGGGAGATACAAGGCTGAGCCTCAAACCCACGGACTCATAACTCCAGAGCCTGCACCCTCACCACTGCACCACACTGCTCCTAACCTTTCTCCCTCAAACCCTGGCCTCTGGCCAGACTGAATCACTTCCAGTTCCTCAAATGATTGAGCTTTCTCCCATCGCCTGGCTTTGTGCTAGCTGCTCCCTCTGTTTAGGATCCTTCCTTTTCTTCTGGTTAATTCCTACTCATCCTTCCAGCCTCCAATAAAGCAGCTCTCCCTGGGGAAGTCTTGCCTGGCCCTTCAGACTAGGCGGGAGACTTCTCTGTGCTCCCAGCCCCCAGGCATCCCCCAAGATGTGTTATAATTGCCTGTTGCTTGACGGTGTACCCTGCCAGGGTGTCAGCTCCATGAGGTCAACGTGTTCATTGTTTTTGCCTAGAAATATGCCTGTGACTGAACAGCTATAGGGTATAGTATGTTCCCATGGTTATGTCAGTTTCCTATGGCTGCTGTAACCAATTACAACAAACTTAGTGGCTTAAAGCAATACAGATTTATGCTCTTACAGACCTGCAGGCCAGAAGTCTAAAATCAAAGCATCAGCAGAGCTACATTCCTTTTGGAGGTTCCAGGGTAGAATTTGTTTCCCTTCCTTTCCCAGCTTCTAGAGACTGCCTGCATCCCTTGGCTCGGGACCCTTCCTACATTTTGAAAGCTGGCAGTGTAGCATCTTCAAACCTCTTTTTCTCTGCCCCTCTGCTTCATCCTCACATTATCTTCTGCCACTGACTCACCCTGCATCCCTCTCACAGGGATACTTGGGATTACACCAGGCCCACCTGGATAATCAGGGATAAGTGCCCCATCTCAAGATCCTTAACTTAATTCCATCTGCAATGGAGGATATTCCTCAGGCCTCCCTAGCGGTTAGATGTGTGCGCTCCCTGTGCTTGGCACTCAGGGTCCAGGCAGTGAGAGACACAGCGGGGTGAGGACCTGCAAGCAGTCCACGCTGGCCAGAGGGTGGGGTCCTGGGAGGAGGCGCTTGGCTTCCCGCCCCAACTCCGGGCCAGTATGTGCATCTGTGAAATGGAGATAGAGGTACCTACCTCACAGGGCTGGCTGTGGGATGGCTGAAACGAGTCAACCTGTGAAGTGCCAGGCTCAGAGGAAGCACTCAATAAATGTTGGCAATTAGATATTGTCTTAGTCTGGTTTTCCCACAAGCAGACCCCAAGTCAAGGATTCAAGTGTAAGTCACCTATTTGGGTAGATACTCCAGTGAATACTACTGGAGGAGGTGGGAGGGAGACAGGACAGAGAGGGAAGCCCATAAAGGGTGTGTCCGTCCACAGGTGGTCTCTGTGGCACCCGAGCCCGGTCCCCTGTGGACTCCTGAGAGCCCGTGTAGAGTGTACACCCTGACCCGTGTAGAGTGTACACCCCAAGGCACTCAAAGAGCAAGGGGTCTGGGGGATGAGGAGTCATTAATCCACAGTCCTCCTGGCCCACTGCGCGCACAGGCAGAGCAGGCTCCCATCGGCAGGGAAAATTCTCAGGAAAAGGGATGCAGCTGTTGGCAGCTGGAAGTCTGTGTGCACAGAAGTGGCCAAGGCTCAGGATATGGTCTCCGCTACAGACAGTGTACAAGGATCCCCGCCTGGAGCCTCCATCCTCGGGACCAGCATCTGTGACTATAAACAAAGTGGCATCCCCAGAAGAATGAGGCTCCTCCAGGCTCGGAAGCCAGGAAGGCCAGCACCGAAGCCTGGAGCCTTCTGGGCCCTCAGAGCAGTTGGGAGAGGCTCTTTCCCAATTCTGTTTCCTTTCTCCAAAATGTAAGTGTTGTCCAGGACAGGCCAGAGTGGAGACGCTAACAGACCTCAGCGGTCAGGGGAGGCCCTGGCTGCGGGGGTCTGGAAGGCCGGCTCAGCAGCCCAGGGCCCCGAGGCAGGTGGGAAAACAGTGGCTGTGCGTAAATTCCTGACTGGGGCTGAGGAGCTGGGAACACCAGTCACATCCTTGCCTTGTCCAGGGAGACAGAGGGGGTTTGAAAGGCCCAGCTGGGTGAAACGGCGGAGGGCTGGAAGGAGACGACCTTTTGGAAGAACGCAGGCCGTGAGACTGTGTGGCCCTGGGAGGAGGGCAGGGATGTTGTGGCTTTCTGAGAGTATGGGGCAGGAACAATGCTCAGATTCTGGGGTTGGACACACAAACAAAAGGGGGAGAAGTCCTGAGGGACAGGGAAAAGCCAGCTACTCTACAGCAGCTGGAACTTGAAGCCTTCCCTCCATTTCCCCCCAGAGGAGGGAGATGAAGGCTGTTTCCCATTTCAGGGAACATACAGATACCTCACAGCAGGGGTCTGGGGCCCACGAGAACAGAGCTGGTTTGGGCATCAGGCCAGAGCTCTGAGACTCTGCCCCCCACCCTCCCTGCACTCCCATAATCTTCCCATTCCTCTCTCTGCTCTAAACCCTGGAGGAGCCCAGCTGACAGAATGGGGCTAGCAGCTTGAAGCCAGGGATTCGGGCAGAACTTGAACTCATTTGAAGTTCCCAAAAGAGGCCTTTTGTGAGGTGCTGCTCCAACCCTGGGACCCTTCAGTAATTTGCAGACATATCCTCATCCATCCCCCAGCAGCAGAGGAGATTCACTGTTACCTGCTGATCATTCTGACACAGGACAGACTGCCTCAGTTCCCGTCCCAGCTCTGCCACTCACCAGCTGTGTGAGTTTTGGAAAGTTACCTAACCACCCTAGAGCTGTCATGGGGATCAAACAGGTTAATTCATGTAAAACACTCAGCACAGTGCCTGGCACATGGGAAACAATCGATCAGTCTATGTAACATGTGGTAGCTCATCAACTCTGATAACAACCCAAACTGTGTTGCTTGCCGAGCACCCTGGTGGTCCCCTTGAGAGCACCATCTCACTATGATGGATTATAACTGCCTGGTAACTTTTCAGACCCTCCCCCAGAAGTTCCCTGAGCCAGGAACTCTGACTTGTTCACTGTTGTTCCAGCACAGCACATGGCTCTACAAATGGTGAAAGAAAGTATCCCTGTTTCCAGACCAGGAAGCTGTGGGTAGCAGATTTCAGGGGAGTATTCATGGTCCCCATACGGAGTGCCGTGCCTGCCATTCTGCTCCATCTGCAATGCTGCAGCATCTTCTGTGTGTCCTGCTTGGGGCTGGGCACTGGGGAGAGACACAAAAAGCAGATGACCATTTGGCCCTGTCCTTGAGGAGCTCACAGTCCCCCACGGAGGATAAATCCACAGATGTCTATAATATCCCACTCATTAAGCACAGCGGCACACCTCTGTTTCAGCCTTGCATCCTTATGGCCTGGCCTGCAGTCAGTGGTCATAAATATACATTGGATCAATGAATGAAATAAGACAAGAAGGAAGTCATCCGAGCTGATAGTGGAATAGTGTTGAGCTGTGACTTTATGCTGGGCCCCGAGCAGAGAGCACCGCAGTCTCACTGGAGGCTTCCAGTGCCCTATTAAGTAGGGACTGCTACTATTCCTGCTACACAGACAAGGAGAATGGGGCCCTGGGAGGTGAAGTGATGTGCCCAAGGTCACATTCCTGGGGAGAGGCAAGGCTGTGGCTGGGATTAAATATGGGCCATGCCCCAAGGAAAGGGAGGTGGTGGGATTTGAAATTGGTGTGGAGATGGATGTAGTCATTCCAGGCAGAGGGAACAGCATGGACAAAGATGTGAAGGAAAGAAAAAGTAGTCAGGGACTATTGAGGGTTCACTCTCTTTTTCTTAAATGTCTTTTTCTTTTTATATTGTAGTAAAATATGAATAACTTAAATTTCAACACTTTGAGAGGATTCTCATTTGAGAGTAATGAGCAAGGAGATAATCTGAGGCTGGAGAAACAGCTTCAAGTGTCAGACAGAACACCTTGAGGTTCAAATCGCAGGCTCTGCAGGCAGGCACTCCTGGTCCCCAGCCTGCCTTTGCTATTGATGTGCTGTGTGACCCAGGGCGAGTGTCGCAGCCTCTCTCAGCCTCAGCATCTTCATTGTTAAAACAGAGTTGATAGTATCTCCCTCACAGGGCTACTGTGGGGATGAAATGAAACCATGACTGCCAACTGCTGGGCCTTTTCTTGTCCTTTGCCTTTGTGTCCCCTCCCTCCCCTAAGCCCCCCAAACCTGGCTAACTCCCACTTGGCTTGTTCATCATTTCTGCCACGAAGCTGCCCTCCACCCCCGGCTGGCTTAGTCCCCTCTTCTGTGTTCCTGCAATGCCCTGATATCTCAATGCACTACTACTAGGTTATTTCTGCATTAGACTGTACACTCCATGAAGAGGGGCCTGTGTAACAGGGCCACACAATAAATACTGGGTGAATAAAGGAACAAACACATGGATGGACGGATGGATGGATGGATGGATGGATGGATGAATGGATAGACAGACGGATGGACAGATGAATGGATGGATGGATGGATTAATGGATGGATGGATGGATGGATTAATGGACAGACAGATGGATGGACAATGGATGATGGACGGACAGCTATATGCCAGATTGAGGGGCGGCACTTCATCCTTCCAGGGTGTGAAAAATCCACAAGTGTGTGGCCTCAAGCCTGATAATTCAGGCCTTAGGAATCTGCATCCTGACCCAGCCCTGGGTGGGGTGTTTGCTCTACTCTTATTTTCACAGAGCAATTAACTACAAACACCTTCAAGCCAGACAGACAGATCCTAGAAAGACAAACAGCTCTTTGCTCCCTGACCAGGAAAAGAGTAACTGAGTCTCATCATCCACCTGTGGCATCCAAAGCCTCCGGGTTGTGTTCCTAGAAGCTTGCAACCCCATTTTTTAACATCTCTTTTATATATAACAAAACGTTATACCCACAAGACTTCCTTCCAGCTTACCTCAGTGATTTACAGTCTCCTAGGACCTTTTCTGCACTTTATCCTCCTGAAAGATAACTTCACCCAATTGAAATCATAATGTACTCTGCATTCAATGTTATTTTCATTTAGTGTATAACTTCTCCAAGATACCAGAGAACTATTTATTTATGGAACTGCTAATGGCTGTGGCCAGGCCCTTGCTACACAATAATGTAATTTACTTAACCATCCCTCACCATCGGACGATTGGGTGTTCACAGGATCTCACTTGTTCAAACAACCCTGCAGTTTGGTGCAGAACAGTGCAGCTCACAGGCTACCTTTGTGTAAAAAAGGTGGAGCAAAGTGTTTGTATATTTATATAAATTTGCTTGCCTGTGTGTAAAATACCTCACAAGAAAATGGTGGCATTGTTACTTTTGGGGATAGAGATGGGGAGGGGCTTTTCACTCTGTACTCTTTGGTGTATCTGAATTTTAAACCATGAAAATGGATTTGTTTTAAGGTAACTAAATTAACATTTGTAATACAAAGGTTTCCCCCTGTAGGTGGAGCTTAATTCCTGTCCTCCCCAACTTGAGGGTGGGCGGGACTTAGTGATTTGGTTCCAAAGAACACAGCGGGAAAGGGTAAACCTTACCCACGGCTGCAGGCTGACAGCGTCAGTGAGTGTGTGGACTTCCCATACCTCCTGGTCAGATGGGATGTGACGGCCGTGTAACTCCATGGGAGTCTTTCTAAAAACCCACAGCCTGGTCTAATCGCGAGGAAACCTCAGACGGACCCAGACTGGGGACACTGGACAGGATGCCTGGCCAGTCCTCAAGACTGTCAAGGTCAGGAAAAACAAGGGGAGGCTGAGAAACTGTCACAGACCAGAGGAGACCAAGGAGACGTGATGACGAAATGCAATGTGGCCCCCCTGGATTCGAATTGGGAACAGAAAAAGGACATTAACAGAAAAACCAGTGAAATCCAAATAAATCTGCAGTTTAGTTGACAGCAATGTGCCATGTCAGTTTCTTAGTTCTGACAAGTGTGCTATGGGGATGTAAGATGTTAGGGGGAAACTGGGTGAGGGGTCTACAGGAACTCTGTATTATCTTTGCAACATTTCCATAAATTGAAATGATTCCAAAATAAAAACTTTATTTAAAACAATCAGTTAAGGTTTCTTGAGTTTCAATGAGCAATGAGACAAACAAACAAATAAATAAATAACTGTTCTATTGACCTCTTCGAATAAAATCTTTGGTCCTCTGTTTTCTTCTTTGGTCTGTGGTTATGGGGAGCACCAGGAATTAGTTCAGTGATTTCTCTCTCAGCCTCTGCCCCATCTTCTGGGAGGGTAAAAACAGGACCTGTCTCCTGCTTGGCACAAAGGGAGCGCCTAATAAATGTCAGCTAAATTAATATTATTACAAACACATTATAACATAATTTACAATATACAATATATATAAAATATGATCTAAATCACACAATTACTGATTTAAAAAGGTACCAACTTGTTTTGATTCCATATTAATAATGTAACCTCCTTCAAGGAAACCAAACACAAAAGAAGAAAGCACAGTTACCCAGAATCGGACAATCCAAAAAGTAACCAGCCTCATCTTTGTCATAAAGATGACCTCTCTTTACAACTTCTCTTATAAGCTACTCACGTGCTCTTAGGAAGGGGATCCCAATATGGGCAGCCCGTAGCTGCACACCTCCCTGCCTGATTTCTTGTGGCCTCAGACTAATTTCTTCCAGGCTTGGCCCATTAGCTGCTGAGTTCTGCTGCAAAGCCCTGCCCCCATTCCTCACTCCCACCCTCAATTTGGTTTTCTGTCTCTACTCACCTCCTCCTAAACCCACGTGTCCATCTATTTTATTTTATTTATGTCCTAAGAGGAATTTCTTAAGTTGAAACAGCCCCACCCAACCCCAGATGAACACCAGGCCCACATCAGACCTTAATCAGCAGAACAGCAATTGCTGATGAAAATTTGGGTAACATTCCCATCCTTCCCTGACTCATGCGGCCCCAGGACGACCTTCCTTTCACTGTGAATTCCCTCAGGTTTGAGGTTTGCATCATTTGCGCATTGACTTCAGATGATGTCCGGGTTCTCTCTTTGGTGGAAATGGCTCCAGGGTGAGGAGGTTCAGAATTTTGGTGCCAGCTTGGGTGGGGAGTTTCCACATCTCAGTTTGCCCAGGTAAAATGGGATGATAACTGCTCTCTCATAAAGAAATGTGAAAGCATGTTGCAAAAGGTATGATCAGTTCAAATACAAGACCTCAGACTTTCTCCTGTGGGCTTAAGGGCAGGAGGGACAGTGAGGGGTTGAGGGTGGGTGCCGGGTGTAGCTCAGAGCCCCGCCCTCCTCAAAATAGGCTGCATTTTGAGGGTGGGAGGCAGTCTCAGACTTTGGCTTTCAAGTCATGAAAACATGATCTTCTAATCCTTCTAGGGTCTTCACGAAGGGCCAGGGCTGGCTTCGTGGCATGTGACTGGGCAGTGGCACAGCCCTCAGGAGGGCCTGGGCGTGATTTGATGCTCGGCTGTCACCATCTCGAAATTTTCACAAGTTCTGAGCAAGTGACTCCACATTTTCATTTTGCACCAGGCCCTGCAAATTATGTATCTGGACCAGCAAACAGCACTCGGTGTAAATGGGGGCTGAGGTGACAAGGATTTTGAGGGGCAGAGAAAGGAAAGAGTGGCTAGAGGGGGAGGGAAGAGGCTGTGTGTTGGAGAGGAGAGAAAAGTCATAGCCTTGGGAGAAAATCTCCGGGAAAGAGCAGGGAATGGGAGGTGGAATTTCCAGGAAGTCTTATGGTATGAAGGATGAAACCTCGCCTTCTAGGTTTCTAAGGAACCTTCAGTAAAACTTCCATTCCTGGCAGTTGCTTTGATGGAGGAGTGCGTCTGTGTCAAGCCTGGTCACTACCCACATGCTGGAGGGGAAGAAGGACAGGAGCATGTATTGGGTGCCCACTGGACCCATGTTGGGTGTGGGAGGAGAGTAAACCCATGAGGCCTCCACACACTCTCCTTGCTCCCTGTTCCAGGCTGAGTTTGAGCAGCAGGGGTCTGCCATTTCTTTGGGTCTCCACATTCTGGGACTTTGAGGGGAAGGACAATAGCTTCTACTTGTGAGCTGGAGTCCTCTGGGTCCCTGAGGAAGGGAAAGCTGGAGAATGGGAAGAGGAGAGAGTGCAGTCCTGGCCTGGGCCTCGGCCTTCTGCTAAGTGCCTGAATTCCACCTGGAAACTGGCCAGTTCCACCCCCCTCCACACACCCCCAGCCTTATCCCCAACCCTCCACTTGAGGCCCCACAAAACCCCACCTAGCCGCACCTGCACACCTTTGCTCCCACTTGAAACCACACCCCCCAAAGTGCACCAATCCAAAGCCGACCTAGTCCACAAGGTCCAAGGCCAGACCACCTCCTCCATGAGGCCTTTCCAGCTCCTCAGGCTCTGTCCACAGTACTCTGTCTCCTCTGAACCCTTACAAGGCAACAGGCGACAATACAGTCATTGCTTGCCGGGCCACTGTCTCAAGGTCATTGTTTCATGAGGGCTCATGCCCCGGCTCTCCCCTACTCTCTTAAGTGCAGTGTAACAAAGGGCCAAGAGTGTGGGCTCTGGAGTAAGAGACCCGGGTTCAAATCCTGCTCCCCTCTGTGATCTGGGGCACATTACCTAGCATTCCTGGGCCTCAGTTTCCCCACCTCTAAGGTGAGGATGATGCCATGGGTGTGTTGAGATAAGGTAGAAGGGCTTGGCACCTACTGAGAGGACAATAAATGACGGTTGCTACTATTATTATTGTTGTTGCCTGTTGTGACTGGGAGCGGTTGAGGAGGGCTCTGGAGAGACACAAATAACACGGATGATAACAGCCAACCTCTGGGTAGGACTTACCATGTTCCAAGCCCAGTCCTAGTGTTTTTGTATAGAAGTCTTTTAATCCTCATGAAAACACTGAGATTCATATAATTATGATCCCTATTACTCAGAGGGGGAAACTGAGGCACACAGAAGGTTAAGTGACTTGCTCAACATCATACAATTAAAAACACAGGTGGAGCCTGGATTTGAACCCAAGCAGTTTGGTTTCAAAGCCTATACACTTACCCACTAGCTCTACTAGCCCTCGGCCAACTGCTACCACCATGCCCCCCCCGAGCTGGGCTGGAGCCCTGCCAGCCTCTTCTGACCCCACCTTCTAGGGAAAAAGCCCTTTGCTTTAAATGCTTTTGCTTCCCCAGTGGCAAATATTAACTGAGTAAAAACCATGCCCCAGGAAGGAGGCAATGGATTAAGGTATCTCATTTGATCCTTGAAGCAACCCTATATGTTAGGTGCTATTATTTTCCTATTTCACAGGTGGGCACTGAGCTCAGATGTCTTAAAGAACTTGCCCAGGATCATCCAGTGGGATGTGGCAGAGTGGGGACTTGAACCCAGGTCTGTGTTGCTTTCCTCCCCAAATGGAGGTAGAAACGTCCCTTCCTACAGTGAGTTCTTGGGGCCCATTGGCTCTGCTGTCTGTGTGGAAGCCAGCCCATAAGTCACAGCAATGAAGCGGTAGGCTTGGGGGGAGGGGATGTGGGAGTTGGGGGAGGGGAGAGGGGAGCCCACCCTTTCCCAGGCTCCAGGAATGCCATGAGGTCAGGGTGAGCTCGGCCCTCACCCCAGCTCTTCCTACCAACCCTCTCTCACCCCTGGGCATGAAGAGGCAAGCTCTACCCCCTGAGGTTCTGGAAAGCCTGGTTTTCCTGGAAGGAAGGATGAAGAGGGAGCAGCTTAACTTTCCAGTGAACAGTTGGGAGTGAGTCAGCCCCTGGCCTGGATGGGGTGTAGTCCTGCCAGGGGCCTGTCCTGGACCAGATGACTTCATGGGATCCTCCCCTCCAGGCCTGGCCACCTTAACAGTCTAGGACCCAACAGAGCTGTGGGGGTGGCCTTGGTATGATGGTGGTGGCTTCCCACCCATGGTGGGTGCCCAATCCCTCCCCAATTTCCAGGTTTACACAGGGTTTTTCTGCTCACACCTACCCCTGTCCCAAATCAGCCCGGATGGAAACCTACTGTGTTCTAAAGACAATTTGTTTGATTGGTTCTTTCATTTAAAAAGGAAAAAGAAAAGAGAGAAAGACCTTTATTATGAAAAAAATTGAATACACCTACTATTAGAAAAATTGGTTCAGTGAGTTTCCCTGTCTGTCAGGATCTGTCAGTTGGTGCTGCCCGATGACTTGTGCAGCTCTGGGTTTCGAGTCCCTCAGCAGTGGTTCACTAGTGTGTGACGTCGGCTCACCCTCTGAGTTCCACTTCCCTTTCCTGTACTGTGAGGATGTTAATAGCACTGACTTCACAGCATTACTGGGAGATTTCAAAGACCAGGTCTGTGAGTGCTCTGTTCAGCACGGTGCCGGCAGGGAGTGAGCACTCAGGATTGGGGGCTGGGGATCCTTACAAGGCTCAAACAGATTGTTTGCCTCTCAGACCTGCTAGGACAGAGAATCGACTCTGGGACCACCTGGGAGAAACCCGAGAGACAGTGAGGTCTCCTTTGCAGACCCTCTGTGGGCCTGGTTGAATCGCTGTAAAATGCGGTTGAGTAGAAGCTGCCTCACATTGTCAGAATTCAGTAAGATAGTATGTGCATACAGCAGGCGCTTTATGAATGTCAGACTCTGTGATTATCTTGTTTAGTTCTCACAAAAGCCCTTCCGGTTGTCCCCACTTTTCAGAAAGGGAAACAAAGGTACTGAGAGGTGCAGGACTTGCCCCAGGTCACACAGCAGGTAAGTGGGGGAGTGAGGCCTGCCTGACAGTGGGTTCTCAGGGCTCAAGGAAGAACCGGTCAGTTGGGATGACAATGCTCTGGCTGGGACAACTGCCTTGGGTGCCACAATCAGCCAGCAGCAACACCCAGGGCCCCTGACTCCCTCTCCAGGGCTCGTCTGTCTGCTGACTCAGTCTTCCTCTTTATGGCCACCCCACACCCCCACTCCTGAGCAGGAGGGTCAGCTGCCCTGCAGTGTATGAGAAACCAGGGGGCAGGTTTGCCCCAGATGCCTACCATCACTCAAGGGAGGAGGTACAGCAAAGCTAGTTAACCTAGCATCACCGCTGACGCGCACTGCATACTTACACCTTATTTCTTTTAAGCCTCAAGACCTCCTACAGCAGGTGTCATGAGCCTCATTTTATACAGGAGAAATCTTGACCCACAGAAGTCAAGAAATCTTTCCAAGGTCAAACAGCTTGGACATAACAGGGTCAGGATTCAAATCGGGGTCTGTGGGAAAGATGAGGCCAAACGTGGAGACCTGGGAGTAAGGAAGCCCTCAAGAAGTTGTCTGTTGGCGGGGTGGGCCCACAGACCCTCCTTGGAGGCAGGATCCTTGCATGGTTACAGCCTCTGGAAGGGGAGGCACAAGGGAAGGAGGAGCAGGAAACTCTGTTGGGGGTTAGTGTGTGTGACCCCACATCGCCTTGCCCCTTACCACTTCAGTGCCTGCTGCCCAACTTCCAACTGCCAGCGCCTGCTTTCTCCGAGTGGCCAGGGCCCAGGCTGCCAACCGGCAGGCCTCAACTGCCCTGGAACTGATGCCCTCTCCATCCCAGCCACCCTCCAAGTGACAAGGAGGGAGTTGGTGCTTACATACCCCAGCCTCCTTGCCCATCACCAGGATAAGTCTGAGAGACGTGTTCCCTACTCTTTCCCAGGGTTCCCGGGTGGGAATGAGCCCCAGTTGCTGACAGCGGTACCCTGCTCACAAACACAGTCAATACCAGCTGCCTTTTCCTCCCTGTCTCACGTCCCCACTCCCCACTGATGCTTCCTGAGCTCACCTTCCAATTGAACTATGTGCCCTGGAATCCTCATCTCAGAGACTGCTTCTGGGATAATCTAAGCCAGCAGTTCTTAACCAGAAGTGATTTTCCCTCCTAGGGGTAATTTGTCAACGTCTGGAGACATTTTTGTTTGTCACAACAGGGCAGGGGGTTGCAACTGGTGCCTAGTGGATGGCATCAAAGACGCTGCTGAACATCCTACAACACACAGGACAGATCCTCCTAACAAAGAATTGTCTGGCCCAAAATATTAATGGTGTGGAGGCTGAAAAACCTGAATCTAAACTAAGATACTCAGTGGCCACTTCCATGTGATGGCCCTTTATCTTCCTTGGCCTGACAGGAATGGCTCAGCAGAACCTGGGTGTGAAAGGATGGATGGATGGGGAGCTAACTTCTAGATGGCTGGAGTCCCGTGGGGCCCACTGTGGCTTTTGCCTGCCTCCGCCTCTTCCCCTTCCCGCTCACCCGCTTCCATGGGGTTTGGGCTGCTGTCCCTGGCCCTACAAGATCCAATGCAAAGGTGGGCATGCAAGGCAAGCCTGCCCAATCAGAAAACTCCCTCCCCAGACCAAGGTTATTGGTTCAGGGAAGGCAGGAGACTCAAGATAAGCCAACCAGATCTTTCTCTGGAACTTTTCTGCCAGAGATTCTTTTTCCATGAGGGTCCTCAAGCTGCAGCGTGCGAGAGCCTGGGCATGGAGTGGACATCTTGGTTGTCCTGCAGCAAGAACATCAGCCCGAGGGAGGGATGCCCAGGGGCAGAGTGCTGATGACAATAGATGGCTCAGGGACATGAGTCAGAACCTTTCCTTTTTTGGAATTGATTTTCTGTCCTGACTAATAGGGCCCTGCCTCTCCCACTGGGTTGGGAATTTCCTGCTCTTTTATCTCATCTCCAGGCACCGGCCTCCTTCCTCTTCTCCCTTCCCCCTCCAAGAGCCTGGAGGAGGAGCCGCTGCAGGGTCACCCAACTGCTCATTTAGGAACTCAGGTGACTCACCTAACTTCTGGCCCGCGGACAACACCTGATCCGGTCTCTCATCACATCCCACAGATGAGGAAACTGACAGGCTGGGGAAGAAGCATCTCCATCTGTAGACCCCCTGGGGCAGTGCGTTGTGCTGCTGGAAACCTATGTGGATGCCCCCCACCCCCTGGGACCCACAAAACTCCTAAAGCCCATTCCCTTCCCTGCTCTAACATCTCTCTCTTTTGGTCTCTAAAGGGAGCTGTCTATGAATTTTGGATTGGGTTTGAATCCTAGCTGAGTGGAATTGGGTGGACTTGAGCAATTTACTTCCCCTCTCTGAGCTTTGGTTTCCTTATATGCAAACTCTGGATAGCCATAACACCAACTCCTAGGGTTATCGTTATTGGGGTGAAAACTAAATGAGAAGGCACAGGCAGAACACTTAGTCTAGTGTCTGGCAATTAGCAAGCAGTCAACACATTTGAGGAATAATGATAATATTCCAGAAATATTTTCTGTTTGAAAAATAAATGAAGAGGAGACGCCCTGGGCCGTCAGGAGGTGGGTGTGGCGGCCGCACATGATCCCACCCGGGACCTCCTCCGCCAGCCTGTTGGTGCTTGGCGGTGCAGGGTCCGGGGTTTGCAGGCTCCCCTGGCACACCCAGCCCCCCACCCCTGTGAGTCAGCCCCACTCCTTAAACCACAGCAAACCCAACAAGTCACTTCCTGGCGGCCACAAAGGCCTAGAACCTGCAGTCCAAGCACAGGCCCCTTATCACTCCTCGGGCCTGATAAGAAGGCAGGAGGGTCTGAGTCGGCCTGGAGTGGTTGCTTCAGGACTCTGGATGTTTCCCTCCTGCTCCCAGCCCAACCTGTCCCAGCCCCTCCTCTCCGCCCCTCCAGCTGCCCTGGGTGCCCACCATTCAGCTCTCCAGAATTGTGTCCAAAAGAAACCAGCTAAAAACTCTCTGGGAGGAGCAGCCCTCCTGCAAAGTGGCTGCTCCCTGGAGTTTATCAGATAGTCGGGCTCTTGTGGGCCCCAGGGAGTGGGGCAGGGGACAGGAACAGGGTGAGGAAGGAGGGGCAGGGAAAAGGTGACATGAGCGGGTGGGTGCCATGCCCCCGGCTGGAGTGCTCCACTGGATTAGCTCGGGCTGCAGCCTCCCACCCAGTCCTATTCTGGTCGGATTGTCCTCTAAGCAGCAGCTGGAGCCACCTTCTTTTAAGACACATCTGCTCATCCCAGCCCCGTTCAGAACCCCACAGTAGCTGCCCACTGCCCCTGGGGCAGAGGCTGGGCTTTCTTCTGACTCCCAAGGCCTCATTCCTGCCACACTCCAGATGGAGCCTCCCACAGTTTCTGGAAGGAGCTCCAGCTTCTCATGCCTCTTGGTCTCTGCTGCTGGAACCCAGAGGAGAAGGTATCAGAACCTGCTGGCTGAATGAGTGGGGAGCAAAGGGAAGGCTTCCTGGAGGAGGTGACCTTTGAGCTGTCCTGGTATTCCAAAAAGGAGAGAGAAAGGCAGGTGATTTCCAAACAGGCAAACAATCCCAGTCTACCCAGATTCCACCTGGGCAAGGAGCCTGATCTCTTCCCGGGCAGTGAGTTCGAGTGGAAAGAGCAGGAAGTTCAGCACTTAGCAGCCGTGTGACCATGGACAAGTGTCTATCTCTCTGAGCCTCTGTTTCCTCCTCTGTAAAATGGGTTTAGGCCACCTGTCAGCAGTGGAGAGAGAGCAAGTCAAGCATGCAAAGTGTGCAAATGTGCAGTGGGTGCTCCATCATTGATCTAGGAGGCGGACTTTCTCCAGGACAGTCTTTTGGCTGCTTCTCCGGTCTAGGTCAAAGGAAAGGGCCAGAGTTAGGGGGAAACGAGGCCAAGCCAACCCGGATTTTCCAATTGTTCCCAGCTGCATGTTTGCTCCATGGGGCTGTAGGAAGGAAATTCTCTGCACAAAGACAGGAAAGCAGGGGTGCTCCTGTGGCAGAGGCAAAGCTCACAGTGGCGTCTGGTATGCTCCAAGGGTCCCAGGCAGCAGTGGCACCATCGCCCTGGCACCTCTCAGGCCCCTCTAAGTATGTCACCTCAGGATGTCACAGATGGGGAAACTGAGGACCAGACAGGGTATAGCCCTGCCTTGGATCACATAAAGGCCATGATTTACAATTCAGCAATCCCTCCTATTTTTCAAGTTCACAACTATTTATTGAACATGTCCTATAAAATGCGTAGAAGATGATAATCCCTTACAAATGGTGGTTTTGAGATAATTCATTATATATATACACACACAGAGACATTTTTAACAGCTTTATCAAAGCATAATTTACATGCCAACTGATTCACCCATAGTAAGTGTACTGTTGATTGAGTTTTGGTAAATTAATACAGCAGTACAACCACCACCAGAAAGCTTTCAAACACTTCCATCCCAAAATGTTCCCTTGTGCCTGTCTGCAGTCAATCCTCACTCCCAGGCCCAGGCAACCACTGGTGCTGCTTTCTATCTCTATAATTTTGCATTTTCTAGAATTCCCTTCCACGTTCCCTTTTTTAAAAAAATCTGCTCTCTCCCAGGCCAGAAAAGGGGAAGCCTTAGGGCTAGAGGGTGTGTCTGAGAAGAGTCTGCCCTGACCCCTCCCGGTTCAACTCAGAGAATTCCCAGAACTCCTGGGGTCAGACAAGCCTCAGTGGGGAGGAGCCTCAGTGGTTGTGCATTCCGCAGACCATAAAAAAAAGCAGCAGCAATAGTTACCACCAGGGCCTGGCCTGGCCATGCGGCATCCAACCCTTGCAGCTGCCTAAGAAGGGAGGAGGAGGTCTGGGTGCAGGTGGCAGGGGGCCCGAGTTTCCACTGAACAATTTGTGAGGCACTTACAAAGTGTTGTTGGTCTTGCCCCACCCAGCTGGGATGGCCAGGCTGGCCAGGCCCAATATCTGATTAGGCCCATCTAATTAGGCATCTAACCCTCCCAGCTTGGCCCCAGGAGGCCTGCTCTCTCCTGCTCTCTCCGGCTGGGCCAGTTCTAGTTCTAGACCGAAAGGCTGTTGTTCCCAAACCTGGGCCCCAAAACTCCCACCAAGTTTATCATGGGTTACCAATATTCAGAGAGGAAATCTGCTGCTGCATTGATTTATAAGTGACTGGGGAAATCACCTTCCAAAGCGGACCAAGAACAAGGAGACAAAAGAAGAGCTCATTCCCAAAAGCAGGGTGCGTTTGGAAGCAGATCAAGTTCTTCCAACAGAGGGGCTAGGATGGGCTGACCTTGGCTTGCAAACCACCTGGGCAGGTGAACACTGAAGAGGCCAACTTTTTCCTAACCAGGAACTGGTCTTGAGAATGTTTTCTCGGGACTGGATATAGGCTATGATTTTCTTCTCTCTGCAAAGACCAGGCCTAAGAGGGAAGGGGAATTTTCCAGTGTTCAGCAGGATAGCCCTTGTAACCCCAAAAGAACAAAGCTGTGAGTGGGGGTGACTAGGAAAATAACGACCACAACAACGTTAATGAGAGTGAACACTTATTCAGAGCCTAAGCACTGTCTTATGTGATAAGTACCATTATCACCAAATGAGAAAACTGAGGCCCTGACAGGCAGATGGGTGAGGAAATGTTGGAAGTTACACACAGTGGGGAAGGATGCTGGGAACTGAACCCTGGGAAGTCAGCTCCAAAGCTTCTCCTTTAAATCCTGTGTGGCACTGACTTCTGCTGGGTAGATGCCTTGTCTTTCACTGAGCCTTATTAACTGACAGATACTCATCCTCAGAATGACAGGGACCAGCCAAAGATGACAGCAAAGTTGCATATGCTTCTGCTCTTTCTAGCATCCCAACAGCCTCCATGAAGCCAAGGATCTGTGATGCTAAGAAATCAGAAATGAGGATCTTTGCACATGATGTCCTTTCAGCTTAGAACAGACTTCCACAGGCTAACTCCTTATCAGTCAGTTCTCAGCTCAGATGTCCACAGAATCACCCTCTATAGTGGATTTCCCCGGATATTCTTTGTTTTCAATGATTACTATGTCTAATTATTTTATGTCTTTTTCATTTGTTCCCTGACTGTCCTCATTAGAAGAGTCCAGGACCATGAGGATAGAGGAGATGTCTTTTCTGTACATCCCATATCTCCAGGGCCCAAAATCGTGTTTGGCGTAAAGTAAAATGCTCAACAAATGCTTCTGTTGACTTAATAAATGACTGTATAGAGGAAGATAATTCCAGCATTTTCTTATACTCACCTGGATTTTATGCTCTGCTTTTGTTTGTTTTACTTTTGGTTTTTGAGGGGAGGAGCACAGTAATATGAAGCTAACCCATGGAGAATTTGGAGTTGAACATTTTTTGAGAAATATCAGGCTGAAATCTGAAAAGATTCCCCCAATCCCAAAGCCAGACAGCCCAGAAGGCCTGTGTTTATCATCGAGGCTGAGACCTGTTCCACAAACCACCCGTCCAGGTCTCAAACCCAGGGCACTGACCCATGGATCAGAGGGAGGGAGAAAGCTCAGCACCCAGACAGCGGATGGAATGGAAGGCCTGGGGATTTGAGGCTGCTTGGTATTTGTTTAGAAAAAGTATCCAAAACTTGTATATAAGCAAAAAGATTATAGTGTGCCCTTTTCAATGTCATACCATCATTTAACAAGCCTGCCTGGGATCTAGGGCTGCACCATCCAAAAATACTTTCTGTAACAATGGAAATGTTCTGTATTTTCACTGTCCAGTCTGGTAGCCACTAGCCAAGGTGGCTATTAAGCATTTGAAATGTGGCAAGTGTGACCCAGGAACTGAATTTTTAATTTAATTTTAAATTTAATTTAAATGAAAACAGCTACACGGAGTTAGTGGCTACCATTTTGGAAAGTACAGGTCTAGGGGAAGGTAATTTTGTTTGACTTACTATTTACTATTTATTTGGGCCCCAATTCTGAGAATTTAGATGTTAATTTGTAGATGATGTAAAAAGTACAAATGATTTTTTTGTCTGTTAGAGATGCAAACTATTAATCTGTTTAGTGTAAAGGATAGCCCAAAGGTTATGGTTTTATTGCTCTGTAGGCCATTAATAAATTTTGGGTCTAACTTTGCAGTATTATTTCAGCACTTTTTTTTGCACTGACATATATGTCAGTTTCTCAAATCCTTTCTTGAACCAGCTTTGTCATTTTCCTCAATAATGAGTTAGATAAATCTTTGACATGTGGTGCCTATATACTTGAATGAGAGCCCTTTTGAAAATTACACTTGAACATAGCACAGGCCCAAAGCTACTATCTCAATTTACTCTGCCCACTGTTTGGTAATGGGGAGCCCCCAGCCCCACCCCTCTGCCCCAGGCACTGGGAAAATCCAAGGTGAGCCCCTGCTCCCCCTTGAAGGCAGATAACCCAGAGCCTGGAGGAGGAAACAGCTCCCAAAGCCTTGGTTTTTCAGCAGCTGGACAGCAAGGCCAGCCTGGCAGCAGAAAGCTGAGGAGAGGAGGGCAAGGGGGAGGGGGGGCCTTTTCAATGTCACAGCTGATGAGGAGGGGCAGAGAAAATGCTCCGAAACACATTGCCAGAGGCACCCGGGGCCAGGGCTCCTGACATGAGCCAGGACACTGAGTTCATTTTGAAGCTAACAGATCAGCAGAGAAGCGTGTGCAAGGAGGAAGTCACCTTCTGCAGAACCACACGGGAGTGGGGTGTGCGGGATGGTCCTGGAAGGGCAGCCTCGGCCCTCGCGGTGGTTTCCTCAGGACACCTTCCGGGCTGACGCGTGTTGTAGATGTGGGTGAACTTCCGCTTCCTTATCTGGAAAATGAGGCTATCACCACCTTTCCCACCAGTTCCCACAAGGCCATGATGGACTCAGGGGCCAGAGAGAAAGCACCTAGCTGGCACATAAATGTTAATAATAATAATAATAATAGTGTCATCCTCAAATGAATCCCCTTGGCTTTTTTGAGGAAATCACTCTCAGAAGGAAGAGGGTGGGAGGCAAAAGGAACTCAAGGAATTCTTTTTCCCAAAATAAAAAATCTTATAATTAAAAAAAATTTACCATAGTCCATCAATTCTAAGACACATTTTTTTTTTTCACATTTTAACAGCTCAAAACCCAATGCATCTTATTAAACTACATGTCATAGCTTAATTGGTACCACCTTTTCCTTCATGGTGACACATAAAATAAAGGTGTCTTACAATCAGTTGCATCTTAGACTTATGAAATCTGGTCTAACGTTGACACGTGCTCATTGTATAAAGTTTAAACGTACATAAGTATAATAAAGGCTCCCCCAAATCCCTCTCTCTGGAGAATACTAAAAATGGCCACCCTAAAAAAAGCCCACTCTGTGTGAAAGCATAGATTTCTGTTTCCAGTCTCTTTAATTGCCCAACAAACCTCCCTAGACCAGTCACCCCACACCTCCTCCAGTTCACGAGAGCCAAATTAATGCTCAGCTAAAACAATGACACGTTACAAATTTGGATTTCACGATCAGACCCTTCCCCCTCCCCTCGCCCAGAGTTGCTGGCACCTTCCCTGCTGTTCAGCCCATGCCTGGAGCGGCAGTGGCCCCGTGCTGACCAGCAGGCATGGAGACGAGAAGCCAATAATTTAAGCCTCTTAAAAAAATATATGTGTGGCACAGTCTGTAATTTTACTATTTGCAAGTGACAAAAATCAGGGAGGTGTAGGGTCTGAAAAGGGGAAGCAGTGGGAAATCAAAAACATGTGTCCCAGGCAAGGACAGGCTTTTTAAGCCATGATTCAATTTAGCAGAATCACAAGGAGCCTCACACTCAGCTCTATGCCAACTTATTCAAATTGAGTGGAATGGGTTCACTGGGTCCACAGGATGCCTCCTATCACACGGCGACTCTGAGCAACAGGTATCAGTTGTCTGGAATACTGTGTTGTGAAGAATTCAGAGGAACAGGGGTAAGTGAATTGCCCAAGGTCATTTAACTAGTAATGAGCGAAACCAACCTGGAATACAGTTTAGTGCATTGGCAAACAAACCCAGAGCTCTTTCCACCATGATGCATGGCTCCTGAGGAGATGCCCCCTCATCAGCTATGTAGACTCCTTTGTCCTGAGTCTACCTTATATGGTTGCAACTTCAACAGAAGACAGAAATGAGAGGGAAGAGGAAGGAGGTGTGGAAACACACCAGCCTTGGGGACCACTGGCTATGAATGAGGCTTCTGTTTGCCTGCCCTGTGCATCTGGAATTTTGTATGAAAACAATGAACTGGAAAGAGGTGAAAGCATGCTCCCAAAAAGCAAGGCCACCACACAGCCCCCCTCCCTTGCTTCTAAAAGACTGCTTTGTTTCAACAGCAAAGGGAAAGCTGGGGGATAGTCTGAGGTTTGGGAAAGCTCTGGTGTTTGGGTTGACAGGCCCATGACTAGGAGGCGGCAACCATCAGAAAAATCAGAAGCCCAACTAGAACCTGGGATTTCAGGCTCTAATCATTTTCCTAATGCCTCTCATAATTCTGTAATGTTTTATAGTTTGCAAAATGCATTCTCAGACATTTTTTCAACAGAGCAAGAGCTTGAGGAAGGACAAAGAGCACTGATTCATTCAGCCTTCTATCTAGCTAATATTTATCTGGATGACTGCGGTGTGCCAGGCATTGCGGGTACAGTGCTTTGTTTATCACTGTTCTCATCCTTGGGAGTCTGAGAGGCCTGCCTGGGAGTCCTGGCTTCCCTGCCTGCTTAGCTTAGGGACCTTGTGCAAGCTAATCAGCCATTGCAGCATCTGCAAAAGGGGAGGACGGCAGCAACCGCCTGCCAGGATGGATGTGAGGACTAAAGAAGCTCCAGACTATAGGAAACCTGGCTTATGGCAAGAGCTTAATCAAAAGGCTGGTAGCTGTTACTGCTTGTGAGAGGCTAACCATGGTGCTGTGAGTATGGTCCACCCTGGAAGTATCTGGGTATGTCAAATGACTGTAAGCCTCATCTGGAAAAATGGGATGGGGGTGGGGCACAACTAGTCAGGCAGGCTGTGGATTGAGTGATGCCCAGGGCAGGAGAGGGGTCCACAGGGTTGGGGGTGCTAGTTGACAGAATCCAAGGAGCCAGTGCAGCTTTATTTTAAATATATTTATTTTAAATATGATGCACAAGCACTGAAACTAAGGAGGGTGAGATTCTATCAATCTTATCCTTCAACCCTCCTGTGATTTCCCATCTTACTCAGAAGTGCTGCACTTCTGACAATGGCCTAAAGGGCTCTGCACCATCAGGTCCCCACTGCCTCCCTGACTTCCACTCCTGCTCTCTTCCTTGATCACTCTGCCTGGCTACACTGGTCTCCGTGCTCATCCTCAAACATGCCAAGCATTCTCCTGACTCAAGGCCCTTGCATGTGCTTTTCCCTCTGCCCCATTTGTTTTTCCTCAGATACTCACACAGCTCCATTTCCTTCAGGCCTTTGTTTAAATGCCACCTGTGCCGGTTTGAGTGTATTGTGTCCCCCAAATGCCATTATCTTTGTGGTCTTGTGTGGGGCAGTTTTGGTGCTGGTTAGATTTGCTTGGAGTGTGCCCCACCCAGCTGTGGGAGATAATTTTGATGAGATGTTCCCATGGAGGCGTGGCCCCACCCATTCGGGGTGGGCCTTGATCAGTGGAGCTATATAAATGAGCTGACTCAAAGAGAGGAAAAGAGAGTGCAGCTGGGAGTGATGTTTTGAAGAGGAGCAAGCTTGCTAGAGAGGAACGTCCTGGGAGAAAGCCGTTTTGAGGCCGGAGCTTTGGAGCAGATGCCAGCTGCCTTCCTAGCTAACAGAGGTTTTCCGGAGGCCATTGGCCATCCTCCAGTGAGGGTACCCGATTGCTGATGTGTTACCTTGGACGCTTTGTGGCCTTAAGACTGTAATTGTGTAGTGAAATAAACCCCCATTTTATGAAAGCCTATCCATCTCTGGTGTTTTGCATTCTGCAGCATGAGCAAACTAGGACACCACCTTTTCAAAGAGGCCTTCTTTGATCACCTTACATAACATGGCAAAGGGCAGATGGCAGTCTCTATCCACCATTCCATGCTGAGTTTTCCTCCAGAGCATTTATCAAGCCCTTTGACATATTTTTATAATATATACATGTTTGTTATCTGTCTCTCTCTCCATTAGAATATAAGCTCCATGAGGGTAAGCACTTTGGTTAACTGCTGGGTTAACAAGCTAGGACACAATGCCTGGCATGCAACGGCTGCTTGAAAAATATTTGTTGAACAAATTAATCTCTTAGAAAACAGCAGGCTGCTATGCAGTGGTATGACATGAGTCTTTTTTTTTTTTTAATTACTGATGTTAAATTCATATAACCAAAATTAACCATTTTAAAGTGAACAATTCAGTGGCATTTAGTGCACTTATTCACAATGCTGTGCAACTACTACCTTTATCTAGTCCTAAAACATTTCCATCACTCCAAAATAAAATC
Source organism: Choloepus didactylus (assembly GCF_015220235.1). Taxonomy (NCBI): domain Eukaryota; kingdom Metazoa; phylum Chordata; class Mammalia; order Pilosa; family Megalonychidae; genus Choloepus; species Choloepus didactylus. The sequence goes on along the minus strand of NC_051307.1, from coordinate 211,601,436 downwards.
CTGTGCCCATTAAGTGGCCAGTCCTCATTCCTCCCAGCCCCTGGCAACCACTAATCTGTGTTCTGTCTCTACGGATTTACCTATTTTGGATATTTCATATAAATGGAATCATACAGTACGTGACCTTTTGACTCTGATTTCTTTCACTTGGCTTCCATGTTGTTGTATGTATTTTTTGAGATGCATCCATGTTGTCGTACGTATCAGTACTTCATTCCTTTTTATGGCTGAATAATATTCCTTTGTATGTAGATACTACATTTTGTTTATCCACTCATCCTCTGATGGACGTTTGGGTTGCTTCCACCTTTTGGCAATGGTTGATAGTGCTGCTATGAGAATCATGTACTGTACAAGGATTTGTTTGAGGACCTGCTTTCAATACTTTTGGGTCTATACCTAGGAGCGGAAATGCTGGATCATGGCAAATTTACAAAAGTCCTTTTCTGTCATCTGGAACTAACATTTGTTGGCAATTGCTCCATGCCAGGCATTGGACTAAGCCCTTGACGTTAGCTTATTTAACCAGGTAATATTATTTTCCCATTTTACAGGAAGAAACTGGATCTCAAAGAAGTTAGGCCCCTTGCCTAGGTAAAAAGGCAGAGCCAGAACCATGTGGCTTTCTGATTGACTCCAGAGCATGGATTCTTAGCCACCACACAACTTTGCCAATTCTGCCACACCAGGAGTCTGAAGGGATGGACAACTAAGCTATAGATATTTATAGGTGATCTGTATCCCTAATTCATGTTTTTAAAAAAATTTCTGAATCCCCCCCAAGCATGTATAATTTTATAATCAGGAGAAAATAAAGGTTGCTCTGCCTGTCTATCGATCTACCAGGCATCACCAAAATAACAGGGAACCTGGAGAGGGAGTTTGCCCATGGCTCTTCTGGGAGCCTCCAGGAACCTGGTTAAGAACAGGAGGGATGTGGGACCCCTGCTACAGATGATGATGGCAGGAAGATAACTTTCAGATCCACTGTTAGGATTTCAACTGTTAACAGAGGCAGCAAGGGCTAAAATGGAAGACAAGCAGCAACCGGGCTACTTCTCTCTTCAGGTTTCGGATATTGGAGGGACAGTACAGAGGCTTTATGGCCTATAACTGGGTTGCCCAATTGATGCCGAAATCGTGCTTTGACAAGACACATTCTCGCCGAGAAAGAAAAGGCAGACTTTCTGAAGAAGGCGACCGGGCCCCACAGCATCTTAGTGTGGGTTTCTGTCCCTGCAGGGTCTAATCAGGAGGAAAAGGAGCTCTGTAACAACTACCTAATTCCCTCAGAGCCATGAGATTCCTCTCCGCCTCACAACAGAGTAAACACCATATTAGGGCCAAGAAACCGGCACTCCTGGTGAAGAAGTAAAGCGAACAAGAGAATGGCTGTGTTCTTAAGAAACACACTAAAGTATAGAGGGGCAAAGTGACATGATGCCTCCAACTCATTCCTTAACAGTTCAGAAAAAAAAAAGTGTTTGTATATGCATACATACACAGAGATAAAGCAAATGGGGTAAAATGTAAGCAACTGGTGAACCCGGGTGACAGGTAAACAAAAGCCAGTTCCTTGTGTTATTCTTGCAATTTTTCTGTAAGCTTGAAATGATATCAAAATAAAAAGTTACAAAGAAAGGAGGTAAGTGTGAGAGCTGAATTAACTGAGTTTCTCAGCTTGGTGCTCAGAGGAGAAGCTGAGTGAAGGATCCAACTCCTTTTCTTGTGCTAAGCCAACCCAGGAACCAGAGAAAATTGTGATCACCGCCACTCCTCTTCCTATGGTTCACTCTGGACCCTCTTATGCTTCCTGATATGGAAAACATCCTGCCTGGATGAGAATTTTGATCATAAAAACACAATAAATGCCTGGAGCCTGAGACTTGAATCCTTACAAAGGACTGCAGGAGATAACACAGAAGGGGAAACTTGGGTGACCCCCATGGGGAGGCCAAGGCAGGAAGCATAAAGAGAAAACCTGCAGGATATGCCTCCCAGGGCAGTGGGGGGCTGGAGAAAGACAAAGGTGAGTGCCATTAGGAGTTTACAGCTTAAAAGGAGAGAGAAGCTACAGTAGAAGCCACTCCTGGGGCTGAAAATGCTCAAGGTAGGAGATCACAGGGAAAGTCCTCCAGGGGTTGCGAGCAGGGAGAGGCTGCTTCCACAGTATACAGAGGAGACTGGGAAGGAGACAGGCAAACAGAAATGCCCTGCAGTGTGGCTTCATGATTCCTTTTGGTTTAAGCCAGCCTGCTGGTTCCTCACAAAACCAAGAGCGTGATCTTCCATCTGCACCAGGAAAGCCTTTGCACCCTCCGGTACACATACAGCTCTCTTTCACCTCAATCATTTCTCCCATCTGAAAACTCTTCCTCTTCCCAGAGTCCTCTCCAAACCCTAATCTTCCTCCAGGCCTAGCGCTGGGCTCCATGAAACCACTCCCTCACACCATTTACTTCCCCACCCTTTCCTTGCAATGCCTTCCTATTACATCCCAACAAGCCCTTCAAGCCCTTCCCTGCCCTTCAACTTCTGTCTCCAAGCCCTCCTCCCCCAATTTCTTGGGCGGCTCCCTGGAGAAGTAATTTGATTCTGAGACAGTGTGAGCCATCAATATGCTTTGGTTGTTCAAAAATTTAATGCTCCCTCAGAATGCACGGGCAGGAAGCTAATTTGAACCAACAATTCCACTGCGCTCTCTGCAGTTCACATCCTTCTGGGAGCCATTCTTAAAAGCCCTGACAAACCGTAGCTGCTCCAGAAGGCACTGAGCATGGAGGGCAACCTTGCCACACACAGGGATAGCTGAGAGAGCCCAGGCTTGGTGAGCTTATGCCAGCCTGGAGAGGTGCATTCCAGTAACAGAAGAGGAGTCCTGAGAGGAATTGGGTTGTGGGTAGCAGAGATTAGAACTAGGACCAGTGCAGTAGGAGACACTAGGAGACACACTTAGGACATTTATTTATAGCCTTTACTTAACCTGCTCAGTTGTCTATTCCTACAGTTCACTACAGAAACTTTGCACTTTATTATGGGGTGTTATATGCATCCATAATCTAAAATTCCAATTCTAAAACACATCTAGCCCTCAAGGTTTCACATAAGGAATTGTGGACCACTACTAGGTGCACCTACTTTTTATGTGTTAAAATGGCCTTTAATGAAATGGTGAGAAATAAATGGTAGCTGGTATATTTGTTTTGTTTTGTTTTGTTTTAAATGCCATTGTTTGGCAAAGTAAAAAGTTGGCAAGCCTGAGTTTAACTACCAAATTCATGGGACATTTTGTTGGTCTGTGAAGTCCAATTTTGACACAAGTCACCTCCAGTGCCTTACAAATCTAGGCTTGATTATAACTGCAGTTGCCAGCTAGTTACCTCACTGACCAAAATGGGTCTACAGACATGTTTTGTTTGCCTCACATCCAGTATATTTTCCCCTCCCTTTTAACCCGGAGAATGGACATAAAAAGCCAGTTTTCGGTTTCTCTTGAAAATTCAGATGTTGGCTAACAGTCCTACGTGCTTTACAATCAGCAGGCAGTTCCCTCTGCTTTCCAGCTTACCACTCTGCTGACTGAAACACCCAGTCTGATTCACTGCCACTGGACAGACAGGACCAAAGAGACAGCTTTTCCTAGATTAGGATTTGCTGATCAGCAATATCATAGAAATGTGACCTTAGCCAACACTTACCCATTCATTAAAATTTTGAAGATTTAAACTAAAAAGTAGAAGGCTGCTGCTCCAGGGAAGGCCTATCCATAAACAGCTCTGTGCAGAATGTGCTGGGAGGCCAGAAGGTGAAAAGCAACTTGCTCGACTGAGTCGGCTCCTTAGCTGATGACAGAAAAGAACTCACTCGATTAGGAATTCCTTCTCACTTTCACAGAAATTTCTACCAAAGCTGTAATTATCAGGGATGTTGTCACAGCCTGTTTGAGGCCTAGCTGTTGAAAGTCTGTGTTTCATATAGCCCTTTGACCACAAGGATAGCAGCATACTGAGGCAAAAGTTTTAAAGGATGGTGTTAATGCAATTAAAATGTCTAAAAAAAGCACAATAAAAAGCAAAATAAAGAGCGATTTTTGGTTACTCAACTTATACTTGTCCAATCAGTACTCATAGGTTGTATAGGTAAAACATGCCACTCTTACAGACACAGTCTGTTTCCAGGGAGTTTCCAGATAGAATGGAAACAAATAATAGAACTGTTTTCTTCGAATACAAAAAAAGCATGCAAGATAATACGGGCAATATCCATGCAACTGCCACTTCAAATGAACACGTTAAATACTGTCACGTTTGCCTTTTTCCCCCTTCTTTTAAGTAATAAAACATGCATTTCAGTAAAGCCAATGTCTGTTTCTCCTTCACCCCTCTAAATCTCATATCCCTTTTACTACCACCCTAGAGGCAAACATACCGAGTTGGTATTAATCCAGTCAATACTTAAACTTTTCCTATATAGACAACAGAGTAATTTTTGTTTTTCATTCAATATTGTTTGAGCTCTAAGTTGATATACATAAACCTAGTTCATTAATTTCAACTGATCTATATCACACAGTCATATACCACAATTCATGTGTTTCCCTTCTGATGGACTGTTGCTAAGTTTTTGCTATTAAGAGAGTGTCTCTGGGAACAGGGATCTTTGTACACATTTCCTTGCATACACATATCTGAGATTCTCTAAAATAAATAACTAGAAGAGGACTGCTGGTCAAAGTATTACACATTTTCAACTTTACTAAATATTTTGCAATTGCTCTCCCAAGTGGCCATGTCAAGTTACAGTCCCACCTGCAATGAATAATTTGTTTTCTTACACATTTGCAAACACTTGGCATTGTCGGATCTTCAGCATTTTTCAGTGTGATGGGTGTGAAATATCTCACTGATGTTTTAGTTTGCATTTCTCTGAATGATCTTTTTAAATTTTATTGGCCATCTGGGTTCTTTTTCTTGGAAATGCTAGTTCATATCCTTTGACCATTTCACTTTTGGATTTTGCTTACCAGATTGTAGTTATTTATAGATTTGGGATACTAATCCTTTGTTATATATGTTGCAATTATCATTTCCCAGTTTGTCTTCTTTTAAAATATCATTAGTTGTACAAAAGTTTTTAATGTTACTATAGTTGAATCTATCTTTACCTTCCCAAATTGACCCAATCCCAAGGCCATACAATTATTGGTCTCCTCTGCCCTTTTTTTTCTTGTAGTTTTAGTTCTTTAATTCATCTGGGATTTATTTTTGTAAGGTATAAAGGCTGGCTTTTTTTTTTTTTTTCCCATAAGGAAACCCAGCTGTCCTCCAACCACAGAATTATTTTCCCAGTGATTTATAATGTGCCCTCTAATACAATATACCATATCCCATAGGCTCTTGGATTGATTTCTGAGCTCTTTTGTTCCACTGTTGTATTTGTCTATCCTGCCCTAATGCTACATTCTAAATCATTATAGCTTTATTATAAACCTTGGAATTTGATGGAGCAAGTCTATCCTTTTCCTTTTGCAGAAGTTCTTAGCAATTCTTGAACCTTTAAATTCACTCATAAATTTATCAGTTTGTTAAATTCAAAGAAACATCCCATTGGAATTACATTAAGTTTACAGATTAATTTGGGGAGAACTGACATCTTTATGACTCTGAGCCTTCTCCTTTATGATATTCTCTATTCTCTTTCTATTAATTCAGGCCTTTATGTTGTTCAGTAATTTTTGTAAGTCTTGCACATCCTTTTTAAATCTTTTATTCCTACTTCATCATTTCTGTTGCTATCATACATGGGATCTTTTTTTTCCTGCTACATTTTCAAATTAGTTGGTATTAGTGTTTAAAAAACTACTTTTGACAGTGTGCCCGGCAGTCCCGCAGATCTGTCTCTTGCTTCAACAGTGTTTGAACGGAACAGACCCGGGGACGCTTCCCCCACCTCTTCAGCCTCAGCCACCCTCCAACTTCCTCTCCGGTTGCAACCTCCGGAACCATCTCCTGGGCCAGCTCCTGTTTCCGGGACCAGCTAACACTGTTTTTTTGTGTAGTTAGCTCCTCATTGTCACCAACCATGAACTCCCAGATCCATCAGAATTATTCCGCTGATGTGGAGGCATCTGTCAACCATCTGGTCAACCTGCATCTGCAGGCCTCCTACACCTATCTCTCTCTGGGCTTCTATTTCGACTGTGAGGATGTGGCCCTGAAGGGCGGGGACCACTTCTTCCGCAAGTTGGTGAAGGAGAAGCGCGAGGGCACCAAGCGTCTCTTGAAGATGCAAAACCAAAGCGGTGGCTGCCCCTCTTCCACGACATGCAGAAGCTGTCCCGAGATGAATGGGGTAATACCCCGGAAGCCATGGAAGCCGCCCTGGTCTTGGAGAGGGACCTGAACCAGGCCTTGGGTTCCGCCAACACAGATCCTCATGTCTGTGACTACCTGGAGAACCATTTCCTAGATGAGGAGGTAAAACTCATCAAGAAGATGGGCGACCACCTGACCAACTCCGCAGGCTGGGTGTCCCACAGGCGGGGCTGGGCGAGTATCTCTTGGAAAGGCTCACCCTCAAACATGACTAGGAGTCTCTGGAGCCCAGAGGCCTTTGGGGGCCCCTCTGCATTCCCCTGGCATCCAGGCTTTTGCCTAAGCCCCTCCCTCCAGCCATGAGGCATCTTTTCAACCAGCCACCCTGCCACCCTCTAACAAGTCCTGAACCAAGTGTAAACAATAAAGTTTTTTGCAGCAGGAAAAACAAAACAAACAAAACAAACAAACAAAAAAACAAAAACCAAAAACACTACTACTGAGGTTTGTATGTTGATCTTATATTGAGCAATCCTTATCCAACTCTTAAGGGTTTTAATACTTATACATTCTCTTGAATTTTCTGTATAGATCATTAAAAGATCTGAAAATGACAATTTTGTATATTCCTTTCCAATCCCTATTTCATTCATTGTGTCATAAAGCATTAGCTAGTACAATGTTGAGGAGCTGCTGTGAGAATGGGTCTCTATGCCTAGTTCTTGACTTACTGAAGATGATACTGAAGCCACCCCATTAGTATGAGGACTGCTGTATATTTTTAAACATTAAAAGAAAACAAAAAACACCTACAATTGTGGGGAATTTTAAATATACATAAAAGTAGAGCAAATACTATAATGAACCAGTATTTACCCCTCCCAGTTTTAATGGAGTTAATCTTCTTTTGTTTACTTAGAATACTTTCGAGAAGATATTCAGGACTCCCATATCACACAGCATGCATTAAAAAAAGAACCCTGAAATTCCTACTTAATCTTCATAGTTCCCAATAATTTATTATTAATCTTATGGATACTGAATTTGGTAACTACCAGGACTTCCAGGCTGGTTATTAGAAAGCTTAGAACCATATAAGTAAGGTGACATGGGGTGATTTTTCTTTCCTTTCAGTCTGTGCTCAATTTTATATCCTCACTCTTGTTTTAATTTCTTCTTTCCCCCTTCCCCACCAATTTTTTTTTTCTGGAGTTTTTTTTTTTTTTTTTTAATCTTCATTTTATTGAGATATATTCACATACCACGCAGTCATACAAAACAAATCGTACTTTCGATTGTTCACAGTACCATTACATAGTTGTACATTCATCACCTAAATCAATCCCTGACACCTTCATTAGTACACACACAAAAATAACAAGAATAATAATTAGAGTGAAAAAGAGCAATTGAAGTAAAAAAGAACACTGGGTACCTTTGTCTGTTTGTTTCCTTCCCCTATTTTTCTACTCATCCATCCATAAACTAGACAAAGTGGAGTGTGGTCCTTATGGCTTTCCCAATCCCATTGTCACCCCTCATAAGCTACATTTTTATACAACTGTCTTCAAGATTCATGGGTTCTGGGTTGTAGTTTGATAGTTTCAGGTATCCACCACCAGCTACCCCAATTCTTTAGAAACTAAAAAGGGTTGTCTAAAGTGTGCGTAAGAGTGCCCACCAGAGTGACCTCTCGGCTCCTTTTGGAATCTCTCTGCCACTGAAGCTTATTTCATTTCCTTTCACATCCCCCTTTTGGTCAAGAAGATGTTCTCCGTCCCACGATGCCAGGTCTACATTCCTCCCCGGGAGTTATATTCCACGTCGCCAGGGAGATTCACTCCCCTGGGTGTCTGATCCCACGTAGGGGGGAGGGCAGTGATTTCACCTTTCAAGTTGGCTTAGCTAGAGAGAGAGGGCCACATCTGAGCAACAAAGAGGCATTCGGGAGGAGGCTCTTAGGCACAACCATAGGGAGGCCTAGCCTCTCCTTTGCAGCAACCGTCTTCCCAAGGGTAAAACCTATGGTAGAGGGCTCAACCCATCAAACCACCAGTCCCCTATGTCTGTGGTCATGTTAGCAACCATGGAGGTGGGGTAGGCCAATACCCCTGCATTCTCCACAGGCTGCTCAAGGGGGCACTACATCTTTTTTTCCTTGTTTTTCTTTTTTTTTTTTTTAACTTTCCCTTCTTTTTTAAATCAACTGTATGAAAAAAAAGTTAGAAAACAAACATACAATAAAAGAACATTTCAAAGAGACCATAACAAGGGAGTAAGAAAAAGACAACTAACCTAAGATAACTGCTTAACTTCCAACATGTTCCTACTTTACCCCAAGAAAGTTACATAATATAGCAACATTTCTGTGAACTTGTTCCTACTACATCCATCAGAAATTAACAGACCATAGTCATTCCTGGGCATCCCCAGAACGTTAAATAGCTTATCTGTTCTTCTTGGATTATTGTTCCCCCTTCCTTAATTGCTCTCTATTGCTAGTTCCCCTACATTCTACATTAGAAACCATTTGTTTTACATTTTTCAAAGTTCACATTAGTGGTAGCATATAATATTTCTCTTTTTGTGCCTGGCTTATTTCACTCAGCATTATGTCTTCAAGGTTCATCCATGTTGTCATATGTTTCACGAGATCGTTCCTTCTTACTGCCGCGTAGTATTCCATCGTGTGTATATACCACATTTTATTTATCCACTCATCTGTTGAAGGACATTTGGGTTGTTTCCATCTCTTGGCAATTGTGAATAATGCTGCTATGAACATTGGCGTGCAGATATCTGTTCGTGTCACTGCTTTCCGATCTTCCGGGTATATACCGAGAAGTGCAATCGCTGGATCGAATGGTAACTCTATATCTAGTTTTCTAAGGAACTGCCAGACTGACTTCCAGAGCGGCTGAACCATTATACAGTCCCACCAACAATGAATAAGAGTTCCAATTTCTCCACATCCCCCCCAGCATTTGTAGTTTCCTGTTTGTTTGATGGCAGCCATTCTAATTGGTGTGAGATAGTATCTCATTGTGGTCTTAATTTGCATCTCTCTAATAGCTAGTGAAGCTGAACATTTTTTCATGTGTTTCTTGGCCATTTGTATTTCCTCTTCAGAGAACTGTCTTTTCATATCTTTTGCCCATTTTATAATTGGGCCGACTGTACTATTGTCATTGAGTTGTAGGATTTCTTTATATATGCAAGATATCAGTCTTTTGTTAGATACATGGTTTCCAAAAATTTTTTCCCATTGAGTTGGCTGCCTCTTTACCTTTTTGAGAAATTCCTTTGAGGTGCAGAAACTTCTAAGCTTGAGGAGTTCCCATTTATCTATTTTTTCTTTTGTTGCTTGTGCTTTGGGTGTAAAGTCTAGGAAGTGGCCGCCTAATACAAGGTCTTGAAGATGTTTTCCTACATTATCTTCTAGGAGTTTTATGGTGCTTTCTTTTATATTGAGATCTTTCGTCCATTTTGAGTTAATTTTTGTGTAGGGGGTGAGGTAGGGGTCCTCTTTCATTCTTTTGGATATGGATATCCAACTCTCCCAGCCCCATTTGTTGAAAAGACCATTATGACTCAGTACAGTGACTTTGGGGGCCTTATCAAAGATCAGTCGGCCATAGATCTGAGGGTCTATCTCTGAATTCTCAATTCGATTCCATTGATCTATATGTCTATCTTTGTGCCAGTACCATGCTGTTTTGGCAACTGTGGCTTTATAATAAGCTTCAAAGTCAGGGAGTGTAAGTCCTCCCACTTCGTTTTTCTTTTTTAGAGTGTCTTTAGCAATTCGAGGCATCTTCCCTTTCCAAATAAATTTGATAACTAGCTTTTCCAAGTCTGCAAAGTAGGTTGTTGGAATTTTGATTGGGATTGCATTGAATCTGTAGATGAGTTTGGGTAGAATTGACATCTTAATGACATTTAGTCTTCCTATCCATGAACATGGAATATTTTTCCATCTTTTAAGGTTCCCTTCTATTTCTGGTTTTGGTATTAGATTGATGTTAGCTTCATAAAATGAGTTAGGTAGTGTTCCATTTTCTTCAATGTTTTGAAAGAGTTTGAGTAAGATTGGTGTCAGTTCTTTCTGGAAAGTTTGATAGAATTCCCCTGTGAAGCCATCTGGCCGTGGGCATTTATTTGTGGGAAGATTTTTGATGACTGATTGGATCTCTTTGCTTGTGATGGGTTGGTTGAGGTCTTCTATTTCTTCTCTGGTCAGTCTAGGTTGTTCATATGTTTCCAGGAAATTGTCCATTTCTTCTACATTATCCAGTTTGTTGCCATACAGTTGTTCATAATATCCTCTTATAATTTTTTTAATTTCTTCAGGATCTGCAGTTATGTCACCTTTTTCATTCATTATTTTGTTTATATGGGTCTTCTCTCTTTTTGATTTTGTCAGTCTAGCTAGGGGCTTGTCAATCTTGTTGATCTTCTCAAAGAACCAACTTTTGGTGACATTTATCCTCTCTATTGTTTTTTTTTGTTCTCTATGTCATTTATTTCTGCTTTAATCCTTGTTATTTCTTTTCTTCTACTTGGTTTAGGATTGGTTTGCTGTTCATTTTCTAGCTTCTTCAGTTGATCCATTAGTTCTTTGATTTTGGCTCTTTCTTCCTTTTTAATGTATGCGTTTAGTGCTATAAATTTCCCCCTTAGCACTGCTTTTGCTGCATCCCATAGGTTTTGGTATGTTGTGTTCTCATTTTCATTCGTCTCTATATATTTAGCAATTTCTCTTGCTATTTCTTCGTTAACCCACTGATTGTTTAGGAGTGTGTTGTTTAACCTCCAGGTATTTGTGAATTTTCTAAGTCTCTGATGGTTATTGACTTCTAATTGTATTCCATTGTGGTCAGAGAATGTGCTTTGAATAATTTCAATCTTTTTAAATTTATTGAGGCTTGTTTTATGTCCCAGCATATGATCTATTCTGGAGAAAGTTCCATGAGCACTAGAAAAGTATGTGTATCCTGGTGATTTGGGATGTAATGTCCTGTATATGTCTGTTAAATCTAATTCATTTATCAGATTGTTTAGGTTTTCAATTTCCTTATTGGTCTTCTGTCTGGTTGATCTATCTATAGGAGAGAGTGATGTGTTGAAGTCTCCCACAATTATTGTGGAAACATCAATTGCTTCCTTTAGTTTTGCCAGTGTTTCTCTCATGTATTTTCTGGCACCTTGATTGGGTGCATAGACATTTACGATTGTTATTTCTTCTTGTTGAATTGCCCCTTGTTTTGTCTCTCAAAACATCCCTGCATTTGAAGTCTATTTTATCTGAGATTAATATTGCTACACCTGCTTTCTTTTGGCTGTAGCTTGCATGAAGTATTTTTTCCATCCTTTCACTTTCAGTTTCTTTGTGTCCCTGTGTCTAAGATGAGTCTCTTGTATGCAACATATTGATGGTTCATTTTTTTTTGATCCATTCTGTGACTCTATATCTTTTAATTGGGGAGTTTAATCCATTTACATTCAACGTTATAACCGTGAAGGCATTTCTTGAATCAGCCATCTTATCCTTTGGTTTATGTTTGTCATATTTTTCCCCTCTCTCTATTAATATCCTTTATTGTACCCATACCAAATCTCTTTAGTACTGAACCTTTCCCCAAGTCTCTCTGTCCTTTCTTTGTTTCTCCGTCTGTAGGGCTCCCTTTAGTATCTCCAGTAGGGCAGGTGTCTTGTTAGCAAATTCTCTCAGCATTTGTTTGTCTGTGAAAAATTTAAGCTCTCCCTCAAATTTGAAGGAGAGCTTTTCTGGATAAAGTATTCTTGGCTGGAAATTTTTCTCACTCAGAATTTTAAATATATCGTGCCACTGCCTTCTCGCCTCCATGGTGGCTGCTGAGTAGTCACTACTTAGTCTTATGCTGTTTCCTTTGTATGTGGTGAATTGCTTTTCTCTTGCTGCTTTCAGAACTTGCTCCTTCTCTTCTGTGTTTGACAGTGTGATCAGAATATGTCTCGGAGTGGGTTTATTTGGATTTATTCTATTTGGAGTTCGCTGAGCATTTATGATTTGTGTATTTATGTTGTTTAGAAGATTTGGGAAGTTTTCCCCAACAATTTCTTTGAATACTCTTCCTAGACCTTTATCCTTTTCTTCCCCTTCTGGGACACCAATGAGTCTTATATTCGGACGTTTCATATTATCTATCATATCCCTGAGGACCATTTCGATTTTTTCAATTTTTTTCCCCATTCTTTCTTTTATGCTTTCATTTTCCATTCTGTCATCTTCCAGGTCACTGATTCGTTGTTCAACTTCCTCTAGTCTTGTACTATGAGTGTCCAGAATCTTTTTAATTTGGTCAACAGTTTCTTTAATTTCCATAAGATCATCCATTTTTTTATTTAGTCTTGCAATGTCTTCTTTATGCTCTTCTAGGGTCTTCTTGATTTCCTTTGTCTCCCGTACTATGGTCTGATTGTTCATCTTTAGTTCTTTGAGTAGCTGCTCTAGGTGCTGTGTCTCTTCTGATCTTTTGATTTGGGTGCTTGGGCTTGGGTTATCCATATCGTCTGGTTTTTTCATATGCTTTATAATTTTCTGTTGTTTTTGGCCTCTTGGCATTTGCTGAACTCGATAGGGTTCTTTTAGGATTTGTAGACCAATTGAAGTCCTTATCTCTAATTTATCAGATCTACAGCTTCGTGGAGTACACTTTCTCTAACTAACCAGCAGGTGGCATCCACGAGCCACCTGTTTTCCACAAGCCATTTCTCCCCTGCTTAGCCTTTTTGGTGAGTGGGGGAGTGAGTCTTGTGGGGTCCAATTGGTGTACCAAGCTTGCGTGTGTAGTTGGTGTTGCCTGCCCTGTATGTGGGGCATGTTTCTGGGCAGTCAGGGATGGGGGTGGCTCTAACAATCAAATCTCCCTGGTGATCCTAGAGTTTTAAAGCTGCTGCAATAGTCTAATCCTTCAGTTCAGTCCTGCCACAGTTTGTCTCTGCCACTGACCCACAAGTCCTTGGTATTGGCGTATGGCTCCTGAGACTTGCAAGTGGGCCCCTCTTCCAGGCCGTGCACCCCAGGTCCTCTGTTGAGGGATGACTGTGGTATGTCACAGGTGAGTGCCGTCCCCCCAGGGCAGTTCTGGGCTGCTGGGCTGTATAGGGAGGCTCCCAGTCTGCTGAAATGATGGCTGAATGGGGCTTTGTTAATTCACACTGCTCCACCTTCCCAACTCTGGGACAATCAGCTGAGGTTGCAGGGAAGGCTAATGTCCACGCCCAGTTTTGTGGTGTGTGCCTGTTATTTGAAGCGCTTCCGTCACACTGGGTTGTCTGGGGCAGCTCTGGGCTATGGGGCTGGCGATGGGCAGGAGTGTTTCCTGTCCACCAGGATGATGGCTGTGAGCGGACACCCCCCCTTTTTTGGGGAAGTTGTGGTGTTTAGTGAATTTTCTCAGCCACTGGATTATTGCCTTTTGTCTCAGAGCTCTCTTAGTTCTGCTCTTGTCTTGACCTGCCCAAATTGCAAGTCTTTGAAGCTTTCTGTATTGGGCTTCTTAGAGTAATTGTTTTAGAAAAAGAAAAAAGGATTAAAAAAAAGGGCCCTCCTCAGAGATCTAATGGGTTATTGAAATGCTAAGAGACAAAGCAATTAGGGCCATTAAGGAAAGGTCCACAAGGCAGAGAGATCAGCTTTTCTTTGGGATTTGCATATGAGCCTCAGGGCCTGAGCTCTGCCCTTCCCCTTTCTATGTTCACCAGAACTCCAAAAATCCTCCGCTTTTATTCTGGAGTTTTTCGTGTTGTTTTTTTCTATGCCTGTCTCCTCTCTGCTGGGCTGGCTGCTCTCAGATTCTCTGGTGTCTGGTCTCAGTCTATCTATGGTTGGAGTTTGGATCAGTAGAATGAGTTTCTGATAAGGGCTGCCACTGCAGTTCTCCCTTCTCCTTCCCGGAGCTAACAGCCCCTCCTCCCACGGGACTGAGCCTGGCAGGAAGGGGTGCGGGTCCCCTGGCCGCAAAAACTTACAGATTTCGCTGATCTCAGCAGTTCCACGTTTTCATGAGTGTTGTATGAAGTATGCCCAAAGTCAGATTGCTCTGTGGTGTCCAGCCCACGCAGTTCCTGGCTTTCTACCTACTTTCCTGGAGGAGTAACTAAAACATACAGTTCACCAGTCCGCCATCTTGCCCCGCCTCCCCCCACCAATTTTAACCATGCTATTTCGTATTTTGTATATCTGTGTAGGTAATCTTAAAATCTTACTGAAACAAAGCAGGTCATAAATAAATACTTATTCAACACCTATGTACCTGGTAATTGGTCAAAGCTAGGTCCAGCTTTTCTCACTGTGATGTTTAAATGTAAAGTTTTAATAAGGCTAGATATTTGTAAGAAACAAGGTCCTCTTCCACAGTCAACTTACATTCATGGTAAGGGGATGTTCACTGCCACTAAGCGTTTTTATTCTAGATCAGAGAGCACACCATCATATGATTAACCAGTGGCTACCACCAACAACCAGAAAGTAATGATACAAGTCGAGCTTCAGACTTGGATTCTATTCCTTTATGCATTAAATATTTACTGAGATCTAAACAGCCCAGGGAATGAGGGATAAACTTTGAGGAGAGGTGAATCTAGCCCAGTGTCCAGTAAAAACTGCCCCCATAGCTTTTCACATGGAGGCTGAGGATGGAGGACACAGTTTTAAGGTAACTATCTACTTTGAGAAATCTTGATAAAAAATTCTAAATTTAAATTCTAAATAATCAAGCACAAAACTTGATAATTCATCATCCAAAGAAATGTATTTCCTAAGTGCTCTCTTATTTTGGACTTCCTACAACTTGTTTAGAGTAAATTACTATCAATGATAGAAGAATGCAATTCTTACAGAAGTCCCTTTAGCTTGTCTATTTTGATACATTTCATAAAATGAAGTCTTTCAACAATTCGTAAATTTCTTAATGGGAAGCTAGATGAGTAAACAGTCACCAAAATGGCTTCCAATGATCCCTGTTGGCTCTTAATATCTATGCTTTTGGGTAACCCCTTCCCACACTGCACCAGCGTTGGTCTATGTGATCAATAGAACATGGCAGTGGTGGTGGTATGTCACTTCAGAGCTCAGGTTATAAAAGAGAGGGCAGCTTCCATCTTTGTTTAGCTTCCATCCCTTGCGCTCTTGCTCTCTCTTGGATCATTTGCTCTGCTAGTGATCAGCCCTATGGACACGCCCATGAGGTGAGGAACTTAAGCCTCTGGCTGACAGACACCTGAATGAGCTTGCAAATTTTCAGATAAAACCCAGCGAAAAGCTTGACTGCAATGTTATAAGAGACCCTGAGCCAAACTGCCCAGCTAACCCACTCCTGAATTCCTGATCCTCAGGAACTGTGTGAATAAATAAATGATTACTGTTTTAAGCTGCTAAGTTTTGGGGTAATTTGTTACATAGCAAAAGGTAATTAATAACAATAGTTCTTTATGACATTGCTATAAAACAAGGCCAAAACATGTATCTTGTTTATAGAAGAAAATGTGACTTTATAAGGACAAAAAAGTTTGGTTAAAAATATCCAAAACACATAAACTCTTTGAAGATTAGCTATGCTGTGCATGGTGCGAGGCTAGGGGAGAGGTTAAACAAGCAAAGGTTAATTATCTCAGAACAAGTTTTCAACCAAAATCAGAATGATAACAACTATGCAAAAGTTTTATGGACAGTAAAGTAATTAACAGCAGAAACCTAGGACGCAAGAACTAGAAATGGTCAAGGTTTTTAGTGCCTTTGGTGCTCTTCTCTAATCTGCTTGAAGAACCCTCCAGGAGGATCTCAACCTAGCAGGAAAGTAGGAAAAGGATTCCTGCATTGAAAGGGAAAGGAATGCTGTCTAAGCGGGGAAGTCTACTTGAAATTCTGTGTGGAACAAGATGATGGGATAAACAAATATATAAAAGTGTGTTTTCTTTTTAGGTTTTAATATATTGGAGCAGCTAGAAGTAAATACCTGAAACTACCAAACTCCAACCCAGTGGCCTTGACTCTTGAAGACAATTGTATAACAATATAGTTTACAAGGGGTGACAGTGTGATTGTGAAAACCCTGTGGATCGCACTCCCTCTATCCAGTGTACGGATGGATGAGTAGAAAAATGGGGACAAAACCTAAATGAAAAATAGGGTGGGATGCAGGGTGGTGATTGGGGTGTTCTTTTTTTATTTTTATTTTTTATTCTGATTCTGATTCTTTCTGGTGTAAGGAAAATGTTCAAAAATAGATTGGGGTGATGAAAGCACAACTATATGATGGTACTGTGAACAGCTGATTGTACACCATGGATGATTGTATGGTATGTGAATATATCTCAATAAAACTGAATTTATATATATATATATATTTAAGAAAAAAAAACAAAAAAACCTAGGATATAATTTCATACAGTAGAAGTTTGGATCTCTGCTAAATGAAGTCTGGTTACCTAGATGAACTCTGGCCAATTGCAGAGGTCAAAATGAAAAGAGGAAGTAAATACCAGCTGTGGACAGCGGGAGCATAACCAACAGAAGTTCCTCTACCTCCCCCTCTCCTCCTTATCCTTTAAGCCTTTATCTCAGCGTCCTTGCCTGACAGGGTAACAAAGTCACATATCATAAGATCTGGGATGAAACATGCTAAATATTTAAGAAGAAATTTACAGTCGACTAATCTGAATGAGTAGCACTGCAGACATATGGAATAAGATATGGTGCCCACTTGTCTCCATGTGGAAGGGGTTATTATTGACTCCATGCAATCTACATGCCAGCCCATCAACAGGAGACTGCAAAGAGCCAGTCTGGCCAAGGCACTTTTCCCTGGCTTAAAAAAGAAAATCCTTCACTAGATACCTGTTACTTGTAAGGTACAGTTCAAACCACTTAACAAGACAAAACCCCACGACAGTACACAATGCCTTTCCCAAGAAAATCAATCTTAGATCTTAATGGTTTGCAAAGTCAAGTACTTTAAAAGAAAAATAATCCTGTACACTCTGATCACCTAGTAGTGAAACTGACCTTTGGCTCCACAGCCAGATGTCCCTGGCTTGAATGTTTGGGTATTTGCAGGAGAGAGGAAATGGCCCTCTCTTCTATGGCTCTACAAGCTCTGTGTCCTCCTGTATTGATTGCACTGTACTATAATTGCCAGTTTCCTCACCTGTATTTCTCTTCTATAGCAAAAGTTCTCAAAAGATAGGGACTGAGTATTGCTACCATCTAGCACAGTGCTTCATAGCAGACAATCAATAAATCTTTAAGTGAATGGATGTAAAATCATCAAAACCTGGAGACACAATGTGGAATAGCAGACAAAGAAATAAACAATTTGGTTCTCAACTTTTTGACTAACTATTAGTATAACCCCAAGTCAAAAACTGTTTTTTTCCCCTGATAGGCAAAAAGGTAAGACTGACTACGAAGGCCCTTCAGCATTATAATTCTATGTACATATGTATACATATGTAAAAGGATGTTTCAAATTGTAAGACTGATTTTTAAGTGAACATACTAGAATTCATAAGTGCAAATGAACATTAGCTCCTTCAACAGTAGGTACTCTGGCAAGTTAAACACTCACTCAAAATTATGGTAGCTAATTTGGAATTATGCAGAACTCTTTTTTTTTTCCCCTGATTTAAAGCAAAGCCAAATAGCTTTACAAAATTTACAAAAGCCACATGTTTACTACTAAAAGAAACCAAAAATTGTAAACGGGGAGGGGAATTCACCCACAATCAAACTCACCCAGAGAAAATACTACTGTAGCCTAGGTATAAATCTTTCCAAGTCCTCCTGCTGTAAACATGTCCTCTTTGTCCACATTTTTTTTTTTATAAAACCAGGGTTAATCTATACTGTTTCTTTTACTTAATGGACTTAATTTAATTAATATAGTATGAATATCTTTCCACATACTTTGTAAGCACAGTAACCTGTAAGGTAACAATATTAATTTATTTAACCAATCTCTCATTGCTGGATATTTAGGTTGTTTATTTGTCACTATTACAAACAATGCTGCAGTGGTATCCTGGTAGTTAAATTTTTGTGCAATTATGTTCTCAGAATAAATTTCCAGAGATGGATTTTTTTGGAGTAAAGCAGCACATTTTTAATGCTGTGACTTGCATACCGTTTTTTTCTCTCTAGTAGCAGATTTCCATCATTTTGAAAGTAGATATAATCACTGGAAGCAGCCAAAAGTCACTGGGTGGGGTTGGTGGGAATGGGGTAGATGTTGTCAAGTCTGGTGATTAAAGTGAGAGATCAAGCTGGGCAGTACTGTTTTGGTTGAAAGCCTCTGACTATACAGCCATGTAACTGTTTTTCACGTGATCCAAAACGACTCTGAGGACAATTACAATAGGAATTCCAAAAGGGTTGTGGGCAATTGGCACATTACCTAAAGAAGCTCATTACTTCCAAAAGAGGTAACTATGAAGGGGACAAACATAGCTAGGTATCTCCATCACTGATGATGCTTTCTTAGGATTCATTATATTGCAGTCATATGTCACTCACACACAGATTTTCAACAGTTCAGTCAATTCATTTTAAATAGATGCACTGGTTCACCTTTAATATTTATATTATTTTTTCCAGTATGACATTCTCATAAATACGTATTTACTACTTGTATGGCACTTCACATACATTATTTTTTAAATTTTCATACTACCACCAAAAATATAGATATTTTCCCCCCATTTTATAGATGAGGAATGGAGACTCAGAGAAGATAAGTGATTTGCCCAAGGTTAAAAACAGCGGATAAAAGGCAGAGCCAAGATGCCATTACAGATCTGTTTAGCTTCAAATGCCACGTTCTTTTTATTTTCTGACCCAGCCATATAGCACCTTTGAATGTTTCTTAAATGTACCATGATAAGGTCATTCAATTCTTAACCGCTATGCTTAAAACTTCTTAATGACTCTACATTAACAGGGAATAATCCTATTCTTTATTTAACCTGGAAGTGAACTGAACAAAACCGGAGGTACTGTTTATGAATAGGCACATTTATATTCTTGAGAAAAACAGGCAGTAACTACAAAAACCCACTTATCAATGTAAATAAAGTAAATATTGATACCAGATCTTACATTTAAAAAGAGGTGTCTGGCAAGGGAGTCACGTTTTAACAATATGGGGAAAAAATTCAAGCAGTAACTTAAATAAAAGGCTAATAAAACTTAGAGGAAACAGCTCAGTGTTTTCTTTTAGACTCTGAAGAACATCAAAATATGTTATGTTGCATAAAGACTCATTTCAGGAAAAAACTACCAACAATCCAATAGCAGAATCAGCACTAAGAATTTCAATGATTATCCAACTCAAAAATACATAGGGAGAGTAAAGTTATTTTATTAAATCATGCACATCACGTGTGTTAGTGCAAATAGTTTAATCTGTACTCCAGAAATTCTATTGTACTTTATATCTTTACAAAATAGATTTAAAACAATTATTTACTTTAAAAAATGTAATTCTGAAGTTAAGCATTTCAGAACAATATTTGCAATAACCTATATACAAGAGGTACTGGGTACCACTGGCATATTAGCATTTTGTGGTGGAGTGGCTTCCTGCAACAGAAAATGGTGAAATGAACTATATGACAGTATTTTCCACAAGTCATTTGTGACTAATTCCTCCATAAATCTAGTGATCCTCCCAACAAATCCCAAATGGCTTAAAATATACCTTTAAAGTAGAAACAATGACTGTCAAACACACAAGGCAGATTATATCCTAAACTTCTATTTCAATATTTTGCTAGAACTGTGGATTGCCACAGAACATTTAAATCAATTCATTGCCATTCCCTCCAAGTCTTCATTGATTGAAAAATTTAACCATGTGATACTTTAGGATATTCCATGACCTAAATAAACTTTATTGACATAACTGTGGTACTACACAAAACCATAGCTAAACTTTTACTTCTGTGTTTTAAATTTATAACACAAGCAGTGTTTAGGTGCTTCATTGTGCATGGAACACTGTTAATCTTGGAAATAGTGCTTCTCATTAACAGAACTTCCCAATTATCAACAATAAAAAGAAAATAACCATTTGCATACCCAACCAGGATATCTGTTGGTAGGTAACAACAGCTCACCTTGAACATGAATTAGCTCCATAATATCATAACCAATTAATCTTATCTAAAGTGATAGTAATTCTTTCTTCAATTGAACATGCTTGGAGGAAAAGATGATAGAAAAAAAAAATCATGCTTCCTAAAAATGCTGTATATGAGAAAGTAACTTGGCTTTTAAAGAAAATATCTCTTTAAATACATGAGGTTTAATAAATTACATTCCAATTGACTCAACAGTTTGGTTCACTGCACTGAAATTATGTAATTACTATGTTTTTGCTCCCAGAAATACTTCAGTTTGCTCAAGAAAATACACACTCTCATGGAAAGTTTTTCAAAGTTGATGTCCTCCTCCACATCTTCAAGTCACATTAAGGCCGATCAAGCATGTATATATTCTCGGAATTTTCACCTAAAACAGAGTATTTTCCAACCATATTTTTTCCTTAAAAAAAAAAAAAAAATCCACGCAAATAGTTGCTTCTAAGTCTTGTTCCCAATAGCTCAGTGGTTTTATAACAAGTAAAAATGGCGTAAATATGTAAAAAATATATATATATATATGTGTATATATTTCAAACTGATAGGCACTGAGCACACAGGGCCTCTCTTCCCATGTATGTATTGGTTGTTTGGTTTGGGTGGTTATCGAATCAGAAAAATGAATTATCTGGTCATCAGAATTCAGAGTAAAATATCCATAAATTTAATGTTATAAATAATTTGGTGTACCAAGAAGCCTACTTTAGGCCACCATAATATTTAGAATCTCAACATACTAATTTAAAAATTACATGAAAAATCGCAAGCAAATTATTGCTCGCAGTAGAATAAAGTCACGATTTTATATTCTCTTTATAGACAGATACATTTTATATAATTTAAAGCAATGACCCTACAGCTGTATTCTTGCACTTTTGCTGTTTTAAGAGGTAAAAAGGAAGAAAATGGTTCTGTTTGTCCCCAGCATGAGTGTGATGCCAGCTTCTAGAGGGAGGACGGTGTACGGACTCAAGAAACGCTCTCATGGAGAAGCTCTGGCCAGACCTGGCACATACAGCACGATGGCTGTCACTGCAACCAGGGTGGCCAACATGGGCATCCAGGGCCAGGGTTTCTGTGTGGAAAGAAACCAAGAGTCAATATCACATTCTCCCCTCTCTGTTCATACCTATTAATCCCTTGGTTCCAGAGAGTCCTGAATACTCAACAGAACACTAGAAAAACTCTTATCTTTGCATGGATAAGAATAAATCTTGAAGAGAAAAGAAAAAAAGGTGGGGGGGCATAGGTGTGAGGAGAGCCATAAGAGCAGGAATCCTGTCAGAGGACCACAATGTGGGCAAGTGTTTGGCAGTTTTCAACTTTGTTACAGCTGAAAACTAGAAGTGACTTCTAAGAAACCCTCTGGGCTCAGCCTGCTTTATTTACTCCTGTGTCTGTATATTCCAACATAACTGATGTACAGAGACACCTACAGTATGTCTTTTGCCTCAAATGTTTATTTCTTGATGAAAACCAGACTCACATTTTGGGACAGGTTTACAAAAGGGGTGTTGGGTAAAGGTGACAGAAAGAAAATGACCAAGGCTTTGATCCGCAAATTTGAAACCACAAAAGGCAAAATCAGATGGGGTTCAACATAAGAAAGTACCATTAGGGGACCTAGGCTGTCTGATGGTTTTGATAAAGACCTCCAATCACCCTGTGATCATCTTATATATACATGTACTAACATGCATGCCAGTTAAAGGAGAGCATGGATGGGCTGTTCCCTGTTAACTTGCCTTGGATGAAAACTTTATTTTCACTTGTGTTCTAAGGTCTTAATGAGAAACTTAGCTTTTAAAGAAATATTCTGATATTGCAGATCAATGCTCAGAAAGGTATGAGATAGATTTATACTCTCACAATTAAGTGCACATTATCGTTAAGATTGTGAGCCAATGGTCCATTATGCCAATCTCTTTCTTTTTCATCTTCACAGCCTGGTATACATAGGCAAAGGGTGGAAACAAAGAAACTCTACACTATGGAAGGGAAGAAGGAGGAGGGGGAAGAAAGCTGGCTGAAAACTTCAAAGAGGCAAACTCTTCATTTCTCATTCAAATCTGATTAAACATGTAATTGGGAATGGGGTACTAATATTGTAGCAATTTACAGTTTATTCCAGTTTACGAGGAACAAAGACTCAGTTAAAGAAAGCTTATTAACTGGTTAGGTTAGAATAAATTCATGGTTAGCATTACTACAAAGGAAACAAGACAAAATGTTATGTGATTAGTTGATTGCTCAGTTCACTGGTATGACACAATACATGGCATACTAAATGAAGGGTTTGCTTCAGGTAACAAAATACCTGTGTGGTTTTGCCATGCACTATATTACAAATATGGCACAAACAGGTGACGGGGACAAACAGACAAGGACTCAACAGTTGTGCTTGTACCTTTCTCTACCACAATGGACCGAAACACCAAAACAGGAAAGCCAGGAATAGGCCGATGAATACGGCTGGGACGGGTTGTAAAATGGAAGGCTAAAGAAGGGAAGGGATATTAAAAATCATTTTATGCTATTAAAAAAAAATCAGATTAAGATGATTCAGACCCCAGGGGGGTGGGTGGGAGAGGAAGACTGAGGTAATAGAAGTAACAGCACTCAGGTTTTGCATTGATTCAAACATTTTAAAGACATCTAACACAATCCAGAATGATGGACTGTGGTATGTAAGTTGGCAAGCTACCAGTTTCAAAAGAACAGCTGAAGTCAATGGGCAGTGTGGGCATCCCTAGTACCTTAATAAAATGTAACATGTTAAGACAAAGCAATGACAAAGACTTCACCAACTGATGGTCTGCTTCACAGTACATTTTTTTTCCATACCCAGAATTCATTATTTGACAATGTACTCCCTGGGAAATGGCTAGGACTTATTTTTTCCTCTGATCAAAGCCTTTAAAAAAAAATTCTTTTGCCTATGAGATGGTATTCCTTCCAAGCTTACAAATAAATGCCTTGTATGGCTTTCTTAATCAGGCAAGAGAACCAATACAATGTATGATAAACATTTCCTGTATAAAGACAGGCAGCTGAGACTCAGGGCTTTCAGTTATGTTACCAAAATATAATTAATTTTTAAAATGGGAAGTATTTAATTTTAAAAATAGGAAATGTAATAACACTACTATGAGTGTTATTACAGATTAACATTTTACAATGTGTCCAATATCCAAAAATCACACACAAAAAGGGAAATTCCTTAAAGGTGAATTATTTTTGGAATTATATATGATAACGGCAAGGTTACTTTTTAAAAGATTCTAATCTAACAGGACAGGGGATCCATTCTGATGATGCTAGATATCTTCATAGATTAATTTGGAAGGAACTGGACTAAAATTCCACAATCAGAGGGATGTGAATTAACATGAGAGAAGTAACCAAACCACTGTGATGTGATTTCAGAAGAGTTTTGTAATCTGTATTTTCAAAAATAAATGTAATCCACTTTCGCTTAGCATAAAGCCTCCACACCCAATTCATCAACTTCTAAAAGACGTCTACTTAAGCAGCAAGCCTTGATCGTCTAAACACAAAGACTTTCTTTAGCGAAGGACAGTTGGACACAACTCATGAACACTCTGTGTACAACTGTGTAACTGGATGGCCATGCAACATCACTATTTTGTACTTGTGCTGCAAGTTAAGCAGAGTGCCTTCCTCCATAGGAAGCATGTGGCTGACATCCACTGCAGTGTTCAAGCTGTGACAGGCTTCAAATAAGTCAGAGCACAACCAACCACACTGAACATCTATCAGTTAGGGCCCACGAAGGCAATGACCACCAAAACATACAACACAACATTTATTTAGTGTAACACCTTTTAAAAGACCATCTGCCTTTCTAGTAAATGAAAAACAAATTAATATTTTAAAATTCAATTTATAACAAAATGTCCCAATTTTACACATTCACACACACATTCAAAAAGTCCTACAGAAATACATTTTCTAATATTTACAGGAGGCCAAAAAGACATTGTGAGTTTTAGGAATGTGCCTTAGTGACAAAATTAGTATAAAATGAAAAACGGAATTGTCTTTATGTTTTGGTAGAGCCAAATGCTAAGGAGTCAACAGGTACTATTTTCTCATAGGAAATTCCCTGGCGTATAGTGCTTCATTTCCCAAAAGGGGAGAAATAAGAGGCAGATGATGGCTTAGTGACAGAACTTCAGACTCATTCTGAGAAAAGGTGACAGTTCCTAGGTAATTTGCTTTCCTGCAAACAAGGCTCTTCCTCCAGGAAGTTCTTAGCTTTTCTAGGGCTATAGATTAAAGGGGTAAATTCTTAACTCAAAATTTTGACAGCATAGTGATTCCATCATGGAATTTACATAATGAAAAGCTTAGTTCATTTGTATTAAAGGTCATTAGTTTTCCAAATCAGTAATAAAGTCCTCTGAAAATAAATTTTAGGGCTCTCCCCTAACTCTTAACCAAAGTTTGCAAAGACTTACATTGTTTCCTTTCTCTTGGAGCAGCTTCAGGTTGTCTTTACATTGCTTGAGCTCATCTGTGATTGACTGCTTTTCCTGCTCAGTCATTTCAAACTTCAACTTCAGTTCTGAGAGTACAGTCTGTGTCTTTTCATACTAAAGGCAAAGAAAAAAGAGTGTGCAGACTCAACTTAAAATAGGTGTGAAGCTATGGTTCTAGTTAGGCTTATATACCAGATTCTATTTAGTCATCTGTAACACCAAAGTTAAACTATTTTTGTTTCAAGGGGGGTAAGAATCATTTACACTCATAATAAGAAGGCTTTAGTGTTGATTTGATCCTAGTAACAATTTTCTGGCCCTGAAGTTAAAAAGAAAAATAACAGAAGTCACCATTTTGTCATCTGTTCCTAATATACAGAGTCACTTTTTCCACTAAGTGAGTTACAGGAGAAAAGGAAAATGTCAAACCAAGCAAAGGAGAGCAGGTGAAGAAAAACTCCATGGCCTAATTAAATGGCAAGGTTTGGAAGCCTGAGTTTATATTCTAGTAAGTAATGCCAGCCAAGTTATTTTAGTCTTGACGTAAAAAGTATTAACTCCAAGTAGGCCTCCCTTTACCCAGCATCATTGAGAATTAAATTATTCTGGATAAGTAAATTTTCCAGGCAAATAAAACAGAGAAATATATCTGACAGCTACCACTATGACTGAGTCAATTTATCTGTCTACTTCAAAACTTTTAAGCATCAATTAAAAGTAATTTTAAAAAATCTGTTTCTGATTGAAATTTTTCCATAATGAAACATACCATTCCTGCTCTGAAAAACAGTTCACTGTATATAATTTAACTTTCAGAAGGACTAGTTATCTTTTGAACACAGGTAAGACAAATGTGAAACACAATGTCATTTGCTCTTTAAATGGCTCCAGGAGGCTGGATTCTAGATAGGTTCGACTTCTAGATATCGCCTCTTACATGCAAGCTGGGCTACCACTCAAAGAGCAGAGACTGTTCTGCTGCTGGCTGTGCCTTTGTTGTGACCTGTTACCTCACTCCGCCACCTCTGAAGGACTTTAGAAGGGAGACAGAAAGACAAGAATGGAGTATAAAATAATTATACTATGGGTGTGGCATACCAGAAAAGTTCCTCCTTTTCCCTACATACAGCCCACAAGGTTGAAAAGTCTCCAGTTCCTTTCTACCTATATTGTAGAAATTCCTCAACAAAGAACAACTTTATAATGGTGCCTCTGAAAAATGCAAATACTTTGGAGTGGTTAATTAGGAGCCCATCATTACGTACTCCAAAGATAAATTTTAAAAAGGATGAAATGTATAAAAACATCAGATGGAGGAGATTGGGGGAGGGGGCTTAGGGTCAACATAAAGGTCACCAGAAAGTAGGAAGAAAGATATGGGCACAGAGAGGGAGGTAAAATATGAATGAAACTCTCTGTAGCTTAACAATGTTCCCAGAACAAGCCTGGGTAGCATGCCAGAGAATGAACTAAAAAGTAAGATTCATTGCTTTATGACTGCTTTTTTTCAGTAGATATGGAGTTCTGTGGACTTCCTTCCAGAAGGCAAGTTATCAGCGGCCAACCAAGGCAAATTCAGTGCACTAGACTAGCCTCTGCACATTACAATATAATCAATTCTCAATGATCCAGAAGATTCTTAACAGTGATTAATAAAGAATAAGTGAAAAAAAGAGTAAGTGAAAAGTAGTTTTTGTTGACCAAAAGTTTCCCTCACTTTCCTTTTCCACTAACCTTACATTCAGCCTGCCCTTTACACAAAAGCAGTTAATCATTTCTCTATTCTAGGAGTTGTGAAGCAGAACCACAGGAAGGCAACTCAGCCAGGAGGATCCTGCTGCTTACTCAAGTATGAGAAGGGGGTGGGAATGACTCTGGCTCCAGGGCAAGATGGTGAAGCCAGACAACTTTCCTGAGACAGACTTTGCAGGGTGGATTTGTGTGGTCAATGTTTTATGAATTCTTAAATCAGATATATCCCTTCTAAATTAAAATATATACTTTCTAGAGTCAAATATAAAGATGATACAGTGTTATTTTTCTCTTAATACTGAAAGTTAAAATTTACTTTTCTCATGTATTTTTTCTTTGTTAAAAGTTCAAATAAAAGCTACCACATATGTAAAATCTAATTAGTGGAACAAAGGCCACCTTCTGCAGCCCTAGTTTCACACCTAGCTTGAATGATATTTTCATTCTTTCTAACTCTGAAGTGAGAAATTAGCTCAATCCTGATGAATAGGGAAACACCACACAGTATTACCAACATCTTTTCGTTCTTCATAAAAAGAATCATATATGGGCTTGCTTAGCTTGTGATATTTTAGCTTGTTAGAGTGCTGAACATATATAATCATGATACTGTGCACATTAAACATGGGTCTATGAGAGAAAGGAAAACAAAGGGAAAATGTTGAAAAGGAATATATGCATGTTAATAAAAGGTAATAATTCATTTTCAGTGGATTACAAAGAGATAAGAACCTCATTAAAGACCATTTTAGTTACAGACTAGCATCCAATAGGTTGACATCAGGACAAACAGAAAGAGAAAAATTTCACATTACAAAAGAGTGTGATGACCACAGATCATTTCACAATGGAAAACACTGAACAAGAAAATAGAGAAGAAACATATTGACAAGATCAGACATATTTTTAAACTTGCTGCATTTAATGCAATCCAAAGACTATCAACAATTTAGATTCTGTGACAACATGCCACTGCCATTTGTAGAAACAGTTAAATAAAGCATTTCACACCAACTGCTCAGTGACTGAAAACAGGCAAATAAATAATGCAACAAAATGGCTAACGTATTCATAGTAACATACAACAGAATCATCTTCCAACCACAGCATTCTTCCCAGATTTTGAAATACTTAGGGCATATGGACTGGAAGGACACAAAGTGCTTACAGTATTAAATATGAGGATATTTGGCACAAAATTTGTGTTCCAATCAAATAAAATCAGATTTCTTCGAAAACACATATCCTTAGCAAGAAGATAAAAACAAACACATTACAAAATCAGTATGTCCACATGTAAATTAAAAATTTTACAGTTTTTCCCCCTTTAGGAACAAACATGAAGACAGAAAAACAATAATCATTTTCAATTTCAGGATATTATAAGGAAAGGAAAGTGTAAATAAAAACTGCATCAATTAAACAGAACTTTTAAAAGCAATTTGGGGAAAATTCATTATGAAAGAAAAAGAGTTGTCTTCAGCTTCTTTCAAATTTGCAATGAATCCTCATTTAATGGACTCTACAACTAGGTGGCCCCTGAGCAATGGATCAAGCTGGCCAGGAGTCAAGGCAGGGAGTAGAACGAGGCTGCCAGGGCTGAACATAGCTCTTACTGCTGCAACATCAATTTCAAGACTTATGGAAGTGAAAAGTACCTGTGCTGCTTGCTAATAGGCTGGGTGGCATCTCCAGGCCAAAATCAACCCTCACCATTGAATACATGATTTTTTTTTTTAAAAGTCAACCAAGTCAAAGGCTCTAAGCAAAATGACATGAAAAGTGAACATGCACATTTGGGAAGAAGGGGAAAGGGGGAGGGAAAGAGAGAACATGTGTTTGGCTGGCTGGCTATTAAATAAATTTTAAGTAACTTTCCATGCCAGTTTCACCTGAGGGGTTTGGACAGCATTATGGTGTGGTCCCAGTTTGCCTTAAGAAAGTTCAAGTTAAATATGATACTCTCTTTGAAAGATGAACAACTAAGTAAATGTTCTGATATAAAGGGCTTCTCATAAAGGCCAACTAACTAGTAGATAAAAATTAACAATGTAATTCTGGGTATTTATATTTTTGAGACCAAACTCTACTGATGAATTCTCTACAAAGGACCATAATACATAGCTAGAAATTGCCAAGCATGGATGCTCCAAGTAACAACTTTGTGACAGGTAATGTGCCTGCTTCCCTTTATTTATAACTTGCATGGATATCTGATTTGCTTTTTGCTTTAAGCCCAACCATAATTGGGCTCATAATGTCTTTTCGCTTTACCTCTTTCTGTACATCCTTTGCTTGGTTTTCAGCCTTACTGAGAAGAGTTTTTAAATCAGCAGAATCCCGTAGATGTTGTTCTTTCAAGGATCCTACTTGATTCTCAAGCTCTTTTCTAGTCATCTGAAGGATGCTGAGATCACCGGTAAGTTCTAAACTTTGCTTCTGAGAACTGCAACACAAAAGCCATTTAATAAATGATTTAATAAATATTGATATATAGCTATTAACAGGTGAAAATTGGACACAGCAAGAAGTTTTTACTAGGTTTGTACTATAGGTTTTACTAGGAGGGATGGAGTGGATTTGAGGAAAGAAAAGTA
Source organism: Choloepus didactylus (assembly GCF_015220235.1). Lineage (NCBI taxonomy): Eukaryota > Metazoa > Chordata > Mammalia > Pilosa > Megalonychidae > Choloepus > Choloepus didactylus. Next base: position 211,572,093 of record NC_051307.1, on the reverse strand, counting down.
TAAAAAAGAATGAGATTTCCAATATAAGTAAAAAGCATTAAAATACTAAAAAGATGCAAGTTTAAAACTGTGTCCTATCTTCTGATAATCAAAAATACACAAAGGGTGATATTTTAAAAATTGAAATGAGGTGATTAATTATATATTTTATCCCATTATATTAAATTGTATCTTAAAAAGATTTAATGTAGGCCTCCAATAGGAAAAGAATGCACATATGTCAACTATTTTCCTATAAGTTTAAGTATCTGCCAGACAGGGTGGAGGACAGAAACGTAAAGCTTAGGAGCCACTGCCAACTCAAGTAAAGATAATCTGGCTCAAATGAGAAGACACAGCAAATTGAGGGAAAAGCACAGAACAAGGAAGCAGGAAGCTGGGTTCTAGACCCCAGGTCTACCACTATTTAGTTGTGGGATGTCGAGCAAGTCACTCAACTGGTGCAATTTCATTCTCTGGGCAAGCATTTCCTGGGTTCTTAGATCAATGCCAGGCACCATGTTATAAAAACACAAATAACACTAGAGTCTCAGTATCCTCCACTGTGTAGTAAGAGGGTTAACTGTAGTAATTTCTCAGGCTGTTTTCCAGCCTAAATTCTGATTAGTTTTATAACTTGATGTAAAAATACTGATTTACCTACTAGGAAAACAGCTTGATACATTATGACTAGAAATTCTTTGTTCGATTCCTTCTGCATCCCAGACAACAGAGAACAAAAGACCTGTATACTGCAGCTGTGTTAGAGAGTCTGGCTCCTACCTACAACAGAAATAGCTCAAGGGGAATGAAGTTTTCAAGATGATAGTTTTGTGTCCCTCAGGATGGGCTCATAAGAGTCAGACTCATATTGTAATTGTGGTCCCACAGAGTGTAAGTTCCATCCTACCAGTATGCCAGGCAGGCTCTTAGGGGCAGGGATGATGTTGTCAGGGCAATTCAGCTAGGAACTAAATGGCATATAAGACCCTGTAAAAGAAAACTATCTCATAAATACTACTTAAATGCTGGGAAGGCTTACAAATAAATTTAGAGAATTTCTAAATCAGAAACTTTTAAGAAACAGAATTAACCTGTCTCAAATAGTTTATGTGAGTTTAGGCAGATCACCTGACTAATGATCTAATATATTCCAGCTTTCTGAGGCCAAGTATTTTTGAACCATATGCTTTAATTCACAAGGAGTTTGTAGGCTTGCTTTACAATACTTAAAACAAAATCTGAATTTAAAAAATAGAAGCATTTAACAATATATTAGATTCCAATTAATCACATCAAAAATATGAGATCAAGTTGGAATATTTAAAATATCAATAATTCCAAAATAAGAATAATTTAAGATGATCAACACTGGTAATCTAAAATCAGTATTTCTTGCTTGAGAGAATTCCAAATTAAATGGATTAACTAAGATTATAATATAACCAAATGTGAAGAACTTGGGTATTTGAATCACCATCTTACACACACTTCATACTAAACAGTTTTCCTTAATGTGTTGCTGTCACACAAATGATTAGTTAGTTCCCCTAAGCAATTTATATAGTTATACATAATAATATATTATTATCTCTCTCTCTCTCTATCTATCGTTATATATAGTTGTATTTTTGGCCTTTATTTTGCCCTATTCACATTCTGCAATTGCTTTTATAAAGCTTTTACCTGTTATAAACAAATGTTTGTTTTACTCTTTATAGTACTAATTCTTCCTAAACATTCCAAAATTAATACAAGTAAACATATGAGAAGACTAAGCAAAATTATGACACTGGAAGAGAAAATAAAGTGCTTTATAGATATTTATATTGAGAATACATGGTATTACAAGGAAGGTTTTTCAAGAAATCAGCACATCTTGTTATTTCAGCTATTTATTTTTTTTCAAATGTATAATGAACATAATTGTTTTTATAAACAGATATTGAAGTTTAGTATTTTTTGATATATCTAGTCTTGCTTTTATTATTTTTCTCCAAACCTCGTTTTCTATGAGAATTGACCTTGATAACTAAGTTTCTGCTAGCCTTTGCGTTCTTCAGAAGTGTAAACACAAGGCTAACGAGAGTAATTTTTGGTTCTGTGGGATGGAGAGCTTGGTTTAATTAAGAGTGGCTTCAAAAATAAATGTGTATTACCATCATACTCTGAATTAGAACACAAATATTATTTAAAAAACAAAAATATGGAATGGATCAAAATTTTAAGGAAGACATTACTTTTAAACTGTGCAACAAACGTTGGTGGGAAAACAGGACTCTACAAAATTTGCTGGAGTAAATCTACTGCATTCACTGGTTTGCCTGTAAGGTACTGCATATTAGAAAGATTTAATTGATTTTAGAGAATTCTTGATCTTATAATTTATTATATACAAGCCAGTTTGAAATTTAGAAGCTGAACTTCTATCTTTCATTTGAACAAATTCTTTATTATAGTCACCTCCTGAACACCCTTACTAACAGAAGAGATCACTGGTAAGAAAGAAAAACAAACTTGCATTTGAAATTTATCATTTAGTTTATAGGGCAAGTTCAATTACTAACTAGAGATTTTTACTGTTTGTTTGGCTGTTTTTTTGGGGTGTGTGTGGTGAGTATTTAATGAATTTGTTCTCCTTGAGTACACCAAAAGAAAAAGACACGTAGATGATGGCAAGAAAAAAAGGTAAATTATTCATTTAGCATGGCTAACCTGCCAAATAGCCAAACTGAGTGTGGCTGAACATTTTGCTCCAAAATCGTATTTAAGTATCAAAATTAAATTTAATTTAGATTAAAATTTAAGACAAAGAAATATTTTAAAGCTAAAAAAGAGAGTTCTTGCATACTTGTGCAATTCTTTTTCTTGTCGCTGCAGTTCAGATGAAAGCAAAACATTTTCCTTTTTTAGAGAATGGCATTCCATTTCCAATACAATCCATTCCTTTCTCAACTTCTCTAGTTCACCTAAAATAATCCGAAAACATTTTTGTTAATATAGGAACATATAACTTCCATAATAATTCAGAGGATAAAGGGAAATCTTTCAGAGAAGAAAAAACTTTTGTTTTCTTTAAAACCATGTAGATTTTTACATGGCTATTCTTTGATTCTTGTTATTTTGTACCATCTACACCTGAAGAAGTCCCATCACTTTGACCCTGAGTAGTTATTCCCGCTCCCCACTTCCCTTTTACAAGACAAAAGTTGTTGATTATTTAAATAAAATATCAAATTTTAAAAATTCTAAATTATTGTTGAAAAGCAGACCTAGAGATTAAAGTTATAACCCCAATGAGAAACAATGCTTATATACTCCATTACTATCAAAGACAAAAACAGCCTGAATGGGTACTTTGTACAAGTTATAAAGCTATCATTGTCAAGAGTTAGGAGTTTTATGTCAAATACGTTTACTCACCTTGCAACCTTGTTGCTTCCTCTCTCTGCTGGTCCTCACACTGTTGACATCTAAGCTGAAAACTGTTTTGCAGATTCATGATTTCTTTCTCATATTCAGATGCTGCTTTCCGCCACCGCTCAAGCTCAGCTCGTACCTTCTTAAGCTCTTCTTGAAAAGAAGCAATGTCAACATCGCGCTCAGAGGCAGCCTTTTCTGCTGCTTGATGAAGGAGCAAAATTTCATCTTGGGCAATAAGCAATTTATCTCGAGTGCTTGCAATTTCACTGTCCTTCTCCTCCCGGAGAGTCTCAATATCGATGTGTAACTTCTGCAGTTGGGCTACAAAAGTATATTTATCAATCATTTTCTTAGTGTATAAGAATTAGGAAAAAAAGAACAACCCACACAGGATTGTAGCTACTGCACAGCACAGGCTGTTAAGGCTGTTGTTTTTGATTAAACTGTACAAGTAATCCACGTTTGGTGCAGAAAAAATGTCAAAATACAGATACAGAATGAGAAAAAAAGAGAAAACTGCTTCTAACATTTTGGTATCTGCTCTTCTAATTTTTTTTCTATGCATTTATACACATATAAAACTACACATTATTAAATAGGGAGGCATAATAGTATAAAAAGTGCTCTCTATCCTGCTGGTGATGAACAGCTTTCCATTAAAAAAAATAGTTATCCTATACCCTGTTGGACCAATCTTTCACTTTAGATATTTTAGGATGTTCAGTTTTTCATTACTATACACAATGCTGCTCACAATACAATCTTGATTATTTTCTTAGGGTGAATCCTTAGACAGAGAATTGCTGTGTCATAAGCATTAGTAAAACATGTGATGCACTTGTTTCAGTTTTTGTTCAAATGTTGATTCCTTAAAGAGGCTTTCTCTGACAACTTTATCATTCTCTAACCCTTCACTCTGCTTTATCTTTCTTCAAAGCCCTCATGGACATTACTTATATATATTTATTTGCCTATCATTTATCCTTTCCACTAGAGTGTAAACCTCAGATATGCAGGGTCTTTCCTTTGCTCACTGCTCTATCCCCAATACTAGGCAGAATAAACAATCAAGAATTATTGGCTGAAAGAACGAAAGGAAATCAGGAAAACAATCAATCAACACAAACAGAATATCAATATAGATATGGAAATTATGAAAAGGAACCAAATAGAGCTGAAGACCACAATAGCAGAAATTTAAAGCTCCCTAGAGAGGTTCAGCAGATTGGAGCTGCGAGAAAAAAGAATCAGTGAACATGAAGAAAAGACAACTGAAATCATCCAGTCTGTGGAGCAGAAAGAAGAAAGAGTGAAGAAAAGTAAACAGAGCCTGAGGAATCTGTGGAACATCCATCAAGCATACCAATATATGCTTTGTGGGAATCCTGGCAGGAGAAGAGAGAAAGGGGCAGAGAGAATATTCAAAGAAATAATGGCCAAAAACTTCCCAAATTTAATGAAAGTCAGTAACATACACATCCAAGATGCTCAATGAACTCCAAACAGGATAAACCCAAAATGTCACATAAAAAGGAGCCTCATTAAGTGCCAATTTCTCATCAGAAACCATGAAGGCAAGGCAACAGTGGGATGAGATATTTAAAGTGCTGAAACCAAAAAAACTGCCAACTAAGAATTCTGTACCTGGCAAAATGTCTTTCAAAAATGAGACAGGTACAGGCCTCCCCTGAGGAGCTAGGGGAGAATACAGAAGCGTTGGACTTCCTTACCTGGACTGATGCTGATGTTGTCACAAACATTAGGACTGGTGGTTTGATGTGCTGAGCCCACTATCATGGGACTTGCCCTTATGAAGCTCATTACTGCAAAGGAGAGGCTAAACTTGCATATAATTGTGCCTAAGAGTCTCCCCCTGAGTACCTCTTTGTTGCTCAGTTGTGGCCCTCTCTCTCTCTAACTGAGCCACCTCGGCAGGTGAACTCACTGCCCTCCCCACTATGTGGGACCCTACTCCCAGGGGTGTAAATCTCCCTGGCAATGTAGGATATGACTCCCGGGGATGAATCTGGACCCAGCATCGTGGGATTGAGAATATCTTCTTGACCAAAAGGGGGATGCAAAATGAAACAAAATAAAGTTTTGGTGGCTTGAGAGATTTCAAATGGGGTCGAGAGGTCACTCTAGTGGACTTTCTTATGCACTATATAGATAACACCTCTTAGGTTTTAATGTATTGGAATAGCTAGAAGTAAATACCTGAAACTATCAAACTCCAACCCAGTAGTCTGGACTCCTGTAGATGACTGTACAACAATGTAGATTACAAGGGGTGACAGTGTCAAAGTGAAAACCTTGTGGATCGTACTCCCTTTATCTAGTGTATGGATGGATGAGTAGAAAAATGGGGACAAAAACTAAATGAAAAATACGGTGGTATGGGGGGTGATTTGGGTGTTCTTTTTTACTTTTATTTTTTATTCTTATTCTGATTCTTTCTGATGTAAGGAAAATGTTCAGAAATAGATTGTGGTGATGAATGCATAACTGTATGATGGTACTGTGATGGATGACTGTATGATATGTGAATATATTTCAATAAAATGGAATTTAATTAAAAAAATGAGACAGGAATTAAGACATAAACATATCTTAATTAAGGAATTAAGATAAACCAAAACTCAGAGAGTTCATCACCACTAGACCAGCCCTATAAGAAATGGTAACGGGAGTTCTGTAGCTTGAAAGAAAAAATGAATGAATGAAGCCACATTGAAAAAAATAAATGTGAAAGAAAATAAGAATGAAGCCACATGAAAAAATAAAGATCTCTGATGAAGATAATGACATGAGTAAATACAAATAACAGTATTGAAGTATTTTTTTATTTGTAACTCCACTTTTTATTTCCTACAGTATCTAAAAGGCAAATGTATAAAATGTATTTGGACTCATAATGTATTAGGTAACGTGTGACAAGAACTATATAAAGCTTGGGAGGGATGGAAGAGCATAGGCTCATAGTTTATATACGCCATTGAAGTTAAGCTGGTATCAAAGCAACTGAGATTGTTACAGATGTAAGCTGTTAAATTTAAGCCCCATGGTAAACACACATACACACACAAAATAACAGAATACGCCAACTATGGAAAAGAAAGCAAAGTACAGGTTACCAGGGGTAGCAATGAGGAGTAATGCAAAATGAGCATAGTGTTTCTGTTTGGGGTGATGGAAAGTCATAATAATGGGTGGCAGGGAGAGCACTGCATGCAACGTTTGTGAATGTGATCAATCCCACCAAATGGCATGCTTGGAGGGAGTTAGGATGGGAATATTTATGCTGTACATATGTTTCCACTATCAAAAAAAGCAAGAAAGAGAACTAAAAAAAAAAAAAATTTTTTTTTAAATAATAATTTAAGGGGTATGGGGTTTTTCAATTTGGAGTAATGAAAATGTTCTAAAATTGACTGTGGTGATTAATACACAACTCTGTGTATATAATGCAAGCCATGGATTGTACACTTTAGATGGCTTATATGGTGTGCAAATATATCTCAATAAAACAGATTAAAAACAGAATTATTGGTTTAATAAAGAATTTATCAAATTAATGAATACAGCCTAATTGAAGAGGTATATTTTAATTTCAAGTGTATCAGAAACAATTTGTACAAAATCATAGTTGGTTCAGAACTAGATTACTAGTATTGGTTAACATAGCACAAGAAAATTATAGGCAGAAAAAGTTCCAAAGAAGAATAAACAATTAAAAGGATCTTAAATCCTAGAGGAGGTGAGGGTTGCCATATCAATAATGATTAAAGAAGGTATCAGACCTTTTAAATCTGTAGGAAAGATTGAAAAAGAACAAGTTCAAAATCTGAGAAATCGCAATGACCATGGACTTGTGGACACAAAGTCCTGAAATACACTTTCTGGCACTAGGGGGCACTCAATGATGGCTGGACAAGACAGCTTTAAGACAAAAAAGCAGCCTTAGGTCACAGAACCTTTAGGGGAAAACTGCCTATCCACACAGTACAGGATAAAAATGTAGACTCAAATGAAATTTATATAAACTAATAGACAATAGCATTAAACTAAAAAGGGTTTAAAGAGTTTCTGATTTAAATACACATACACTCTACCCCCAAATTCTAATTTGACCATAATAAAATTCAAAATTTTAAATAACTCAAAATGTTCCACTCAAAAATAAGAAGACCCAAAAGACTGAATTTCCTCTGGGATGTGGTAGGGAAAAAAACACAGGCTTCATACAATGACTCTCCATCTCTCCTGTATTGTGATTACTTGTCTATTTAATTTCTTCCCACCCCACCTCTCATCCTAAAATTTCAAAGTAATACTGGCTCCTTCTTTGATAGTGAAGGCAAATTAATTTTGCTTTAGGAACTTTACAAAGGCATAAGAAAGAAAGACCTCTCCTGGGGTACTCACAAGACCAGGACCTCTGGCATGATGTAAACACTTGATGTGTTTCTGTTCATTTCTATAATGACCTTGCAATAGCCCATGGTAGGTATGAAGAGCAGCCATTACTAACGAAGGCAGTTCAGGGACCATTGTTCTATTCCTTGCAGTAGAATATATATATATACATATTTTTGCAATGCAAGTGAGCATTAGAAATAATGCCACCAGCAAGATAAAAGTGCTGATGTATAGAGTGGCTCCAGATTTCTTAACTGAAGGCCCTTTCTGTAGTAACTCACTCCATGTTGTGGTTTGGAGCTGTATGTACCCCAGAAAAATGTTCTTAAACTTAATCTATTCCTATGGGTGTGCACTCATTGTAAGTAGGATATTTTGATGAGGTTACTTCGGTAAAGCTGTGGCCCATCTCAGTCAGGATGGGCCTTCATCATATTACTGGAGTCCTTTATAGAACAGAATAAAATTCAGACACACAGAGAGAAAGCCACAGAGGTAGCAGCCAGAAGCTGAAAATCAATGCAACCTGGAGAAGGGAGAGGCCGGGAGAGGCTGTCATGTGTACTGTCATACGACAGAAGAGCCTAGGCCCAAGAATCACTGGCAGCCAGCCCCAGAATGACAGTCATTGGGAAGAAAGCATTGCCTTGATGTAGACTTTCTTTTAGCCTCAAAACCGTGCACTAATTGTTTAAACCAACTCTTTGCATGGTATTTGCTTGAGAAGTCAAGGAACTAAAACACTACATAACCCACAAAGTGACAGTTTACCAAATCCATGTCTTTACTCCAGTTCTTTCCACTGCATGTGTCTAAAACTGGAATGGTGGTGGGTGGTGGGTGGTGGTGGTTCCCTTGTATGTGTGTCTTCCATTGTATCTTCTTTAAAAGAAGCCAGTTGTACTTTCAGGTTCTAGGGAAGAATCAAAGCCCTGAAAAATGGGGATTCTCTGCGCTCCTACTTTCATTCCTCTTGAATCAGTAAAAACAAACAAACAATACAGTCTCCAACATACTTGGGTTTTCCATACCTTGAAGAACCTGAATTTGTTTAGTAGATTCCTCAACTTGATTCCGGTAGGCTTTTCTTTCTTCTTCCAAAAGAGCTAAAAGTAAAAGTATAGTAGATCTAATTTTGTGAAATAAAAGTATTCAGAATTGAGCAGCTAGAAATTTCTAAGACATCCTCTCCGAAACAAAGGTTAGGTAATAAGTATTATCAGTATTAGCAGTTAAAGCATTTAGAGATTTTAGGAGCACAAAACATGAGTAAGTAATAAATCTATTGAACTGTTTTCTAGACCTTGTATCACCAAGCTAATGTGTTATTCTTCACATGAGAAGCATTCTTGATAGTTGTTAGTCAGCAATTAAAAAAACAGACTTAAAATCCTCATGTTTAATGCTAAGCACAAAGTAAGCACTGACTAAATAATTGCTGAATGACATTTAAATGGACCATAAGCCCATTTATTTGCTGAATATTTTTTCGTTCTAATTAAATAAATTAGTTTGGTTCAAGTTACATGAATACCAATTCTAATTCCCTGAAGAATCAGAAATGAAAAGTGGTAGTAACAGAAAGTTCCCAGTTCCTCCTGGGATGTGAATCTTCCTCCTGGTCAGGAAAGTTGCCTTAGAGAACATGAAGACTTCAAAAGCCATTCACTTTCATCTCATTTTAAGACTCTCAAAGGTACTAATTGACTGCAACCAGGTAATTACCATGAATGATATGCAACATGAGCTCTAGGGAGTAGCATTGACTCCACTGGTCTAAGGCATTGTAGATAAGCGAGCTACTACAAAAGAAAGTGGCTGAGACATTAGAAAATTCTACACCTTAACCTTGCTTGGTTCTTCCCATTTACTGATGACTGCACTATGAAATCACAGGGAATGTATTCTCCTTCTCTTATACCCAGTAGCTAGCAATATGGAAATTTACGTTTTTTTCTTTCATTGGCTCACTATTTAATGGTGATCCTTCTTTGGCACAGGATTTACTTTACCTTCACATCAGCACTGTGAAGGATGTAGAGCAACTATAACTCTTCCCCACTTTATTGATAGGAAAAATTAAATTCAGAAAAGTTAAATGAATTTCCCAAGATCATATATCTAATAAAGTGATGGTTCTGGAACAAGACACCATGCCTATGGACTCCAAGTTTGGGGCTATTCAGTTATATCATGTTGCCTCCACACATTTCCTGAAGAATCAAAGTAATCTTGATCTCACCTTGAAGTTCAAAGCATTTTTGTTTACTTGCTCTAGCTAGTTCCTGGGCTTCAATCAATTCCTTGCGAAGATGCTGAATTTCTTGTTTTGCCTCAATTTCTGACTGTGCACCATGCAAGTCATCTGACAAAAACATGTTTATTTTTAAAGTAAGAGTTAGTAACACACTATAATCTCTACAACCCAAAACTAGCAATCTCTTTCATGTTTAGACATGCATAGTTAAACACAGCACAACTGAGTTAAATAAAACTTAGAAGGAAATTATAGTAAGCATTTTAGTCATTTTATCCTGAAGAAAGAATGCAAATGCAGTTAAATATAAATTAGTGCTTCATGGTGATGGTACTACAGAATACATATTATGTATTTAACTATATATTTCACTCATGCAGAGCTTTTTTACAGCTTAAAATTCGGTGAGAGAGGCATAATGCTCTTCTTCTTCACCAACTTTGAAAATTTCCTGATAACAGGAAATGGAAAACAAAAACAAACTTTTTTTTAAGAAAGAGCATTTTAGCACAATTTTCCCAGTTTTGAGACAGAAAACCAAATATGTAGTTGAAAATTACAAATGGACAGGGACTTTGTCCACTTTGTAGTCACTGTTTTCCCCCACACCACACACATAACAAAAAATATTTGCTGAATTATTAAATGACTTAACCTAAATGGTTATCGAAATAAATTAGATGCAGCATTACAGCTGAAATATCTTCCCTCCCCTAACCTCTTTTCTCTTCACTTGTTTTGCTCATCTTTCATGGTATTAAAACTTTCTGCTACTGAACACTGCCTGGATTAAATATATCATCAAATAGGGCATGTTCTCCTAGTGTATTCTATTTAGACTATTACTTTGGTACAAGTACCTCAGCCATAGCAAATTTCATCCATCAAAAAAGGAGCTGAGAGTAAGTCTTCACAATACAATTACAGTAGTTCTTGGATGTTACATACACCTATTTTCATACTCACTAATTAAATCCTATTTTCCCAGTCAAAAAATTTGACACTGGGTTCATCTACTCTAATCATCCTATCAATTCTTCTTTCAAAAGGTCTCTTGGTCAGGGTGGGGTATGCAGGAAGAGAGATATTTTTGAGTGGCAGCGGGGAGATTGTCCCAGCAACTGCAAAACTTCTCTCAGAGCTCTTTTAACACTCTCCATTGGCGTCTGAAAAGGTCCTTGCAAGCCCCTCATCTCTGGATTTGTCATTATGAAGGATAATGTTCTTTTCTTTTTTTAGGACTATTTAGGAGGGCAGTGTCATGATGTCTACATCTTACTTTCAAGTACTTCAGCAAAAAATATCTACATGAATTTCTTGAGTTCATGTATTTTTAGCTCTTTGTTAGAGTTTTCAACTTTAGCACTACAACATGTTGGGCTGGATAATTCATTGCTGCAGAGGGCTTTCCTGTGCATTGTAGGATGTTTAGTAGTTTCCCTGCTCTCTACCCACTAGATGCCAGCAGCCCGAATTAAGTTGTGACAACCAAAAACATCTCCAGATACTGCCAAATGTCCATTGGGAGGCAAAACTGCCCCAGGTTAAGAACCATTGCTCTATGTTAATAACTTAATAACTAAGAAAGAAATATCTACATATAGGCTTCTTACCACAGAAGCATTGGTTAGGGGCTCTGAAACTACTTTGGATATATTTAAAATTGATCAAATAAATAAATAAAATGTAGATAAAGGAAGGCATCGTTTTCATTGTTGAAGAAGGGAGCTAAAATCATGGGAAGAGGAAGGACAGAATTAATCCTGTGGTGTAGTATAGAAATTAGAATATAAACTCTAATATATTGAGAGTTATAGATATAGAAATAAACATAGATATATATGGGATTGTGTTTATATACATACATGGGTATAAATATATATACACACCTCTATTTCTTAGCTGTCAATTAAATGGGCCTAGTAGCATGAGCCCATCAAGCACCCAGATCATGGTTTCTAATACCCTTCTCCACTAAAAAGAACTAGGGCTCTTCAGAGATACTGTATAGCTGTTTTCAGGGTTGAGCCAGGGAAAGTACATGATGAACCAAGAACACATTTTGTGTCTGCAAGCATGAAAGGACTCAAAGAATGACTGGGTCATGCCGAAAAGACATAAGAAACCATCTATACAGGACTCTCACTGGCCAAACATTTGAGCAACCAAATAAATAACAAATTACAAATTATAACCTATTGAATAAAATATGAATCCATAAATCCACAGATATAATAAAATAAAGATAAATTAATTATTCAAAAATAAATAAATAAAATTGCAATACAAGAGCAATTTTCAATCTGCATTCTGTCTCCATGGATTTACCTATTCTGGGTATTTCTATAAATGGATTCATGCAATGTGTAACCTTTTGTGTCTGACTTCCTTTATTTAGTATAATTTTTTAAAATGTTCATTCATGTTGTAGCGTGTTATCAGTACTTCATTCCTTTTATGGCTAAATAACATTCCAATGTATTGGATATATCACATTTTGCTTTCCATTCATCTATTTTTGGACTTTTGGGTTATTTCCACCTTTTGGTTATTATGAATAGTGCTACTATTTGAATACAAGTATTCGTTTGAGTACCTGTTTCAATTCTTTGGAGTATATACACAGGAGTGGAATTGCTGGGTTGTATGGTAATTCTATGTTTAACTTTTTGAGGAACCACCAGACTGATTACAAAGTACAATCAGGCATAATTCAGATGTTTCTAATAAGTACCAGGGAATACATCATTTAAAGAATTTATACAACAATTACAAAAGAAAAACAGTAGATTAAAAAACTAAACTATGCTATCAAGTAGGGCTATGGTGATTTTTTTTTTCTTCGTAACTCATCTAAAATACGCCTGTTTCTTCTTCTTTCTTTTTTTTTTTTATGTCCAATCATTGACTGACTTAACACTCAGCTGTTAAAATCAGGATGCAATATCTTTCAGAAGGTGTTGATCATGATACTACTTCATTAATAAGAGTAGGCAATTATACAGAAAAGTAAGGAATGTTTTAGGGGGGGTTGTTTTTATTTTGTCACCTTAACTTAAAGATAGGTTAGGGAAATTCTGACCCATCTTCACTAAATGGCAATTACTAGTAGCATTGGCACACCCACCCCCTTCCACACCCACCCCCACTCCACTTCCAGGAGTCTTGTATTGCCCAGACTCTTTCTCTCCTACAGCTTCTTGTTTCATTCCCTCTTCCTTGAGTCTGACTCCCCAGACTATATGGTGGGCACTTTTACAGTTACTGTTTAGCCTTCCTGTGGTACTCATGGATTAAAAACAATTTTTTTCTGACACCTGGCAAAGTAACAAAGAAATAAATTATTAACTGGAAAAGATCCATCACCACCAACTGCTTTTTCCCTAAAAGATAAAGTAGAAGAAAAAACAAAAAACCCACAACTTTATTCAATTAATGAAGAATTACTTAGATTTCTTTGAAAGATATATCTGCTTTTATTAATTACCATAATTTTATTAATTACCACTATTATTATTATCAGTGTCTCCATTATGGTAAGTAACATGTTATGGTCTCAACATAGTAAGTGGTTTACATGTATATTTAATTTAATACCTCACAATAATCATAGGAGGTAGGTTTTCTCCCATTTGACAATGAAGAAACTGAAGCATACAAATGTTAAGTAATTTGCTCAAAGACGTATTATGAATAAATGGCAGAGCTGGGATTGAACCTAGATGTTTTCAACTCTTACCTTCTTGGCTTATTTGTCCCTTCCCTAATGCTCTTGTTGCTGTACAGCTTTGATGTAAGGGTTATTATTAATTCACTCAACAAATAATTGAGTATTATGAACACCTAGCATTGTTGTAAGCAATGGGTGAAAAATCAAATCTAAACCAGACTGACAGAAAAATCATAAAAGCATGAATCAGAGTTGAATATAGTGAACCAACCATAAATGCTGCTTATACATCTGAACTTGGCTGAGAAATTCCTCAGGCTGCTTTTGCTGCTCTGATCCCAAGTTGCTGCCTGAGTGTTAATCCACCATGACCAAGATGTTTAGCTCATTGTGCTGAACTTACAAGTCAATTTTTCTTATATACAACAGGCAATATAACAGATTATATGCTGATTTATTCACTATCCATTTTATTCTAAACAAGTACATATCAAGAAATAAATGTATTTCCTTTTTAGAATTGAGACAAGTGAAAGAGTTCATTATGTGCACTACTTATCTTTGTCCCACCTAAAATTTCTCAGCACAGCATTTCTAGAAGAGAGTCCTAAGAACCTGGGGATATTTATTAGGACATGAGGAGGGCCAGAAAATGAAGAAATTTATTTATTTTTAAATCTATTTTTGTTTATTTATAAGCACCTACAATTTAAATAATTTTATTTGAGGCATTGGGCACTGACACAAACACTTAAATTTTAGTTCTTGCTAATTTACACAATCTATCGCAATCTCTTAACTAAAATTTAATATAGCACACAAAACAGAGCTCATTTTGTGGCAAAGAGTGACTCTGATGTCCTGGTTTAAAATGTCAAAAAATGTGTTAAAGTACCTTTTAATAGGGAGACTTTAGCAAGGGGTTCATTTAGATCTTGCTCATCCATCTGGGCGTCTATAGGGATAAAAAAAGACAAAAAAAGGACAATTACAGACAGTACTCAAATCTATTATCAAGCTATCATTATCAAAATAAATAAAATAACTGGAATTTATACAGCTACTGTATTTGGATAATTGAGAGCAGTTTTAACAAAATATCCCAAGATTCAAGGGAGTGACTTGATAAATGGAAGCACTGGTTTTTCACCAAACACAAACTGAACTCCCCACCCTCTAACCCAGACACCGAAACTGCTCAGTAGGTAATAATAACATCTGCAGATTTGTAAACATTAGGTGAAAACTTACCTGTAGTGTCGTCACTGCTTTTTTCCTTGCTTGGACTCAGAGTATCTGATAAATCAGATTCCTTTGCTCTTGTCTGGTTTTCTACCAAGAAAAAAATAAAACCTAAATCTCAGCACAATTACATATCTTGTATCAGTAAAGCTCTGCTTCAGTCTGAGTGCTCTAAAACTGCTGATATGCAAAACAAAATTAACTGAAGTCACCAAGTCTCTTACTACTTCACCACGCTGAGTACAAAATGGAATGCTGGTTACTAAATTCTAATGTGGATCGTGTCTGCTGCGGAGAGAGCTGGAACTTTTGTTCAAGGCTGTTCACTTGCCAACTGGAAACGAAAATGAAGCAAGCTTTACTAATAAGAACTGCAACAAATACAACAAAATTCCCAGGAGAATGTGGACATTGTATGAAGATGATGGACGGAAATGGCACTAATAAATAAAAACAATAGCTAAAAGGTTGCCTTAGTAATATTTATACTCATATAATAAAAATCTAGAGCTCACTATTATTTGTTCTTAAAAGTGCCAACTAAAACAAGAAAACTACTTTAACAGTTTTTATTTATAAAGAAATGTAAATGTACCTGAACCACATTAGGAAAAAACCTTAAGTTTATAAAAAGTTTTAAAAGTATTTGCAAGTGGTGTGCTACTTGATTCAATGAAAAGCATCCTAGGTCAACTGCCCTCAAAATTCCTAATTGAAGGCCCCATATTATCATCTGTAATACCACACTGTATATTTCTCTGATCATATTCCTATAGCATTTCCTCATTCTCCACAAGGCCTCAGTCAAGTTTTGCATCCCAGAATTTAGCCATAATCTGGTTCCTACATGAACTCTGCTTCAGTCAGGTCAGCCTCATTACAGGGATGGGTCATGCCAGCTCACCATGGCCTGAAATTCTTTGCTTGAGTTGATATTTCCCTAACCTCAAAGACCAACTACTCTACTCAGCCTATTCATTGTGTAAGATCTGACTAAGGAAAATCTTCACTTTTCCAGCATGCTTTTTTATTGCATATTTTCTATGTCAAATGTTTTCACAATTAATCACGTTCTATTTCATTATCATTCTGTGTGTACATATATGTATCTTTTATATATATATATATATATATATCTTTCTTAGATTATAAACTCATTAAGGGAATGAATTATTTTATCTTATATATACATATACATAATCATAAATATATCTTATTTACATACTGTGCCAGTTTGAATGTATTATGTCCCCCAGAAAAAGCCATATTCTTTGATGCAATCTTGTGGGGCAGACATAATAGTGGGGATTAAGTTGGAACGTTTGGATTAGGTTGTTTGCATGGAAATGTGCCCCACCCAACTGTAGATGATAACTGATGGGATATTTCCATGGAGGCATGGCCCCACCCATTCAGGGTGGGCCTCGATCAGTGGAGCCATATAAATGGGCTGACTTAAAGAGAAGGAACTCAGTGCAGCTGTGAGTGACATTTTGAAGAGTAAGCTTGCTAGAGAGGAACGTCCTGGGAGAAAGCCATTTTGAAATCAGAACTTTGGAGCAGATGCCAGCCACGTGCCTTCCCAGCTAACAGAGGTTTCTCTGGATGCCATTTGCCATCCTCCAGTGAAGGTACTTGATTACTGATGTGTTACCTTGGACACTTTATGGACTTAAGACTGTAAGTGTATAGCCAAATAAACCCCCTTTTTATAAAAGCCAATCCAACTCTGGTGTTTTGCATTCCTCAGCATTAGCAAACTAGAACACATACCTATATATCTCTATATACTTTTATATCTTATTTCCTTAGTGAAATTATAATCTCATTAATGGCATGAATTATGTTATGCACTTGACTGTACTGTTTGCGGCAATATGTATCAAAATTTAAAATATGCATAGCCACTTCTAGTACTTTTCCTAAGGAAATACTGGAATACATCTAGTATATATAAAGATGCTAATTACAGTACTGTCCATTATGGGGAAAAAAACTAATAATATACATAAATATATATATTGGAATGGAAAAATACTCATGATATACTTACAACTAAAAGTATAAGTAAAAATACATTTTTATTAAATAAAAATAAAGTCTGCTGAAGGACAGTATGCATAATATGACCCCATTTAGATTGAAAACAGTTACACATTTAGCTATGGATTTTAATTGTATATATTCATTCAAGGTCCGGAAGGATCTGCAGCAGAGAGAGCAATGGCTATTTCTAGAGGTGAGGACATGGGGGACATCTACTTTCTTACTTCTTTCAGTTTTATACTGTTTGAAAAATTCATAGTGAATATAGGTTGTTTTATAATAAACTAGAACAAACGTATGTCACTATTACAAGGTGTTAGTAATAGGGTGGTTTGAGGGGGAAAAATACAATTAATGTAAAGTAAGATCTATAGCAAACCATAACATTGTAATATCTTGGCATTAATGGTAACAAAGGCACTACACCAAAGCTAAATGTCAGTAATAGGGGGATATAAATGCTATGGGATTTTTTTTCTTCAGAAGAAATGAGAATGTTCTCATATTAACTGTAGTAGTAAATGCATAATTATGTGATTATACTAAGAGCCATTGATTGCACACTTTGGATGGATTATATGGTGTGTGAATATAGCTCAATAAAATTGCATTAAAAACCATTACTGTCAAAATATTTAATACAATATTAAAATTGTGAAGGCTAATTTCATATAAGGACATTCCTAGAATATATGGTTTAACTTGTGAAATGGTTGATTGATTTGCATGAAACTTTTGTTTATTTTCTCACTGCCATTTGTAGTCACAGGCCAACTGCTGAGAGACGGGAAGCTCATTAGAAGAGAAGTCACTGCCCATGGAGACCTATAGGGATCCAACCTGTAACCTCTGCTGCATTTATAGTGTACTATTATCAGACATTTCTGAATGTTCTAATTTTGATCACAAAATTACAGTCTCAAATTAAACAGGCTAAAATCTAATCTATATATGGATAGAAAAGGAACAACTCTGGGCAATAGAAAGGAAAACAGGAAAATTACTCTCTTCTGATTTTAATATTCTTGGCAATTTTATGATCAAGATATTGAAATAAAGCAAGAGAAACAAGAGAAGTGTACTTTCAAAAATATTCTTATGACTTAGAAGGACCTTTTATGCTATATTTGGAGTATTATGCTGGAACATAAAATTGTCTTAAAGGTGGGAAAAGATCTTCCATTATCTCACTAGAATGTAAGCACCATGACGGCAAGCCTTTTTTTTTTTTTTAGTGGTTTAGGATTTTCTTTTGTAAAAGCATGTTGACAAATATTAAAATGTTATAGATGCACTTTAAACATTATAATATAAATCTAAAACACAAAACATCCAATGTGAAACACTGATCTCTCATGTCTGACTTGAATTTAGAAGTTGTTTTATTTTATTGAAATGAACTTCCAAAATTCTGTCACTGCTTATAGAATGTACTATTATTTCTCATTAAAACCTTCAGGAAATCCAAAAGGCTGGTATTAAAAGTAGCCGTTTTTCTTCTTGAATATTCTAAAACATGCAGTTGGAATTAGGAGGACAAGCTGTTTGATTGTTTTATAAATTGCTGTATCTCCAGTGCAGAGAACAGTACCTAGTATACATTAGGTATCGGAAGAAAGGAGAGAGACATATACTGATTGATGGATTGATTGAAGATATGAATCTGCTCCAAGCCACAAGACACTGTTTTTAGCAAGTCAAGTCTGGAATGAAATATAGAACTCTACAAATGAGTGGCAAGATATCTACTTCTTTTCAAAACATCTGTTCCTCAGCTATGAAATAGCATTCAACTTCTAAACTTAAAAAGTCACTACATGAGACTTCAGGGAAAATGGAGGAATAGGGAGGGGAGCTACAGAACCTATTACTCTCCCAAAAGCAGCGTGTAGACAGGCAGAAATTGTCCAAATTAACTGTTGTGGGGCTCAGGAGACCAGGGAATTCTGTATAAAATCCAAGGAAGTGTGGGAAGAAGACACTGAAAAACCCTGGTCAGAGACTGGGAGTAAATCCCACTACAACACCTAGTGTCCATCCCCCACCATTGAGGGAAGCAGTGGTGACAGTCCAATCCATGCCTGGGGGGTTGCTACTGACTGGGATGGCTACAGGAGTCTTCTGCCCCAAGTAGAGAAGAGGACACAGGCCAGTACTGAGTCAGATACTTTCTGGTGGATTTAGAAGGCACCATTTAGTCCAGCCCTTCTGGGTCAGACTCTGCCAGGCACCATTGTTTCTACCATGTCAGAGGCAGAACTGACAAACAGCCAAAACAGCCTGCTTTCACAGGGCTGAGGGGAATAGGTTGCTGAAGATTGCCATCTGCTGGGCAGCCAGAAAGTGCAATCTGGTGATGTGGAAAATGAAAAAAAAAAAAGCTTTTTGGAGTCTTTGTTGACCCTTTCCCAGGGCCCTTTAGGTCTGGTCTGCCTTTCCTGCACAGATACCTGGCTCTATTTTGGCTAGGAAATACCAACAAACCAACAGTGAAAGAAGAGCCTTAACAGAAACCAATCAACAACAAAATCCTAGACAAGAGAGAGAAACTGACCTTCAGAATAAACCCTTCAAGATAATCAGATGACCAGATATCAGCAAAAAAATCACAAGCAATACCAAGACTCAGGAGGATCTGGCTCAGTCAAAGAAAAAATTTAAAGTCAGAGGAGATACAGAATTTGGAGCAACTAATCAAAGATGTTCAAACAAATCCCCTAAATTAATTAAAGGAGATGGCTAAAGAGATGAAGGATATTAAGAAGACATTGGATAAGCATAAAGAAGAATTTGAAAGCATATGAAGGAAAAGAACAGATCTTATAAGAATGCAAGACACAAAGAATGAAATTAAAAATACACTGGAGGCATACAACAGCAGATTTGAAGAGGCAAAAGAAAGGATTGGTGAGCTAGAAGACAAAGCATCCTAATTTGAACAGACAAAAGATTGGACAGAGAAAAGAACGGAAAAGTTTGAACAGGGTCTTAGGGAAATGGCTGACAACATGAAGCATGAAATATATATGTCATGGGTGTCCCAGAAGGAAAAAAGGAAGAGAAAAGGGCCAAAAAGAATATCTGAGGAAATAATGCCCCCAAACTTCCCAACTCTTATGAAAGAATAAATACACATATCCAAGAAGCCCAAAGTACTCCAAACAGAATCTATCTGAATAGACTCACCTTAAGAAACATACTAATTAGACTGTCAAATGCTGAAAAGAAGAGATACCTGAAAACTGCAAGAGAAAAGCAATTCACTACAAACAAGGGAAACCAAATAAAACTAAGTGGTGATTTCTCATCAGAACCCATAAAGATGAGAAGGCAATGGTATGATATATTTAAGATACTGAAAGAGAAAAATTGCCAGCCAAGAATTCTTTATCCAGCAAAGCTACCCTTCAAAAATGAGAGCTTAAAATATTCACAGATAAAGAGATGCTAAGAGAATTCCTTAACAAGAGACCTGCCATACAAGAAATACTAAAGGGAATTCTGCATGCTGAAAAGGAAAGGCAGGAGGGGGAGGACTGGAGGAGAGTGTAGAAATGAAGATTATCAGTAAGGGTAACTTAAAGGATAAAAAGAAAAAATAAAAGATATGACATAAAAACTAGAGGACAAAATGGTTGAAGAAAGTACTGTCTTTACAATAATAATATAGAATGCTAATAGATTAAACTCCCAATTAAAAGCCACAGATTGGCAGAATGAATAAAAAAAAATTATGATCCATCTTTTTGCAGCTTACAAGAGACACATTTTATATCCAAAGATCCAAATAGATTGAAAGTGAAAGGCTGGAAAAAGATACTCCATACAAGCAGTAACCAACCAAACAAACAAAAAGCTGGGATAGCTATACTAACATCAGACAAATAGAATTTAAATACAAAATATTTTAAAAGATAAAGAAGTAACAATCATAAATATCTATGCACCTAACCAAGGTGTCCGAAACTACATGAGGCAAACACTCGCAAAACTGAAGGGAGTAACAAGATGTCTCCACAATAATAGTTGGGGACTTCAACACATCACTCTTATCAATAGAAAGAACATCTAAACAAAGGATCAATAAGGAAACAGAGAACCTAAATAATATAAATGAACTAGACCTAACGGACATATACAGAACGTTTCACTCTAAAACAAAAGGATAAACATTCTTTTCAAGTGCTCATGGAACATTCACCAGCATAGACCACAGGTTGGGGAACAAAATAGGTCTTAATAAACTTAATAAGATTGAAATTATACAAAGAACTTTCTCTTATCATATTGAATGAAGCTGGAAATCAATAAAAGCCTGAGAACAGAAAAATTCACAAATACATGGAGGTTAAACAACACGCTCTTAATCAATCAGTGGGTCAAAAAAGAAAGTGCGGGAGAAATCAGTAAATATGTCAAGACAAATGAAAACAAGAACACAGCATCTCAAAACTTATGGGATGCAGCAAAGGCAGTGCTGAGAGGGAAATTTATAACATGAAAAAGGAAGAAGGATTTGTCCTTTTATGTCTGACTTATTTCACTCAGCATTATGTCCTCAAGGTTCATCCATGCTGTCACATGCTTTAGGATTTCATTCCTTATTACTGCTGAGTAATATTCCATCATAAATATATACTACATTTTGTTTATCCGTTCATCAGTTGACGGACACTTGGATTGTTCCCATCTTTTGACAATTGTGAATAATGCTGTCATGAATATCGGTGTGTAAGTGTCTGTTCACCTCCCTGCTTTCGGATCTTTAGGGTATATATCAAGTAGCAGAATTGTGGGGTTTAGGGCAGTATTTAGTTTTCTGAGGAACCGCCAAACCATATTCCACAGAAGCTATACCATTATACATTCCCACCAGCACTGAATAAATGTTCCTATTTCTCCACATCCTCTCCAACACTTGTAGTTTTTGTTTGTTAAATAGCGGCCATTCTAATGGGTGTGAGATGATATCTCTTTGTGTTTTTTTTTTCTTAAAAATTTTTTTTTATTAGAGAAGTTTTAGGTTTACATAAAAACCATGCATTAAATACAGAATTCCCATATAACTGCCTCATTGTGGTTTTGATTTGCATTTTCCTAATATCTACTGAAATTGAACACCTTTTCATGTGTTTCTCAGCCATCTGCATTTCCTCTTTGGAAAAATGTCTATTCATATCTTTTGCCCATCTTATAATTTAGTTGTTTGTCTTTTTGTTGTTGAGTTGTAGGATTTCTTTATATATTCTGGATATCAAACCCTTATCAGATATGTACATACAAAATATTTTCTCCCCATTGAGTAGGCTGCCTTTTCACCCTTTTGACAAAGTCCTATGAAACACAAAAGTGTTCAATCCTGAGGAATTCCCATTTATCTATTTTTTTTTTCTTTCATTGCTTATGCTTTGGGTGTAAGCTCTAAGAAGCTACTGCCTATCACCAGCTCTTGAAGATGTTTCCCTATACTTTCTTCTACAGTTTTCTTCAGTTTGATGGTACTGGCTCTTATACTTAGGTCTTTGATCCATTTTGAGTTACTTTTAGTATAGGGTATAAAGTAGGGGGCCTTTTTCATTGCTTTGGATATGGATATCCAGTTCTCCCAGTCCCATATGTTGAAGAGACTATTCTGACCCAGTTTAGTGGCTTTTGGGGCCTTGTCAAAAATCAATTGACCACAGATATGAGGATCTACTTCTGAACTCTCAATTTGATTCCACTGATAATATGTCTATCTTTACGCCAATATTATGCTGTTTTGACCACTGTGGCTTTACAGTAAGTTTTTTTTTTTTTAAATTTTATTTTGACATAAATTCAAAGTTACAGGAACAGTTGCAAAAACAATACAAACCCCATACACAGAACTCCAGCATACCCTGACCCCCCTCCTCCAATACCCTGATCCACCAACTTTAACATGCTGTCACACCGCCATTTCTCTTTCCCTCCCTCCCTTCCTCCCTCCCTATCATCCATCATTTACTGCTCTTTACAGTAAGTTTTAAAGTCAGGAAGCATAAGTCCTCCAATTTCGTTCAAATAGTCTATGATTTCACTAATATGAACTAATTAGAATATGTAAACTCACAGTCATAAAACTTAAGACCATAGGTTACTGAGAGATAGAATGAGGCTATGGAATGGGGAGCAGTTGCCTAATATACACAGAATTTTTAATAAGGTTGAACTTAATGTATGGAAATGGATAGAGATGACAGTAGCTTGTTATTAGGATTATAAGAAATAGTGCTGAATTGTAGGTGAATTTGTTTGGAAGGGGTTGTTTAGAATCATGTATGTCACCAGAAGGAAAGCCAGAGGCTAAAAATATGGGATTGTATAACACAGTGAATCTTGTGGTGGATGTTATTTATGATTAACACTACAAATTTAAGTAAGTTCTTTCATGAACTAGTACAAATGTATGACACTTGTAAAGAGAGTGGAACATGGGAAAAAAAAGTACCTATTGCAAACTATGGACCATAGTTAACAATAATACCTTAATATTCTTTCATCAACAGTAACAAATGTACCACACCAATACTAGGGGGTTAATAATGGGGGGGGTGAGCAGATAAGGTGTATGGGGTATTTTGGGTTTTCTTTTTTAATGTATTATTCATTATTTTTCTTTTGGGAATAATGAAAATGTTCTAAAATTGATTGTGATGATTGCATAACTAGGTGATGATACTATGAGACAATGACTGTGTACTTTGGATGGACTATATGGCATGTGAATATAACTCAATAAAATTTGCAGTTTAAAAAAAAAAAAAGGAAGAAAGAGCTAAAATCAAAGACCTAACTGAACACCTGAAGAAACTACAGAAAGAACAGCAAACTGATCCTAAAACAAGCAGAAGGGAAGAAATAACAAAGATTAAAGTGGAAATAAATAAAATTGAGAACAAACAACAACAAAAAAATAGAAAGAATCAACAAAACCAAAAGTTGGTTCTTTGAGAAGATCAATAAAATTGACAAACCCTTGGCTAGACTGACAAAGGCAAAAAGAGAGAAGATGCAAATAATTAAATCAGAAATGAGAGGGGGATCATTACCACTGACCCCACAGAAACAAAAAAGAACTTAAGAGGATACCATGAACAACTGTATGCCAACAAATTAGGCAACACAGATGAAATGAACAACTTCCTAGAAATACACAAACAACCTACACTGACTCAAGAAGAAACAGAAGACCTCAACACACCAATTACAAGTCAAGAGATTGAATGAAACATCAAAAACCTACCAACAAAGAAAAGCTCAGGACAATATGGCTTCACAGGTGAATTTTACCAATCATTCCAAGAAGAATTAATACCAGTCCTGCTTAAGCTCTTTCAAAAAATTGAACAGGAGGGAACACTACCTAACTTATTCTATGAAGCCAACATCACTCTAATACTAATGCCTGATAAACATACTACAAGAAAAGAAAATTACAGACCAATCTTTCTAATGAATATAGATGCAAAAATCCTCATCAAAATACTTGTAAATCAAATCCAACTGCATGTTAAAAGAATTATACATCATGATCAAGTGGGTTTTATTACAGGTATGCAAGGGTGGTTCAATACAAGAAAATCAATTAACATAATACACCACATTAACAAATTGAAAGGGAAAAAGCACATGATCATTTCTATCGATGTGGATAAAGCATTTGACAAAATCCAGCATACTTTCTTCATAGAAACAGTTTGAAAGAAAGAAATCAAAGGATACTTCCTCAATATGATAAAGGGCATACATGAAAAACCCACAGATAATACTGTACTCTATAGTGGGAAGCTGAAAGCTTTCCCTCCAAGACAAGGATGCTCACTATCACCTCTGTTATTCAACATTGTGCTAAAAGTTCTAGCTAGAGTAATTAGGCAAGAAAAAGAATTAGAAGTCATCCAGATTGGAAATGAAGAAGGAAAACTTTCACTATTTGCAGACAACATGATCTTAGATTTAGAAAGTCCCCAAAAATCTACAATAAAACTATTAGAGCTGATAAACAAGTTTAGCAAAGTGGTGGGATAAAAGATCAACATGTAAAATTCAGTAGTGTGTCTACAGACTAGTAACAAGCTCTCCGAGGAGGAAATCAAGAAAAAAATTCCATTTACACTAGCAACTAAAATAATCAAACACCTACAAATAAACTTAACCAAGACCTATATTCATAAAATTACAAAGAAATCCTAAAAGAAATAAAAGAAGACCTTAATAAATGAAGGATGTTCCGTGTTCATGGACTGGAAGGCTAAATGATGTTAAATGTCAATTCTACCCAAACTGATCTATATATTCAATGTAATACTAATCAAAATTACAATAATTTACTTTGCAAAAATGGAAAAGCCAATTATCAAATTAATTTGGAAGGGTAAGAAGCCTCAAATAGCCAAAAACATATTGAAAATGAAGGAAGGAGTGGAAGACTCAAATTTCCTGACTTTAAAGCACACTACAAAGCTATAGTGGTCAAAACAGTGTGTACTGCCATAAAGACAGCTGTATCGATCAACGGAATTGAATTGAAGTTGAGTAATAAACCCTCAGATCCATAGTAAATTGATTTTTGACAAGGCTCCCAAGTCTTGTCAACTGGGACAGAGCATCTCTTCAATAAATGGTGCTGGGAGAACTGGATATCCATAGCCAAAGGAATGAAAGAGGTCACTTACCTCACACCCTATACTAAAATGAACTCAAAATGGATCAAAGACCTAAACATAAGAGCCAGTACCATCAAACTCCTAGAATGAAATGTAGAGAAACACCTTCAAGATCTGGTGGGAGGTGGTGGTTGCTTAGATTTTACATCCAAAGCACAAGCAATGAAAGAAAATATACATAAATGGGACTGCCTCAAAATTGAATACTTTTGTGCTTCAAAGGACTTTGTCAAGAAAGTAGAAAGGCAGTCCACTCAATGGGAGAAAATATTTGGTATCCACATATCTGATAAGGGTTTGCTATCCAGAATATATAAAGAAAAACAAGCATTTGTTACTAAGTTGAATTTAAATGTTTGGAAATGGTTAAAAGTGATGGCAGCTCATTATGGTGAGTAAAATTAACAGTACTGAATTATGTGTGTGACTGTGATTGAAAGGGGGAAATTTAGAGAAATATATGTCACTAGTAGGAAAGGTAGAGGATAACTCAATAAAAAGACAAACAACCCAATTATAAAATGGGCAAAAGATAAGAACACCATTTTTCCAAGGAGGAAATACAAATAACTAAAAAGCACATGAAAAGCTGCTCAGCTTCACTAGCTATTAGGAAACCACAATTAGATATCATCTCACACTTACTAGAATGGTCTATAAAACAGAAAAAGTGTTGGAGAGGATGTGGAGAAATAGGGACACTCATTCACTGCTAGTAGGAATGTGAAATGGTGCAGCTACTGTGGAAGTCAGTTTGGTGGTTCCTCAGGAAGTTAAGTGTAGAACTACCATACGATCTCCAGTAATCCCATTACTAGGTATATACCCAGAAGAACTGAAAGCAGGGATGCAAAAAGACACTTACACAACCAATGTTCACAGCAGCATTATTCACCATTGCCAAAAGATGGAAACAACTCAAGCGTCCATCAAAAGATGAGTGGATAAACAAAATGTGATATAACTACAACCCAGAACCCATGAATCTCGAAGACAGTTGTATAAAAATGTAGCTTATGAGGGGTGACAGTGGGATTGGGAATGCCATAAGGACCAAACTCCACTTTGTCTAGTTTATGGATCGATGTGTAGAAAAGTAGGGGAAGCAAACAAACAGACAAAGGTACCTAGTGTTCTTTTTTACTTCAATTGCTCTTTTTTCACTCTAATTATTATTCTTGTTATTTTTGTGTGTGTGCTAATGAAGGTGTCAGGGATTGATTTAGGTGATGAATGTACAACTATGTAATGGTACTGTAAACAATCGAAAGTACAATTTGTTTTGTATGACTGCATGGTATGTGAATATATCTCAATAAAATGATGATTAAAAAAAAAAAAAAAAAAAAAAAATGTAACCGAGAAGGTAAGATTTAAGAGACAATCATTATCACTGAATCATTATATAGACATTTCTTTTTACTTTGTGGTATATTAAAATAAACAGAGGGAAATACCTGAAATTTCTGAACTGTAATCCTGCTGCCTCGATCTCTGACAATGATTGTATAACTATATAGTCTTTATCTTGTGATTGTAAAAACCTTGTGACTGACCCTCATTTGTACCCCTCCTTATCCTGTTTTTCAACTTTAGAGTCTTATGATCACTAAAGACAGCCCCTAGTGTTTATTGATGAAAGGCCATGAGTTAGCCCAGAACTAACCCACCCCAATTCAAAAGTTATCCTGATAACGGAAGCTGGATCTAACCAATTTGGCCCACCTGACATTTGCAGTAGATTAGACTTTAACCTATAAGGTGATCTATACCTCATTATAATACTAAAAATCATGCCCATATTAGGGCCACCAGTTTCTTACATATATTCTGTGACTAAGTGTGTAATAAATCCGCACATGGTCTATAATTAAATTATCTCATCATTTCCAGCCATTGTGCTCATTATCCTAAAACCTGCCCATCTTTTAATACTATAAAACTATCAGAGTTACTGGAGTTCAAGGAGACAGATTTTTAGGCTGATAGGCTGTCTAATCTCCTGCTTTGCACCTCACAATAAACTTTCTCTTTGAAAAAAAAAAAAAAAAAAAAAAAAAAAATGTGATATAAACATATGATGGACTATCATTCAGCAGTAAGAAGGAATGAAGTCCTGAAGCATTTGACAACATGGATGAACCCTGAAGACATAATGCTGAGTGAAATAAGTCAAACACAAAAGGACAAATATTGTATGATCTCATGGATATGAACAAATTATAATAAGTGAATTCACAGAGTTAAAATCTAGAATATAGATTACCAGGAGATAGAAAGAAGTAGAGAATGGGAGCAGATCCTTAACAGATGCAGAATTTTTAACTAGGTCAAATTTAAATGTTTGGAAATGGTTAGAGGTGATGGTAACTCATTACAGTGAGTAAAATTAACAGTACTGAATTATGTGTGTGATTGTGGTTGAAAGGGGAAGTTTAAAGAAATGTGTGTCACTAGTAGGAAAGGTAGAGGATAAAACATGGGATTGTATAACACCGTGAAATCTGGTGGATGAGGACTGTGATTAACAGTACAAATATAAAAATATTCTTTCATGAGGTAGAAGAAATGTACATCATTATTACAAGGAGTTAATAGAATGGTATATGGGGGAAAATACACCTACTGCAAACTATGGACTATAGTTAACAGTATTATTTCAATATTCTTTCATTAACAGTAACAAATGTACAACACCAATGATAATGGTCAATAATGAGGATGGCGGGAAATAGGGTTATGGGATGTTCTGTTTTGTCTTGTTTTTTGGAGTAATGAAAACGTTCTAAAATTGATTGTGGTAAAAATGCATAACTATCTGATGATACTGTGACCCACTGATTATATACTTTGGATGGACTGTATGGTATGTGAATATACCTCAATAAAACTGCTTAAAAAAAGTTACTACTAGTTGATTTTCTCTGCAGTAGTTAATCATTAATATACACACTAATAGTATAAAAATACCAATCTGTTACCAAACTGGAAGGCCTACAACCAGGTGACTATTTTTATCGAATCTTTGAGTGGAAAGAACTATGAGTGGGTAAAACAAAAAAATACTGGCCAAAGTCCGTTTCCTTTACCACTGGAACCATTACTTGGAAAGAAAGCAAGGAGAAGGATAAAGAAGGGGATAGAGAACTGACATTTGTTGGACACCAAAACAGTGCTTCTTGCTTTAAAATAAGCAAAATTTCATTAAATTCCCATAACTACCCTGCAAGTTAAATATTGTTAATCCCATTTTACAAATGAGGAAACAGGTTTAAAGAGCTAAAGTGATGATTATCTGGTATGTCAACATATCCCAATAAACTACATTAAAAAAAAAAAAGGAAGTTGCTTGAGGTAGTACCTAGATTTGAATCCAGCTGCTTCATCTACTAGTACTCTTTCTATTTCAACTCACACAAACCTACTGTATATATGTAATGACTACTAAACAAATTTGGGCTTAAGTGGAAAGCAATCTATTTTGTATTAGGTGAAATCACTGGAGGAAAATATAAACACTGATAAATGCTGGCAATTGGTGATTTCTGACAATTGGTATTCTCAATGCAAAAAAGGAAATGCCATCAAAAACATCACCAATGAAAGCATTTTAAAAAAATGACAATTCAGCCAAGCCCCAAAGAAAGTAGTTTACAGCCAGATTTAAAGCATTAAAAAGTAACTTATTTTAGCCATATAGCTTATTACAAGGATTAGTGTTTGCATGTTAATTGTGAGAAGGGCTAGCAAAATGATCAAAAAATTCCTAAGTACATAAAACATTTGAGTATATAACCATTCAGTTTTTTCTATTCTCTCATATAAAAATTACTTTTGAACAAAAATAGAAATCACTGGACTTACTTGCATAATTTATTTATTAAATGTCCTTATTATTGGATATGCCCCCCCCTTTATTAACTTTTAAAACAACACTGAAACAAATACCCTTGTACATTTGTCTAATTTGTTCCTTAAGACAAAAACTTAAAAGTGGACTTGGCTGGATCAAAAAGTAGGCTCCTGAAAGTTTTCAACACATCTTTCTTTCATAGCTAGGTTTAGAATGGAAATCAGTGTGACTGCATAAATCTTTTTCAATAACACCACCACACAATTTCAAGAAAATATATTCTAATCCAGAACACATTAAATAGAAGCACTAAGGTGGCAAGATAACTTTTCTTTAATTAAAGAAGTGCTTATTATTATTATTATTTAATTTGTAAGGCTCTACTTCTATTTCAAAGTGTTGGTTATTCAACCAGCTAATCTGAATAGGTATTTAGGTGGTGAAGTAAAAGCTATTTTAAAGTCTGTTCTCACCCCACTTTAATATGATGAAATAAATTGTCATATATACTAAAAATAGTTCACTGTTCTGAAACTCAATGCCTGTTTGCCAGAACAATATTAGTGATGCATATTCTATGCATTCTTTCCCCAAATATGGCATCTGCAGTGCACAGAATCACAGTGGAAGCTACCAGATATCTGAAATAACACCATCCTTTCAAATATTTTTAAAAGCCAAATGGATCCAATTACTTTCATAAAATAGAATGTACTGAAATTGAATATTCCAAAAGTTTTATCATTCAGTATTTTGACCGACCAAAATGACTGTGAATTAGTTTTAAATTTTATATTGGAACCTTCTGATGAAAGTCCCACAATGATAATGAGCGCATCCCACCAAATTTATTTGCTTGATTTCCTTATGAATATAAATGATTTGACAGTATGATGCTTTAAAACTCACTTTTCTTCTCTAAGTTTAACAACTGTAAGAGAAAAACGCTAACAGAATAAACTACTTTGGGCAATTACAGGACTATTCATGACAAAATACAAGAAAATACTATTAAGTCATTTTTGTTTAAATCAAATCAAGATCCCCCAAATTAAAAATTATTAAATAGAATAAGGTATTTCAAAAGTACAATTACTCCAAATATAGTGCCATAAGCATTTTTCACCTGTAAGTTATATCATAAAAGATTTACATTGTGTTAAAATAAAATTTTGATATCAAAGCTGAAAAAAATGTTTGGAGTAAGACAGGCTGCAACAAATCTTTACTACCTAAAGAAACCTATACCACCCATTAAGTATCAAAATACATACATATACACCCATTTTAAAAGAAACTTTCCAATTAAGATATTCTTTTTAAAATAGAGGTCCAACCACTTTGTATATTATCTGATACTGTCACTGGATTGCCATTTTGTGAGCTAAAGCAAATAAACTGATTGCTAAAATACTATAACCTTGAAAATGTACACTAACCTTCATTATCCAAAAAGCTCAAAACTCATAGAAAACTCAAAAAACTAACCTTTTGAAAGCTTTGTTTCTTCTACCACTTTGGTTAGATGCCCCTCAACGATCAGCTTCTCTGCCAGAGAAAATAAATGTTACTCTCCAAGCCCAAACAGAGCAGCATTTCCCTGAGCGGAGCAGTGTAACACATTCCATGACCAAATTTAAAGCTGATAACATTACTCGTATTACCAGGCTTGAACAAAAACTTGAACCTGAAAGGGGAACTTAAGAGAACTTGGACTATGATAGGCCAATCAGGTTAATGCAAAGAACTGGGGGAAGGGAGACAATTAGGAAATATGCTTGCCTTTTCTTTTCATTAGTTTTCACTTTACTAAAAAAGAAAGACTTTTTTGAAGGATTCAGAACAAACAAAGCAATCCTCTTTAAATCAAGGATATTACATTGAAATAAAGGAATTCTGAAGTGGTATTTTATTTAAATAAAGAAGTTATAAAAATTATGTGGTACTGATAATTTATTTTCCCTAATGATATAATTCAGCAGAGGTGCCTACGTAACATATTGCAGTAAATGGAACCATTTTAGGAGAGCTAACTAAAGAAAAGGTTTTTTTAAAAATTTTGTTTTGTTTTATGGGGGATTGTCTGTAAAGGTATAATGTAACTTTATAATTCATTTAAATTCAGATTTTCATATTCTGCATTTCACTGAAGAAGATAAATTATCTATTTTGTACATTCCATAATTTAATCCTGTACATGAGCTGGTCTTCAATTTACACTTTTGGATTATGTGAAATAATTTTTTTCTTCTTTCACTCTTCAATTCACTGCAACTTAGTCCACAACCACCACTGAACCACTGAAATTGCTCCAAGATCACCACAACTTCCTATCTACCAAAGCCTATAGCTCCTCTTCACAATCTTCATTCCTTATAGTCCTACATGATTTACAATGTAAACTGTTCTACTCATCCTCTGTCCTACTTCACCCCATTCCTGAAATTCACTTCCTAGAGGCAAGAACTTTTAACTCTTAGCCATTTCTTCTGGTATTCACATTTCTCTTTCTAAATAATATATTGTTATTTACTTTTTTCATTTTAGGAATTATTTATTGACTATCTCTTAGAGATCATTAGGCTCTCACATCCTACTGTCATCCTCACATAAGTAACAGTTTATGAATATATAATCAGTATTTATATTACAACTAATTAGTTATTATTTATATCTGAGTCACAGAATATGCTATATTTCCTTTCTTGTACAACATTTAGTACTTTTGGAGTTCATAATGCCTCATGGTTTTGTTTTGCTAACCTGTCTCTAACACAGCTAAAGCTTTCCAACAGAACCATAAAATTCTCAATATTGTCATGCATATTAATTAGATAATCTATCACATTAAATGTACCCAACTCCTCCCTTCCCCCAAGCCCCTAAATCTTCCTGTTCCAGTCTTTGCTGCATGGAAACCCTGCTCCCAGATTCCAAATCTTCCTCTTCCTTATTTTAGTGTAACACATCCTCCAATAATTTCTTGAAAAGGGATGGATGGGAGGTAAAAGGCGTTGAATTGTCAGTAATCTCCTCTCACATTTTTTGATGATTTGACTAGATATACAATTCTACAGGAAATAATTTTCCTTCAGACATCTGAAAGCATTGTTCTGTCTTCTTGCTTCCAACTAGATGAGTCCAGTGCCATCCTGACCCCTGCTCTTCATTATGTATGGTAGTTATACCTGATGTGCTCACCCTTTTTGGGCACCTGGGAGAAATGTAAGTACCAACTCCCTAGCACTGATGAAGGTCCATGTGACTGGTTCTAGCCAGGGCCAAACAAAGTATTTAATATAGAGTAGGAGTCTCCACACCTCTCTTTGTTGACAACAGGGACTCTAGAAACCATGTGTTGAGATGGCAACATCATAAGATGGCAAAACTACCATTAGCCTAGATCTCTGAGTGACAACATGGAGCAGAGTGCTCATCACCACCATGACCTGAAGCATGATTCAGATATAAATGTTTGTTGAATTAAGCCATTAAGATTTTAAGGTTTATTTATTGTTATTGTTAGGTCTGAGTCCTGGACCCTTCCCCCATTTCCTTCTAATGTAAAGCCAGGTCACTTGTTGCTGCCTCCTCCCCTCCTTTTGCTGCCTCCTCCCTTCTTTCCCCATTTTGCGCCACCACTTTACTGCCTTTGTTAGAGCCCATCACTGCCCCTCCTTTACATTCCCCCACTTTGCACCACAAGGTTGTTCCCTCCCTTCCTTTTGCACCTCTCCTGTTGGAATCTGCAAACCAGGCATTGCCAAAGTTACAAGATAAGTTATGCGTAATCCCCTATTGGCCAAAAGTCACATATTTTACATGTCCAAAACACCATGTAAACTTCTAGTGGACAGAAGGCCGTATAAAAGAGAATCCCACCACCAGACTGTGCGGCTCCGGAGCAGCTTTTCTCTGCTGACTTAGGGCCACCCTGCAACCTTTCTCAATATTTTAAACAAAACTTTTCTGTTGCCTGCTGTTTGGCTTCATCAATCATCTTTCAAAACAAATTACTTTACGGTTATAATTTAGCTTATTATGACTAACACAGCATGGGACCACCTGTTTCTTTCTTGAAGTTTTAAGAATCTTCTCTTTATCCCTGGTTTTCCTTAATTTCATATACCTCAGTATATCATTTTTTAAATATTCAGGTAAAATTCAGATAACATACATTTTTAAAGTGAGACTGGAATTCATTGCTCAAAACCCTCTTACCCTTAAAACAAAATCTGAAGTAATTACCATGACCTACAGGGTCCATAAGATCTAGCCCAGGAATTAGCAAACTATAGCCCCAAAGGGCCAAATCCAGCCTTCTGCTTGTTCCATTGGAACTATTTACATGTTGTCTATGGCTGCTTTCCACTACAATGGCAGAGAGAGCAGCTGCAACAGAGACCTTATAGCCTGCAAAGACTAAAATATTAACTATCTGGCCCTTCATAGAAAAAAGTGTTTTTGTTGCTCTAAAACGCCAACTTCAGTCCTGCCTGTTTTTTCTCTATCTTCCATATTCTTTCCCCAAATTCATGTACAACTTACTCAGTTTAGTATCAACTCTGTTTAAAGGTCAACCCCCTAATGATGTGACAACCACATAATACCTTTGTCACTCCCTATCCCCTTATATTCTTTCAGTTTTCTTCAGTGGGCTTATCACTACCATACACATTATTAGTTTATTAGTTTTTGTCTCCCTCAAGAGAATATAAGCTCCATGAGGGCAAAGTTTTCTTTGTCTTGTTCACTTCTATACTTCCAACAGCTAAAACAATGCCTGGTACACAGTAGATGCTTAATAAATATTTGGTGAATGAATGAATTAGGCATCTTTTTTTGGGGGGGAGGGGCATCTATTTTTAAATGGATCAAACCTGGAAAAATTATATGAATGCTTTACTCATTCTAAAAAAATCTAAGGATTAAATGAGTTAAAACATATAAAAAATTTTGAACAGGACTAGTGTATAAGTGCTATATAATAATTAGCTATTATTATCACTACTAAATTAGTTAAGTTTAGATTACTAAATTTGGTGATTCACTAGTGGCCTCTGATTAAAGAATTTTAAAAAAAGAAGCACTGTTATTAAAAAAAAAGTCTCTAATCACTGATTCTCAAACTTGGTGTAGCGACCTCAATTCCTTGGGAGTACTAAAAGTCACTAGTGTAACACAAACAATTAAAAGAGGTGAGATCTAAGATCTTAACCTCTGATCATTTCCTCCTCAGAGCCTCAAAGAGAACTTCCACACAATGATAAACCTCAGGTCCTGAAAGAGCTACCTGCCTTGGCACAACCAAATGGTAAAGTAGGAGGCTTTCTTTGTTTTTTTAAAACTCCCTTTTTTTGAAGGACACTCTAGAGAGAGAATTATGCATTTTTCCCTATTTTAAAAACATATTTATTGCAAACAATAACACATCAAAAGGAACATAAAACATAAATATTCAGGTTCAACATTTTTATAAAGTAATCGCCTGTGTGACAAGAGCACAAGTCAAGAACTAGAATCTTCCCATTACGTTCAAAGCCCTTCACATTCCCCTTTCCAATCAAAACTCATCCCTCCTTCATCTGTCCTCCATTGATCCTTTTATGTTATTTAACTTCTTGCTTTTCCTTATAGTCATACCACCCAAATATGCATGACTAAATAATAATATTTAATTTTAGTGGTTTTTAATTTATGTAAATAGAATACTACAGTAAGTATTCATTTCTGTCAGGTTTATTTTACCTTATATACCTCAGCATATTCATCCATTAATCTCCTGAAGGTCTTTTAGTTTGTTTGCAGTTTTGAACTATTGCGAGTAAGGCTGCTACGAACATTCTTGAATTTATACTGGATATACACATTCAGGCATTTCTGTAGATCTACCAAGGAGAGGAACTGATGGGTAAAATAATACAAGTTTGACGATATTTGGGAATCATCATCCAAGCACTTAAGTGAGAAAACATGGAGTTGCAAAAACTGTCAAATCTTGCCAAAGACTGAACAGAACTGGATTAAGTTCTTAAAACAAAAAGAGCTATTTTCCTCACGTGACAGCGAGAAGTAATTGAAACCCTAAATCTGAAGATGAACTCAGATAGCACTGACTATAAGATACTGATGTCAGTTACAGGGATCATAAATTGGTGGAAGAGAGGATAGGCTAATATGAAAGAACTAGTTAATCTCTTGTTGTAATTGCCAACCTGGAAAATAATTTTAAATCTCAAAGTTGGGTTTTTTTAATGTCATGACTAGGACATCAAAATAACACGGCTGAAGTCAATTTTTTTAAATAGCTTGCATACTGGTAATTAATAAGTAAGACAATCTTAAGATTGTCAGAAAAATATTAACAGCAACAATTGGACTAGATCATTCAGTTTTCACTGTCTTGTGAAAAGGGAAAGAGGAGAAAAAATTACTCTGACAAAAAAGGTACCACTAACATCCTCTCCAACCCCCAAACATTTATTTTCTAATTACTCTGACAAAAAAGGTACCACTAACATCCTCTCCAACCCCCAAACATTTATTTTCTATCTACTAGCTAACACACAATGCTTACTTACTATGTGCCAGGCATCACCTAGAGCATTTAGTAAACATGATCTCATTTAATTCTCATAACAATCCTATGAGGTAGGTACTGCCACCTCATTTAATAAATGGGAAAATCCAGATTTAAAGAGACTAAATAATTTGTCCAAATTCATATTACTAGAGTGGGATTGAGTCAGGATTTACATCAAGATCCCACTGATCAAAACAACAAACAAGAGCTGGCAGAACCATCTTTCTTGTAGCTCCAGAAAAAGTTAAAGAGTTGCAATAATAGGGCAAGGGCCAAATAGTACAATTATAAAAATGTTCTTTCATGAACTGTAATAAATGTACCACACCAATGCAAGATGTTAACAATAGGATGGTATATGGGGGTCTCTGTATTTCATGCATGAGTTTTCTGTAAACCCACAACTTCTCTAAATTAAAAAAAAAAAAAATTAAAAAAAAAAACAAGGTAACTCAAAAAGGGTAGGGAGGCCCACCCCATTCAAGATGGCAGAGTGAGATGCTTTGAATCTATCAGCAAGACCTTGCAGAAACATCTTTCTCAATGCTCCAGAAATTGAAAAATACCAATATCTAGGTTAAACTAAGAGTTCCTCTGTAATAGGCACATAAACTTCTATGAGCAGGGAACCATACCAAGTGTTTTCTATCCTCTGCCATAAATGAACTGCTCTGGCTTAGAGGAATAAATGATTAAAAAAATGAAAATTTTAAAATCTGTTTCAAGTAGAGTACGTAATCAGAATAATCCTGAGATTGTTCAGAGGAGCTGACCTCATCCGGTGATGAAAAAGTAAACATTCAATCACATGAGGAATACTAGTACAATGTATTACTCCAAATAAGGCAATTTTTATGTGAGAACAAATCCCTAAGAGAAAGGAGAAGGGAATGAGAGGAGAATACACAGAAAGTGACTGTAATTTAAAAATGGGTGGGGAGGTGGAGAGAGAAGGAAAAAAATCAGGAAAAACAAGACGTGAAATATTAAGAGAATTAGACTTTTGCCTAACAATAATAAAACTAGACAAGTCCCAGAGTAAAATGGATTAAGAATGCTACAAACCCATGACGTTTATTTCAGGGCACTTGTTAACACCATTATCAAATTAGGATAGGGGACAATCTGTCTCTACAAAGTAAAGAGGTCTCAGGGGAAAGTTTCTCTGGAACCCAGCAGTGATGCCTCAACCCTCAACAGACAGGAGTGAGAGAAATCAAAGTGGCAGGCAGCAGTTCAGAGAGGGATTTCACTCTATTGCCTGCGAAGTGATGGCAGATTTCCATGTCCTTAGACTCTTCACCTTTCAGCCTTCATCTCTCCACTCCCCACACAAGTTAATCAACTAACAGAGATGATGGAATATAAGGGACACAGATCTACAGAAGCACAGAGAGTATCTTTAGCAGAACACAAAACTCTCAATGTATCCATTAAATTTATACAGTAAGCCTTGAATAACTAAAACTCTCAGGGAACATGAAATAGGGAACTCTGTTTAAACCATCTTCATATCTGAATCCCTAAAAAGGAAAATATTGCTAAAACTTTTTCACAAGTTTTAATAAAGTTATTTGCTAATTCCAGCTTTTACATGGTAAACTTTTTCATATAGAATATTTACTTCATAATTCTGAAATTACTCAAAAGGTTAAATTTAAATCTGTTCAAAGTCTAAACTCTCTGCCTGAGATTAAAAGCTTTTCTACTAAAAGAGAAATAAAAGAAACACAAAGTCTATTTTACTATAAAAGGAAAACAAATAGAAATGTGTTTCAATTCATTTAGCTTTTTCAAAATCACCTTGTGAACAGAAAGAACCAGCAACCAAATTGTTCTTATGGATTCACCCAAATAAACTGAAAAATCTGACAGCATATTTAAGACAGACATGAAGAATTCTACAGAAGAAAACTATTTGCTTTCGAAGTTTTAAAACAAGTTGAATTTATACTACATAAAGCACAGCAAATAATGAAAGCTAGATACTTAGCGCTTGTTTTTTAAAACACTAGAAACAATAATGTGAAGTACCACTCCACCCAAAATTTATGTTGTAATCAAGATAACTCAGTTCAAGATGTCTAATCAATGAAAACAATGGCAAAGAAGTTTGTGTGCATTTGTCAACAAATAATCCAAAACTGTTTCAGACGCTTAAGAACAAGTTCACTTGAGTAAAATTTTTACTGAATTTTACTTCCTGTGTGTTAAACACAACAATTTCTAGTGACAGTTTGTCATAAAATAATGAAATGTCCCTTCTGACAACAAATCATACTAGAGGTAACCCTCACAATCTTGACTCTGGCTAACCAAATTTAAAGAACTAAACAGATTTGGAAATTTCTGAGATACAACTCGTATCCTTATTAGTACAACTCTTGCTGCTTGCTATCTGAAACTCAGGAATCAAATGTATTCAGATAATGGACTCTACTCCTAGGCAACTGAACTTACGTCCAAACTTTCACCATCTGCTCTCAGGGACCCAATAGATTCAGATGTCAAGAAATACTTGTATTTTGATGTTTCTGTTCTTTGGTTCAGTCTTTGGCCACAAGAATGGGATTTTCTATTCTAATTTTTTCCTCTGTGTAACACATTTAGCATTTTCCTATGCTATTACATAGTCCTTATACTTATCACTTTTATTGGCTATTATTCTTCCGAGGAGAGTTACTATAATTTACATAACTTCTACTCTATCCCTGAATGCTTATTTGGTCCATTTCTTTCTCCATAACTACGATACAATAAAAATCTCCAAAGTGCTTTTTGTTTATTTAAAACAGATGTTTTCTGTATTACAACTATAGGTAAATATTTTAAATGAGAAGTCCAGTAACAAATTAGACATTAAAAATTAAAAAGCTTTCTTGGGGAAGCAAATATAAGAACAAAGTAAAAGAAGGATTTTTGCGAACTGCAACTCAGTAAAATATTCCTTGGATAAAGTCTCTAATATTTCTTTTCAAAATATAAATCCCCAAATTTCAAAATAAAAATAAATTATCAAGAATGATCACATACAATAAAAGTAATCAGAATACCATTCTTCTGAAGATTTTAATTTTAGATTGTATATTCTCCTTTTTGTTGGTTTCAGTGGGAATAATTTTTTTTTTTGCCCCAAATCCCTGTATCTATTTCCCACAAAAGTGAGATTTAGTAATGAGAAGGTAACAAAAAGCTGCCCTGATCTTTGCCTTATGAATACTTTTACTACATCCAAAGGCTGGATGTGCTACTGAAGCGGTGGGAAGTAGGAAATCACATGAGCACACACTCACAAAATGAATTCATAAGCATTGAAAACTTGGAAAACCACTCAATCCAAAAAGAGAGAGAATAGGAATAGAAAAATGCCCAAGAAAGTATTTGCCTGATTGGAAGAAGTATAGATAACATCAACAAACCTTTACTGTACGTGGTGACCCTTACCTATAACTAACAAGGCCAGGAGATGTCATAACTTCTTGATTGTTACAGATCTAATCAGCTACTTAAATCTGTACTTTAGTAAAAGGGAATTCAGGACATTTTTGTTCAGTTTGGCTTAAAAGTCAAACTATCTATCTCTATCTTTAAAATATTCCTAAACACAGCCTTGTACAACTTCCCAAGGATAGGTAGTTGATGTCACTCTGTAGGACAATCTATTGCTACTCCTTTCCTAAAAAGCACCTGCTATCTTAAGGATCATCTTCAGAACTCAGTGCCCAAACTAAATAATTGCTTTTGTTGCTTCTTTTAATCATTAAATTTACAAAATTTATTTAAGACCCTCAAAAACCAAATCTCTGATAGAACTAGAACTTAATTAAAAAGAGATTAATGTTATTACTATCATTCACATAGAAAATTTAGGCGCTTGACATTTTACTTTGTTCCATGTTCAGTAACAATTTTTAATTAAAAAGCAGCCAATATAAAATGTTTGGCTCCATCTATGAAGGCAAATACAACAGAAATAAATTTTTCTCAAAAAAGAAACAGAAATGATATAAAAAGATTCACTGCTATCCAAGGATGACCCTTTGTGTACTTTTACTGTAACAAATACATTAAGATACTCATTTTCCCTCTCACTTTTCAATTTTAGTCCCTGACTTCGTTAAAATCAATGTGAAAAATACTCTGTACTCACTCTGGCATTCTATGAATTGATGAATAAAAGTGCAGTCCCCGCCACTCTTTGAAAGCAAGTGCTCTAATAAAGAAAGAAACACCTTTAAGGATATAGTTTGTTGCTGTCTTTGAAAACCAACAGCATAGGTAGGAAAGCTAAAATGTACACATTGGTAACTCCGATTAAGACTAAGAAAAGTTGAATATATTTCAATATTAAAAGCAGACTATTTCGGAGTTAAATAAAATTAAATGACTAATATTGTGATTATATAATAATTAATTTGTGTGCTAAATGGTTAGCTTTTAAAGGTGCAGTTTTTATCCAAAGAGCTCAAGAAAACCACATAAATGTATTGCTTTCAAAAGCATCTCGATTTTTAATATCTACCTTTCTTTTTGAGAGCTTAGCAAATACCATTAAATAATTTCGAAATTTCAACTTGCTATTAATGAGAACTAATTTTCAAGTGAGTGTTTTCTAACAGCTCCTCTTCAAAACTATTCATCTTGTTTAAGAGGTGAAAGATAAATACAGTAAGACTAGCATAAGTAATGCCTTAACAATTTTAAGAAACTAATGTCCAGGAGTGTAAATACCCCTGGCAACGTGGAATATGACTTCCAGGGAGAAATCAGGACCCGCCATCATGGAATGGAGAACATCTTCTTGTCCAAAAGGGGGATGTGAAATGAAATGAAATAAGTTTAAGTGGCTGAGAGATTCCAAAAGGAGCCAAGTGGTCATTCT
Source organism: Choloepus didactylus (assembly GCF_015220235.1). Classification (NCBI taxonomy): domain Eukaryota; kingdom Metazoa; phylum Chordata; class Mammalia; order Pilosa; family Megalonychidae; genus Choloepus; species Choloepus didactylus. The sequence continues at coordinate 211,531,049 of NC_051307.1, read as the reverse complement.
GGTGGGCACTCTTACACATAATATAGATAACCCTTTTTAGGTTCTAATGAATTGGAATAGCTAGCAGCGAATACCTGAAACTATCAAACTATAACCCAGAACCCTTGAATCTTGAAGACGATTGTACAGAAATGTAGCTTATGAGGGGTGACAGTGTGATTGGGAAAGCCATGTGGATCATACTCCTTTTTGTCCAGTGTATGGATGGATGAGTGGAAAAATGGGGGCAAAAAAAAAAAAAAAAAAAAAAAAAGGAAAAATAGCACCCAGTCATCTTTTTTTTACCTTAGTTGTTCTTTTTCACTTTAATTTTTATCCTTATTACTTTTGTGTGTGTGGTAATGAAAATGTTCAAAACTGATTTTGGTGATGGACACACAACTATATGGTGGTACTTGAACAAATGACTGTATGCTTTGTATGACTATGGTATGTGAATATATCTCAATAAAATTGAATTATAAAAAAAAACAAGAAACTAATGCAATATTTTAATTTTTATACTTTCATTTCACAAATAATCTTCCTCTGAAGTCGCTTAATCTGTACCTTATGTGCTATCAGAACATTATATTGTTTAACTCTCCGAAAATGATCAAAATCAATGTCTGCACATTTTAAAATAAGAACTTGACAGATGGCTTTTTTCTGGTCAAACAGAACATGGGTTGTTTTTAAAATGGACAGAGAGAATAAAAATCTAAACACTGTGGTATAATTGCCCTTTTCTCTCAATAATCTTTATTTACTTTGATTCAATGAATTAACTTCTGAATTTTGTCCTTCAATTATATTTTTGTATCTTTCAAAACTACCAAAAAGACTTTGGGAGTCCAAGTATTAAAAATATATTCTAATGTATTTCTTTTAACATGATGACTGTCTAGAGGGTGTGTGTGAAAGTACTAAAACCTGTCAAAGAGACATGAGCTTAAGCACCTCTGACCATAGAAGTCTCCTTTCTCTTCTCTTCCATCTCAACCTATCTCACTCCCCATTCATTTCAACTCTACATGGGAGGCAGGCACCTATTACTCTGATCACTCCTCACCCTCTTGTGACATCCTTCCTGTCCACCTTCTTCTTTACCTCTAGACTCAAATCTATCATTATCCTTTATCTCAAGCCCCCAGTCACCAGTGGTATGACACTGGAAAAATTTGATAAAACACATGTTTTGGAGAGATCAATGTATTGCAAACCTAGAATATTATATACAGATATAATATAGTCCCCAAGAGAAAAAGAAAATGCTAACAGCAATACAAATTTGAAGAAAAAAATCTAATAAGCAGAATTTGCTAACTGGAGCTAAGAAAACCAAAACAGGAAACCCTAGGAGAATATTAATTATCAAGATAAAAAGTAGTTTTACATACATGTTATTTAAGCTATGATAACATTTTCAGAACTCAAACTATATAACATCACAGTTAAATATGAAAACTTATTTGAAACCAAATTTTACCTAATTATAAGACTCTATAAAACTTATTTGAAATCAAACTTCAGACCAACACCAAAGGACTTCTAGTGACATTTTTTTAAAGCAGGACATCCCGCTAGCACCCACCAAGCTAAAAGTCGCTCATTTATCTACTCTGATTTTAATATCTGAACTTTATATTAAAATACTTATTACACTGGTTTAGATAAAATCCAAGACTAATATGAAAGGATAAATGTTTAAATATATGGTTTCCACAAAGGCGCCTCCTAGATACACGAGAGAAAAGTCTTTCAGATACTATATGTAAAGGACTTGGATTGTAAAACTTTTTAATATTCTATTACATGAATTAAGGCCTTTAGGAATTCACTTTGCTAAAACTGCAAAAGATGTCAGTGATAATAGAAAAGGAATCAGATGTTTTTTGGGGGAATGTGTCTATAATACTAAACAAGTGGTAGGAATGTAAAAAAAAAGATACACAGAAACATAAAATAGAAATGCACTCTACTTAAAATGGGTTTTGTTTATATATATGAGTTTCCCATGAATTTTGATTTTCTGTATCCATGGTAACACACTAGCCATTAGTCACACATGGCTATTGAGCCCTTAAACAGTGGCTAGTTCAAATTGCAATGTGCTATAAGCATAAAATAAATATACTCTGGATTGCAAAGTCTTAGTAAGGAAAAAAGAATATGAAATGTTTCATTAGCAATTTTTTAATATTGATGGTATGCTGAAATGATAATATTTTGGATGCAGTGGCTTAAATTAAAATATATTATTAAAAGTAATTTTACCTGTTTCTTTTTACATTTTTTAACAATACTACCAGAAAATTTAAAATTATGAATGTAGGTCTCCTTATATTTCTTATGGAAAGTCTATTACATACTCTCTAAGCAATATTCAAATTATGCTTATTAGATAAGACCCCCTCAAAATTTACAGCACAAAACCTGTGTTATAGCATCCACTTTAGATTTAAGTAATTTCAAAAAAGGGGTTTATTGGAGAAGTATTATTAATTTTAACTTCTCTAGACATTTAAAAAATATTCTCTTACAACTTGGCTCTCTATTATTTATTTAAAGAGTAATTTTAGTTAAAAACTATATCTGGTAGCAAATCATGGCTATGGACTTTGATAATATTGGAATACTTGACATTTGAATTTTATTATAAGCGATTCAAAATGGGTCCATTTTATTCCCTAATCTACTCTGTAACTAAGTCTGGTGTAATGAAGTTTTTTTTACATCCAGAAATTTACTACTCAGTTTCTTTAAAAATATTTTTAGTCACTTTTCACACTATTCAATTTACAACCACCAAAAAAAACAAACACACCAGCAAGGGAATGATAATTATAGCAAGAAGTTACCTTAAAATATCAAAAATTTGCATGCCAGAGAAAGAAAAACAAGTAAAATAACAACAGAAAATATAAATTTATTTAAGGATGACAAGCTTTTAGAAGATGAGGTTTGCTAAATATACTTAATGAAGGACAATTATTAATTTTAGTGCAATGAATATAAACTACACCTTTAAAAATTCTCAAACTGAAATTCAATCAAATTGAAATTTTAAGAAGTCCATACATTTTACAAAACACAGAAGAGTAAAATAGCATTGATTTATGAAACTTTTTTCTTGAGTTTCAAAACTCCTTATATATGCAATATTATACCTTGATCTTGCAGCTCACATATACATGATTACCTGAGCCCATTTTGCCAGTTCTTGATTAAAAACAAAACAAAGCAAAAAGAAAAAACAAAAACCCGCCTACTAAATATTAGAGTTTGGCTGCTGACCAAGGGCTATAAAGATATCCCCTGGTACATGGAAAAAAATATTTAATAAGAAGTTCTGTGTATTGACCTAGATATCGTTTACCAACTTCTACAAAAAAAATTGAAATGATAGGAACATAGGTTTGTAAACACAGAAAACAGTTCTATTTATTTTGTATTCCAAACAGTTAGTTCAGGATCTAGCCCTCAGATAGGCTCAATTAAAGTCAGATGGATGAGGAGGGGAGGGGGATGAATAGGAATCTTCAAAATTGAAGTAGTAAGAAAACCAGTAGGAGTTATTAGTTTTTGACAAGAAAGAACTCAAGCTATACAGAAAGAAGAGTCATAGAAAAAGAACAAATAAAAGATTTTTCTGATGGCAGAATGACTGATCTGTTCTCCTTGACTGATGAAACATACAGATAAAGAAAGCAGTCTCTAGGACATGTCCACGAGCTCAAAGGCTGTCAAACTCTTGGGGTAGGAGCATGACCATTAAAAAGGGGATCAAGTATCCTCAGGAAGCAGAGTGTAATGGAACAAAATGGTAGCATAGTGTTATAGTTTTTTGAACTATATAGTGGGAAAAAAAACACCCCATATTATATAAACCAATGCTAATGTTGAGCTCCGTAATTTTCTTTTTATTTGAATAACTGAAATTTCCATATAACAAGGGATATCTAAGAACAGATCAAAGCATTAACTTTTACAAAATAAAGAGAAGCTTGATTTTAAGATGGAGTTGAATGGTCTGTAAACAGCATACTTTTCATTCTAAACACTTAAAACCCTGACCTCTCTGTCCTGCTTAAATAGTAAAAGGAAATTATGAAATATAAATATTTAAGCTTTTTACACTACCTTTATCTGTGCTCCCATTTATTTTAGGTAAGAAGTCATCAACTTGTATCCCTAGGATTAAGACAGTGAATCATTGCCTGATCAAAGAAAATAGTACTTTAAAACTGGTCTCAAGTATAACCATGACATTTCCTGTTCCTATTCATATTAAAACTGTATTTAAATTTATTTTTAAAAGAAGGGTGCAACTTGTCATTTTCTATCAACTTTAGAGAAAAGGCTACAACTGTTAAGTCAAATTCCAATGAACCTCAACAGACAAAGGATCTTGCTATTCCTGTACTTTTCTTAATTAAGTATCTCTAAGCAGAACATCTCAGATGCAGAAAGTTCATTCATATGAAGAACTAAACAGTGGTACCCACCAGTGGCAATCAAGCATATTTTTTTCTGAAAGAGTACAGATATTTTATACCTAATAAGTAAAACATCTCTCTTAAGGAAAATAAATACACAATTTGAGATAATAAATAAGATCACAAGTTTAATGATAAAATTCAGCTACAAATAAGAAATCTGGATGACACCTACCTAAGCTGCTGCATTCCTTAAGAGTTTTCTCCTGAAGATGTTCTAACCGTACTGTAAATAAAAGTCCAAGAAAAAGATATTTCACAGAATAAAAAGAAAAAAAAAATCAAATCAAATCAATTTCTGGATTAGCTAACTTACCTTGTAAAGCTGTTAGCCTTTCATTGGTGAAATCATTATCAGCTTGCAAAGCTTCTATTTTTGCCTGGAGTTCCTGTTCTTTTTCTTCCATTTCATCTATTTTATGCTGTAATTCTTTTTTCTCAGCTTGTCCCTTCTGTTGGATTTCCTCCTGTTTTCCTTCTGCTACCTGTTGAAAAATAAAAAGAAAATTCAGTTATTAATAGGACCTGAACTTGTTTTAAGAGGCGTAAGACAGGACTTAATTTTGTTCACTTATACTTCTAAGGGGGGTATGCAATACCATAGAACATATTTGTAAAGTTGGTTTTTCTAAATTGGCAAAGATGATAAAGACTTAAGGCTTTGTGTCAAAAGTGATCTTCATAGGGCTCTCATGTCCATATCATCCAGAAGACAAAAATTTGAAGAAAGCAAGCAGGCTCAATATTAATAGAATTATAGGGTAAAAGTAAAACAAAATCCACATTTTTCAAGATGGAAATAAGACTTTCCCTTAAAATTCCTAATGTTTCTAAGTTCTAATATTTAACTTATTCTGAAATGTTAAATAAAAGGGTATTTAGCTAAAGGAATGACAGTTACAAACACTTCAAAAGAGACCTCTTTTTAACAAGCCCAAGTGTTAAAACTATTAAACATTAAACCACTACACAGACAGTGGTATGTTGTGGTCTTCTTTAACAAATGTATACATCTTCTAGGCAAGCAACCCATAGTCTGAATTACATAAAGATGTACCTTCACAAACCCAGTTAGAAGATTTTAAAGGACCAAATTGACATTATCCTCTGGTCTAGTGTGTCCTTATCCTAAATGTTCCAAAGCTACAGGAACACAGGCTGAAGGAGAGTGCCTCTGGGATGGCCTAAAGATGAGCAGTTTCAGGTTAAAAAGATATCTGATTTATCTTGGGGACTGCTGATTCTTGTCTACTTTCTAATATACATTGAAAGATGCTTGTTGCTGCAAAGGAGAGGCTAGGCCTGCCTATAATTGTACCAAAGAATCTCCTCCCGAATGCCTCTTTGTTGCTCAGATGTGGCCCTCTCTCTCTAGCTAAGTCAACTTGGCAGGTGAAATCACTGCCCTCCCCACTACGTGGGATCTGACACCCAGGGGTTTAAATCTCCCTGGCAACGTGGAATATGACTCCCGGGGAGGAAGCCAGACCCAGCATCATGGGATGGAGAACATCTTCATGACCAAAAGGAAGATGTGAAATGAAATAAAATAAGCTTCACTGACAGAGAGATTCCAAAAGGAGCAGAGAGGTCACTCTGGTGGGCACTCTTAGGCATAATATAGACAATACTTTTTAGGTTCTAATGAATTGGATTAGCTATCAGTAAATACCTCAAACTATCAAACTACAACCCAGAACCCTTGAATCTTGAAGACAATTGTATAAAAATGTAGTTTATGAGGGGTGACAATGTGATTGGGAAAGCCACATGGACCACACTCCCCTTTGTCCAAGCATATGGATGGATGACTAGAAAAATGGGGGCAAAAAAAAAAAAAAGCACCCAGTGTTCTTTTTTACTTTAATTGTTCTTTTTCATTTAATTTTTATTCTTATTATTTTTGTGTGTGTAGTAATGAAAATGTTCAAAAATTAATTTTGGTGATGAATGCACAACTATATAATGGTACTGTGAACAACTGATTGTACGCTTTGTATGACTGCATGGTATGTGAATATATCTCAATAAAACTGAATTTAAAAAAAAGTTGCCTGTTGTGAAATACTGACTACATTTCCATTCAGAGGAAATATGCCAGCTTTTATAGACTTTAATTATCTACGGTAATTAGGGTTGGACTAAACGGAATACAAACACCTTATTTTTACTATAAATTTCAACAATTACCAGATTTTATATCAACAACTATTCAACAATAATGAAACTTTTAAGCTATTCAAGGTGCCAGGGACAGTAAGTTTAATATACTTTCATGTTAAATAAATACATAGAGGAGCAAGCTTGCTAGAGAGGAACGTCCTGTGAGAAAGCCATTTTGAAACCAGAACTTCGGAGCCAGACACGTGCCTTCCCAGCTAACAGAGGTTTTCCGGATGCCATTGGCCATCCTCCAGTGAAGGTACCCGATTGCTGATGTGTTACCTTGGATACTTTATGGCCTTAAGACTGTCACTGTGTAGCCAAATAAACCCCCTTTTTATAAAAGCCAAAATAAATAAATAAATAAATACATACATACATACATACATACATACCTTTAACTTATCAGATAAATCTTTAATCTCATTAACTGCTCCATTATACTTATTGGCTAATTCTCTTAATTCTTCCTGAGTCCGTTCATTCATTTCTTTCAGGTGGGTACATTCATCTTCAGTATTACTCAGACTTCGCTGCAATTCATTTACAGACAATTTATTTAGAATAAATGCACATTCTAAATTCAATTTTTAAAAAGTATAATTCTATGGGCTGTTCTAAATCAACATCTGCCCTGGACTTTATATAAGGCTGAGCTAAATAACATAAGCATTTCAATTTACTTCAGGTACATACAAAAACAGAAAATCCAACTATGAATTTGAGAAAAGAAAAAGGAAGGAGGGCAGGGAAGAGAGGATGCTTGATACCTTTATATAGCTAAATTTTTAAAAGGCCAACTGCATATGACACTTAGCCTTGAAAATGTTTTAAGCCTGTCAATTTTCAACAGCAAATTTAAGTTTAATAATATGAAGCAATTAATTTAATATAAGAATATCAGAAGACAGCTAGCAACTTTTTGTCTTTGCATGCTAAATTAATGACATGGCAGTTAATCAGGCACCGAGGAATGGAGCTGTTAAAGAAATAACCCCTGTGCTAAGGGTATGTATACTATTTAGGTTACAACACATATTTTAACCAAATCCAGTAACAGATAATTTCTGTGGTATTTGTGCATTAGTTCAAAAGAATGAGCTGTATTATGATTTTTTTTTTTAAAGCAATGAGAATAACATATTGATTGTTCCTAAAAGACCTAGAAAGGACATTAGAGATGATTTTTCCTTTGAACCTCCAAAGTTAACATGCAGTTAGCTTTCTTTCCTGGGGGATGAGTCAAGTTAAAACACTTGGCGTAGGTTCTCGGTCTACAAAGACCATCCTTGATTAGAAGAAAAAGTACAACGGCCTGACAGGTAATCAACTCTCTGACACATATAATGGTTCACTGTATGATGGCTGATTCCTCAGGACAGTACAAATAGTAAGACTCCTTGGTTAGGCTTTCACTTCTTCAAACACTGATCAGGGACCATAAGCACCAGGATTCTCATGATTATCTTGAGAATTCCTGTCAATGAAAGCAGCATACCTGCTCTTTCCTACCTGATAGACAGAAAACATAATAATACCCAAGTTTACAGTGTCCTGGAATGTTAGCAATTTTAGACTACAATTTTAAAATCTTACTACTATTTAATACTTTAAAACTTGAAATACCTCGACTTCTGAAAGTTTTCTAACCACTTCTATTTTCTCCTGAAGAACCCGCCTCAGGGACTCTTTGGCTGTTGTCTCATAGTTGTGTTTATCTTCCTGTAATGCTATAAGCTCCTTCCGTAAACTATCTTCTGTTTGATTCTAGGATTAAAAGATATTTATAATTATGGCCAAATTTTTAAAAAATTATCATTTGAAAAAAACACATTATGACGATCTTTAAATTCTATATTAGGGTACCTCCAAACAAATGATATTGGCCCCGTACTTACTGAAGCTGTATTTCAAAGTTGCATCAGCAAATTACACCTTCACAAATATTTTAACTCACACTTTCAACAGAAAAAAAAATTCATAGGAAAATGAGAATTTCTCTCAAATATACAAAATGAATTGCTCTTATATTTATCATTTCTCTGCAAGCCACAATATTTACACTCATGAGCAAAAACAATTATTACCTTCAAAGACACCAAGCATTTTAAAACAATGTTTAAACTAAAAGGACTACAAGCACTATTGGGAAAAAGGTGATTCTGGGTCTGGGGCAAGAAATGTCCAAGATGAGTCTTGAACATCTTGCTTGCTATGACAACAGGAAGCTATCAAAGTCTGCCACGGTTCTATCAAAAGGAATCAGAAGCCAACATGAAGAGGTTTCCATGGGTCAAAGATGGGATAATTTGTAAGAAAACAACTGCAACTGACTGAAAACACAATCAAATATTTTTAAATCTAAGTTGGAAGAAAAAACACCTCATGATCATTTGTTGGTGGATGAAAAGGAGTCAACCTGCTTTTTCCAAAGAAAATGCACCTCAAGTTAAACTAAATGGTTGATGAAGGAGAAATTTCTCTTTGTAGAAGTATTCAGTTAATAAACGAAGGAATGATTGAATTATAACACCACCATTTTTGAAACCCTAATGCAATAATGGATCTAGGCAACTATCATCAATGATTGTTAATACTGCAAAAAGAGAGACATCCAGACGTTATGCTGCCTCTTTACAGAGGCACACAATACCACCTATAAAGTATCTCAGCAAAAAGAAAAAAAAAAGAACTTAGATCAAATCTCTACATCAAACTATCAATATTGGGAGTAGGAGGCGGAGCTAGAAGAATGTTTAGGTAACAATTTAACAATTCAGTTTGAGGGAAATTCTAGAGGACAAATAACTTAGTTTCTTCAATAAATACCAACCACAATGGAAAAAAAGAGAGTTGTACATGGGTGTTCATTACACAATTCTTTTTATTTACATGTGTGCCAGTTTGAATGTATCGTGTCCCCAAAAATGCCATTATCTATGATGCAATTGTGTGTGGGTAGATGTATTAGTGCTGATTAGACTGTAATTCTTTGAGTGTTTCCATGGAGATGCGACCTGCCCAACTGTAGGTGATAACTCTGGATGATTTCCATGGAGGTGTGGCCCTGCCTATTCAGTACGGGCCTTGATTAGTTTACCAGAGAACTATGCAAGCTCAGACAGAAGGAGCAAGCTTGCTACAGCCAAGAGGGACACTTTGAAGAGTGCACAGGAGCTGACAGAGGAGCTGCAACTTACAGAGACATTTTGGAGATGGCCATTGAAATCCGACTCTTGCTCCAGAGACGCTAAGAGAGGACAAATGCCTCAAGAGCAACTGAGAGTGACACTTTGAAGAGGAGCTGCTGCCTAAAGAGGAACGTCCTGGGAGAAAGCCATTGAAACCAGAACTCCAGAGCAGATGCCAGCCACATGCCTTCCCAGCTAACAGAGGTTTTCCAGACGCCATTGGCCATCCTCCAGCAAAGGTACCTCATTGTTGATGTGTTACCTTGGACACTTGATGGCCTTAAGACTGTTAACTGTGTAACCAAACAAATCCCCTTTTATAGAGGCCAATCCATTTCTGGTGTTTTGCATCCTGGCAGCATTAGCAAACTGGAACAACATGTATGTCTGAAATTTCCCAAAATGACAAAAGAGTAAGAATGGTGAAAATGTGTAAAAGCTTAGCATCTACTTAAAATGACTGTCAAAGAAATGAAACTACATAAAAAAAACTACGTATTTTTCTTTATGGACCTGAGATTAATACCTACTTTGGAGCATGCCTGTAATTGGTTTCCCATAACTTCTAACCGTGATAAGAGTCTATCTTCATCTATTAAAGCCTGTTGAAGAAAAATTAAATATAAGTAAAACCCTAGAGTAATTAAAAAACATGTATATTTAAAAAGGTTGCTACTGCCCCGCCCCCAAAAGACATAAAATCTTAACACTGACCATTGTTCACTGTACAATGCTAAACTTTCAACATTTGTTCATTAGTTAGGAAATAATTTTGCTTTGCTTGCTACAAAATTTCAGGTTTAGTTTATTCAAGATCTAAGGGGTATTAAACTATAAATGCTTCTTGAATATAAAGGCAACTGGAATACCTGCCAACTGGTATCTGAAGCCTCTTGGGTGATGGCTAGTAGCCTTTGAAGTGTGGCTAACTTCTGTTCCAACATCTGTTCCCGATGTAAGGCCTCCTAATATGAGAAATCATAAAAGAGATTCTAATAAACTCAGCATGATTTCTTTGAGGAGTAATCAGTTTTTAGCACATTCTGAAAATATTCTCACATTACATGCCACTTATATCTTACATTCAAATTTGATAAGTCTATTTTGTAAAATATATATTGGGCTGTAAGTACTGATATTAGGGATGTTCTAGCTGCAACTTTCCTGATAACACAGAAAAAAATTCACCTGTTTTTTTTTTTACTCATAATTCATAAGAGTGAGTTTTTAAAAACATAGACTAGAAGAAAGTAACAAATGTTTTAGGGGTGCATATATAATCTCAGAGGAAAATCATTCCAAACTAAGTAAAAAAAACAAAACAAAACAAAACAAAAAACTGGCCAGCAACAAAGATACAGTACTTCTTAACGGCTTAAATGCATAGGTATGATATCCTCCCCCTCCCCCCCAAAAAAGCTTTTCATTTTTCCTTTAAAAATGTTACTAAGTATCAATATATATATAGATTTAGAAAGAGAGAGACTGCTTCACTTTCACGGCCTATAGTATTTTCAGGTTTTCTGATTCTTTCCCTGACCACACACCACTTAGCAGCAATTAAACATGCCAAAAATAAGAGTCCACCAAATGCTGGTTCAATGTAATTAAGGAGTCAAGGCATTATATAGCTATTTGGCAGTGCCAAAAGAATATTTTAAAGAGAAAGATGCTGGCTAACAAAGCCTGATTTCTGACTTATTAACATTTGATAGCAGTTAGGAAAGCCCCCTTCACTGGAAGCCAAGGTGAAAATGCTTACACGGCATTCATTTGTGGTTTTGGAACACCTTTAAACTTCACTTTCTTCTATTTCTGTCATTACCCAAAGAACACTTATTACCTTAATATCTCTGAGACATCTCAACAAAGAAGTGTGTGTTTCAGTACTGAGGTCTAAAGCATCAATTTATTGCTCTCCATGTCTTTGATAAATAATGATTAGGGAACACTGGTCTTATTAAGAGTTAGAGGTACTGCTTATTAATAAAACTCTAAAAGTATAGATTAAGGAGTCTAACACCTCAGAACTCACATTAAAACACAGCTTAAATTTAAAAACAGACAACTTGCCAAAACTTCTAAAATATTCCTAGCATCCAGGAAATTATGCTGATGCTGCAAAATGTTTTAGTTTAAACAAAACCTCCAAACAACATATCATTAGAGTCTACTTCCACTAGGTGGTGTAATTTCACCTTTTTTATTCAAATACGTTTAGTTTCATAACTCCGTGAACCACAAACTAACAGAATTCTAATACTTCCAGGAATGATCTTTCAATTCTAAGGCATAAACTACATCTATTTCAGATTTTATTTGAAAGGTTTACAATTTACAGAGAACTTCAGCAATTCAAAAAGGATGTATCCAGAAAAGACTGTGCAGTATAATTTTTTCTTAAAGAGTTTGAAAAAGGATAGTGAGGCATTAGATCTACTAGGAATATTCAAAGAACTGAAAAGGAAGTTGGATAGAGTATTGGAGTGAGAAGGATTTAAATTCACAGTCCATGATGACTAGTAAAAGTAGAGTATAACCTCGGACAAATCATTTAACCTGTGGAACCAAATATTTCTCGTATGAAAAAATGAAGTTTAGATCAGATTAATCTCAAAATTTTCCTTCATCTCCACAAACAAGAGAGATCTAAATGAATTAATTTGCCTTCTTACTGACTAGTAACATTTATGGAGTACATACTATGTGCCAAGTGCTGTTTTAAGTTCTTTACATGTATTAATTCATTTATTCTTCACAACTTTGTGAGGTAGGTACTGTTATTATACTCATTTCATAGATGAGGAAAATGAGGCACAAAGGGGTTTAAAGAACTTTCTCAACAGGTGGTAAATTAAAACCAGGGATCAAATCCTGGGAATTGTGCCTAGAGCCCATGCTCTTACATACTCTACTATAATGCAAGTGTAAAAGCTGCTTTTGTATGCACTACTACATTACGCCAGGAGGAAGACCTGATTAATACATTGATAATTTTCTGCTCATTTTCACAGACATGCACATTCTAACTTAGGTGTAATTGCTCTCAGCGACTGACACCTTTAAAAAATGTAGGGACCTGGGATCACTGGTTTGGTCCTATCATTTTAAACAAAAGGCGGTTGAAGGCTTACACATGTAAAACGACTCACCCAAGACCAAAGAACTAATTAAGTAGCAGAGGCAAGATAAAAACCTCAATCGGGAAAGTAGGGACTCAAACAGACACTTGTACACAAATGAGTACAATACGGTATTATTTGCAATAGCAAAAAGGTGGAAATAACCTAAGTGTCCGTCAACAGATGAATGGATAAACAAAATGTGGTATATACATATAATGGAATATTATTCAGTCATAAAAAGGAATGAAATCTGATCTGATACTACAGCATGGGTGAACTTTGAAAATATTATGCTTTCAAACATTATGAAACATTATGAAAACATTAAACCAGACACTTATGTGAAATATCTAGAATAAGCAAATTCATTGAGACAGAAATGATTTAGAAGTTACCAGGGGCTGTGGGAAGGGTAATGGGAAGTAAGTGCTTAATGGGTATAGAGCTTCTGCTTGGGGTGATGAAAAAGTTTTGATAACGGATGTTGGTGTTGACAAAACAACATTGGAAGCATAATTAATGCCACTTAATTGTATACTTAAAATGAGATAAAATAGAAAAATTTGTGGTATTTATTTAACACAATAAAAAATAATAAATTAAAAACAAACAAACAAACAATCTCAATCTCTAAAATCCTGATCTGGGGTTTTCCCTATCCATGCTCCCTCACCAAAATAATGAGGAGCACAATCCAGCTGAAATCTATGAAAACCAGAAAAAACTAACATTTGTTTCCTTTATATAGATTTATATGGTTCTTTAAATACTCTGTTAACTTCTTCAGGAGCCCACTTCAAGTACCTGACCGACAAGAAATATTTCTGTAGATCCAGCATCACAGCATAGTGGTAAAGAGTACAGATTCTGAGGTCTAACCATCTAGGTTCAAATCCCATCTGTACCACTTACCAAGCGTGTGATACTGTGCAAATTATTTAATCTTCATATTTCTTAGTTACTCCATCTGTAAAAATGAGGAGAAAACATCTCCCTCATAGGATTGTTGTGAGGATTAAATGAAGAGCTACATAATTATTTGCTATTAACATTATTAATAAGCAACCAAAACCTCTCCAAGTTTTATTTTATTTAAAAGTTATTTATGGATAAAGAACTATTTGGGAACTTCCTCATAATTGAAGCAAAAAACTTCTCTTGTACAGCAATCTCATCTTCTCTAGACTTAACAACCTTGATTCTTTATCCTTTCTTCTCATAGGGCTACTTTTAATCCTTTACTTTTCTTTGAAAAGATGATATTTCTTTTGTACTTGTATCGAACCAATATTTCTTCATCCTATATTTGTGAACCAGCAAAATTAAATCTCAGTTGTTTAATTTTGCTTTTAAAGACTAAGAATTCTCAACATTCACTTTTACCTGTAGATACTGAGAAAGCTGGAATAGTTCCTGAGAATACATACTTGGAGTGTTAGCAGCAACCTAGAAACAAAATGACATAATTTCAGTAGTCAAACAAAACATTTCATAAGATATTAAAGCCAAACCAATTCCCTGAAATGTCTATTTACTTAAATATACAAAACAAACATTATTTTTCAAATTAACCAGTTCCCTCAGTTCTCAAAATATTTTTGACCCATGTCTAGAATTTGTAAATGGTATTATGCTGACCAGTCTGAGATATATAAGCAGGGTAGAAGAAGTGTTACTCTTGAAAATATTCCGTGATAAACCAAATACCAAATTTATAGCACAAAATCTATAAAGCCATTTTAAAATTCAGAACTAAAATCTAAAAAAATAGATCCACATTTCTCATCTTTAAAATTCATCTTTACCCGAGAGGTCACTCTGGTGGGCACTCTTACGCACAATATAGACAACCCTTTTTAGGTTCTAATGAATTGGGGTAGCTGGTGGTAGATACCTGAAACTATCAAACTACAACCCAGAACCCATGAATCTTGAAGACAATTGTATAAAAATGTAGCTTATGAGGGGTGACAATGGGATTGGGAAAGCCATAAAGACCACAGGAAAAAAAAAATTCATCTTTACATAATCTTAAATAAGCCAACAAATCACAATTGATTTAGAAGTCAACATCTTCAGAATGATATTTGTATACGAGGTTGGGGGGAGGTAGGACATAAAATATAGCACTTTGTTCAATACCCAAAGGCAATGGAAATAGTCTTTTTTTTTTTAACGATAGATACATTTTTAAGAGGAAACAGATGGGAAATAATGGTGTTTAAACAGTACAAACCACAGTTAAACTGCTTAGAACCCAAGAGTATTAGAAGAGAAACCTTCTATAAGAGGTGGAATATAGAACCATGGAATTATTCAAAAGGACAGAGAGACACAGAGAGAGACAGAGACAGAGAAGGCACTAAGAGTTGCTTTAAATGTTTACCCACTACCAAACCCTATATATTAGCAGTATAATTCCTTATTTTATTAATATGCTAATTAGAAGAGAGAGGTAGTATTATTTTTTTAATTAGTACTAAATAGGCAAAGCCATTGTTTACTCCTGAAATAATTCTTGGTATTGCTGAAGGTGACAATTAACCATTTTACTTTTAAAAAAGGAATCTAGCATAGAACTTCAGTTTCAAGCAGGCTTTCATTCTTCATCCAAATGGAAGAAAAAATGTAAAATATTTTCCCAGGAGTGGTAAGTAAGAAGGCATAGAGTTTAGCTACTGCACTAGGAAAACTCAGTATCTACATTAATGTCAAAAAAAGCATTTTTTTTTCTTTTTTGCTATTTAGCAATGATCCCTATAGTTTAATACACCATTATTTCTGAACAAAAGAAAAATATTTTCTAATAGGGAATTATTGCAACAATTTTGACCAGATTGGGTTAAAACTGATCTTCAAGGAACAATTTGGGTGTAAAGTTTTAATAAACATTTCTACATAGAACAATGTTCCAGAAGAAAAAGTAGAACTAAGAATTTAGTTTTCGCTAGGCACAAAACAGCTACTCCCAGTCTACAGTCAATAGTCTACTTAGGGTAACAAAGGCTTTTTCCTAAGAAACATTCATTCCTAAATTCTCCAAATAGTGAAGATCTGAAGACTATAATAATTACATTGGTTCATATACTCTATATATTTTGTTACAAAAGAGAAATGAATTACGTTTCTAGGTAGAGCATACTGAAAACAAACACACACACACAAATATTCCCAAAGCAATAAAGCTAAGCCAGTTTTGAAGAAATAATCATTAGCAACTTACTTTGTCAACAGGACTTGGTAATGGAGCATGGATGACACTGAAAAGTAAAATTTAGAATTTTTATCTAATTTCCTGACAATCAGAGGAAACAAAGAGTTTGAGAATACTGGAGTATCTTAAAACCCAAAGTTGACACATTTGCTTTCATATGATTCTTAAAAGAATGTGAATTACTTTTCAATTATTCATAAATATATAGAATTCTTAGAAAACAAGGCAATGAATATATAAAACTAGCTTTTACACAATCAGTCTATTTCTAAAAACAACTTCAAAATCCAAAACATACTAAATGCCTTCTTGGATCCACTACCTAATGAGGGTTGCTGCAAATTCCTTCATTATTAGATCTTCTACATGGGGGGGGGGGGGACTACTTAAATTAATCATTTTCAATTATGGAATGTGTAAATTAAGTTATTTTAAAATTAAAAATTCCTATACAGAAAAGCCAAGTGCTACTGGAAAGAAAGGCTATAATTTGGAAACTTGTTCCAGTGGAGGATAACTTAAGCTAATCAAAACAGTAACACTGCTCTTCTCAACTCAGCCACCTCACACTCTAATCCTGCCCAAAATTAGCATAAGATGCCTAACTACTATAGGTGTCTGCTTCCTCATCCATAAAATGGGGATAATAATAAAACTAATTGTATTGAGTTATTGGATTAAATGTGTTAATATAAGTAAAAAGAACAAACAGGGATAAATAGAGGGGACACAGAGCAAGGCTGTCACCTGTATCCCCTACTAGTTGCTAATCACTCTACATCCTAGAAGCCACTCTGGTGATGGCCAAGTTGAAGGGTGACTATGTAAAATTCCCAGATTCAACTGGTTAATCGTATAAGCTACTGAGAAACTGATCTGGCATGACTTAAAAATCAGGAACGATAATTTTGATCCCACTCTAACAACTGCAAACACCCTGAGAAATGTTCCAATTCAACTAGTCACAATAACACTGAAATGCTGAAAAAAATGGAATATGGAATACCAGCACTCACCTCTCTCCTGAGGTCCCATGATATTCTGTACCACCAAGCCTGTGTAACCCTTTACTGTACTTTGATTACACATCTGTGTTCACCTCCTAACTGAGTGAGACACACAGGCCAGGAACTATGACAATTCACTTCCCATCCTCAGAGCCTATACAACGCTTTATTCAAAGCTGGTGCATTATGTAGGTTAAAAAAAATCATGTATAGTTTTAGTTTTTCTACTCTATTCCATAAAAATAAAATAGAACAGTTTCTTCTTCCTGACTATTCAGGAATACATATTATGGTAAATATGTGAAGTAAAGTATGAGGAAATAAATAAAAATTATCCATTGCCAGTACCCAGTAATAAACATTTTGAGAATTTATCTTTTTCTTTGTATATATGCACATATAAGGAAATGAACTTAAGAAATGTAAATAGAAGCAATAGTATTAATAGGTTTTTTTTTTTTTTAAATCCAGTTTCTTTAGTAATCCATGTATAAAACTCCTGACCTCATGAAAATCCGGCTAGCAAACAGAAGGCTACAAATCCAGCAAATCATGCTGTAAGTGATATATATTTGCATTTTATAAAAACTCTCTTGATACAGGTACTTTGAATTATGGAAAAGTCTATATGCATATACAGAAAAACAGTACAAGAGAATATCAAAAATAAAATAGAAATAGTTATTTGGTGTTAAGGTGGTGGGATAATAGGCAATTTCCTCTGTTTCTTCTTATTAGAAAATTATTTGTGTAGTATAATAAAAATTAAGGAAAAGAAAGAATCAGCTGTTTGAGACCTACCAAATGAAGATCTTGAAAAGCATTTAATGCTATAAACACAATGAACCTTAAACTCTAGGCATTCTGGAAAACCCAAAAGCACCTTAATTGTTAAAAAAAAAAAAAAAAAAAAAAAAAAAAAGAGATCACAATAACATGAACATCTAATGTTCTTCTAGTGGATATTATATGCCAGGCACCAAGTTAAACTCTCTTTAAGTGCCCAATCTTGTTTAATTCCTGTTCAATAGGTATTATTATCTACATTTTTCAAATGAGAAAAGTGAGGCCTGATCAAGTCACAGAACAAAGGGAATCAGGCTTTGACTCAGACTGTCTCTAAAAGACCAGGCTGATCTTTCTCCAGCTATAGAGAAATGCCTGTTCAAAATTCACCTTCTCCAGAAAGTCAGTTAGATTACGTACAATGAAACTGGTAGCATTTTAAATGATGGTAAAATTTGACCACATAAGAAAAACCAAACAACAAGAAGAAAACAGGGACAAAGATTAAAAGCACTGGAGAAACGAGAGGAAGAGAGACACACTGCACTGAAATACTTTGAAAAAATTCACAAGCCATACTAGATGTAACCTGAGGACACAGAAGACCCCTAGAAACTGCTCAAAGCTTTTGACTCCATAAAAGAAAAACCTCATCATCAAATACAATCAAGGTATTTTAAGAAGCCAAACATCATTTGTTGATTAATAGTTACTTTGATTTCTAAAACCTCAACTCTTGATTTTAAAAGCTGAGTCACATTAAAGTTCCTAAAGTTTACTACAAATTTTATAACTAAACTGTAATTTAAAACAGGACACAAATTAGCTTTAAATTTAAAATGCTTTAAAATTTCTGCTTTTCTTGAAATATCCTTAATACTATATACATATATAGTAGCTTCTAGTCAAAGCATAAAATATAATGATTCTAATGAAAGAATTTCAGTATTACTATTACAGTAATGGGGGAAGGCCTCTCTCTGCTTTCTTTTTCTTGCTCTTTCCTATTTACTTCTCTACTTTGTCTTCAGCTTATTGCCTCTCTCAACCTCCTACGCTCAAAATGTTGTCTCTGCTTTTGAAGAACAGAAAATATTGTGTTGGGTATAGAAATAAGCTTCTAATATATTCAAAGTTCTCCCTCCAAGTAAAAAATGCTGAAATTTAAAACTACTCAGCCCCCACCCCCACCCCCCAACACTTTACACCGATAATCTGGAAAAGCACATGTACTTATGTTTATCTTTTTTTTTATTAGAGAAGAATTGTAGGTTTACAGAAAAATCATGCATAAAATACAGAGTTCCCATATACTACCCTATTATTAACCCCTTGCATTAGTGTGGTAATTTGCTGTCATGCTTACATTTTAACATTTACATTTTTATGAGTAATTTTTCCCTTTCAAGTTCTGTGCTTTTCTTAGTGACATTTCTACTGCTTCATAGAAAAAATACACACAATAATGGGGGGGGGACCTCTAAAAATCTCCCACTGAAATAAGGTACTAACTATATCAACATCCTCAAGGTCCTGAAGGATTGTGGCAGTGGCATTAATTTCAGAGGCAAGCATAGTCTAAGAACTCCTATATTAAATGCAGGTCAAAAGGAATGGAGTACATTACCACTCACCAATCATGCATAACCCAAACATTTTGAATAATAACTGATCATCCATCAAAATAACATTATAAAGTAAAATTTGGAAACAAAATATTCTTTGCTTTCTTATCACTATAAGAATTGCAACTAAAATGAAAAGCAGCTAGACTTATATTCCAAAGAGTATTACATCAATTTTTTTCAACATTAAAATGATACTGAAACATTAACATTATACTATCATCTAGAATATTATTAACTAAGATAATTAATCCAAAACGTCATAGAACTAAATGATACTCACTCTGAGCGGAGTCGGGCTTCCATACCATCTGGTAGAAAAAGTTTAATTGTGGAAACAATACACCCATGGGTAACTGGTTAAAACAAACAAACAAAATGGATAAAATAATTGTTTAAAATATAAAGCTTCATACCTTTATATTTAAAGACTGTCTATGTGACATATCTAAACACATTTTTTATTCTGGAAAAGTGAAATAAAACTGGTGATTTCTTGACAATATTCATTTATCCAGGAGAAACACATCCCTTTCCAAAAAAAAAATCATAATTGCAAGCACAATTACAGATAGAATTGTTTGAAAAGTTTCCAACCTCCATTTCTACAGTAATAATCAATAAAAGATCAGCTGAATATATGAAAATACAACTGAAGGGAGAAAATGCACTTTCTCCCCCATCTGCTGGCAACAAAACTAACTCCAACTATTCCTCATTTAAAAATATGGCCCTTAATCCTTATTCTCCCATCTCTAACCCATAATTCCTATCTATACCTCATAAAATTTAAAAAGTTCTGCATTATACTGCTTGGAATATGTCACTCAAGCCTCCATTTTATGTATGAGAAAACCAAGATCTCAGACAAGTGAAAGTGACTCTACAACATTCCTATTAAGTGTTATAGCTGTTTGTTAAAACTCAGTCTAAGGCTCCAGTTCAGTTAAAAAACACTTTTTTTTAAATGATTGTTTTTTCTTCTACCCCCAACCTCAAACATCTTTATATAACATAACACCAATCACTTTGCAGAAAAATTCTTACCTTTGCTTCTTACTTCCTCCTTTCCCTACTGAAGATTTTGAGGGACTTAACTTCCAAAGAGCAGCACTTGTACAGAGCTTCTCTTTGTGGGTGGTTTTTATAGAGAAAAAAAATTTTCTGGTGCAAAAGTAGATGGCTTTTTATGTCTCTATTCTTCAGAGATTGTGTCTTCCAGGGTTCAAAGAGTTTATTTATTTAGCTCACCAAACCCTTATTAACACCTAATGTGGGATGATGGAAATACACTTTATCATGATTGGAGTGTTATGTGACTCTATACATTTGTTAAAACTCACTGAATTGTACATGTAAAACTGGTGGTGTTGTAAGTAAATCACACTTCAATAAAGCTGATTTTTGGAAATATAACTAATTCATTTATACGTGGATAACTTATTAAATGATCATGCCCATGAATCATCAATATAATATCATAAACATGAAGTAATATAATTACTGTGTCATCTGGAAACACAGGTTAAACTTAAGGAACTTAAGTTTATCCAATACTAACTTTCATTAATAAATTGGTCACGTGAAAAGTGTTAACACAGTCAAATACCATCTATGGCATGGTCTAAACTCTGCCTAGCACAGCAATCCCAGACATGCACCCTTGGGATCCCTTCTTTCTGACCTCATTCTTTATCTGGCTACCATAGATATCCTATTGCAAAACCAAGCCACCTGCCAGTTTCCAAACACCTTACCTTCTACCAAACCCATACCTTTTATATAAGCTGTCCCTTCCATTCAATGGTATTCTTTACCCCCTTACCTAGATTGCCAAATGCTACTTATCCTCCAGGTTGAGACCTTCTACTTCCTTCACCAAAGTTCAGTATGTGACTTAGGTGTCCAGAGAGCATCTTATATCTATCTACTTCTTATGAAACTAAGTACACTGCATAATGAATATTTATCATTTACACAACCTTGTATCACCTATTAGACTCAACTCTCTGAGGGCAGCAAAGATTGGTTCTCTCTCAATTTTTAAACCCTGGTATTTAGCAGAGGATCTGGTACAAAGCAGTCATCTTTATAAATGCTTATTCAATAGATCAAAGAACATGCCTGAACAATATTTTATAGCTTCCCTTACTCAAGAGTAAAAATGTGTACTACTTTGAGGACAATGGAGTTCATCTCCATTTGTAAGAACCATGTAATCCCCACCTCTCCCTGCAAGAACACAGGGAAGGGACAGATTTATCCCATTTCCATGCTTCACAGAGATTTACTGCAAGCAGTCTGCAATAAACACAGGAGCACAATAATAATAAGATCCACCAATACCTACACTTTACCGACATATTTAAATTGGTAATGAAGTTGTTTTTACGTGGAGTGAGTTAAAGAATAAAATTGCAGTGTAAGAGCTGACAACCCATGATACGTTAAGTCAGGAATTCTGTTGCTCAAACATATCACACTAAAACCCAGCAAAGGACTGATGCAGAACTCTATGAGTTGAACTGAGGGTTAAATCAGACTGGGTGGCTAGGGTTGCTGTACTGTTGTAGGCAGTTAAAGATCTCATCTTCCTAAGTAGACAAAGTCCAGACAAACTCTGCCTTTGAAAAGTTTCTCATGAGAACTAGATGCACAGACGCACAAAAATGTTCATCTCCTTTTTTCCCCCTTTTAAAAAATTATTTTACTTTTTTTTATTAGAGAAGTTGTAGGTTTATAAAAAAAGTCATGTAAAAAATATAATGGTCCCATATACCCCTCTATTGTTGACACTTTGCATTAGTGTGGTACCTTTGTCACACAAATGATTAAAAAAAATATTAAAATATTACTGCTAACTACAGTCCATAATTTACATTAGGTACAACTTTTCCCACATATCACAGCATTAACACCATGTAACAGTGTAGTACGTTTGTTATAATTCATGAAAGAACATTCTTATATTTATACATTACAGTTAACTGCAGTCCGTAGTTTACATTAGGTACATTATTTCCACATATATCACACCATTAACACCTTGTAATAGTGTAGTACATTTGTTATAATTCATTAAAGAATAGTCAACAGAAATTTTGTACCAATTAAGCTTTAACTCCCCACTCCTTAACCCACACCAGTCCCTGGTAAGCTTATTCTAGTGTCTGCCTCTTATGAATTAGTTTATTCTAATTATTTCACATTAGTGAGATCATATAGTATTTGTCATTTTGCTTCTGGCTTCATTCAACATGAAATCTTCAAGGTTCATCATGTGTAGTCGAATGTATAAGAACTTCATTCCTTTTTACTTTTGAATAATATTCCATTGTATGTATATACCACATTTTGTGTATCTGTTTATCTGCTGATGGACACTTGGGTTGCTTCCACCTTTTGGCAACTGTGAATAATGCCACTATGAACATCGCATATGTTGGGGCATATGGTAATTCTATACTTAACTTTCTGAGAAACTGCCAAAATGTCTTCCACAGTGGCTGTCCCATTTTTCATTCCTACCAACAACGAATGAGTGTTCCAGGTTTTCAACATCCTCTTCAATTTGCAATTTTCTGTAGTTTCAATAGTAGCCTTCTAGAAACAATGGTAACTCATTGTGGTTTTAATTTGTATTTCCGTAATGGTTAATGATGTTAAGCATCTTTTCATGAGGCTTTTTGGTTATCTGTATATTTTCTTTTGGAGAAATGCCTATTCAAATCTTTTGATCATTTTTTTTTTAATTTGTCTTTTTGTTGTTGAGTTGAAGGATTTCTTTATAAATTCTGGATATTAAACCCTTCTCAGATAATGGTTTCCAAATATTTTCTCCCAATCTGTAGATTGTCCTTTTATTTTCTTGAAGAAGTCTTTTGTGGCATAAAAGTTTTAAATGTGGTGTCAGAAGGGCCCCCCTTCATTCTTTTGTATCTGCTCTGGGGGCTTAATTATCTCTTTGATTTGCAACAAACAAGTAATTAAAGCAACCTGTTGGAAATTTTTGTTCTACACTTATATTCATCAACTCTTCATAGCAGCATTTCCCAAAATAGAGTCCTACGGGTTGTTAGCAAAATAGCAGCATTTCCCAAAATAGAGTCCTAAGGGTCAGATGAGTTTGGTAAATAGTTAAGAGTCTTCACCACCACAGGCTTTCTCAAAGCTCAGTGGATTTCTGTACATCATGAAGTTCTAAAAGTAAGACACACTTTGCAAACTTGTTTGACCACTGAACCTCATTCTACCCCCCTGTTTATGAACACTGATGAAGGAACTGTTATTATGAAGAAAACACTTTGGAAAATACTGTTCTAAAGCATTCTATGAAGGACTTTTAAAACCTTTTATTTTAAAAAACCAACCTGGAACATTATTATTATTACTGTACTTCCAGATTCAAAGTCAAAATTGATTGTAAAACACAATTTAAACAATTAAACTCAGGAAAACAAAACAAAACAAAATATTGCCACATTAAATATATACAGGTATTGTAAGCTACATGTAAATTTCAGAAATGTTAAAATATGAAAAACGTATGTGTCTGAATCTAGGAAACAAGGTATCTGCAGAAAATAAATCTGCAATTACCTGCTCTAGTTATGAAAAAAAAATCAGAATTAAGACTACATACAAGCTGACCGCCATTTGTGCATTTTTATCTCCTATTATCTTATACACAATATTTATTTTGCTTTTGAGGTAATATACTTTGTGGTATGCAGCTAGTTTTTCCTAACTCCACTTAGAGAAGGATACATGCTCACTTTGATAAATTTAAAAGTTGTATGAATTCCTGGATTGGGAGACTGAAATTTCTGGGGTATGTAATAGTCTGGCTTTATCTTTGTTCCTGCACTAAGTAGGACGGTTAATACCACTCTATTCTAAAGAGTAATTTGAAGGATCTCTTCAAATGACTGGCAGCAATAGGAAGTATAATGAATAAGAACTTAAAGCCTAAGCACTATTTTAAAAACTGAGACCTAAATGAGAAGTGTTAAATTTCCAAACTGGGGAATTATTTGCTTATTTGCCTTTTTGACTGCATTCTAAGTAGAACAGTTACAAACCTTCAATCTTGAATTTTTTTGTTCCATGAATATTCTGATTCTTAGATTTTTTTTCCCCAAGTCAGAAAAGAGGCAGGGAATCTAACATTGGCTGAGTAGAAAGGTAGTCTTTTAATTCTGTTTTTGTTTTCTTAGTTTTAGAATTGATATTTTATTATTCCACCTTCCTTTGTAACCTGGAGTTCAGCTATAAAAGACTTTCCCTCTCCAGCTACTTGTTTAACCTGAGGTACAATCTTAAAGGAAAGGTAGGATAAATGCTTTATTCTTTACCTTTATTTACTTGTTTTAGGAATAATAAATTGGTTTTGTAAATTCTTCTATAGGTGATCATTGTAAGCTCATGGATTTGGACCTACTTGATACATTTCAATCTACTGCTGTTATTATTATTTGATGCTCAAATTGTCCATCTTTGACCAGTGGAAACTCCTCCACATTAATTCCTCAGTCCTAAGGTAACTTGCTGGCAGCGTTAGGATTCAAAAGGATCTTACCTCTAAATAATCTAGTTTATCAATTTAACATCTATTCAGGAAATAATGGGAAATAAAGTCAAAAGGTTGAGTTGAGTGCACATTTTTGAAGGTCATAAGTGTACAATCAAGCATTTCAGACCTTATTCTGCAGTATGGCACAGCCATTTTTAAGGCTTCTAAAAGAAGGAGAATGACATAAATAAGGCTATAATCGAAGGATATTCTAGAGGCTATGGGTCAGTCGTGTCCAGAGGTGGGGAACTACTTAATATTTTAGGGTGGCAATGAGAAAAACAGAAAGTACTGGAGAAGGGAGACAAATGATTCAGATGACATGGCTGCTAGAGGTAAGGAAGAGAAAGAATCCAGAAAAGATGGCAAGATTCCAGGCTCGAGTATTTAGGAGAATGATGGAGGAATAAAAGAAATAGGGAAGTCAGTAAAATGCTCTATTATGAAGGAGGAATCAAGGTTTGTAGAGTTAACGTGACAGCAGGACATTCAAGTGTAAATAACCAGCAAGCAGCTGGAAATACAAGTATGCAGCCATAAATAATGGATTCGGAACAGACAAGGTGAGAAGGGAAACTTGGAACTTGAGGACAGGAGAAAACATATAAAAAGTTGTTACCAGAAACGTAATTGAACAAAGTTCTTAAAACTGAGGCTTTTTAACAATAGATATGCCTAGGCCCCACACTTAGCAATTCTTCTTAGGACTGAAAGGTGAGGTCCAGCATCTGTAGTTTTATAAAGCTCTGCAGGTAATCTGGTGCACTGTCTGGGTTGAGAATCCATTTTGTAAATGGACAAAAGAAAACTACCATCCAACCAGGAAGCTTCTCTCAGTCAACCTGGTGAATTTGGCACAGTCTGTGCTGAAGGAGATTTGTGATGAGCCCTAGAGGCTGTAAAGTGGAAGTAAAGCTTATGTGAGAGTTACCAAGAGCTAGGAATGAGCAAGGAGAAGATAGCCAAAAGTCAAGGAACAGTCTAGAAGTTGGTGAGGGTACTTTCGAAACGGCCACTGATGAGTTTCAAAGTACAGACAAAGATATCTGAGGCAGAAGTTACTGAGAAAGAAGAGGCAAACAAAGATAGTACAAATGATAGGCAAGGGCGTTAGTAATAATTACAGTACCTGCCCTGTGCTAAGAACTTTATATACATTCTTTCAATGTTTCCATAATCCTTTGAGGTAAGTAGTAGTACCATGATTCCCATTTTACAGGATGAAGAAACTGAAGCTTAGACAGGTTAAGGAGAGCAGCAGAATAAAAAGGGCAGACTGTCAATTCCCAAGCCTCACATTAAGCCTCTAGGGATTAAGAGAAAGGCCATCAAAATCTTGATTGAGCTAAAGTGGCAGAAGGAACTTTTGTAAAATGGTAATGATATACATGGAACATTTAAAAATTTATTCAACCAATATATGCTGGGTCTAATGTGGGGATTCTGAAGTGAACAAGACAGCCAAACTGCCTACTGTTGGACTTGACAGTTCAGCAAAGAGGCAAGCATATAAAGGAATTGAGTGCAACAGGGTCATGAAGGGAGCACCTAGCCCAGCCTTGCAGGATCAAGAAAGATTTCTTAGGCTTAGAAAACAGCATGTGTAAGCTCTTGGAGGCCAGAAAAGGCAAGGTCTATTGTGGGGAGTAAAAGTAATTCAGCGCAGTTAGAGCATGAAGCAGAAGGAAAATACCACTGATCTTGCTCATAATAGGCCCTGTGTTTACAGGGGCTTAACCAAGGAACAGAGATTAGTGAAGTGGACGTGGACTGACGAATCACTGATTGGAGTTATGGGTCAAGTTTACAGAACTAGCCACAACTTTGTAACAGACAGTTACTATAATGCTCTATGACCCAGAAAACTCATGTTCTGGCTGAGCTGTGTGTGGGTTTGGGAAGAGGGGAGTGGCCAAGTGGCTGGGTTGCTAAGATTCTCATTCTGGAAGAACCTGATGGGTTGGCTTCCTCTCTTCCTCCTTGTCTTTCTTTTGAATAACTTATTAGAATATCAGCTTATTTGTACAGATTTGACCAAAGAATTTTCTCCCTGGAGCCAAGCTATAAGGAAAGCCAAAAATGAAAATCAGCTTGTTTTAGAGAGCTCAGGATGGAAGGAGAGATACTGATAGGAACTGACTCAGATTACCTTTTTAAAAAAAATCCAGATTTAATTTATATATATATATTCCTTTTTATGAAATTTATTTTTATGTACACTGATACATTATTTTACATTAATACATAAATATTATACATATTGGAGATCACTTTACTACAGTTTTATCAGGGTCCCTCCTTTTTAACTTAGCTCTCTTTCTTCTCTACTCCTTTCTTCCCATCCACACTCCTGGATGACTCACATAAATAACTTCGTATGCATTTTTCCCTGTGTTCATATAATCATATACAAATACATTTATACATATGCACGCAGCAAGGATGGGTGAGACTTTTTAATAATGAAATTATGTGTACACAACTGAATCTTTCCTCGCTCAACAATATATCTTAAAGAAATCCCTGCAATTTATTTAATCCTAATCTTAAATAGCTGAATAATGGGTAATTTTTAAATTATGCTTCCATTGTGCTTTGTATTATGCATACTGATGCAGAAACACCTTGCCACAGATCCTCAAAAACTACTACTTTTTATCATCCCTGTGTATGATTTTATACCTTTACTATAAATGTATTCAAAAGCACTATAGTGGTATTTGGCATGTATTTACATTTTATGTTAATGGTATTATACTACACACATCCTTCTGCAATTTTGTTTTATCATGTTTGAGGTTTAACCTTGTTGATATATACAAGTTTAGTTTAATTCTTTTCACAAGCCTCTTTTATGTTTTCACTATTTTTATCCTATTTTACTTAGAATTTTTATTTTACCTTAATTTTTCTTTTTACACTATTATTTAGCAGTTTTATTAGAGGAAACTTCTGATTTTGAGCAAATTACTTCTCAATATCTATTGGTTATATAGTTACCTGGTTTTTCAGCTATAATTTGTGGATTATATTGATAGATTTCCTGATAAGGAATCACCTTTCCATTACAATCCTAACTTATTGTTTATTCTGTCTTCATTTTTGGATTTAATTTACTGATACTTTCATCAGAATTCTTCACTTATTGTCGTAAGTGAAATTCATCTACAGTTTTTCTTTTTTTGTACTGTATCAGATTTTGGCATTAATGTATGTTGGCTTCTTTTAATGATTTTAAGAGCATTCCACCTTTATCTATGTTTAGAGGTGTTCAAATAACATTGGATTTACCTGTTTGGTTTTTTTTTTCTTAATAAGATCAAATTCAGTTGTGAATCATTCTCCTCTTGGTGTCTTTCTCAATGGCAGATCCTTACAACTTTGTAAAGGAAATTGATTTATTCAAGTTTTCCACTTCTTCTTAGGATAATTTTGCTAGAAAAGTATTAATTTACAGTTTTATTTATTTTTTCTGCAAGCTGGCATGTAATATTCTCCTAGAATTCTTGTAATATATCCTGAATATGTGTTTATGTCTCCTTTCTCATTCCTTCTCTTATATATTTTTGCTAATTTTTGTTTGCTGGGTTTCCTTTTTTTTTCGACTAGCTGACATTTATGAATTACCTATTTTATGGTTTTTTTATTTTTTTTTTAAGATCCAGCATTTGGGTTTTTTATTCCTTCTAGAGTTTTTATATTATTTCAACAATTTATTTTTATTTCTTCTTCCCGGCTTCTTTTTGTTGTTTTCTTGTTGTTCTTTTTCTAATTTCTTTTAAGTGTCATGTTCCTTCATTATTTGTCTTTCTCCTTTAATACTGAATTTAAGATAAATTTTTATCTGACCAAAGGTTTTACTGTATTTTGGTATAAAAGTCTCCTTTTCATTCCTTTCTACATAGTTTGAAATTTCCCTTTTGAGTTCTTCCTTGATCCAAGGATTACCTAGCAGTATTTTAAAATTTCGGAGGATTTTCAAAAGAGTATAAAGCTTATCAGAGTACTATTTAGCACAGGACACAATCTACACTTTTGTTCCTGGCATTTGTTTAAACAAATAACCTCAACTTGTGAAAAGGCTGTATTCCAAGAACCCATACATAAGTCAACTTTTTGAAGCCAGTAAGTACCAAAGGAAGCAACATTTTAAATGATGGAGAAATTTTTCTATAATTAATTTCCTTAAAGTTGGCATTAAAGATAGTCAAATTTTCAAAGAAACCTTCAATTCTCTAATGGTGCTAAAATGATATTGTACCAACAGTAATCCTCAATCTCAGTTATCCTCTTATCTTTCTGCACCGTTTTCTAAAGAGTGCCTATCACAACCAGAAGGAAGATGGGTGTAAAGGAGTTTGTTTGATAAGAGCTGCATTATATAAGAGCCACCCCCTTGGAGATTTGCAAATATATTAGTATATTTAAGTCTCTGAGAAGTCCCCCTTAACTTTGGCTAAGTATTTCCTATATGTATTTTGATTACTTCACTATTTTATCAATTAACCTTTTAATTCTCTTTGGGAATGCAAGCCAAGAAGGCAAACATTCCTTGGGGAGAAAGACAGATTAATCAAATTCTCAGTCTGCCCTGTGGGTTACTCACAGCTGGAGCTCAGAAAATGTTTGTGAATTGATATCAGAGATGTCATGTGGGCAATAGCAGAGGTGGGCCTGTGTTCTGCAGCAGTTCCCAGGACAGATATCACAAGTTGAGTTCTCTTAGTAATGAGTGAGTAGTCAGTATTTTGTATCAAAAGTCTTTCTTTTCTGTTTTACAATTGTAGGTGGTAATTCCTAAGGCTTTGACCCTACCCAAACTCAAATACCAAACACTAACTCCCTAAGAAGGCCAATAAAATAATACTGCAGTTACAATACCAGTGAAAGCATATATACAATTCTGCACATGTACATACACACCAGCCTTACCATCTACACCTCAAAATGTCAGAGACTGATGACTTAGCTTATCACCAGGTTAGAATGTGTTCAGAGAAACCTGTCAATGGTTCCATTATCAATATTAAATTAATACGGTGGAACTGCATACTTTTGGTTCCTATCCATTTAGTTTTATTATTCAGCCATATAATTTCATGGTCATAAAGTAGACAGAGAACTAGACAGAAACAGGAAGCTTCAGAATCGTAAAAGAAAGTCAACCTACATTTATTTAGCTAGAGAACTTCCAGTTTCAAAAACTACTATATCTGAGAAATTAAGAATTAACAAATGATTATGATTACTGAATCATTATATAGATTTTTTTCTATATTAAAACAGAATAGGCAAAAGTTAATGCCTGAAATTACTGAAACTCAACTAGTATCACCACTGTTTACAGTTACCTCACCTTTGTTTATATGGTTATTCTAATCTAATCTCAGCCAATCAAGAATCTCCTGCTCTCCTCTGCCAGGTAAGTAACTTCCCAGGCACCTTTGTAGCTATGTGACCTACTTAGGTGGCCAGTAAGACAAGGAGAAATCTGTTGTGAGGATTCTGGGAAAGACTGTCCTTTCAGCATAAAAAGAGAGCCACATAAGAAGGCATTTGTCCCTGCCTTATCCTTCATTATCCTGAGAGGATAATGATGCCTGGGACTGAAGCCACCACCCTGTGGCTGTGAGGCAAAAGGCACAAGGATGAAAAGCCAATAAGTTAAAGATGGTAGAGCAGGAGGACAGAAAGACCCTGAGTAACAGATGACATCATTGAGCCAACAAACTCTACACCTATCTGCCTCCAAACTTCTCATTAAGTTAACAATAAATATCCTTATGATTTAAGCTCTTGTTGGTTGGATATGTTGTCATTGCAGTCAGTGCTCTTATTTTATTCAATAATGCTTTATGTTTTTGTAATGTAATGAATAATATAAATTAATCAACTTTTCAGAATTTTAAATTTTACAAAAGCAATAGGGAAAGGGAGGGATTTTCTACTTTTCATTGCATATAATGCTGTATTTCAATTGCTTTTAAAAACATGTAATGTTTTGTAACAAGTGAGAGAATAAAAAATCAAACTAAAAAACACAAATAGGAAAAACTGATCCATACCCATACCTTTCCGTGTGTTCTCCGTCACATCTACCCCAAACTGGATAATGTCACCGGAAAGAATTTCACATGGTGGACTTTCTTCAGAGCCTCGACTCAATCTCTGGCTATTTATAAAGGTACCATTACTACTTTTAGTGTCTTGGAGATAAAACTGCAAAAATAAAATAAAATAAATGAGCCAACAATTAATAGAAGTAATTCCAAAGCTACTTTCAAAAGTACTCCCAACTCTGCAAACTACTACAGGTGGGTTTACCCTATCAATTCAAACCACTTGTTTCAGCTAAGCTTCTCCTTCAATATATATATTAGAGCCCTAAAACCAGGGGATTTAAAATCCAAGTAGATTAAATGGTACAGCCACTTAAGAAAACAGTTTGTCAGTTCCTGAAAATGTTAAACACAGAGTTACCATATGACCCATTCCATTACTAGATAGATAACCAAGAAAAGTGAAAATATACATCCTTATAAAAACTTGTACACAAACGTTTATTGCAGCATCATTCATAAAAGCAAAAAAGTAGAAACAACTCAAATGAACATCAACTGATAAATGGATAAACAAAATGTGGCATATGAACACAATGGAATTTATTTGGCAATAAAAAGGACTGAGTACTGATACATGCTACAAAGTGTACGAATCTTGGAAAACATTAGGCTAAGTAAAAGAAGCCAGTCACAAAAGATCATATACTGTGACTTCATTTATATGAAATGGCCAGAACAAGGAAAACTCTAGAAATGAAAAGTACATTAGTGTTTGCAAAGAATGAGGAGTGACTGCTAATGGGTACAAGGTTTCTTTCTGGCAATGACAAAAACATTCTAAAATTGCATAGTGGCAATGGTTGCATGACTGTGAATATAATAAAAACGACTGAACATGTACACTTTACAATTATGGATTATATCTCAATAAAGCCTTTTTATTTTTTTTAAGGCAGCTAAACAAAATTTTAATTCTACCTTTCCATCTCACTTAGTAGGATGTCTGAGTTAAATCTTCATTCAACAAGCAAGGGCGACTGGTTTCAGCACACCTGTGATTAATAGCTATAGCTAACATACTTGGTATCAGGACAAATGCATCTTCAGTAATATAACTCTTAATTATAAGGGAGATTTGAGACACTAGAAACTAAAATGCTGGAATCAACTATGGAATCCTGTTTTTCCAAACTTGCCTTTCATCACTTGAGTAATCTTCCCTCCTCAAAAAGGGAAGGGATAGCAGGAGTCATAGGAAGCCTACCTATTTATCACCTACGTATACTATAGAGAAATTAGGAAAAACTGGGATCACACACAATAAACTTACTAGGAAGAGAACAACCAATAAAAAAATGGATTAATGTAGATCAACATGGTGACGTAAGACAGTTACTGAAAACTTCTCCCCAGAGATTCAGCGAGAAAAGGGATACTTGTTCAGAACTCTGGAGGAAAGTAAAGACTGGAGAAGGATCCTACAAACACTGAATTGAAGAAAGAGAAAAATATCAGGTAGGAAACTTCTGTCCCGGACTAGACGATCCTTTTCCATTCCCCTCACTCGGTCCCACGCAGCTTAGGAAGTACCCAGAGGGAGAAGAAAACGTTTGCTATTTGCAGATGACACGATCCTGTATTTAAAAAGTCCCGAAAAAACTAATTAGAGCTAATAAACAAGTTCAGCAAAGTGGTGGGATACAAGACCTACATGCAAAAATCAAGAGTGTTTCTATTCTATACACTAGTAATGAGTTGAGGAGGAACTCAAGAAAAACAAACTCCATTTACAATAGCAACTAAAAGAATCAAATATCTAGGAATAAACTTAACCAAGGATGTATAAAGGACCTGTACACAGAAAACTACAAAGCATTGCTAAAAGAAATCAAAAAAGACCTAAATAAATGGAAAGAGAGTCCGTGTTCATGGATTGAAAGGCTAAATGTCGGTAAAAGGTCAATTCCACCCAAACTGATCTACAGATTCAATGCAATACCAATCAAAATTCCAACAGCCTACTTTGCAGAAATGCAAAAGCTAATTATCAAATTTATTTGGAAGGGTAAGGGTCCTCAAATAGCTAAACACATCTTGAAAAAGAAGAATGAAGTGGGAAGACTCACTCATTCAGACTTTAAAGCATATTATAAAGCCACGGTGGTCAAAACAGCATGGTACTGGCATAAAGACAGACATACTGATCAAAGGAATCAAACTGAGAGTTCAGAAATAGACCCTCATCTCTATGGTCAATTGACTTTTGACGAGGCTCCCAACTGGGACAGAACAGTCTCTTCAATAAATGGTGTTGAGAGAACTGGATATCCATAAGCAAAAGAATGAAAGAGGACCCTTATCTCACACCCTATACTAATATTAGTATAGATCATCAAGCGATAGGTGGTAGTTTCTTAGATGTTACACACAAAGCACCAGCAATGAAAGAAAAAAATAGGTAAACGAGAACTCCTCAAAATTGAGTACTTCCGTGCTTTAAAGGACTTCGTCAAAAGGGTAAAAAGGCAGCCAACTCAGTAAAAGAATGTATTTTGGAAACCACATTATCAGATAAGGATTTTTTTTTTTTTAAATCATCATTTTATTGAGATATATTCACATACCACGCAGTCATACAAAACCAATTGTACTTTCGATTGTTTACAGTACCATTACATAGTTGTACATTCATCACCTAAATCAATCCCTGACACCTTCATTAGCACACACACAAAAATAACAAGAATAATAATTAGAGTGAAAAAGAGCAATTGAAGTAAAAAAGAACACTGGGTACCTTTGTCTGTTTGTTTCCTTCCCCTACTTTTCTACACATCCATCCATAAACTAGACAAAGTGGTGTTTGGTCCTTATGGCTTTCCCAATCCCATTGTCACCCCTCATAAGCTACATTTTTATACAACTGTCTTCGAGATTCATGGGTTCTGGGTTGTAGTTTGATAGTTTCAGGTATCCACCACCAGCTACCCCAATTCTTTAGAACCTAAAAAGGGGTGTCTAAAGTGTGCATAAGAGTGCCCACCAGAGTGACCTCTCGGCTCCTTTTGGAATCTCTCTGCCACTGAAGCTTATTTCATTTCCTTTCACATCCCCCTTTTGGTCAAGAAGATGTTCTCCGTCCCACGGTGCCAGGTCTACATTCCTCCCTGGGAGTCATATTCCACGTTGCCAGGGAGATTCACTTCCCTGGGTGTCTGATCCCACGTAGGGGGGAGGGCAGTGATTTCACCTTTCAAGTTGGCTTAGCCAGAGAGAGAGGGCCACATCAGATAAGGATTTGATATCCAGAATATATAAAGAAATCCTACAACTCAACAATGAAAAGACAAACAACCCAATTATAAAATGGGTGAAAGAACATGAATAGACATTTTTCCAAAGAGGAAACACAGATGGCTAAAAAGCACATGAAAAGATGTTCAACTTTGCTAGCTATTAGGCAAATGCAAATCAAAACCACAATGGGATATCATCTCACACCTACTAGAATGGCCACAATCAAACAAACAGGAAACTACAAATGTTGGAGATGATGTGGAGAAATGGGAACACTTATTCACTACTGGGTGAGAATGTAAAATGGTACAGCTGCTATGGAGGATGGTTTGGCGATTCCTCAGGAAGCTAAGGACAGAGTTGCCTTATGACCAGGCAATCTGAAAGCAGGCACGCAAACAGACCTTTGCATATCAATGTTCATAGTGGCATTATTCACAATTGCCAAAAGATGGAAACAACCCAGGTGTCCATCAACAGATGAATGGATAAACAAAATGCAAAATATACATGCGATGAAATATTATTCAGCAGTAAGAAGGTATAAAGTCCTGAAGCACGCAACAACAAGGATGAACCTTGAGAACACTGCGTTAAGTGAAATGAGTCAGACACAAATGGACAAATATTGTATGATCTCACTAATATGACCTAAATATAATATGTAAACTCATGGTCATAAAATATAGAATACAGGTTACCAGGATATGGAATGAGGCTAAAGAATAGGGAGTGGTTGCTTAGTATGTGCAGACTTTTAACTAGGTCAAACTTAAATGTCTGGAAATTGATAGAGGTGATGGTAGCACATTATTGTGAGAATAATTAACAGTACTGAATTGTGGGTGAATGTGGTAGAAAGGGGAAGTTCAGGGCCATGTATGTCACCAGAAGGAAAGCTGAACGTGAAAACATGGGAATGTATAACACACTGATTTTTTGGTGGACAACGAATGTGATTAACTGCAAATATTAAAAAGTTCTTTCATGAATTAGAACAAATGTATGACACTATTTCAAGGAGTTAACAATAGACAGGTATATGGGAAAAATTCTTTCATCAACAGTAACAAATGTATCACATCAATACTATGGGTCATAATAGGGGGGATAAGGGGTATGGGAAGGTTGGGTTTTCTTTCTTATTTCTTTTCTGGAGTAATGGAAATGTTCTAAAACTGATCATGGTGATACATGCACAACTATGTGATGATATTGCAAGCCACCTGATTGTATGGTTTGTATGGTGTGTGAACATATAAATAAAGTTCCATTAAAAATGCAATTGAGAAGGAAAAAAAAATGTAGCTTTCTTTTTGCATTTTCCTATACTCTCCAGCCCTACTTATTCAAGTAACATATTCTCACTGAATTCCTTTCTAAAGAAGAAAGGAAAGAAGACATCTAGTATTTATTAAAATATACTTTATGCCATCAGGACCTCATTAACTGTAACATTAAAACTATGATATAGGGGGAGAACCTAAGATGGAGGCTAGGTGAGACAGGGCAAAAAAACACCTCCATGAAAAATACTAGATAAAAACCAGAAAGTGACCCAGAACACCAGATTCAGTGAGGCACCAGCTGGACAAGGTCTGCTAAAACCACAGGGACCATGCACTTGGTGAAACCGGGAGTCTGCATTCTGAAACGAGTGAGTCAGCCGGCTAAAAGCCCCGCGGCCACGCTGCAGTGTGGGGAAACTGGGGGCTGGCGTTTGGAGATGGACTAGTTCTTTTTTTAAAAAATAAAATAAAATAAACCCAGTAGTGCTGCAGTTGCGACAGTGAGAACTGTGCAGTGAAGCACGGCAGGAGCAGGCTGTGCCAACCTCTTGGTGTCTGGCATCGAGGATAGACTGCTGCTGATTCCCTCAGGGCCAAGGGGCAGAGGGGAGAGCCAAAAGGAGAGAGAAACCACGCTGCTTGCAGCCGGCTCCCCGGCAGGCTGGAGACACTCCTGCCGGGAGCCGTACCCACAGCCCAGAACCGCGCCAGGAAACCCAGTGTGATGGGGAGTGTATCCCATGGCACCACGTAC
Source organism: Choloepus didactylus (assembly GCF_015220235.1). Lineage (NCBI taxonomy): Eukaryota > Metazoa > Chordata > Mammalia > Pilosa > Megalonychidae > Choloepus > Choloepus didactylus. The sequence goes on along the minus strand of NC_051307.1, from coordinate 211,494,486 downwards.
ACGCCACAATATCGGCTGTGGACAGCGGCCTTGGGTGCATACACATCTAGTTGTCCCGGAGCTGGTAAGGCGGAGCTGTGCGAAAGGGGGGGGGGGGTTGAGATGCCCCATTCAGCCATCTTTGCATCAGGCTGGGAGTGACCCTGCATGGCCCAGCGGCCTGGGGCTTCCCTTGAGGGACAGCGCGCACTTGTGATGTAGCACAGCCTTCCCTCAGCAGAGGTCCTGGAAGATCACAGCTGAGAAGAGGGGCCTGCTCGGAAAACCCAGGGATGCTACGTCAATGCCAGGGACTTGTGGATCAGCGGCAGAGAAAATCTGGGGCAAAACTGAAATGAAGGCTTAGACTCTTGGAACAGCCTTGACTCTCCAGGAAAACCTGGGAGGTTTGATTATTAAAGCTGTCCTGCCTCCCTAACCACCCAGACACACACCCCACAAGTTGTATTTTTTACAACTTGAAAGAACCCTATCAAGCAAAGCAAATGCCAAGAGGCCAAAAACAACAGAAAATCTTAAAGCATATGATAAAACCAGATGATATTGAGAACCCAATCCCAAACACCCAAATCAAAACATCAGAAGAGACACAGTACTTGGCGCAATTAAACAAAGGACTACAATCAAAGAACGAGAGCATGGCACAGGATATAAAGGACATGAAGAAGAGCATGGTACAGGATATAAAGGACATAAAGAAGACCCTAGAAGAGCATAAAGAAGAAATTGCAAGAGTAAATAAAAAAATAGAAGATCTTATGGAAATAAAAGAAACTGTTGGCCAAATCAAAAGGACTCTGGATACGCATAATACAAGATTAGAGGAAGATGAACGACGACTCAGTGTCCTAGAGGACCACAGAACAGAAAATGAAAGAAAATAAAGAATGGACAAAAAAATTGAAAAACTCGAAAAGGATCTCAGGGATACGATAGATAAAATAAAACATCCAAACTTAAGGCTCATTGGTGTCCCAGAAGGGGAAGAGAAGGGTAAAGGTCTAGAAAGACTATTCAAAGAAATTGTTGGAGAAAACTTCCCCAACCTTCTACACAATATAAATACACAAAGCATAAATGCCCAGCAAACTCCAGATAGAATAAATCCAAATAAACACACTCCAACACATATTCTGATCAGACTGTCAAATACTGAAGAGAAGGAGCAAGTTCTGAAAGCAGCAAGAGAACAGCAATTCGCCACATACAAAGGAAACAACATAAGACTAAGGAATGGACTACTCAGTGGCCACCATGGAGGCAAAAAGGCAGTGGCATGACATATTTAAAATTCTGAGAGAGAAAAATCTCCAACCAAGGTTACTTTATCCAGCAAAACTCTCCTTCAAATTTGAGAGCTTAAATTTTTCACAAACAAATGTTGAGAGATTTTGCTAATAATAGACCTGCCCTACTTCAGATATTAAAGGGAGCCCTAGCGACAGAAAAACAAAGAAAGGAGAGAGAGATACAGAGAATTTTAACAGACATATATAGAACCTTACATCACAAATCACCAGGACACACATTTTTCTCTAGTGATCACAGATCTTTCTCCAGAATAGACCATATGCTGCGACATAAAACAAGCCTCAATAAATTAAAAAAAAAAAAAAATTTTGAATATACTCAAAGCACATTCTCTGACCACAATGGAATACAAAAAGAAGTCAATAATTTTTGATTTGGAACTCCACTATTTACTTCCTACAGGATATAAAATACACAAACTCCAATGACAAATCAGTGGATTTGGACTCGATGTAAAACATGTAATTTTTGACAAGAACTATTAAACGTGGGGGAATGGAGGAGTATAGGAGCATAGTTTACATGTCCTATTGAAATTAAGTTGGTATCAAAGAAAAACAAGATTGTTATGGATTTAAGGGGTTAAATTTAAGCCCCACAGTAAACACAAAGAAATTATCAGAGAATATGATCATAGCAATGAAAAGTAGAGTATGGGTTATGAGAAATGGGGGAAGGGGCAATGGGGAGTTAAGAAATGAGTGTAGGGTTTGTTTCTAGGGTTGCTGTTTGAGGTGAAGGGAAATTTCTAGTAATGGAAGGTGGGAAGGTGATAGCATTACAACATTCTAAATGTGATTAATCCCACTGATGGAATGCTAGGGAGGGGGTGGAATGGGAAGATAAAGGCTGTATATATGTTTCCACAACTGAAAAAAAAAAAAAAGACAGTCCAAATAGATGACAATTGCATGCCAGGGATGATCCTGGATGGGATCTGAAGATGCAGGACAGGAGGCTCAAAGGGACACAGTTGAGACACAAGGGGAAAAAAAAAAAGGTAATATAGAGTGTAGAATGTAAGCTTTGTATCAATGTTGAATTTCTTGAACTTCTTAGCTGCACTTGATGGGATTGCATGAAAGAATGTTCTTGTTCATGGGAATTGTATATGTGAATTATAGTGTTTGTTCAAGGATGTGTGTAGCTTGCTCTCATATGTTCAGAAGACAGAGCAATAGGTGATGGATGATAGGGAGGCAGGGAGGGAAACAAATGGACAGGATGTTAAAGTTGGTGGATTGGGGTATCAGGGGAGGGGGGTCAGGGTATGCTGGAATTCTGTGTATGGGGTTTCTATTGTTTTTGCAACTGTTCCTATAACTTTGAATTTATTTCAAAATAAAATAAAAAAAAAACAACTATGATATAGATATTATCACTTTAATTTATAAATGAGAAAAGTGAAGCGCAGGCATGTTAAGAGTCTTTCAAAGGTCACTGAGCTAATGAAAAAAAAAAGAAGCACGGATTCAAATAACAGAATAAAAAGGGCCATTTCTTCACTATTAAAAAAGGCCAAGCTTTTTCCATTACTCCACACTGACCTTTATGTCTCATTTAACCCTCTCTCCTCTGAAAAGATCTCTTCAAAAATGAAACACAACAAAAGAATAAGCAATTTGCAGAGAATATGAAAACAACATTTCTTTTCATTAATTTCTAGGTGACAAGTTAAAAGCCACCAAGCTGTCTAAAAATGCCTTACTCTCTGCTTACAATTCAAAACAGACCAACTGCTAGCAGTGTGTGTGTGTGTGTGTGTGTGTGTGTGTGTGTATTTGTTAATTACATAACACCGATAAAGGAAATCATGTTGATTTTATAAGTCCATTTGAAATTCTTAAACCTTAAAATTTCATACTACAGAGATAAGCACAAGCAATACTCTGAAGCAGTAACACTTATCCTCAATTTTTTTTTTCTATACTGGAAGCCACTGTTACACTTCTTGGGAAATGGCAATACCTGGATTCTGGTTTGGTCTTTTTCATTAATGTGTACCTTGTGGCCTTGGGCAAGTCAACTAAAGGATTTTTTTACACTAGATTTACAGTGCTTTCAGACTTCAAGTTCTATTCCATTAGTGGATTACCAACTCAATTTAGTGAGTTGCAATTAGCATTCTTTTTTTAAAAAAATCAAACAGAATAGGATAGAAGTAAAAGTACAAGAAACACTAACAAAATTTTGTTTGGAAATATATATATATATATATTTGACTCTGATGTAAAATGTATTTCTTACTGTAAGTTGTAGTCAGAAAAAGGTTAGAAAACCACTACCAAGAAGACGGATCTCTAAGATTTCTTTCAAGTATACTCAAATTCTATGATTCCAATGCTTTTCACAGCATTGTCTAACTTTAGACAAAATAGACTTTGAATGCAAACATGTCATAAGAAACAAAGAAAGATACCATATATTAAAAAAGGTGAATTCATCAAGAAGAAATAATGATCATAAATGTTTATGCACCAAATCAAGGAGCCCCAAGTACATGAGACAAACATTGGCTAAACTGAAGGGAGCAATAGGCATATCTACAATAACAGTGGGAGACTTCAATACACCATTCTCTTCTATAGATAGAACAACCAGACAGGGGACCAATAAGGAAATTGAGAACATGTACAATGTGATAAACGAATTAAGACTTAACAGACATATACAGATCATTACATCCCAAAGCACCAGGATATACAGTCTTCTTTAGTGCCCATGGAATGTGCTGGGGCACAAAACAAGTCTCAATAAATTTAAAATGATTGAATTTATTCAATGCACACTCTCTGACCATAATGTAATGCAACTAGAAATCAATAACCACCAAAGAACCAGAACTTTCACAAATATGTGGAGGTTTCACAACACATTCCTAAATAATCAGTGGGTCAAAGAAGAAATTGCAAAAGAAATAGGTAAATATCTAGAGGTGAATGAAAATGAAAACACAACATATGAAAAACTATGGGATGTAGCAAAGGCAGTACTGAGAGGGAAATTTACAGCTCTAAATGCATACATTAAAAAGGAAGAAAGAGCTAAAACCAAAGACCTAACTGAACTGAAGAAGCTACACAACGATCAGAAAACTAACCCTAAAACAAGTAGAAGAAAAGAAATAACAAAGATTAAAGCAGAAATAAATGAGCTGGAGGACAACAACAACAACAACAACAAAAACACAAAACAAACCAAAAAAAAAAAAAAAACAACAAAACAAAACAATAAATAAAACCAAAAATTGGTTCTTTGAGAAGATCAACAAGACTGACAAACTCTTAGCTAGACTGACAAAGTCAGAAACAGAGAAGACCCAAATAAACAAAACCAGAAATGAGAGGGGGGTCATTACTGTGGATCCTGAAGAAATTTTTAAAATCCTAAGAGGATACTATGAACAAGTGGACAGCAACAAATGAGACAACTTAGAGGAAATGGACAATTTCCAATAAACACATGAACAACCTAGACTGACCCAAGAAGAAACAGAAGACCTCAGCCAATCAGTCATAACCAAAGAGATTCCAATCAGTCATCAAAAATCTTCCTACAAATAAAAGCCCAGGGTCAGATGGCTTCACAGGGGAATTTTACCAAACCTTACAAAAAGAATTGACACCATTCCTGCTCAAACTCTTTCAAAAAACTGAAGAAAAAGGAATACTACCTAACTCATCTTATGAAGGTAACATCACTCTAATACAAAACCCAGATAAAGATACTACAAGAAAGGAAAACTACAGGTCAAACTCCCTAATGAATATACATGCAAAAATTCTCAACAGAATACTTGCAAATTGAATCCAAAGACACATTAAAAGAATCAAACACCACGACCAAATGGGGTTCATTCCAGGCATGCAAGAGTGGTTCAACATACATAAATCAATACAATACAACACATTAACAAATCTAAAGGGAAAAATCAAATGCCATCTCAATAGATGCTGAAAAAGCATTCCACAACATTCAGCATCCTTTTTTGATAAAAACACTTCAAAAGCTAGGAATTGAAGGAAATTCTTCAATATGATAAAGGGCATATATACGAAAAACCCACAGACAGCATAGTACTTAACGGTGAGAGACTGAAAGCTTTCCCCCTAAGATCGGGAACAAGACAAGGATGCCCACTGTCACCACTTTTATTCAACACTGAGCTAGAAGTTCTAGCCAGAGCAATTCAGCAAGGCAAATAAAAGGCATCCAAATTGGAAAGGAAGAAGTTAAACTGTCATTATTTGCAGATGACTATGATCTTACATTTGGAAAATCCTGAGAAATCAGTGCCAAAGCTACTTGAGCTAATAAACAAATTCAGCAAAGTGGTGGGATCTAAGATTAATATGCAGAAGTCAGTAAAGTTCCTTTACACTAGTAATGACCTAACTGAAGAGGCACTCAAGAAAAAAATTCCTTTCACAATACCAACTAAAATAATCAAGTACCTAGGAATAAACTTATCCAAGGATGTAAAAGACCTCTACACAGAAAATTATAAAACTTTACTAAAAGAAATCAAAGAGGACTGTTCTACTTTGCTAATGCTGCCGGAATGTAAAACACCAGAAATGGATTGGCTTTCATAAAGGGGGTTTATTTGGTTACAAAGTTACAGTCTTAAGGCCATAAAGTGTCCAAGGTAAGTCATCAACAATTGAGTACCTTCACTGGAGGATAGCCAATGGTGTCCAGAAAACCTCTGTTAGCTGGGAAGGCATGTGGCTGGTGTCTGCTCCAAAGTTCTGGTTTCAAAATGGCTTTCTCCCAGGACATTCCTCTCTAGGCTGCAGTTCCTCAAAAATGTCACTCTTACTTGCACTTGGGGTCTTTGTCCTCTCAGCTTCTCTGGAGCAAGAGTCCGCTTTCAATGGCCGTCTTCAAACTCTCTCTCACCTGCAGCTACTCTCTCAGCTTCTGTGCCTTCTTCAAAGTGTCCCTTTTGGCTGTAGCAACCTTTCTCCTTCTGTCTGAGCTTATATAGTGCTCCAGTAATTTAATTCAGACCCACCCTGAATGGGTGGGGCAACACCTCCATGGAAATCATCCAATTAGAGTCATTACCCACAGTTGGGTGGGGCACATCTCCATGGAAACACTCAAAGAATCACAATCTAATCAAAACTGATACGTCTGCCCACAAAAGATTACATCAAAGATAATGGTGTTTTGGGGGACATAATACATTTAAACCAGCACAAGGACCTAAACAGGTGGAAAGACATTCCATGTTCATGGATAGGAAAGCTAAACATCATTAAGATGTCAATTCTACCTAAACTGATCTACGGATCCAATGCAATTCCATCAAAATTCCAACAACCTACTTTACAGAATTGGAAAAGCTAGTCATCAAATTTATTTGGAAGGGAAAGGGGCCTCAAATTGCCAAAAACATTCTAAAATAGAAGAATGAAGCGGGAGGACTTACCCTTCCTGACTTTAAAGCCTACTATAAAGCTACAGTGGTGAAAACAGCATGGTGCTGGCACAGAGATAGATATATTGATCAATGGAATCAAATTGAGAGTTTGGAAATAGACCCCCTGATGTATGGTCATCTGATTTTTGATAAGGCATCCAAATCCACTAAACTGAGACAGAACAGTCTCTTCAACAAATGGAGCTGGGAGAAATGGCTATCCATATCCAAAAGAATGAATCTACCCCAGATACTACACAAAAATTAACTCAAGGTGAATCAAAGACCTCAATATAAGAGATAGTACCATAAAACTCCTAGAAAACAATAAAGGGAAACATCTTCAAGACCTAGTAATAGGAGGTAGATTCTTAGACCTTACACCCAAAGTACAACAAAAGAAACAATAGATAAATGGGAACTCCTCAAAATCTGCACCTCAAAGGACTTTGTCAAAAAGGTGAAGAGGCAGCCAACTCAATGGGAGAAAATATTTGGAAACCATATATCTGATGGTTATATAAAAGACTGATACCCAGCATATATAAAGAAATCCTTCAACTCAACAACAATAGTACAAACAGCTAAATTATAAAATGGGCTAAAGATATGAAAAGACATTTTTCCAAAGAGGAAGTTCAAATGGCTAAAAAAAACACATGAAAAAAATGTTCATCTTCAATAGCTATTAGTGAAATGCAAATCAAAACCACAATGAGATACCATCCCACACCATTAAGAATTTAATTACCATTAAACAAACAGGAAACTACAAATGCTTGATATGATGTCCAGAAGTTGGAACTCTTATTCATTGCTGGTGGGAACGTATAATGGTACAGCTGCTGTGGGAAGACAGTTTGGCAGTTCCTCAGAAAACTGGATATCGAGTTACCCACAATTCGGCAATTCCACTTCTTGGTATATACCCAGAAGATCCAAAAGCAGTGACATGAACAGGCATTTGCACACAAACGTTCATAGCAGCATTGTTCACAATTGCCAAGAGATGGAAACAGTCCAAGTGTCCTTCAACAGATGAGCAGATAAACAAATGTGGCATATACATATGATGGAGTACTTTGCAGCAGTAAGAAGGAACGAGGTCCTGAAACATACGACAACATGGATGAACCTTTAAGATATACCGTTCACTAGAAAAAGTCAGACACAAAAGAAGAGATATTGTATACTATCACTAATATGAACTCCCTGAACAATATAAAATCAGCCTCTTATAATGTAGAATATAGGGGACCTAGAGATAGACAGAAGCTAGTGAAGGGGGAATGACTACCCAATATGTACAAAGACGTTATTGAGGGTAAACTTAAAGGTATGGAAATGGTCAGGGGTGATGTTAGTTTGTTAATGGGATTGTAAGTATCAGTGGTGCACTGAAGGCAAATATGATTGAAAGGGGTTGTTTAAAGGCATGTATCCCACAGATTAGCACTACAAATACAAATAAGTGCTTACATGTTTTACTTCTAAGACATGACATTGGTACAAAGAGTTAAAAGAGTGGATATGAGAAAAACTACCTATTGCATATATTGACTATATTTAATAGGAATACCTTATCAGTACCACACTAATACTAGGGATAAATAATCAGGAGCTGATAAGAGCTTTGGGGTGTTTTGGGTTATGATAATAGTTTAAAATTGAGAGTGATCATGATTGTTCAACTAAGTGAAGATAATGTGAGACACTGTTAATCTTGAAAAGAATGTATGCTACGTGAAATTAGGAACCCCCTACTTAATAAGTCAAGCCCTTGATCTTGAGGCTTGCTCTAGTGAAACTTATGGCCATAAAGGGGAGGTTAAGCCTACCTATAATTATACCTAAGAGTCACCTCCAGAACTTCTTTTGTTGCACAGACATGGCCTGTCTCTCCCTAAGCCCAACTCTGCAAATAAATTCATTAACCTCCCCCCTACATGGAACATGACTCCAGGGAAGTGAGTCTCCCTGGTGACATGAGACATGAATTCCAGGAATGAGCCTGGCTCTGTCATTGTGGGATTGAGTGCCTTCTTGACCAAAAAGGGGAAAAGAAAGGTTAATTAAATAAGGTTTCACTGGCTAAGAGATTTCACATAGAGTCAACAGGCTATCCTGGAGGTTACTCTTATGCAAGCCCCAGCTAGATATTCCAAATGGTCATAGTAAGCCAAGCCCTAATCAACAGTACTCCCCAAAATACTAAAGAATAGCTAGGTCTCTATGTGAAACTCCATAAAAATTTCACTCACTAAGTTTATTTTTCAGAAACTTAAATCCTCCAGAGTGTTCCTATGCCAGATAAATCCCCAAACCCAGAGGCAACAGCCTCTTCAAGAACATCAACTAGATGCATCCCCCTTCCCCATTAAGCCAACACCCCTTTTCAATATGAACAAGTTAGGATGATCACTGCCCAGATATCCCTGAAGACTGAGAAAGTGATCAAACTAGAGGGAGGGATAGCAACAGACAAGACAGGATTTAACAAAGGATTACGAACACTGAATTTTTATATAAATATATATATATTTAGTTTCTAGGGTATTAGAATAATTAGAAGGAAATAACTGACATGGGGGAACTGTAACCCATAACATTCTTTGAAAATTGCTCTATAACTACTTGTTAAAGTCCTAAGGACTTTTTGTTTCTTTTTTCTTTTCTTTTTTTTCCTGTGTGTGAAATATATTTACAAAGTGATAACTTTCAAAGCATGATTTAACAAGTAGTTAGAGAGCAAATTTCAAAGAATGTTATGGTTTACAGTTTGACAATTTCAGTTATTTCCTTACTGTGAAATACAACTCATATACAGAAAGGTGATAACTTTCAAAGTACAGTTTAACAAGTAGTTAAAATGGCACTGGACTATACACTTCAAATAGGTTAATTCTATGTGAAGGGAATTTTACCTCTATTATTATTTTAAAAGTATGAGTGGGGTATGAGATGTTTTGGGTATTCTTTTTTACTTTTTTTACTTTTATTTTTATTCTTTTTTTTTTTCTTCCTTTGGAGTAATGAAAATGTTCAAAAACTGACTGGTGATGAATGCACAACTATATGATGATACTGTGATCAACTGATCGTACACTTCAGATGATTGTATGCATGTGAATATATCTCAATAAAATTGCATTTAAAAAAAAGTATGGGTGTATGTATATATATTTATTTCCTAAATCTGTCCCTGAATTGGCCTAGAGACAATGGTCAGCCTAGTAACAATGAAAATCTCTAACACCCTGACGACTATGGTCTTAATATACCATTTTTCCAGTAGAAGAAACAAGGACAGCTTAATAAGTGGCTCATTTTAGGTCTGTGGCAAAAAATAAATAAATAAATAAATAAATAAATAAAGGCAAGACAAGCCTGGAAGATACCAAGGATAGCAAGAAAGTTATCTAAGACTACTAGGATTATGTCACAAGGACTCAGGCGCCAACTTGAATAGAATCCCCCTGGCCAAAGATAAGATCTTCAGTTTAATTTATTGAAGATTTAATCTTCAATAAGGTTAACTGCAATGAACTGAAACCCATCAACCATGTTTAAATCTATGAATTCATTATAATATTTTTAAAACCCAACTGGTTAGTCATTTTCAGAGTATGATAGGGAACCAATTCATTTTCTTGAAAAGTCATTAACGAAAGGTAAGAAAAATTGTCCTGTCTTTCCTATATGAACTGTACTACTGGGTACCTAAATACTAGATGAGGGGAAGCATTTCTTTATAAAAGTATTCCAACTAACAAATGAAAATGAAATGACAGATTTAGAATACCACCATTTCACGACACCTAATACAAGTAATCATGGATCTAGGCATTAAAGCAGCAATGATGGCTAACAGCACACAGATATTATATGCCTCCTGACAAAAGAACACAACTTCACCAGTCTTGCTAAAGGGATTGAAGCTGAGTTCGATCAAGCCTCCAGTCTGGCTCCAGCTACCAATTTGCAGCAAATACAGAAGTCAAGAGTATGCAATCAGCTAAGTCCAGACTACAGAAAATTCTACAGGTTAAACAGCTTGGCTTCTTGATCAAACTGTTAACAAAAAAAAAAAAGGTCACAGAGGAAAACCTACAATGGAAAATTACTTAAAGTCATAAAATTTTTTTAATGGGGAGGGCAAGTACATACTAGTTTATCCAAGCCTCCAACACATTCTAAGGTTTTAGAGTGACAGCTTTACACATTTAGGATAGCCTTATTGGCGTCTGAAGTTCATGATACCCTCTGTACTAGCGATCAAAGTAAAAGGTCAAGCTAAAAATGACTGCAATGACCAGTATGTTGATGGGCAGAGTAGACAAACACATTCCATTAGAATTTAGTACCAAGAGGGTTAGCCTCTCTTTAAACACTGATACACTTACTCTTGCCAGACAATAAGAACAAAGCTGCCCATTGTGTTTCCAACGGCTGACAAGAATCAGTACCAAATTTAATGCTCCTGCATATTCCTCAGCTGTATTTGGCTTCGGTGTCTTTACAACTTTCTCACAGTGTCTGTGTTTATGTTGGTGTGTGGGTAGAGAGAGAATGCATTATAGACCATAGAGACCATAGCAAAATCTTTTTGCAATTAGGATATGAACTAATAAAAACACAGAATTACACTACTGGGATGACAATGGTGACATTGTATCAATTATGTCATCAATATCCATTAAGTTCTGTGCTTTGAAATATTCAGAACATTAAAGAAAAAATAGGCTGGTCAGTTCTCTGTCTTCATCTCAGACATCTGTGAAAAATACCAGATTTAGAACAGGAAGGAAGTGATTTAACTTATAAACACAGTTAATCTCCCCCTCAGCAAGTCAATCATTCTCCACCAACATTAACAACTATTACTTAAATTTAAACAGTACTCTCTTACTGGCTTTTTCACCAGGATCTCTAGCGGTATTTTAGGTAAATCTATCTCCTTTAGCTACAACTTTTGGGTAATGAATGCAATCTTCTTTAAAATAGTGTCCTTCTATAAATAAATTTTAGTCATCACCTTTAAAGCACAAATAGTGCACATGATAATGTCACAAAAATAGTCACTGGACTATTTTTTAACAGTATATACTAAACAACTGAAAATGATATAATCATGGTATAGACGTTAAGAATGTAATTATTAAAATTAAATTTTATATATGAGTATGCAGCAATGAGGAAATGCTTCTGACAAAATAAAGTAAAAAATGTGCAACACAAAATTTGGTGTCTCTAATGATTACAATTATATTTAAAATTCACATAAAAAGATTAATAAAAGATTACAGATATTCTCATACCCTTTAATAATAACCTATATTTCCTTAAATATACCAATAATATACCAATCAATCTTATTTATTTTTTTAATTGTGGTAACATATATACATATATAACATTAAATTTGCCATTTTAACCATCTTCTAGTGTATAATTCAGTGGTATTAATTATGTTTACAATGTTGTACTACCTTTACCACTACATTTTCATCACCCTTAACAGAAACTCAGAACCTATTAAGCAGTAACTCTCCCTACGCCACCCCCCGTCAATCTAATCTAGTTTCTGTCTCTATTTGCTACAATATATTTTTTGATGGTTATGTTAAAATGGTGAGATTATAGATGGCTTGTTTTTCTTTTCTCAATTTTTACCAAAATTCTTGTAAGATGGCTAAACTGTTTTGACTTAAAAGTCAAATAAAAATGTTTAATTTATAAAAAATTAGTTTAGAAGAAAATGGTTAACTGAAGATTTTATTTGGTGCTTTAATTCTAAATATTTTCTTAAACTTATTCAAAAGGTTTTAAATGTCAATTCTAACTGTACTTTTTCACTACCAAAAGTGTTATGAGACAACCTAAACAATGGGAGGAAAAAAATTGGAAACCACATTCCCAATAAGGGCTTAATATCCAGAATATATAAAGAAATCCTCTAACTCAACAACAAAAAGACAAACAACCCAGTTTTAAAATGGGCAAAAGACTGTTTGAACAGATTTTCTCCAAAGAAGATACACAACTGGCCAAGAAGCACATAAAATGATGCTCAACATTATTAACCATTAGGGAAATGAAAATCAAAACCATGAGATATTATTTCATGCCCACTAGAATGGCTACTATTAAAAAAGAAAAAATTACAAGTGTTGGAGAGGATGCGTAAAAATAGGAACACTCATTCATTGTTGGTGGGAACATAAAATAGTGGAGCCACTGTGGGAGACAATTTGGCAGTTCCTCAGAAACATATGACCTGGCAATCCCACTATTAGGTATAAACCCAAAAGAATTGAAAACAGATATTTAAATAGATATTTGCACATCAGTATTCAGAGTGGCATTATTCACAATTGCAACACAAGAGTCCATTAGTAGATGAACAGATAAACAAAATGTGACATTATATACACAATGGAAAATTATCCAGCCAGAAAAAGGAATGAAGTTCTGATACATGTGACAACATGGATGAACATAAAAGACATCATATCGAGTGAAAGAAGCCAGACACAAAAGCACAAATACTGTATGATCTCATTGATTTGAAATAATTAGAATAAGGAAATTCACAGAGTCAGAAGCTAGAATACAGGTTTACCAGGGAATGGGGGTGGGGATAGGGAATAGAGAGAGTTAAGGCTTAAAGCGTACAGTACAGAGTTCCTATTTGGAATGATGAAGAAGTTTTGGTCATGGATGGTGGTGATGGAAGCACAACTCTGTGAATGTAATTAACAACAATCAAATATATCTGAATGTAGCTAAAAGGGGAAATTTTAGGTTGTACATACGTTACTAGAATAAAATTTTTTTAAAAAAATCCATGGAACAGCACTACACAGTCAACCCTATGTTAAACCATGGACAACAGTTAATAGCACAATTATAAACATGTACTTTCATCAATTGTAATGAATGTATCACACCAATGGGAAGATGTTAATAAATAGGTGGTATATGGAAATCCTGTGTTGTATGCAAGCTTTTTTCTGTAAACGTACAACTTTTAAAAAGGAAAAAAAACCCAGTTATGATGCCTAGCTTCATAGTAAGTCTTGAAATCAGACAGCATAAGTCTTCTAACTTCGTTCATTTTCAAAATTGTTTTGGCTATTCTAGATCCTTTACATTCCCATAAAAATTTCAGAAGCAGTTTTTCAATTTCTACAAAATTGACATCACTACATTTCAAATAGATGAAGATAGTATCTCTCTCGGTATATTTGTTTTCCTTCATTTCTCAGCAGTGTTTGGTACTGTTCAATTTTCAATTAAAATTTTCCCTAAGTGTCCTCTGATGGCACTGCAAATTATATACTTTTTAAATTTCCCAATTGCCTACTTTTAGCAAATACAACTGATTTTTTAAAATTCTGACCTTGTATTTTGTGACCTTGCTAAAATCATTTATTTGTTTCAGTAGAATACATATCGATTTCTCAGGATTTTTCTTCAACACACATGATCGTGTCATCTTCCTTTTCAAACTGTATGACTTTTGGTTCTTTTTCTTATCTTACTACACTTGCTCCAACATCCAGAATAATGCTGAATAGCAGTGATGAAAGTGGAGTCTTTGACCTGTTCCTGATCTTAGAAGAAATGCATTCTTTCACCATTAAGTATATTATTAACTATATATTTTCATAGATGTCCTTTATCAGGTTGAGGAGTTCCCTTTGTTCCTAATTTGCTAGGAGTATTTAAAATCAGGAATGGGTATTGGAGTTTGTCAAATCTATATGATTTTTCTCCTTTATTCTGTTAATATAGTGACTTTCAATGAATTTTCAAATGTTCAACTAACCTTGCATTCCTGGAATAAACCCCACTTAGTTGTAAAAACATATTTTAACATATTGCTGGATTCAATGTGCTAATATTTTGTTAACGATTTTATGTGTATAATAATGAAGAATAGTTCTATATTTCTTTTTTCTTGTAATATCTTTGACTGGTTTTGGTATAAGGATAATGTTGCCCTCATAAAAAGACTTGGGAAGCTTCCATTCCTCCTTGATTTTCAAAAAGAGTTAGATTAGAACCAGCATAATTTCTTCCTTAAATGTAGTATCACATTTCAGCAATGAGACATCTGAGCCTGTAGTTTTCTCTGTAAGAAGACTTTTAATTATGCATCCAATGTCTTTAATAGATATTGAGCTAGTTGTATTTTCTTTTTTCTTGTGTCATCTTAAAATCTTTTATCAGAATACAAATTGATAAATATGTGGAATTATAACACTGGGCTGACAACTATCAAAACCATATCAAAAGTATTACAATAAGAAAACTTTTGAAGAGTAACACTAAACATGAGTTAATTATTTATTAATTTAATAGTATATGATAAAATCACAGATTCAGAAAATTTTCAAACTTAATATCTGAGTTTTCTCATTTAGATTTCTACTTAAAGTTCTTCAATTTAAACTAAACACAAAATTTGACAAATTACGTTCTTAAAAAGTTTCTCATAATTTGAAAGAATTTTACTTTGAAGGAGGGAATCTCTGAATTTCCAGTTTCTAACATTAAATTCTTATAATATCCTTCCAGAGAGAAATACAAAAGCATCCTCTTTGTTAAAGAGACTGAACAAATTCTATACTTAAATGTACACAAATCAAATTATTCTGAGCCTGAATAATGAGTCACAACCACAGAAGAGTTTCTCACAATACCACACAATAAATAAATGAGATTCTGAGCAATCTTCAGCACTGCCAGTAGCTTTTCATCAAGCCACACCCCTTTCTAGGGCCATACTGTGTGAAACTCTGGGGCATATAATGATGAATGAGTTGGACATGCCACAGCCCTATGTGATAAAGGAAAAGTAACCAAGCAGTTCCATTGTTGTGTAATTAAGTAGTATGATGGAAAAATAAGTACTTCTTAGGTCTCTCTTTCATTTTTCAATCAAACCTAATGTGAAACTCCTTCCTCACATTAGTTGTCTTTCAACCTACAATCTTTACTTGGGCCAAACCAAACAAATCTGTAATCTATAGCAACAGCTAATCTTTACTGAATTTCTGCTAGGTGCAGGCACTTGACTTGCACTATTTCTGATGCAGAAACTAAGGCTCAGGCATATTAAGTAGATTGTCATTGCCTCTCAGCTACTGCAGATTTGAAACTGCTATGCCTTCAAACCTTCATATTGCCTTCAAACCTTCATATTGCCTCCCTCCTCCTCTATTTAGACTCAATATTATCTGGTCTATGATTCCAAACTTCTTGTAAAATCCCATTCCTGAAGCAAGTAGATCAGGAAGGGCCAATTTAACTCCACCACTATGGCAAATCATTTAGTCTGTAACATTTATTTTTCATCCTGGTAAGAAGACACATACATAAAATCACATGCAGAGCAACCCTAAATTAAGGTTGAGAATAAGTTAAGAGAGTATGAATTAAATACCAAAATCCTAAGAGATTGGTAAGAAATATAGTTAGACACAATCAGCAGCTAAGCACACACTTATGAGGGTGATGAGCTGAATGTAAAGGCAAGGGGAAGGAGAAGGAGGAGGAACAGATACTGCAGCGCATATAAGGCCCAGCTCCAGAGGGTAACAAAAAACAAACAAGGGAATAAATGGGAAATGCAAGGTAGAGCAAAGCAGTAAAGAGAGGATGCTGAGCACCAATAAATACGATAACCCCTTCCTCCAATGATGACTTGGTGACCACAGTTGTGTATGAATCTCTCTTAATATTATTCATCAAAGGTAACATACTAATGCAAAATGTTAATAATAGGGAAAACTGGGGGGATGGGGGAGTGGATATGGGAGCTCTGTCTTTTCTGTATGATTTTTCTGGGAACGTACAACTGTCCCCTGCCCCCCCCCCCCCAAAAAAAAAGAATTGGGGGAAAAAGAAACAATTGGAACTAAAAAAAAAAAAAATTGCTCAGATGGTTGAATATAGTGCAGAGGCTCCCATTTTTCTGCTACCACATAATTCACATGTTCAAACACAGTCTACTCCCAATATCCCTCATGACATCCACCGCTTCTCAGGATGGGGAGGTGTAATTAATCAAAATGGATGGGTACACATACATACATACACACACACAGGGGCATGCATGTATATATGTATGTATGTATGTAAATATGAGATTTATTATAGGAATTGGCTCATGCTACTGTGAGGATTGACAAGTCTGAATTCTGTAGGGCAAGCCACAAGTTGGGAACTCTGATGAGGGTTTCAATGAATTTTTCAGAAGCTGGTTGGCTGAAATAGAGACAGAAGTTCTTTCCCACTGTTGAAATCATCAGTTCTCCCTTTAAGGCCATCAACTGACTGGATGAAAAGACTTCTCTTATTGCTGAAGACAATCTCCTTGGTTGATTGTAGATATAATCAGCCATAGATTCAATCAACTGACTAATGATTCAAATCCACAAATTATCCTCATAGTAATAAGACCGGAGCTTGCTTGACCAAGCAACTGGACACCATAACCTAACCAGCTGACACATGAATTTAAACATCACAGTAGGTGTTCTAGTTTGCTAATGCTGCCAGAATGCAAAACACCACAGATGGATTGGCTTTTATAAAAGGGGGTTTATTTGGTTACAAAGTTACAGGCTGAAGGCCATAAAGGTAACACATCAGCAATCGGGTACCTTCACTGGAGGATGGCCAATGGTGTCCGGAAAACCTCTGTTAGCTGGGAAGGCACGTGGCTGGCGTCTGCTCCAAGTTCTGGTTTCAAAATGGCTTTCTCCCAGGACGTTCCTCTCTAGGCTGCAGCTCCTCTTCAAAATGTCACTCTCAGTTGCTCTTGGGGCATTTGCCTCTCTTAGCTTCTCCAGAGCAAGAGTCTGCTTTCAATGGCCGTCTTCAAACTGTCTCTCATCTGCAGCACCTGTGCTTTCTTCAAAGTGTCCCTCTTGGCTGTAGCTCCTCTTCAGAATGTCACTCTCAACTGCACTGAGTTCCTTCTGTTTGTCAGCTCATTTATATGGCTCCAGTGATTTAATTTAGACCCACCCTGAATGGGTGGGGTAACACCTCCATGGAAATTATCCAATCAGAGTCATCACCCACAGTTGGGTGGGGCACATCTCCATGGAATCACTCAAAGGATTCCAATCTAATCAGCACTAAAACGTCTTCCCCACAAGACTGCATCAAAGAATATGGCTTTTTCTGGGGGATATAATACATTCAAACTGGCACAGTAGGTAACACCCCCAGTTAAGAATCACTAATTCTTTTATTTGGAACTGAAATTCAATAACAGAAAGTATCTCATTCAAATTCTACCTCCATTTATGGTTCAAACATGAAGTCCTAAATATTCCTCCCTAGGAAACTTTTGGCATCAGTATTTAAGAACTTGTAAGTGTTCTTTCAAAAAAATGACTGATTTCCTTCACTACTATGAAAGGTAACAATAACTTACCTGGAACTAAGTTATACAAAAATTTTGACCACAGAGAACAAAGCCCAAACAGTTAATTGTTCAACAGTGTCAAAAGGATACCACATAATTTAGAATAATCACCATCACTTTTTATGTTTACTATGTGCTTAGACAAACTACTTTGCTTGCATTTTTCAATTAATCCTTACAACAATCCTATGAGACAGATACTATAATTATACCCATACTACAGAGAAAGAAATTAAGACTCAAAGATGTTAAGTAACTCACTAAAGGGCCTCTCAATTATTAATGGGCAGAGATGTATATATTAAACTTTTTATCTAAACCTTCTGCTATACGATTCATGTTTGTCTAGCAATTTTATATCCATTATCTCTAATGTTTCTCCCAACCACTCTGTGAAAAAGGAATGATTTTGTTCATTTTACAGATCAGTAAACTGAAGCTGACATACCCTAGCTATCGTGACAATGGTGGAAATGATAAAGTAATGACTTGGCCTTTGATAGCAAATCATCACGAAAGGAAAACATTTTTATTTCCTTCAGAAATTCAATCACTACTTCTGACACCTACTTGACACACAAGCATAATAAGTTTGGGTTTCCTAGTTTCCATGTTCAAGGCAATTAGAATGGAACAAGCGTTTGCTTAGGCCACGGACTATGTATACAAGGCACTTTATACACACTACCTCACCTAAACCTCAGAACAATATGAAATAAGCAGTATCCCACATAAACAGGATCAAGAATTAAACCATGTGCCCAGAGATTCCACAGAAAGAAAGGCAAGGCCTGTCAGACATCTCATGACTACCAGAAGTCCCTTGAAAACTGGAACTTAAAGAGTTTTCACAGCTCAACTGCTCTTTTTTTTTTTCTTTCTGATTATAGGAGTCAGTTCCATTTGGAAAAGCTTCAGCAACCCACCAGAGTTCTTTATCTGGAGGTAATCCAAATCAAGGGACTTGCTATAACTATAGTCTTTAGGATCTCTGCCCTTTAACAAACAATGTGGTAAAAATGAAAAAGCATAACCTAGGCCTCACATGAAGACACACAAAGAAAATAATATTTGTACAGCACAAGAAGATTTCCTAAAGGATAGGATGGAGAATATGAGAGGAGTCAGGAATGATAGAAAGTTTTTGGCCCAAGCAACTTAGAAAGATGTAGATGCCTCTATGTGAGCAGAGAGGGCCGCAGGTGGGGAGATTCTGGGGGAAGGTAGGGGGTCCTCAGGAGTTCAGCTTCGGAAATGTTAAATTTGAGGTGCTGTTAGACATCCAGGTGGAATTGTCAAAAAGGCAGTTGGATATAGGAGCCTAGAAATCAGGGAGAAGAGTGGGCTTGAGATTTGAATTTGGTTTCATCAGCATATACAGAAAATTTAAAGACATGAGACAGGATGAGCTAGCTCATCAAGGGAGCAAGTACAGATAAATAAGGGGTCCACAGACAGAGCCTTGGAACAGTCCAAAGTTTAGAGGTCAGGGAGATGAAGACCAAGCAAAGGAAACTTGAAAGAATGGTCAGTGAATTACGAGGAGAACCAAGAAAGAGTGGTGTGTCCTGGAAGCCATGTATAAATGATGTTTTCAAGGAAGGCAGGAAGATCAACTCTGTCAGATGATGCTGATAGATCAAGTAAGATTAGGAACAAGAAGTGACCACAGGAGTCAGAGATACTTAGAGAAAAAATGCCCAGACACATTTTGGAGACAGCCATTGAAACCAGAGCCAACACAGACCCAGAGGCTTGGAGATGCAGACAGAAAGACGTTTGGAGATGCTAAGCTAAGAGAACTCACAGATGCTTAAAGAGAAAGCAACTGGAATCAGTAGCTGAAAACAATGCAACCCAGGAGCAAAGGACCAGCAGATGCCAGCCACATGCCTTCCCAACTGACACAGGTATTCCAGATGCCATCGGTCTTTCTTCAGTAAAGGTTTTATCCTGGAATGCATTCTCCTGCTACTCTATAGTACAACAAAAACCACACAAACCAGAAGAGAATCACCACTTCATTAATGGTGGACTCGTATACATCTACATCCACATCTATAATTGTATCTATCTATATCTGTATCTAAATACCTATTCATCCCTACCTGTATCTCTACATCTACCTTCTCACTATTTAGCCACATAGCTAGCTAGATAGCTATCTAGATATCTATCTCCATATAGCTATGCCTGTATATCCCTAATTCTGTTTACCTATATAACTATTAAACAAAGTATTTAATAAAGTGAGGAATTACTAGGCCAATACCTAGAAAAAGACAGAAATCCAGAAAGGTGACTCAGTATTCAGGGTTGCTTTTGCACTGTTTGTCTAGTTAAAAAGGAAGCAGAGAGAATCTAAGATGGCGGCACAGAGAGGAGTGGAAGCTACTTAGTTCCCCTGGAACAATTAATAAACAACCAGGAACAACAAGCAAATAATCCAGAATAACTGCAGGGTGACAAACGTGACGTCCACTCATCATACACCAACCTGAACTGGGAGGAATGCCCGAGATTGCAGAATAAATTCTGTAAGTAAAAACTGCAGATCCAAGCCAGGAAACTCCCCCACAGCCCAAGCTGCAAAGCCTCGTGGTGCTAGAGAGACGCTCTCTCTCAGCAAGCGAATACAGCTCAGCTGAGCTCCAACTGGGGTTTTAACAAGCGTGGACTGCTCACTACAAGCTACAAATCCCCAACAAGCAGACAGAGGCTTTGGGTGACGACTGATGTGCATAGTCGGAGGGTGGCTGTGGACTGGCCCTGAAGGGGGCTTTCTGTCCCTGTTTCAGCTCATTGGAGAAAGCCTCAGCCATTTTCACTTCCCAGCATTCTGACCCAGACAAGCGTGGAGATAGCACAAGCAGAGTCTATTCAAATGCTAACGACCTCTCCCTAGAAGGGCCATCTTCCCTGAGAGGAAAGGGGTGGGACCCAGCTCTACTACCCGCCTTCCATTCAGAAACAGACCTCAGAGCCTGGGGGAAAACAGCCATGGGCCACACCTCCTTACACCAGTCTGGAGTTACGGACTGACAGGCACCATCTGTTGGGCAGAAAACCAGTGATCTGAGGCATCACAGGGTGTACCAATTTTCTAAGACAATATCCTCAGGAAACCACATACTGAATATTTCTTCCTTCTGGAATCTGAGCCCGTTCTGATATGGGAAAACCTGATTGGGGTAACCAAGGAAACCACATCTAGACAACAGAAAACTACAAACTGCACTAAGAAAAACGAAGTTATGGCTCAAAGGAACAAACTTACACTTCAACTGAGATACAGGAATTGGAACAACTAATAATAAGTCAACTCAAAAAGTTTAGGGAAGATATGGCAAAAGAGATGAACTATATAATGAAACCACTGGGCATACATAAGGTAGAAATTGAAAGTTTGAAAAACCAACTGGCAGAATCTATAGAAATGAAAGGCACAACACAAGAGATGAAAGACACAAGGGAAACATACAACAGCAGAACTCAAGAGACAGATGAAAACACTCAGGAACTGGAGAACAAGGCATCTAAAAGCCTACACAAAAGAACAGATAGAGAAAAGAATGGAAAAGTACAAGCAAAGTCTCCAGAAACTTAAGGACAAAACGAAATACAAGAATGTACGTGTCATTAGTGTCTCAGAAGGAGAAGAGAAGGGAAAAGGGGCAGAAACAATAACAGAGGAAATAATCAATGAAAATTTCCCATCTCTTGGAAATTTCCCATCTCTGGGAAAACCACACCCGTTTACAACAGTGGGGCATGGCGGGCTGACAAGTACCACAAGCTGGGATGGATAGGAAAAGCAGAGAGTCTAGAGGCCTCAAAGGGAAGTCTGAGAATTTTCCAGGTCTCACCCTAAGGGAAACCTGATATTGAATACAGCCTCCTCCTGAGACCTGGGCCCATCTGGTCTGGGAAAATCTGACTGAGTAATCAAGAAAACCATATACCTAGACAACAAAAAATTACAAATCACACTAGGAAAAATGAAGATATGGCCCAGTGAAAGGAACAAACTTACACTTCAAAGTGAGATACAGGAATTGAAAAACTATTAATCAAAAAAACCTCCTAAATCAATTCAAAAATCAAATCAATGAGGTGAGGGAAGATATGGCAAAAGAGATGAAGGATGTAAAGAAGACATTGGATGAACAGAAGGAAGAACTCAAAAGTTTGAAAAACAATTGATAGAGGAGGCGGGGCAAGATGGCAGACTGGTGAGCTGTAAGTTTTAGTTACTCCTCCAGAAAAGTAGGTAAAAAGCCAGGAACTGCGTAGACTGGACACCACAGAGCAATCTGACTTTGGGCATACTTCATACAACACTCATGAAAATGTCGAACTGCTGAGATCAGCGAAATCTGTAAGTTTTTGCGGCCAGGGGACCCGCGCCCCTCCCTGCCAGGCTCAGTCCCGTGGGAGGAGGGGCTGCCAGCTCCGGGAAGGAGAAGGGAGAACTGCAGTGGTAGCCCTTCTCAGAAACTCATTCTACTGATTCATACTCCAACCATAGATAGACTCAGACCAGACACCAGAGAATCTGAGAGCTGCCAGCCCAGCAGAGAGGAGACAGGCATAGAAAAAAAAAAATAACGCGAAAAACTCCAAAATAAAAGCAGACGATTTTTGGAGTTCTGGTGAACACAGAAAGGGGAAGGGTGGAGCTCAGGCCTTCAGGCGCATATGCAAATCCCGAAGAAAAGCTGATCTCTCTGCCCTGTGGACCTTTCCTTAATGGCCTTGGTTGCTCTGTCTATTACCATTTCAATAACCCATTAGATCTCTGAGGAAGGCCCTTTTTTTTTTTTTTTTTTTTTTTAATCCTTTTTTCTTTTTCTGAAACAATTACTCTAAGAAGCCCAATACAGAAAGCTTCAAAGAATTGCAATTTGGGCATGTCAAGTCAAGAGCAGAACTAAGAGAGCTCTGAGACAAAAGGCAATAATCCAGTGGCTGAGAAAATTCACTAAACACCACAACTTCCAAAGAAAAGGGGGGTGTCTGCTCACAGCCACCATCCTGGTGGACAGGAAACACTCCTGCCCATCGCCAGCCCCATAGCCCAGAGCTGCCCCAGACAACCCAGTGTGACAGAAGTGCTTCAAATAACAGGCACACACCACAAAACTGGGCGTGGACATTAGCCTTCCCTGCAACCTCAGCTGATTGTCCCAGAGCTGGGAAGGTGGAGCAGTGTGAATTAACAAAGCCCCATTCAGCCATCATTTGAGCAGACTGGGAGCCTCCCTACACAGCCCAGAAGCCCAGAACTGCCCTGGGGGGATGGCACTCACCTGTGACATAGCACAGTCATCCCTCAACAGAGGACCCGGGGTGCACGGCCTGGAAGAGGGGCCCACTTGCAAGTCTCAGGAGCCATACGCCAATACCAAAGACTTGTGGGTCAGTGGCAGAGACAAACTGTGGCAGGACTGAACTGAAGGATTAGACTATTGCAGCAGCTTTAAAACTCTAGGAGCATCAGGGAGATTTGATTGTTAGGGCCACCCCCCCTCCCCGACTGCCCAGAAACACGCCCCACATACAGGGCAGGCAAGACCAACTACACACGCAAGCTTGGTACACCAATTGAGCCCCACAAGACTCACTCCCCCACTCACCAAAAAGGCTAAGCAGGGGAGAAATGGCTTGTGGAGAACAGGTGGCTCGTGGACGCCACCTGCTGGTTAGTTAGAGAAAGTGTACTCCACGAAGCTGCAGATCTGATAAATTACAGATAAGGACTTCAATAGGTCTACAAACCCTAAAAGAACCCTATCAAGTTCAGCAAATGCCACGAGGCCAAAAACAACAGAAAATTATAAAGCATATGAAAAAACCAGACGATATGGATAACCCAAGCCCAAGCACCCAAATCAAAAGACCAGAAGAGACACAGCACCTAGAGCAGCTACTCAAAGAACTAAAGATGACAATGAGACCATAGTACGGGATATGAAGGAAATCAAGAAGACTCTAGAAGAGCATAAAGAAGACATTGCAAGACTAAATAAAAAAATGGATGATCTTATGGAAATTAAAGAAACAGTTGACCAAATTAAAAAGATTCTGGACACTCATAGTACAAGACTAGAGGAAGTTGAACAACGAATCAGTGACCTGGAAGATGACAGAATGGAAAATGAAAGCATAAAAGAATGGGGAAAAAAATTGAAAAAATCGAAATGGACCTCAGGGATATGATAGATAATATGAAACGTCCGAATATAAGACTCATTGGTGTCCCAGAAGGGGAAGAAAAGGGTAAAGGTCTAGGAAGAGTATTCAAAGAAATTGTTGGGGAAAACTTCCCAAATCTTCAAAACAACATAAATACACAAATCATAAATGCTCAGCGAACCCCAAATAGAATAAATACAAATAAACCCACTCCGAGACATATACTGATCACAATGTCAAACACAGAAGAGAAGGAGCAAGTTCTGAAAGCAGCAAGAGAAAAGCAATTCACCACATACAAAGGAAACAGCATAAGACTAAGTAGTGACTACTCAGCAGCCACCATGGAGGCAAGAAGGCAGTGGCACGATATATTTAAAATTCTGAGTGAGAAAAATTTCCAGCCAAGAATACTTTATCCAGAAAAGCTCTCCTTCAAATTTGAGGGAGAGCTTAAATTTTTCACAGACAAACAAATGCTGAGAGAATTTGCTAACAAGAGACCTGCCGTACTGGAGATACTAAAGGGAACCCTACAGACAGAGAAACAAAGACAGGACAGAGAGACTTGGAGAAAGGTTCAGTACTAAAGAGATTCGGTATGGGTACAATAAAGGATATTAATAGAGAGAGGGGAAAAATATGGCAAACATAAACCAAAGGATAAGATGGCCGATTCAAGAAATGCCTTCACGGTTTTAACGTTGAATGTAAATGGAATAACTCCCCAATTAAAAGATATAGATTCGCAGAATGGATCAAAAAAAATGAACCATCAATATGTTGCATACAAGAGACTCATCTTAGACACAGGGACACAAAGAAACTGAAAGTGAAAGGATGGAAAAAAATATTTCATGCAAGCTACAGCCAAAAGAAAGCAGGTGTAGCAATATTAATCTCAGATAAAATAGACTTCAAATGCAGGGATGTTTTGAGAGACAAAGAAGGCCACTACATACTAATAAAAGGGGCAATTCAGCAAGAAGAAATAACAATCGTAAATGTCTGTGCACCCAATCAAGGTGCCACAAAATACATGAGAGAAACACTGGCAAAACTAAAGGAAGCAATTGATGTTTCCACAATAATTGTGGGAGACTTCAACACATCACTCTCTCCTATAGATAGATCAACCAGACAGAAGACCAATAAGGAAATTGAAAACCTAAACAATCTGATAAATGAATTAGATTTAACAGACATATACAGGACATTACATCCCAAATCACCAGGATACACATACTTTTCTAGTGCTCATGGAACTTTCTACAGAATAGATCATATGCTGGGACATAAAACAAGGCTCAATAAATTTAAAAAGATGGAAATTATTCAAAGCACATTCTCTGACCACAATGGAATACAATTAGAAGTCAATAACCATCAGGGACTTAGAAAATTCACAAATACCTGGAGGTTAAACAACACACTCCTAAACAATCAGTGGGTTAAAGAAGAAATAGCAAGAGAAATTGCTAAATATATAGAGACGAATGAAAATGAGAACACAACATACCAAAACCTATGGGATGCAGCAAAAGCAGTGCTAAGGGGGAAATTTATAGCACTAAACGCATATATTAAAAAGGAAGAAAGAGCCAAAATCAAAGAACTAATGGATCAACTGAAGAAGCTAGAAAATGAACAGCAAAGCAATCCTAAACCAAGTACAAGAAAAGAAATAACAAGGATTAAAGCAGAAATAAATGACATAGAGAACAAAAAAAACAATAGAGAGGATAAATGTCACCAAAAGTTGGTTCTTTGAGAAGATCAACAAGATTGACAAGCCCCTAGCTAGACTGACAAAATCAAAAAGAGAGAAGACCCATATAAACAAAATAATGAATGAAAAAGGTGACATAACTGCAGATCCTGAAGAAATTAAAAAAATTATAAGAGGATATTATGAACAACTGTATGGCAACAAATTGGATAATGTAGAAGAAATGGACAATTTCCTGGAAACATATGAACAACCTAGACTGACCAGAGAAGAAATAGAAGACCTCAACCAACCCATCACAAGCAAAGAGATCCAATCAGTCATCAAAAATCTTCCCACAAATAAATGCCCAGGGCCAGATGGCTTCACAGGGGAATTCAACCAAACTTTCCAGAAAGAACTGACACCAATCTTACTCAAACTCTTTCAAAACATTGAAGAAAATGGAACACTACCTAACTCATTTTATGAAGCTAACATCAATCTAATACCAAAACCAGAAATAGAAGGGGACCTTAAAAGATGGAAAAATATTCCATGTTCATGGATAGGAAGACTAAATGTCATTAAGATGTCAATTCTACCCAAACTCATCTACAGATTCAATGCAATCCCAATCAAAATTCCAACAACCTACTTTGCAGACTTGGAAAAGCTAGTTATCAAATTTATTTGGAAAGGGAAGATGCCTCGAATTGCTAAAGACACTCTAAAAAAGAAAAACGAAGTGGGAGGACTTACACTCCCTGACTTTGAAGCTTATTATAAAGCCACAGTTGCCAAAACAGCATGGTACTGGCACAAAGATAGACATATAGATCAATGGAATCGAATTGAGAATTCAGAGATAGACCCTCAGATCTATGGCCGACTGATCTTTGATAAGGCCCCCAAAGTCACTGAACTGAGCCATAATGGTCTTTTCAACAAATGGGGCTGGGAGAGTTGGATATCCATATCCAAAAGAATGAAAGAGGACCCCTACCTCACCCCCTACACAAAAATTAACTCAAAATGGACCAAAGATCTCAATATAAAAGAAAGCACCATAAAACTCCTAGAAGATAATGTAGGAAACATCTTCAAGACCTTGTATTAGGCGGCCACTTCCTAGACTTTACACCCAAAGCACAAGCAACAAAAGAGAAAATAGATAAATGGGAACTCCTCAAGCTTAGAAGTTTCTGCACCTCAAAGGAATTTCTCAAAAAGGTAAAGAGGCAGCCAACTCAATGGGAAAAAATTTTTGGAAACCATGTATCTGACAAAAGACTGATATCTTGCATATACAAAGAAATCCTACAACTCAATGACAGTAGTACAGACAGCCCAATTATAAAATGGGCAAAAGATATGAAAAGACAGTTCTCTGAAGAGGAAATACAAATGGCCAAGAAACACATGAAAAAATGTTCAGCTTCACTAGCTATTAGAGAGATGCAAATTAAAACCACAATGAGATACCATCTAACACCGGTTAGAATGGCTGCCATTAAACAAACAGGAAACTACAAATGCTGGAGGGGATGTGGAGAAATTGGAACTCTTATTCATTGTTGGTGGGACTGTATAATGGTTCAGCCACTCTGGAAGTCAGTCTGGCAGTTCCTTAGAAAACTAGATATAGAGCTACCATTCGATCCAGCGATTGCACTTCTCGGTATATACCCGGAAGATCGGAAAGCAGTGACACGAACAGATATCTGCATGCCAATGTTCATAGCAGCATTATTCACAATTGCCAAGAGATGGAAACAACCCAAATGTCCTTCAACAGATGAGTGGATAAAGAAAATGTGGTATATACACACGATGGAATACTACGCGGCAGTAAGAAGGAACGATCTGGTGAAACATATGACAACATGGATGAACCTTGAAGACATAATGCTGAGCGAAATAAGCCAGGCACAAAAAGAGAAATATTATATGCTACCACTAATGTGAACTTTGAAAAATGTAAAACAAATGGTTTCTAATGTAGAATGTAGGGGAACTAGCAGTAGAGACCAATTAAGGAAGGGGGAACAATAATCCAAGAAGAACAGATAAGCTATTTAACGTACTGGGGATGCCCAGAAATGACTATGGTCTGTTAATTTCTGATGGATATAGTAGGAACAAATTCACAGAAATGTTGCTATATTATGTAACTTTCTTGGGGTAAAGTAGGAACATGTTGGAAGTTAAGTTAAGGTTAGTTGTCTTTTTCTTACCCCCTTGTTATGGTCTCTTTGAAATGTTCTTTTATTGTATGTTTGTTTTCTTTTTAACTTTTTTTTTTCATACAGTTGATTTAAAAAAGAAGGGAAAATTAAAAAAAAAAAAAGAAAAAGAAAAACAAGGAAAAAAAAAAAAGATGTAGTGCCCCCTCGAGGAGCCTGTGGAGAATGCAGGGGTATTCGCCTACCCCACCTCCATGGTTGCTAACATCACCACAGACATAGGGGACTGGTGGTTTGATGGGTTGAGCCCTCTACCATAAGTTTTTCCCTTGGGAAGACGGTTGCTGCAAAGGAGAGGCTGGGCCTCCCTATATTTGTGCCTAAGAGTCTCCTCCTGAATACCTCTTTGTTGCTCAGATGTGGCCCTCTCTCTCTGGCTAAGCCAACTTAAAAGGTGAAATCACTGCCCTCCCCCCTACGTGGGATCAGACACCCAGGGGAGTGAATCTCCCTGGCAACGTGGAATATGACTCCCGGGGAGGAATGTAGACCCGGCATCGTGGGACGGAGAACATCTTCTTGACCAAAAGGGGGATGTGAAAGGAAATGAAATAAGCTTCAGTGGCAGAGAGATTCCAAAACGAGCCGAGAGATCACTCTGGTGGGCACTCTTACGCACACTTTAGACAACCCTTTTTAGGTTCTAAAGAATTGGGGTAGCTGGTGGTGGATACCTGGAACTATCAAACTACAACCCAGAACCCATGAATCTCGAAGACAGTTGTATAAAAATGTAGCTTATGAGGGGTGACAATGGGATTGGGAAAGCCATAAGGACCAAACTCCACTTTGTCTAGTTTATGGATGGATGTGTAGAAAAGTAGGGGAAGGAAACAAACAGACAAAGGTACCCAGTGTTCTTTTTTACTTCAATTGCTCTTTTTCACTCTAATTATTATTCTTGTTATTTTTGTGTGTGTGCTAATGAAGGTGTCAGGGATTGATTTAGGTGATGAATGTACAACTATGTAATGGTACTGTAAACAATCGAAAGTACGATTTGTTTTGTATGACTGCATGGTATGTGAATATATCTCAATAAAATGATGATTAAAAAAAAAAAAGAAAAACAATTGATAGAACTTAACGGGAATGAAAGGCACAATACAAGTAATGAGAAACACAATGGAGACATACAACAGCAGACTTGAAGAGGCAGAAGAAAAGATTTATGAACTGGAGGACAGGACATCTGAACTCCTACATACAAAAGAACAGATAGGGAAAAGAACAGAAAAATATGAGCAGCATCTCAGGAAATGGAATCACAACATGAAGCACGGGAATATATGTGTCATGGGTGCCCAGAATGAGAAGAGAAGGGAAAAAGAACAGAAATAATAAAAGAAGAAATAATCATTGAAAAGTTCCCATCTCTTACGAAAGACATAAAATTACAGATCCAAGAAGCACAGCGTACCCCAAATAGAATAGATCTGAATAGGCCTATACCAAAACACTTAATAATCAGATTATCAAACACCAAAGACAGAGAATCCTGAAAGCAGCAAGAGAAAAGTGATACATCACATACAAAGGAAGCTTGATAAGACCATGTGCAGATTTCTCAATAGAAACCATGGAGGCAAGAAGGAAGTGGGGTGATATATTTAAGATACTGAAAGAGAAAAACCACCAACCAAGAATCCTATATCTGGCAAAACTATCCTTCAAATATGAGGGAGACCTTAAAATATTCTCTGACAAACAGACAATGACAGAGTCTGTGAACAAGATACCTGTTCTACAGGAAACACTAAAGGAAGCACTGCAGACAGAAAGGAAAAGACAGGAGTGAGAGGTCTGGAAAACAATTTTGGGAGATAGTAGCACAGCAATGTACATACACTGAACAAAGATGACTGTGAGTATGGTTGAAAGAGGAAGGTTGGGACCATGTGGGACACCAGAACAAAAGACGAAGAATAAAGACTGGGACTCAGGGAAACCTAGGGTGTTCAATGATTCTAAAAAGAAGGTACAAATATGTTTTACATGAGGTAGAACAAATGAATGTCAACATTGCCAGGGTTAAAAATAGGGCGGTATTGGGAGGAAAATACAATCAATGCAAACAGGAGAGGATAAATTACCGAAACATTGTATTAAGCTTCCTTTAATATAACAAAGGCAATATTCCAAAGCTAAATGCATATGGGGGGTGAGGAATAGGGGAAGGATATGGGACTCCCAGCACTGGTAATGTTGTCTGACTCTTTATTCTACTTTAGGTTAATGCAATCTTTCCTTTCGTTGCTTTTTAGCTGTCAAGTTTTGTTTTGTTTTGTTTTGTTCCTCTTTCATTCTTTTTCTTTTCTTTTGTCCCTCTACCTTCTTTGACTCTTCCTCCTCCTTTGTGGAAGAAATGGAGATGTCCTTATAAAGATAGTGGCAATGCTGCTGAATACATAAATACATGCCTATATAGGGAGCCAATGATTGCTTACTTAGGATGGAATGTATGGGGTGTGAACAAAACCATCTTAAAAGAAATGGATTGATGAAGAAAGCTTGAGGGCACTAAATTGAGTGAAATAAGACAGGCACATAAAGGCAAATATTGCAGGGTCTCACCGATATGAACTAATTATAATATGTAAACTCATAGACATGAAATATAAGTTACCAGGATATAGAACAAGGCTAAAGAATGGGGAGCAGTTGCTTATTATGAGCAGGAAGTTCAACTAGAGTGAACTTAAACATTTCGAAATGGACAGGGCTGATGGTAGCATGTTGTGAGAGTAACTAACAGTGCTGAAAGGTGTGTGAAGGTGGTGGAAAGGGTAAGCTCAGAGTCACATATGTCACCAGAAGGAAAGTTGGAGGTTAAAAGATGGGAATGTATGAAACAGTGAATTTCGTGGTGAACAATGTCCGTGATCAACTATACAAATATTAGAAATCTCTCTTATGAACTAGAACAAATGTACAGCACTATAACAAGAAGTTATTAATAGAGAGGCATACAGGAAAAAAATATACCTGTTGCAAACTATATACTACAGTTAGTAGTAATTTTACATTTTTTCATCAGCAGTAACAAATGTACTATACCAAGACTATGAATCAATAATGGACAGGGGTGTGGATAGGGGTATGAGAGGATCTGAGTTTCCATTTTTGTCTTTATTTCTTTTCTGGAGTAATGAAAATGTCCTAAAAATGGAAAAAAACTTAATTGTGTTGATGTATGCATAGCTGTATGATGGTACCATGGGCAACTGATTATACACTTTGGATCTTTGGATAGTTGTATAGTATGTGAACAATCTCAATAAAAACTATATATATAATAAAGATAAACAAATATAGAACTAGAAGGAACAACGCCAAAAAAAAAAAAAAAAAAAAAAAGGAAGAAGGGAGGCTGAGCACTGCATTTGACAACATAAAGTCCAAAATAACTGCCCAAGTCCAGGGTCAACAAATGAAAAATTTTAGTAATCCATCCACTGCTTTTTGTTGGGACCCTGATAGATTGCTCTCTGCGTATATGAATAAAACAAAACTTAAGATAGTCCTTAACAGCTACTCTTGAGCAGTTCCAGCGATGCACCAGCCAGACAAGGTCTGCTGAATCCACGATGACCGTGCATTTGGTGAAACTGGAAGTCTGTGCTCTGAAATGAGTGAGTGAGCCGGCTGAAAGTCTGGCGGCCATGCTGGGGTGTGGGGAGACTGTGGGTTGGCATTTGGAGATGGACTAGTTCTTTTTTAAAAAAAAACAAAAAACCCAGGAGCGGATATGGATACAGCAGCGAGAACCGCGCGATGGGGCGTGGCAGGAATGGGCTGTGCCAATGCTTCAGTATCTGGCATGGAAGATACCCTTCCCACACCCGCTGCTAATTGTCTCAGAGCCAGGAGGGCAGAGGGGAGCCAAAAGGAGAAGGAAATCACGCCCTTGCAGCTGTCTTCCCAGTGGGCTGGGGACGCTTCTGCCCGGGGACAGAGCCACAGCCCAGAGCTGCGCTCAGAGTCCCAGTGTGATGGGGAGTGTTTTCCGCAGCACCATGCACATGCCATAATATTGGCCATAGACGGTGGCCTTTAGTGCACCCACAGCTAATTGTCCCAGAGCTGGGAAGGTGGAGCTGTGCGAAAAGGGGGAAACTAACACACCTCATTCAGCCATCTTTACAGCAGGCTGGGAACACCCCTACAAGGCCCGGTGGCTCAGGGCTTCCCTGGAGGGCCGGAGCGCACTTGTGATGTGGCACAGCCTTCCCTCAGCAGAGGTCCTGGAAGAGCACGGCTGAAAAGGGGGACCCGATCAGAAATCCCAGGGACCCTATGCCAATACCAAGGACTTGTGGGTCAGCAGCAGAGACAGTCTGTGGCAAGACTGAAATGAAGGCTTAGACTTGCAACAGCCTTAAATCTCCGGGAATACCTGGGAGTTATGATTATTAAAGCTGCACTGCCTTCCTGACTGCTCAGACACATGCCCCTCATTCAGGGCGGACAGCACCACCAACACACCCAAACCTGCTGCACCAATTGAACCCCACAAGAATCAGATCCCCACACACCACAAAGACAAAGTTGGGGAGAACTGACTTGAGGGGAATAGGTGACTCGCGGATGCCATCTGCTGGTTAGTTAGAGAAAGTGTACACCACCAAGCTGTAGATCTGACAAATTAGAGACTGGTGTTTTCCATATTCCGAAAGAACCCTATCAAGTAAAGCAAATGTCAAGAGGCTAAAAACAAAAGAAAATTTTAAAGCGTATGATAAAACCAGACGATATGGAGAACCCAAACAGAAACACTCAAATCAAAAGATCAGAGGAGACACAGTACTTGGAGTAATTAATCAAAGAACTAAAGACAAACAACGAGAGCATGTCACAGGATATAAAGGACATGAAGAAGAACATGGCACAGGGTATAAAGGACATAAAGAAGACCCTAGAAGACATAAAGAAGAACTTGCAAGAGTAAATAAAAACATAGAAGATCTTGTGGAAATAAAAGAAACTGCTGGCCAAATTAAAGAGTCTGGATACTCATAGTACAAGACAAGAAGCAGCTGAAAAATGACTCAGCGTCCTTGAGGACCACAGAATGGAAAATGAAAGAAGAAAAGAAAAAATGGGGAAAAAAATCAAAAAAATCAAAATGGATCTCAGGGATATGATAGATAAAATAAAACATACAAATTTAAGACTCATTGGTGTCCAGAGGGGAAGAAAAGGGTAAAGGTCTAGAAAGACTATTCAAAGAAATTGTTGGGGAAAACTTCCCCAACCTTCTACACAATATAAATACACAAAGCATAAATGCCCAGCAAACCCCAAATAGAATAAATCCAAATAAACCCACTCCAAGACATATTCTGATCAGACTGTCAAATACTGAAGAGAAGAAGCAAGTTCTGAAAGCAGCAAGAGAAAAGCAATTCACCACATACAAAGAAAAACAACATAAGACTAAGTAGTGACTACTCAGCGGCCACCATGGAGGTGTGAAGGCAGTGGCATGACATATATAAATTCTGAGAGAGAAAAATTTCCAACCAAGAATACTTCATCCAGCAAAACTCTCCTTCAAATTTGACGGAGACCTTAAATTTTTCACAAACAAATGCTGAGAGGTTTTGCTAATAAAAGACCTGCCCTACTTCAGATACTAAAGGGAGCCCTACCCACAGAGAAACAAAGAAAGGAGAGAGAAATACAGAAAATTTTAACAGACATATATAGAATATTACACCCCACGTCACCAAGATATACATTCTTCTCTAGTGATCACGGATCTTTCTCCAGAATGGACCGTATGCTGGGACATAAAACAAGCCTCAATAAATTAAAAAAAAATGAATTTATTCAAAGCACATTCTCTGACCACAATGGAATACAAATACAAGTCAATAACCATCAAAGACTTAGAAAATTCACAAAGACCTAGAGGTTAAAAATGAGGGGGAGATGAAAACATTCCCGGATAATCAAAAGCTGAGCAACTTCATCACCAGTAGATCAGTCCTATAAGAAATGCTAAAAGGAAGTGAGCAGGCTGAAAGGAAGGGACACTAAACAATTGACTGAAACCACATGAAGAAATAAAGTTTTCCAGTAAAGATCACGTGGTAAATATAAATACCAATACTACTGTATTTTTTATTTGTAACTATGCTATTTACTTCCTACAGGATCTAAAATACATAAACTGTAATGATAAATCAGTGGTTTTGGACTCAATGTAAAATACGTAACTTTTTTTTTTAAATCTTCATTTTACTGAGATATATTCAGATACCACGCAGTCATACAAAACAAATCGTACATTCGATTGTTCACAGTACCATTACATAGCTGTACATTCATCACCTAAATCAATCCCTGACACCTTCATTAGCACACACACAAAAATAACAAGAATAACAAAGTGAAAAAGAGCAATTGAAGTAAAAAAGAACACTGGGTACTTTTATGGATGGATGAGTAGAAAATATGTAATTTTTGACAAGAACTACATAAAGGTGGGGGAATGGAGGAATACAGGAACATAGCTTATGTGTCCTAATGAAGTTACGTTGGTATCAAAGGAAAATAAGACTGTTATAGATTTAAGAGGTTAAATTTAAGCCTCACGGTAAACACAAAGAAAGTATCAGAGAATATGACCATAGAGATGAAAAGTAGAGTATGGGTTATGAGAAGTGGGAGAAGGGGCAAAGGGGATTTAAGAAATGAGTATAGGGTTTCTGTTTGGGGTGAAGGGAAATTTCTAATAATGGATGGTGGGAAGGTGATGGCATTGCAACATTCTAAATGATTAATCCCACTTATGGAATGCTAGGGAGGGGGTGGAATTAGAAGATTTAAACTGTATATATGTTTCCACAACTGAAAAAAAAAAAAAAAAGTCTAAATAGATAATGACAATTAAATGCCAAGGATTATCCTGGATGGGATCTGAAGACGGAGGAGAGGAGGCTCAAAGGGACACAGGTGGGACATAAGGAAAATTAAAAAAAGGAAATATAGAATGTAAGCTCTGTATCAAGGTTGAATTTCTTGAACTTCTTAGCTGTGTTTAATGGGATTGCATAAAAGAATGTTCTTGTTCATGGGAAATGTATATGTGTATTGCTCTCATGTTCAGAAGACTGAGCAATAGATGACGATGACAGGGAGGGAGAAAGGGAGGGAAAGAAAGAAAGAAATGGTGGTGTGACAAGATGTTAAAGTTGGTGGATCAGGGTATTAGGGGTGGGGGGTGGGGGTATGCTGGAGTTCTGTGTATGGGGTTTGTATTGTTTTTGCAACTGTTCCTGTATGTTTGAATTTATTTCAAAATAAAATTTAAAAAAAAAAAGGTGGTCTTATAATTTGATTAACTTTACCCTTGATTGCTGATGTCCACCAAAGCCTGGAAGAAACAAACGAAAGTCCTCTTTGAAGGATATTAGTATCATTCTAGGCCTCACATTATTTCTACAATTTTGAAATATTATATCCAACAACTAATAAAAAATGACTAGGTGAAAAAGGAAACAAGATAACATGAGTGAGCAGCACTGAAATCCCACACCTTGGGAAGTCTATACATTGGCATATTAAATGGAGAACGTAAACTATACTTATTATCTTCAAAGTCATAAAAGATAAACTTAAAAATGTTGACAGTTCTTTCCTATGATGATACTGTGAACAACTGTTTTACTTTGGATGACTGTATGGTTTGTGAATATATTTCAATTAAAAACATTTTTTAAAGTAAATGGGGGGGAAAAGGGGTAAGGGATGCTTTGAATGTTTTCTTTTACTTTTACATTTATTCTTATTTTCATTTTTGTTTTTCGGAGTAATGAAAATGTTGAAGAATTTATTGTGGTGTTGAATGCCCAACTATATGATGAAACTATGAACAATTGTTGTACACTTTGGATGATTGCATGGAAAAATGAAGAACTCAATGAATAGGAAAAATAGATTAAATACATCTGGAGAGAACTATGAACTAGAAGATTAAGCCTTTAAAAATATAAAAAATGAAATGAGAAAAATAACAGAAAATATAGAAGAAAGTGTAAGGATGATAGAGGATATAATGAGAAGTTACAACATATATTTAGGTGGGAGTCCTAGTAGGAGACTACAGATAGAATGGGGCAGAAGCAATATTTGAAGAGATAATGTTTAACATTCGTTCAATATTGATGAGACATTGATTCATAGTCTCAAGAAACCTTACAAAAGCCAGAAGGATAAATCAAAATAAATACACATTTAGGCATGTGTAAATGTGTGTGGATGTAGTGAAGGATGAAAGCCTGACTAGAGTGATTCAAGAGAAAAATGGGAAAGAGAGGAATGAATGTTTTAAGGAGTTTTGCTACAAAGGAAGCAAAGAAATGAATAGTAACTAGAAGGGAAAGTGGGGTCAAGAGAATTTTTCTAAAAGAGAAAAACTGCACTGTTTTATAAACTAACAAGAATGATCCAGTAGAGACAAGCAGCACTTGGCCCAACCCCGAGGATTCAAAGGCAACTTCCTGAAAAAGCTGTCGCATGCTGAGTCATAAAGGCTGAGGAAGACTAAGCCAGGATGAAGGAGGAGGCAACTGGAACAGCATAAGTAAAGATAGGAAAAACCAGCATAGCGTGCAGGGCGGGGCTGACACGTGAAGTACACTAAGAATGACAGAAGATGAGGCTAGAGAAATGATAGGAAACTTACCACTATACGGTTTAAACAGAGAAGCACTGAGATCAAACTTAAATTTCACACAGGGAGGAAATGGGCTTGAGGGGTACTAGACCAAAGGCAGGGAGACCAGCTATGACGTTGTTGAAATAAAGAAATACTAAGATCCTGAAGTAGGACAGTGTTTGAATTAGTGAAAAGGCTTAGTGACAATCTTAAGTGCTCAGTGTTGAAAGCAGCAGTTTCTAGCTAGACTACTGAGCAAATAATAATGTCATGACTTGTGTTTGGAAATACTGAGAAAGGGAGGCTGGTGAATAATTAATTTTAGTTTGGGATATCTTGTTTTTGGAGGCTCTATAAAACATCCGGAAGAGTAAATGTAAACAGGCAATGATATGGAAAGCACAGACCTCAGAGCTCAAGATATATATCTGAAAGATGCAAGCATTTGAGTGGTCTTTAAAATTATTACAATATATGAGATGACCCAAAAGTAACATTTTCAGGGAAAACAACAACTGAACTTTTAGAAACACCAACATTTGAAGAGAATTTAAGTGGAGGAAATGCTTAAAGGAATTTCAGATAGAATACTCAGAAAGGTACAAGGCAAATCAAGAAAAACAGCATCCAAGAGGTCAGGGGAACAGGCAAGAACTAATACTTCTGTAAGTGTAAAAAAAGAAGCTGTAGTAACCTGAATAAGCTGGCAGAGATCAGAAGAAGAAATTAAGAGAAGTCACATCACATAACAGCCTGACTCTCCAATTCTGCTATATTAATTTTCAAAAATTAGTAGAGGGGAGAACCAGAGATGGCGGCTAGGTGAGACAGGGCAAAAAAACACCTCTGTGAAAAATACTAGATAAAAACCAGAAAGTGACCCAGAACACCACTGCCAGTGATGCACCAGCCGGACAAGGTCTGCTAAATCCACAGGGAATGTGCAATTGGTGAAACCAGGAGCCTGCATTCTGAAACGAGTGAGTGAGTCGGCTGAAAGTCCCGTGGCCGCACTGCGGTGTGGGGAAATGGTGGGCTAGCATTTGGAGACAGACTAGTTCTTTAAGAAAAAAGCCCAGGAATGGCTACAGATATGATGGGGAGAGCCACACAGTGAAGCACAGTGGGAGCGGGCTGGGCTAACGCCTCGGTGTCTGGCATGGAGGATACCCCTTCCCACACCTGCTGCTGATTGTCTCAAGACCAGAGGAGCACAGGAGAGCCAAAAGGAGAAAAAAAAACACATTCCTTGCAGCCATCTCCCCAGCGGGTGGGGGACGTTCCTGGCCAGGGCCAGACCCACAGCCCAGAGCTGCGCCAAGAAACCCAGTGTGATGGGGAATCTTTCCTGCAGCACTACACACAAGCCACAATATCGGCCGTGGACAGTGGCCTTTTAATACACCCACAGCTGATTGTCCCGGAGCTGGGAGGGTGGAGCTGTGTGAAAAGGGGGAAGTTAACGCTTCGCATTCAACCATCTTTGAAGCAGGCTATGAGTGCCCCTGCACGGCCCAGGGACCCAGGGCTTCCCTGGTGGGCCGGCGCACACTAGTGACGTGGCGCAGCCCTTCCTAAGCAGAGGTCCTGGAAGAGCACAGCTGGGAAGGGGGAACCGCTCGGAAATCCCAGGGAACCTACGCCAATACCAAGGACTTGTGGGTCAGCAGCAGAGAACAGCCTTAAATCTCCGGGAACACCTGGGAGGTTTCATTATTAAAGCTGCCCAGCCTGCCAAACCACCCAGATACATGCCCTACATTCAGGGTGGACAGTACCAGCAACACACCCAAACTTGGTACACCAATTGGACTCCACAAGAATCAGACCCCCACACACCACAAAGACAAAGTGAGGGAGAACTGACTTGAGGGGAATAGGTGACTCACGGACGCCATCTGCTGGTTAGTTAGAGAAAGTGTACCCCATCAAGCTGCAGTTTTGTCAAATTAGGGATCAAGTAAAGCAAATGCCAAGAGGCCAAAAACAACAGAAAATCTTAATGCATATGATAAAACCAGACGATATGGAGAACCCAAACCAAAACACCCAAATCAAAAGATCAGAAGAGACACAGTACTTGGGACAATTAATCAAAGAATTACAGACAGGCAACAAGAACATGGCTCAGGATATAAAGGTCATGAAGAAGAGCATGACACAGGATATAAAAGACATAAAGAAGACCCTAGAAGAGCATAAAGAAGAAATTGCAAGAGTAAATAAAAAAATAGAAGACCTTATGGAAATTAAAGAACTGTTGGCCAAATTAAAAAGACTCTGGATACTCAATACAAGACTAGAGGAAGCTGAACAACAACTCAGCCTCCTCAAGGACCACGGAACGGAAAATGAAAGAACAAAAGAAAGAATGGGGAAAAAAATCGAAAAAATTGAAATGGATCTCAGGGATATGACAGATAAAATAAAATGTCCAAATTTAAGACTTATTGGTGTCCCAGAAGGGGAAGAGAAGGGTAAACGTCTAGAAAGACTATTCAAAGAAATTGTTGGGGAAAACTTCCCCAACCTTCTACACAATATAAATACACAAAGCATAAATGCCCAGCAAACTCCAAACAGAATAAATCCAAGTAAACCTACTCCAAGACATATTCTGATCAGACTGTCAAATACTGAAGAGAAGAAGCAAGTTCTGAAAGCAGCAAGAGAAAAGCAATTCATCACATACAAAGGAAAGATGTAAGATTAAGTAGTGACTACTCAGCGGCCACCATGGAGGCGAGAAGGCAGTGGCATGACATACATAAATTCTGAGAGAGAAAAATTTTCAACCAAGAATACTTTATCCACCAAAACTCTCCTTCAAATTTGACGGAGATCTTAAATTTTTCACAGACAAACAAATGCTGAGAGATTTTGCTAATAAAAGACCTGCCCTACTTCAGATACTAAAGGGAGCCCTACCCACAGAGAAACAAAGAAAGGAGAGAGAAATATAGAAAATTTTAACAGACATACATAGAATATTACATCCCAGGTCACCAAGATACACATTCTTCTCTAGTGATCACGGATCTTTCTCCAGAATGGACCGTATGCTGGGGCATAAAAACAAGCCTCAATAAATTTAAAAAAAAAAAAAAAGAATTTGTTCAAAGCACATTCTCTGACCACAATGGAATACAAATAGAAGTCAATAACCATCAGAGACTTGGAGAATTCACAAACACCTGGAGGATAAAAATGAGGGGGAGATAAAAACATTCCCGGATAATCAAAAGCTGAGTGACTTCATCACCAGTTATCAGTCCTATAAGAAATGCTAAAGGGAATTGAGCAGGCTGAAAGGAAGGCACACTAAACAACTGACTGAAACTACATGAAGAAATAAAGATTTCCAGTAAAGATCACATCGTAAATATAAATACCAATACTACTGTATTTTTGATTTATAACTCCACTATTTACTTCCTACAGGATCTAAAATACATAAACTGTAATGATAAATCAGTGGTTTTGGACTGAATGTAAAATATGTAATTTTTGACAAGAACTACATAAAGGTGGGGGAATAATGGAGTATAGAAACATAGCTTATGTGTCATATTGAAGTTAAGTTGATATCAAAGAAAAACAAGATTGTTACAGACTTAAGATGTTAAATTTAAGCCCCACGATAAACACAAAGAAAGTATCAGAGAATATGACCATAGAGATGAAAGGTAGACTAGGGGTTCCAAGAAGTGGGAGTTAAGAAATGAGAGTACAGTTTCTGTTTGGGGTGAAGAGAAACTTCCAGAAATCGATGGTGGGAAGGTGATAGCATTGCAACATTCTAAATGTGATTAATCCCACTAATGGAATGCTAGGGAGAGGGTAGAATGGGAAGATTTAGGCTATATATATGTTTCCACAATTAAAAAAAAAAAAAGTCTAAATAGATGACAATTAAATGTCCAGGATAATCCTTGATGGGATCTGAGGATGGAGGAGAGGAGGCTCAAAGGGACACAGATGAGTCAAACACACACAAAAAAAAGGAAATATAGAATATAAGCTTTGTATCAATGTCGAATTTCTTGCACTTCTGAGCTGTGCTTAATGAGATTGCATAAAAGAATGTTCTTGTCCATGGGAAAGGTATACATGAATTATATTGTTTGTTCAAAGATATGTACAGCATGCTCACATATGTTCAGAGGACAGAGCAATAGATGATGGATGATAGATAGAGAGGGAGGGAGGGAGGGAAAGAAAGAAATGGCGGTGTGTCAGGATCTTAAAGGTGGGTGGATCGGGATATCGGGGGAGGGGGGTCAGGGTATGATGGAGTTCTATGTATGGGGTTTGTACTGTTTTTGCAACTCTTCCTGTAAGATTGAATTTATTTCCAAATAAAAAAAAATGTCATGGAATAAATTCATTAAAAACCTTCTAAATCAAAAAAAAAAAAAATTAGTAGACCCTATAGACCATCTCTTGCTTAGATCCTAAAGTAGTTAAACCAATCTGAAGGAATAAACTAAAGGGACCAAACAGAATTGTTTCAAAACACATAGAAGATTATTTACAGTTGTTCTATACCAAAAAAAAAAAGGTAATATATATTTTAAATAAACCAAAAATTCTTGTCAAGCAAAATAAAATGAATAGGAAAATTTTTACTTATTTTCCTTCCTGATTTATTGTTACATGTTACCTTACCTATGACTTCAAGTAAACTAAACTACTAACAGTATATAAGATCTTACAACACTGTATAATAAAGAAAAATAATCATTCTTTTAATAGATGAATGATATAAAAAAACCTACAGCATTAATAAGCAGACAAAAATTATTCCAATATAATAAAATTTATCAAAAATGGACAGAATCTTTGATGTTGGAAGAAAAAAGATGATTTGAAAGATACAGGGGAAAATAAACAGACCAAGGATCAATTTCCATTTCTTGCTTTTACTTCTATTTTATCACTTACTTCTTAGCAGTCAAATTGTCAAACTAAAAAATCACTTACTCTGGTTGACTGTACGGTACTGTATGAATGGAGTGACTCACAAGTGTTTGGTCCCACCCATACCCAAGAATTCCACAAAGAACTTTTAAAAAATCAGCGGAAGCATATTTTCAGATAAGTGCATTTTAAAGCAAAATCAGTAAAGAGTAAAAAGGATAAGAGAGAATTATTTACTTGAAATGGGAAGTTAATAGCATTTTCTTAGGGTAGGGTGGTGGGAGCTCTCAAGGTATGAGTCAGTACATTAAAGAAAAACTGGATCCATGATTTAGCAAAAGCTGGAAAAGCAGGATTCAGTCCACTGCAGAGCAAAGAAACATGCAGCTTCCAGGGAAAGAAAGAAAAGAAGCTGCGTTGGGTTAGTGACTCCAAGTTTGGGTGAGTCACAGAGAGTAGAGAGGAAGGCACTATGAGAGATGACTACACCACGTGAAAAAAATCTGTAGTTGCTTTCTTATCTTTTGGTTTACTCCTCCCTTATCAATTTACTACCAAACATTTAAATTACATTCAAGGAAGCTCAAATGAAAGTTACTTTCAGAATCTTACCATTCTAAGCATCTCGACAGGCCTTATCACACAGTTTTGCACATAGACTAGCAAACATATAATGCTAACATCACTATTACAAATTTTCTAACACTGGATATCTTTATTTTACTATTTTAACATAAAATATTTTTTCTGTGGTTACTAACAAAGATGAAAGTCTATTTATTAAATATGTTCATCCTGAATGAACTCCTTAACTTGGCCTATTTATCTATAATAATCTTGATGGCCTTCTTCTGTATTGAAAAGGGCACTTTGTGTTATATTTACTCATTTTTTTTCCTGTCATACCGAATACAAATGATATCCCATGTCTCTTTTAGTCGTTTTTCATTGAACCAAGTTTTCAATATTCATTTAGATGCTCATTGATCTGATTTCCCTTCATTTGGTTTTAGGCTCTAGTAGTTGTTCATCTATTAATAAATCCTGAAGTCATTTCCATTATTACTCAGTCATATTGCATGTCTAAGAACTTATTTGCTTGCTCCAATCATTCCACCTCTTTCACATCATTTAATTGTATGTTTCTTCTCAACTAAAGTGTTATCATCCAATCTTTAGCAAACACTTTTGTGGTTAAGTAGCAATCTAAAATGTAATGGAGTCCAAGGTATCTGGGTATCTGCCTAAGGGAAAGGAAAGACATAAAGACTTATACACAAATGTTTACAGCAGCGTTACTGGTAACAAGGAAAAACTGGAGGCAATCCAAATGCCCATCAATCACTAAATGGATAAACAAAATATGATAAATCAGCAATAAAAATTAATAAACTTTGATATGTTCTATAACATGAACGAACCTCAAAAACATGATGATAAATGAAAGACGCCAGGCACACAAAAATCAACTTATTATATAATTTCATTTATTTGAAATTTCTAAAAAATGCAAGTCTATAGATACAGAAGGCAAATCAATGGTTACCTGAGGCTGGAGTAAGAGCAAGGATTGACTGGAGGGAACTTCTGGGGGCAACAGAAACGTTTTATGGCAGAATTGCAGTGATAGTTGCAAGCTTTATAAATTTACTAAAAATCATTGACTGATCAGGAGGGAGGTGGGGCAAGATGGCAGACTGGTGAGCTGTATGTTTTAGTTACTCCGCCAGGAAAGTAGGTAGAAAGCCAGGAACTGCGTGGACTGGACACCACAGAGC
This sequence comes from Choloepus didactylus, assembly GCF_015220235.1. Lineage (NCBI taxonomy): Eukaryota > Metazoa > Chordata > Mammalia > Pilosa > Megalonychidae > Choloepus > Choloepus didactylus. The sequence continues at coordinate 211,450,789 of NC_051307.1, read as the reverse complement.
AATCTGACTTTGGGCATACTTCATACAACACTCATGAAAACGTGGAACTGCTGAGATCAGCGAAATCTGTAAGTTTTTGCGGCCAGGGGACCCGTGCCCCTCCCTGCCAGGCTCAGTCCCGTGGGAGGAGGGGCTGTCAGCCCCTGGAAGGAGAAGGGAGAACTGCAGTGGCAGCCCTTATCGGAAACTCATTCTGCTGATCCAAACTCCAACCATAGATAGACGGAGACAAGACACCAGAGAATCTGAGAGCAGCCAGCCCAGCAGAGAGGAGACAGGCATAGAAAAAAAACAACACGAAAAACTCCAAAATAAAAGCGGAGGATTTTTGGAGTTCTGGTGAACATAGAAAGGGGAAGGGCAGAGCTCAGAACCCCAGCTGAGGCCCTGAGGTGCATATGCAAATCCCGAAGAAAAGCTGATCTCTCTGCCCTGTGGACCTTTCCTTAATGGCCCTGGTTGCTTTGTCTCTTAGCATTTCAATAACCCATTAGATCTCTGAGGAGGGCCCTTTTTTTTTTTTTTTTTTTTTAATCCTTTTTTCTTTTTCTAAAACAATTACTCTAAGAAGCCTGTTAGGAGAGGCTTGCCGGAGGGAACCGCCTTTTCCCCACCCCCTTATCTTGCCCGGACACTCCCCGTTGCCAGCGCAACTCCCATCACCACCGGTGCGCATGCATTGTTGCCGGACACCGTTACGGGAGCAACTCTCGCCCCTTTTCAATCAACCTCCGCGCCCTCTCAGAACCAATCCAAGCCTTTAACCCTTACAGCTACCCCGCCCTCTAAACCGCCCGATATAAACTTGTACTCTCCCCTAATAAAGCTCTCTCTCTCTCTCTTGGTTTTCATCATCCTAAAAGAAACGTGTCCCGCCTGTTCCTTTCTCGCCGCCCTCCATACTTGCACGCCTCCCGCCGGGGACCTGGCCAAGTCCCCCGCCTCGCCCTCGCCTCCGGGAAAGAGCCCCCGCCGCCGGTACCCTCGGAGCAATCCTGAGAGCCTAGGATTTAGCAACCGGCCGCCACCCTCCCCCAGACAAATCAACTGCGACCGCAACTGGCGCCCAACGTGGGGCCCCTGGAATTAAATGTCCTCTCTACGCAGCGGTCCAGTAAAACCACCCGCTCGCCCGGACGCCTCTCCAGCTCCCCTTCTCCTCGCCTGCAAAGTAAGGGCCGCCTCTCCCTCGCCGCCCCGCGGAGCCGCCCCTCCCACGCCGCTCCGCGCTCGGGCCGCTCTTCCTTTCCCGCGTTAACCTAACTCTTACCCCCGACTACCTTTCGTCTTCTCTTCCTATATCTCCCACATTCCTCCTAACACTCTTCCTCCAGTAGCTTTCCCTCTTCCCCTCCATTACTTTGCTGTGGTCCTCTGTGTCTTTGTTTCTTTGTTTCGCGCGGTGTGCCTCTTTGCAACCGCCCCCCCCCCCAAACTGCTCTCGCTACTACAGGCTCCTGCCTTCCATTCTCACCATCTCCTTCAGCCTCGCTGCCACAGTTTACCTCATTTTCTTTACTCAATAATCAACCCCCCTTTTTTTCTCTTTTCTCACTCCGCTATGGGTAATCGTCTATCTGCACGCCAAGCACCCCAAGTTCGCGCTCTGGCGGGTCTCCTAGACACACATCGCTGTAAAGTGTCTGTCCGGCAGCTGCAGGTATACTGGGACCTCCTGCTGCCCTTTAACCCATGGCTCACCACTTGCCATCTTTGGGACCCTGTTACTTATGATTGCCTTATTGATCGGGTCACCAACGCCATGGAACATGAGAGCAAACGCTTCCCTCCCGGCTTGCTCCCCACCTTAATAACCGTCCGCTCCTGCCTTCAAGGCTCCCTTCCCCCTGATCGAGGCCCCATTAAATCCAAGGAGGCCCTATCAACCCAGCCAACAGATTCAGACAGCGATACTAATGTAGACCACGATTCGGACACAGAATCCTTAGTCGAGCAAATTAACAACGCGCTCGAAGTCGCCCCCCAAAAACAAAGCAATACTAAGCCTCGCCAAGATGGCGAACTTCCTCCTTCTTCTTCCATCGAGGGGAGGAAGTGCTCCGGCGATGACGTCAGCCCTAAGCTGGGCCGGAAACCGCATGCGCTTTACCCCGCCCTTTCACAGGGCGGAGTTAGTCCACCATCTTATGCCTTGGGCCCCACCCTTTCACAGGGCGGAGCTAGTCCACCATCCTATGCCTTAGCCACTCCCAACGCGCTGCCGTCTTGCGACGCTTGGGGCCTCCCACTTCCGCCTCCCCCTCCGGCGAGCTCCCCCTCGGAGCCGCTACCGGCAGCTGCCGCCGCTCCTCCCACCCTGCCGACTAACAACCCCTGGCTGCCTTCTACACCTCAAGGCAACCCTTGGGGCAACGCTCCCCCTACCCCCACTCCCGCGCCAAGCCCTCTGCAAGCGCGTCCTCCTTTCTCTCGTGCCTTTCGCTGCTTTCCTCTTAACCTTACCCCCACACCACAGAAACCGTATGACTGGTATCCCATTGACTCTAATACTATTAAGCAGCTTCGCAGGGCCGTCAAGGAGGACGGGTTGGGTAGCCCATACGCTTCCCAAATACTGCAGGATCTCGGCATGGACTTTTGCATCCCCCAAGACTGGGCCTCGCTTGCCCGTTCCATTCTTAACCCCGGCCAGTTTATTGATTGGCGTGCTCACTTCCAGGCGGAAGCAGCTAAGCAAAGTGAGCAAGACGCAGCCACTGGAGTCTATCATCCCCCCGAAGCCTATTTAGGCACGGGAGCATTTCTAAATGCGTCTGCTTATATTAATGTCCCTGCCACCTTCTGGACTATCCTCAGAGGCATCGCCTTACGCGCGTTTGCCAACTGCTCTGCCCGTCGACCTGACAGCTTTACCAAGCTCCTCCAGGAGCCAAACGAACCTTTCGCCACCTTCGTATCCAGAGTCGAAGAAACCTGCGCTAGAAAAGTTAGCAACCCCCAAGCCCAGCTAGCTCTCACCCGAGAACTCATTCTAGAAGGGGCTAACCCCCCCTGTAAGCAAGCCATTCTCCCCTTAAGGGAAAAAAGTCTAGATGACTGGGTTCTCGCCTGCAGCGCCTTTGACCCAGCTGCCGCGTCCCTAGCCCAGGCTGTCTCTGGCGCTGTCACTGCCGCCTTAGCCGCCACCACCGGTTGTTTTAAGTGCGGGCAGAGCGGTCATTTTGCCCGGGAGTGCCCCAATGCAGAAGTCAACCACCCGCCTTTCATGCAGCGTAATGGGCGCCCCCCTCCCACTCCTTGCCCACGCTGCCAGCGTGGCTATCACTGGGCGCGCGATTGCAAGAGCAGCCCCAGAGATCTTAGCAAGGATAGCTTAAAAAACCTCTGCTATCCCTGGTGCCCTGACGGCAGTCAGCGCCAGGGCACTGAGCAAGCTTTAAACTCCAAGCGGGGCAAGCCTCAGCCCCGCCCCTAAGAGGCAGCGTGCCGGCCGGTTCTAATAAAACTAATCACTTCACCGGCAGTAAAACGCTTCTCTGGACAGTCCCTATCACCCCAGAAAAGCCTACTCGTAAGTTAAGAATAGAGGGGCAATGGTACACGGGCACGCTCGATTCAGGGGCAGAGGTCTCTTGCATGCCCGCTCAGTATGCCACCATGTGCATGGTTCTCGATGGTCCCTCGGTAGTGGGAGCCACTGGTTGGAATCAAGCCCAATATTATATGTGCCCATCCTCAAATCCTGGAAAACAGTACTGCAATTCCCCCAACCAATACTACTGTGCATATTGGGGATGTGAAACATTAGCCACTCAGTGGGAGACTTACGCCACTGATCATTACCTAACTCTAAAATGGGCCCCCTTTAACTGCAAACCACCTCAAGAACCCATTAACTGGGGTATCTATGGAGGCCATCACCAGATTGCACCTACAGGTACCTGCTCACATTTAAATCTCAGTGTGCAGCTCCCCAATGATCCCTCCTGGTTACTCGGTCGAACCTGGGGCTTCAGAATTTATTTGAAAGGAGTCGACCCAGGTTCCCTTATTCTTGTAAAAAAGGAGGCTGTACAAAAAAACCCCTCTGCCATTGGTCCCAATAAAGTCATTAACCCCCTTTTTCCACAGCTCTCCAGCCGCACCTCAGCTCCAACCAGCCGCACCTCAGCTGTAAACGGCGCGTTGCCAACGCCACCACCCCAACCTCGTCCGCCCCCCGTCCGTTACTCCTCTCCCCTCCTCAGCCTTATCCAAGCGGCCTTCACCTCAGTGAATTCCTCCAACCCCAATCTTACCTCCTCTTGTTGGCTTTGCCTCTCCACTTCCCCTCCCCTGTATGAGCCAGTTGCCTCCAACCTCTCCTTTTCAGAAAACACAGAGGACAGCCCCTCGGAATGTAATTGGAATACCTCTGCCGTCCCCCTAACCTTTCATTCAGTCTCCTTTACAGGAAAGTGCATCCGCCCTCGCTCCAGTAACTCTCCCAGCCTCACTGCCTGTGCCAGCTACTCATCTCCCAGCAGCTCTACCAAATTTCTCATTCCTCATAACTCCTCCCAATGGCTCTGCTCCTCTACAGGGCTTACCCCCTGCCTTAACGTGCAAACCCTCAATACAACTAATGAAACTTGCCTCCTAATTGTCCTCATCCCTAGGGTCCTATACCACAGCGAGGAAGACCTCTTCCTCCGCCTGGAAACAACTGCAGCTTCTACCCCACTGCAAAAGCGAGAGCCCATCACCGTCCTCACGATTGCCTCCCTCCTAGGTCTTGCAGGCGCTGGCACCGGAATCGCTGCATTAGCCAGTCAAGGCTCCGCCCTAACTCACCTCCGGGCGGCTGTTGACGAGGACATTCGTCACCTACAAGACGCTATTTCTCATCTTAAAAATTCTGTCAATTCCCTCTCTGAGGTCGTGCTCCAAAACCGCCGAGGTCTCGACCTTCTCCTCCTCAAAGAAGGAGGCCTCTGCGCCGCCCTAGGAGAAGAGTGCTGTGTATATGCCAATTCCACAGGTCTCGCCGAGGACAGCCTAAAAAAGGTCCGAGAGGGACTGGAACAACGCAAAAAAGACCGTGAAGCCACCAGCTATTGGTCCCACATCTTTACCCCCCTCCTCCCATACCTCCTCCCTCTCCTCGGCCCCCTACTAATGATTATTCTAGCTCTCACCTTAGGACCCTACATTATCCGCAGAATTGTCCAGCTTGTAAGGAAACAAACGGATGCTATTTTTTCCTTGTTCGTGCAAGTCCAGTACCAACGACTCGCCACCTCTGACGCTCCCTACTCCGAGATGACAACCAACCCTCCGCGACCTCACCGCCACCGGTCAACCCGCCGACCACGAGGCCCTTCTCGATCGCCTGAACATCGCACCAACCTCGAGCTCCAGCTTCTCTGAACCTCCAACTTTAAACCCCCCACCCTCGTCCATCCCGCAAGCAGCAAGGCCCCTGTCGAGCGCCCGGGCGCCACACCAACGTCGAGCTCCAGCCTCGCTGAGCCGTCAACCCCTTTTCCCCTCCCCGACCTCCCCCCTTCCCTCATCCCTTAGCGGACCTCTCAGGTAAGCTTCTTCCTTTAATTAGAAAAGAAGGGGGAAATGCGGGACACTGATTACGTGCCTTAACTTGGCGGGCCTGGGCTGGGGGACCGGATCCACCCCTGGGGAGGGTAGTGGGTACGGGTGAGTGCGCCCTCTACAGCCCCCCGGGCCTGGGAAAGTGAGGCCGGAGGCAGGCCCCATTTCCTCACCCAAAATATACCAAATGTTAGGAGAGGCTTGCCGGAGGGAACCGCCTTTTCCCCACCCCCTTATCTTGCCCGGACACTCCCCGTTGCCAGCGCAACTCCCATCACCACCGGTGCGCATGCATTGTTGCCGGACACCGTTACGGGAGCAACTCTCGCCCCTTTTCAATCAACCTCCGCGCCCTCTCAGAACCAATCCAAGCCTTTAACCCTTACAGCTACCCCGCCCTCTAAACCGCCCGATATAAACTTGTACTCTCCCCTAATAAAGCTCTCTCTCTCTCTCTTGGTTTTCATCATCCTAAAAGAAACGTGTCCCGCCTGTTCCTTTCTCGCCGCCCTCCATACTTGCACGCCTCCCGCCGGGGACCTGGCCAAGTCCCCCGCCTCGCCCTCGCCTCCGGGAAAGAGCCCCCGCCACCGGTACCCTCGGAGCAATCCTGAGAGCCTAGGATTTAGCAACCGGCCGCCACCCTCCCCCAGACAAATCAACTGCGACCGCAAAGCCCAATACAGAAAGCTTCAAAGACTTGCAATTTGGGCAGGTCAAGTCAAGAGCAGAACTAGGAGAGCTATGAGACAAAAGGCAATAATCCAGTGGCTGAGAAAATTCACTAAACACCACAACTTCCCAAGAAAAGGGGGGTGTCCGCTCACAGCCATCATCCTGGTGGACAGGAAACACTCCTACCCATCGCCAGCCCCATAGCCCAGAACTGCCCCAGACAACCCAGTGTGACAGAAGTGCTTCAAATAACAGGCACACACCACAAAACTGGGCGTGGACATGAGCCTTCCCTGCAACCTCAGCTGATTGTCCCAGACTTGGGAAGGTAGAGCAGTGTGAATTAACAAAGCCCCATTCAGCCATCATGTGAGCAGACTGGGAGCCTCCCTACACAGCCCAGCAGCCCAGAACTGCCCTGGGGGGACGGCACTCACCTGTGACACAGCACAGTCATCCCTCAACAGAGGACCCGGGGTGCACGGCCTGGAAGAGGGGCCCACTTGCAAGTCTCAGGAGCCATACGCCAATACCAAGGACTTGTGGGTCAGTGGCAGAGACAAACTGTGGCAGGACTGAACTGAAGGATTAGACTATTGCAGCAGCTTTAAAACTCTAGGATCACCAGGGAGATTTGATTGTTAGAGCCACCCCCCCTCCCTGACTGCCCAGAAACATGCCCCATATACAGGGCAGGCAATACCAACTACACACGCAAGCTTGGTACACCAATTAGACACCACAAGACTCACTCCCCCACTCACCAAAAAGGCTAAGCAGGGGAGAACTGGCTTGTGGAGAATACGTGGCTCACGGACGCCACCTGCTGGTTAGTTAGAAAAAGTGTACTCCACGAAGCTGCAGATCTGATAAATTAGAGATAAGGACTTCAATTGGTCTACAAATCCTAAAAGAACCCTATCAAGTTCAGCAAATGCCACGAGGCCAAAAACAACAGAAAATTATAAAGCATATGAAAAAACCAGACGATACGGATAACCCAAGCCCAAGCACCCAAATCAAAAGACCAGAAGAGACACAGCACCTAGAGCAGCTACTCAAAGAACTAAAGATGAACAATGAGACCATAGTACGGGAGACAAAGGAAATCAAGAAGACCCTAGAGGAGCATAAAGAAGACATTGCAAGACTAAATAAAAAAAATGCATGATCTTATGGAAATTAAAGAAACTGTTGAACAAATTAAAAAGATTCTGGACACTCACAGTACAAGACTAGAGGAAGTTGAACAACGAATCAGTGACCTGGAAGATGACAGAATGGAAAATGAAAGCATAAAAGAAAGAATGGGGAAAAAATTGAAAAAATTGAAATGGACCTCAGGGATATGATAGATAATATGAAACGTCCAAATATAAGACTCATTGGTGTCCCAGAAGGGGAAGAAAAGGGTAAAGGTCTAGGAAGAGTATTCAAAGAAATTGTTGGGGAAAACTTCCCAAATCTTCTAAACAACATAAAATACACAAATCATAAATGTTCAGCGAACCCCAAATAGAATAAATCCAAAGAAACCCACTCCGAGACATATACTGATCACAATGTCAAACACAGAAGAGAAGGAGCAAGTTCTGAAAACAGCAAGAGAAAAGCAATTCACCACATACAAAGGAAACAGCATAAGACTAAGTAGTGACTACTCAGCAGCCACCATGGAGACAAGAAGGCAGTGGCACGATATATTTAAAATTCTGAGTGAGAAAAATTTCCAGCCAAGAATACTTTATCCAGCAAAGCTCTCCTTCAAATTTGAGGGAGAGCTTAAATTTTTCACAAACAAACAAATGCTGAGAGAATTTGCTAACAAGAGACCTGCCCTACTGGAGATACTAAAAGTAGCTCTACAGACAGAGAAACAAAGAAAGGACAGAGAGACTTGGAGAAAGGTTCAGTACTAAAGAGATTTGGTATGGGTACAATAAAGGATATTAATAGACAGAGGGGAAAAATATGACAAACATAAATCAAAGGATAAGATGCCTGATTCAAGAAATGCCTTCACGGTTATAACGTTGAATGTAAATGGATTAAACTCCCCAATTAAAAGATATAGATTCGCAGAATGGATCAAAAAAAATGAACCATCAATATGTTGCATATAAGAGACTCATCTTAGACACAGGGACACAAAGAAACTGAAAGTGAAAGGATGGAAAAAAATACTTCATGCAAGCTACAGCCAAAAGAAAGCAGGTGTAGCAATATTAATCTCAGATAAAATAGACTTCAAATGCAGGGATGTTTTGAGAGACAAAGAAGGCCACTACATACTAATAAAAGGGGCAATACAGCAAGAAGAAATAACAATCGTAAATGTCTATGCACCCAATCAAGGTGCCACAAAATACATGAGAGAAACACTGGCAAAACTAAAGGAAGCAATTGATGTTTCCACAATAATTGTGGGAGACTTCAACACATCACTCTCTCCTATAGATAGATCAACCAGACAGAAGACCAATAAGGAAATTGAAAACCTAAACAATCTGATAAATGAATTAGATTTAATAGACATATACAGGACATTACATCCCAAATCACCAGGATACACATACTTTTCTAGTGCTCATGGAACTTTCTGCAGAATAGATCATATACTGGGACATAAAACAAGCCTCAATAAATTTAAAAAGATTGAAATTATTCAAAGCACATTCTCTGACCACAATGGAATACAATTAGAAGTCAATAACCATCAGAGACTTAGAAAATTCACAAATACCTGGAGGTTAAACAACACACTCCTAAACAATCAGTGGGTTAAAGAAGAAATAGCAAGAGAAATTGCTAAATATATAGAGAAGAATGAAAATGAGAACACAACATACCAAAACCTATGGGATGCAGCAAAAGCAGTGCTAAGGGGGAAATTTATAGCACTAAACGCATATATTAAAAAGGAAGAAAGAGCCAAAATCAAAGAACTAATGGATCAACTGAAGAAGCTAGAAAATGAACAGCAAACCAATCCTAAACCAAGTAGAAGAAAAGAAATAACAAGGATTAAAGCAGAAATAAATGACATAGAGAACAAAAAAACAATAGAGAGGATAAATGTCACCAAAAGTTGGTTCTATGAGAAGATCAACAAGATTGACAAGCCCCTAGCTAGACTGACAAAATCAAAAAGAGAGAAGACCCATATAAACAAAATAATGAAGGAAAAAGGTGACATAACTGCAGATCCTGAAGAAATTAAAAAAATTATAAGAGGATACTATGAACAACTGTATGGCAACAAACTGGATAATGTAGAGGAAATGGACAATTTCCTGGAAACATATGAACAACCTAGACTGACCAGAGAAGAAATAGAAGACCTCAACCAACCCATCACAAGCAAAGAGATCCAATCAGTCATCAAAAATCTTCCCACAAATAAATGCCCAGGGCCAGATGGCTTCACAGGGGAATTCTACCAAACTTTCCAGAAAGAACTGACACCAATCTTACTCAAACTCTTTCAAAACATTGAAGAAAATGGAACACTACCTAACTCATTTTATGAAGCTAACATCAATCTAATACCAAAACCAGGCAAAGATGCTACAAAAAAGGAAAACTACCGGCCAATCTCCCTAATGAATATAGATGCAAAAATCCTCAACAAAATACTTGCAAATCGAATCCAAAGACACATTAAAAAAATCATACACCATGACCAAGTGGGGTTCATTCCAGGCATGCAAGGATTGTTCAACATAAGAAAATCAATCAATGTATTACAAATTAAAAACTCAAAAGGGAAAAATCAATTGATCATCTCAATAGATGCTGAAAAAGCATTTGACAAAATCCAACATCCCTTTTTGATAAAAACACTTCAAAAGGTAGGAATTGAAGGAAACTTCCTCAACATGATAAAGAGCATATATGAAAAACCCACAGCCAGCATAGTACTCAATGGTGAGAGACTGAAAGCATTCCCTCTAAGATCAGGAACAAGACAAGGATGCCCACTGTCACCACTGTTATTCAACATTGTGCTGGAAGTGCTAGCCAGGGCAATCCGGCAAGAGAAAGAAATAAAAGGCATCCAAATTGGAAAAGAAGAAGTAAAACTGTCATTGTTTGCAGATGATATGATCTTATATCTAGAAAACCCTGAGAAATCGATGATACAGCTACTAGAGCTAATAAACAAATTTAGCAAAGTAGCGGGATACAAGGTTAATGCACATAAGTCAGTAATGTTTCTATATGCTAGAAATGAACAAACTGAAGAGACACTCAGGAAAAAGATACCATTTTCAATAGCAACGAAAAAAATCAAGTACCTAGGAATAAACTTAACCAAAGATGTAAAAGACCTATACAAAGAAAACTACATAACTCTACTAAAAGAAATAGAAGGGGACCTTAAAAGATGGAAAAATTGTCCATGTTCATGGATAGGAAGAGTAAATGTCATTAAGATGTCAATTCTACCCAAACTCATCTACAGATTCAATGCAATCCCAATCAAAATTCCAACAACCTACTTTGCAGACTTGGAAAAGCTAGTTATCAAATTTATTTGGAAAGGGAAGATGCCTCGAATTGCTAAAGACACTCTAAAAAAGAAAAACGAAGTGGGAGGACTTACACTCCCTGACTTTGAAGCTTATTATAAAGCCACAGTTGCCAAAACAGCATGGTACTGGCACAAAGATAGACATATAGATCAACGGAATCGAATTGAGAATTCGGAGATAGACCCTCAGATCTATGGCCGACTGATCTTTGATAAGGCCCCCAAAGTCACTGAACTGAGCCATAATGGTCTTTTCAACAAATGGGGCTGGGAGAGTTGGATATCCATATCCAAAAGAATGAAAGAGGACCCCTACCTCACCCCCTACACAAAAATTAACTCAAAATGGACCAAAGATCTCAATATAAAAGAAAGTACCATAAAACTCCTAGAAGATAATGTAGGAAAACATCTTCAAGACCTTGTATTAGGCGGCCACTTCCTAGACTTTACACCCAAAGCACAAGCAACAAAAGAGAAAATAGATAAATGGGAACTCCTCAAGCTTAGAAGTTTCTGCACCTCAAAGGAATTTCTCAAAAAGGTAAAGAGGCAGCCAACTCAATGGGAAAAAATTTTTGGAAACCATGTATCTGACAAAAGACTGATATCTTGCATATATAAAGAAATCCTACAACTCAATGACAATAGTACAGTCGGCCCAATTATAAAATGGGCAAAAGATATGAAAAGACAGTTCTCTGAAGAGGAAATACAAATGGCCAAGAAACACATGAAAAAATGTTCAGCTTCACTAGCTATTAGAGAGATGAAAATTAAGACCACAATGCGATACCATCTAACACCGGTTAGAATGGCTGCCATTAATCAAACAGGAAACTACAAATGCTGGAGGGGATGTGGAGAAACTGGAACTCTTATTCATTGTTGGTGGGACTGTATAATGGTTCAGCCGCTCTGGAAGTCAGTCTGGCAGTTCCTTAGAAAACTAGATATAGAGTTACCATTCGATCTAGCGATTGCACTTCTCGGTATATACCCGGTAGATCGGAAAGCAGTGACACGAACAGATATCTGCACGCCAATGTTCATAGCAGCATTATTCACAATTGCGAAGAGATGGAAACAACCCAAATGTCCTTCAACAGATGAGTGGATAAATAAAATGTGGTATATACACACGATGGAATACTACGCGGCAGTAAGAAGGAACGATCTTGTGAAACATCCGACAACATGGATGAACCTTGAAGACATAATGCTGAGCGAAATAAGCCAGGCACAAAAAGAGAAATATTATATGCTACCACTAATGTGAACTTTGAAAAATGTAAAACAAATGGTTTCTAATGTAGAATGTAGGGGAACTAGCAATAGAGAGCAATTAAGGAAGGGGGAACAATAATCCAAGAAGAACAGATAAGCTATTTAACGTTCTGGGGATGCCCAGGAATGACTATGGTCTGTTAATTTCTGATGGATATAGTAGGAGCAAGTTCACAGAAATGTTGCTATATTAGGTAACTTTCTTGGGGTAAAGTAGGAACATGTTGGAAGTTAAGCAGTTATCTTAGGTTAGTTGTCTTTTTCTTACTGCCTTGTTATGGTCTCTTTGAAATGTTCTTTTATTGTATGTTTGTTTTCTTTTTAACTTTTTTTTCATACAGTTGATTTAAAAAAGAAGGGAAAGTTAATAAAAGAAAAAAAAAAGAAAAACAAGGGAAAAAAAAAAGACGTAGTGCCCCCTTGAGGAGCCTGTGGAGAATGCAGGGGTATTCGCCTACCCCACCTCCATGGTTGCTAACATGACCACAGACATAGGGGACTGGTGGTTTGATGGGTTGAGCCCTCTACCACAGGTTTTACCCTTGGGAAGACAGTTGCTGCAAAGGAGAGGCTAGGCCTCCCTATGGTTGTGCCTAAGAGCCTCCTCCCGAATGCCTCTTTGTTGCTCAGATGTGGCCCTCTCTCTCTAGCTAAGCCAACTTGAAAGGTGAAATCACTGCCCTCCCCCTACATGGGATCAGACACCCAGGGGAGTGAATCTCCCTGGCAACGTGGAATATAACTCCTGGGGAGGAATGTAGACCTGGCATCGTGGGACGGAGAACATCTTCTTGACCAAAAGGGGGATGTGAAAGGAAATGAAATAAGCTTCAGTGGCAGAGAGATTCCAAAAGGAGCCGAGAGGTCACTCTGGTGGGCACTCTTACGCACACTTTAGACAACCCTTTTTAGGTTCTAAAGAATTGGGGTAGCTGGTGGTGGATACCTGAAACTATCAAACTACAACCCAGAACCCATGAATCTCGAAGACAATTGTATAAAAATGTAGCTTATGAGGGGTGACAATGGGATTGGGAAAGCCATAAGGACCACACTCCAATTTGTCTAGTTTATGGATGGATGAGTAGAAAAATAGGGGAAGGAAACAAACAGACAAAGGTACCCAGTGTTCTTTTTTACTTCAATTGCTCTTTTTGACTCTAATTATTATTCTTGTTATTTTTGTGTGTGTGCTAATGAAGGTGTCAGGGATTGATTTGGGTGATGAATGTACCACTATGTAATGGTACTGTAAACAATCGAAAGTACGGTTTGTTTTGTGTGACTGCGTGGTATGTGAATATATCTCAATAAAATGAAGATTGAAAAAAAAAAAAAAATAAGATCAACAATCAGATGCAGTCCCCTTCCCCATACTTCCCCCTTTCAATATGAACAAGTTAGGGTGGTCACTGCCTAGACATCCCTGAAGATGGAGAAAGAGATTAAGTGAGAGGAAGGGGTAGCAACAAGCAAGATAAGATTTAACAAAGGTGTATGAATACTGAAACTTTATATAAATATATATATATATTTTTAGATGCAGGGGTGTTGGAATAGCTGGAAGAGGTAAATGACATGGTGGAACTGTAACCTGTGACATTCTTTGAAATTTGCTCTATAGCTACTCATTAAATTGTGCTTTGAAGGTCTTCACCTTTCTGTATATACTCTATATTTCATAATAAGAAAAGAACTGAAACTGTGGAACTGTAACCCATAACAATTTTTCAAATATCTATATAACTGCTTGTTGAGCTGTACATCAAAAGTTAACAACTTTCTGTATGTATGTTATATTTTACAATAATGGAAATAGCTGAAGGTGTGGAACTGTAGCCCATGACATTCTCTGAAATTTACTAACTACTTGTTAAACCGTATTTTTAAAGTTATCACTGTTATGTATATATGTTAAAGTTCACAATAAAAAAATGCATTAAAAAAAAAATCATTGACTACAAGTAAACTCAACTTACCCTTACAATGGGTGAATTTTATGGAATGTAAATTATACCTCAGTAAAGCTGTGTTTAAAAAACCAATGAACCGAGGAAGGATAAAAGAACAATATATAAATATATATACACACATATTAAATAGTCTTGAAATATAAAAAGTTAAGGGATTCAATTTGTTATTGATACAAGGAAGAAAATAATATTTATTATTCAGCACTTGCAAGGGTGCCGTAAGAGAAGATGGCACAAAATGCTGATGTAAGTATAAATTTGCACAAACTGTTTGGAATGCAGTTTGGCAATGTGTACCAAGGGAGCTTTAAAAATGTGCCTTTGGATCCACTTCTGAGAATACAGCCTTAAGGAAGTAGTCAGAAATATGTATAAATTTTTATATATAAAAATATTCAGCAAAGCATGATTTATAATAGCTTATAACTGGAAACTACGTAAATATTCAACAATAGGAGGACAGGTTAATAAAATTATAGCCAATCCATGAATAATTATTCAGCCTTAAAAAATGTTTGTGGCACTGAATTGCATACTTGCAAGTGATTAAAATGGGAAATTTTAGGTTGTATATATGTTACCACAATAAAAATAAAAATAAAAAAAAGTTTGTGGGCCCAAAGCCCAGCACGGCACACAATATCGTCTCCACTGCAGTCACCACTGCCCAGAGACAGAGGTGGCAAGTCCACTCAGGGTGCCTAAAGGTGACTTGGACCACCAGGGCTGGGCCGTTTGAGCAATTGGGAATCACTGTGACTGTCACTAGCCAAAGTTCATAGAGAAGATGCTCGCTGCTGTCTACAGCATATTGTCGGGAGTTGCCCAGAAGCCACTAGCAAGAGTGCTGGTACCATCCTGTAACTCTGTAAATGATGCAACATTTGAAATTAAGAAATCTTCATAGGCTGGAAAAGGGCCCTCTTGTCGTATCAGTGCTCAGCAAGCAGGATGGGCTCAAATCTACACAGGATGACGAAGACTATTTGTGGAATGGGATTAATGGCAGATCAGCTGTATAAATAGAAAATTATTTGCGGTTTCTGTCACTTGTGTGATGGCCAGGAAACTTCTGTAGGATGTGAGGCCAGTATAAATCCCACAAATCATCTCATCACAGTCTCTTAAGCTCATGGCTTTAGTTTTATTTGTGGACTTTCTGTCTCAGAAATTCTTGTAGAGCTTGCAGGAAGAAGAGATTGTGCTAAAGGAAAAGGAGGATCAATACATTTGTATGCCGAGAACTTCTATGGAAGCAATGGCACTGGAGTTCAGGTGTGCCTGGGAGCTCACATTGCTCTGGCCTGTAAGTATACAGGAAGAGCTGAGATCTATTTGACTTCACATGATGATGATAATGCTACTAATGAAAATCAAATACCCGAAACTTTGAATATGGCAGCTTTGTGGAAATTACCTTGGATTTGTACCTGTGTGACTTACTCTCACAGAATGGGAACATCTGTTGAGAGAGCAGGAGCCAGCACTGATTATAAAAGAGAAGCAATTTTATTCCTAGACTAAGGGTAAACAGAACGGATGCTCTATATGTCCAGGAGGCAACAAAATTTGCAGCTTCCTATTGTAGATCTAGAAAGGGGCCCATACTGATAAAGCTGCAGACTTACTGTTATCATAGACACAGTATCCTAGAGTTGGTTATCATACATGAGAAGTACTCTAAGAAGTGAGAAATAAGAATGATCTTATGCTTTTCAAAGATAGAATGGTAAACAGCAATCTTGCCAGTATTGAAGGATAAAGGAAACTGATTTTGAAATGAGGAAAAAGACATTGAGGATGCAGCCTAGTTTGCTACAGGTGATTCTGAACCACCTTTGGAAGAATTAGGCCAGCACATCTACTACAGTAATCCACTTTTTCAAATCTGTGGTGCAAATCAATGGATCAAGTTTAAATTGATCATAAAGAGAGCCTGTTTGTAAATATCTTATGATACCTTCAATGTAACATTCAAGGTCAACTTTAAGAAACTGTATTTTCAATTTTGTTAAGGAGCAATAAAACAAACAAAAATTTGTGAATGTGTCTATGCTATGCTATAAAGTTAGATAAAAATTTGAAAAAAATTTAATGGGTTTCAAAAGTCCAGTGGTGTAGTAAAAAGTACATCTTTACCCATAGTTACCCAACTCCCCTCCACATAAGCAAATATGTTACCAATCTCCAATATATAAAAAGCAGAAATGTTTAACTGAAATAAACACAAAGAAGGCAGCTCAAGCATGTTTAAAAAGAAAAGCTCAACTAAATGCTGAGATTCAAAAAGAAAAAGAAATAGGGAGAAATATAAGCACTATGTAATTCATAGAACCTGAGGATCAGAATATACAAAACATAAACACATGGGGAATGTGGAGACACAGTTAAATCTCTGAGAAGATAAAATATTTGACATGAAGGATAAGAATTCTCTCACAACTACGCTTATTGCAAACAACTCACACTAAAATAAAATTTAATCCCTAAATCAAGTAAAACTCTCCTCTCTCCTGGCAGTCACAAAGCTGTCTCAGGCTGATTTCAGACACCACCACCTCTCTCCTGTTATGGGGTTTGTTAAGTATGTTTTATGAATAAATGTTACTATAATTGGAGGAAAACATCCTCAAATAACTGTTATAAGTAACAAATCATACCGTTAAATACAGCAAACTCCTGCCTTTTGCTTCCTGGCAATGTTGCCCCACTAATTTATATTCTCTAACAGAGAAATAATGACCCCCATAGTGGGCTGCCTGCTGCAGCTATACCATACAGAGAAAGGCATAGGGCTTTTGAAGATCTAAGGATAAATATATTACAACACAATTTTCATTATATTAAAATACAATTTCATTCTTACCACGAGTAGGGAAAAAGTATAATCATCTTCATTATTACTTCCACTATAAACTGAGGTACCTCACACTGACTTGCTCATAGCTTACAAACAAAACTTTCCAAAGCAATGCAACAGCTGAGTCACTATTCACTAAAGACTAGTATCTCATATAGTAAGTAAAAGAAAATGATACAATATTATGAAAGTGATCTATTTCTGTACTCTTTGGGGTTTCAAAAATAAATTTCAACATGGTTGCTGACTTTAAAAGTGATTTTCATATACTCTGATTCATCTCTTAATGGCATTTGGATATTGTGCCAGTTTGAATGTATTATGTCCCCCCAAACACCATTATCTTTGATGTAATCTTGTGTGGGTGGACCTATCAGTGTTAATTAGATTGTAATTCTTTGAGTATTTCCATGGAGATACACCCCACCCAACTGTGGGTGATGACTCTGATTGGATAATTTCCATGGAGGTGTTGGCCCACCCATTCAGGGTGGGTCTGAATTAAATTACTGGAGCACTATATAAGATCAGACAGAAGGAGCAAGCTGCTACAGCCAAGAGGGACACTTTGAAGAAAGCACAGGAGCTGCAGATGAGAGACAATTTAAAAATGGCCGTTGAAAGCAGACTCTTGCTCCGGAGAAGCTGAAAGAAGACAAATATCCCAAGTGCAACCAAGAGTGACATTTTTGAGGAACTGCAGCCTAAAGAGGAATGTCTTGGGAGAAAGCCACTTTGAAACCAGAACTTTGGAGCAGATGCCAACCACATGCCCTCCCAGCTAACAGAGGTTTTCCAGACACCATTGGCCATGCTCAAGTGAAGGTACCCAATTGCTGATGTGTTACCTTGGACACTTTATGGCCTTCAGACTGAAACTGTGTAACCAAATAAACCCCCTTTACAAAAGCCAATCCATTTCTGGTGTTTTGCATTCCAGCAGCATTAGCAAACTAGAATAGATAAATACTTATTCTGGGATTAAACAATATCTATGTATCAACTGAGTTACACTAGAGGTCATGCTCTATCAACTTCAAATGTTAGCTTCTCCTACAATGGACTAGTCAATGGAGGCATAATATACCCTTGGGTTTTACCCCATTTCCTAAGTTTAAAATTGAAACATGAGTTGAAGAAGAATAGATACAACCTAATGGCCTGTGCAACTTAATTACAGATAAAGGTGGACACTGCATTAGCCCCATAAAAAATCAGAAAAGACTAAAAAAATCACTGCTGAAGTTTACCTCTTCTGTCTAACAACAGATTGCTCCAAATCAGATTACTATATTCCCAGTTACTTGGAAAATTTCCTTGTTCTTGACCATGTTTCCTCAAGAATGACCAAAGGACCACCTGCCTCAGAATCACTTGAAATGCTTGTAAAAATTAAGTTTCCTGGGCCCACCATCAGGACTCCTGGGTCAGTGAGTCTGAGGCAAGGCCCAGGAACCTGTGTTTTAGTAAGCCTCCCAGAAGATTTTAAAGTTTGAGAACCATTATTTGTGAGCTAGAAAAAAAAGACTGAACATTTAATAAGCCTTTCCCAGAAATTTCATAATTATATTGGTGGATGTTTTAAATCTGAATGGGAGAGGCAGGGCAAGATGGCAGCATAGAGAAGTGAGGAATTTAGTTAGTCCTCTAGAGCAACTAGTAGAAAGCCAGAAACAACTAGTAAATAGTCTGGAACAACTGTTGGGGGACATCTGTGACAGGTCACATATCATACACCAGCCTTAATGGATGGAATGGCTGAGATTGCAGCACAGAACTATAAGTAAAGATCCTCAAATTGCAGAGTTGGTTCCACTCCCCCACTGGCATGGTAGCCTGAGTGGCAAAACTTCATTGTGGGAGAAAGAAGCAGTCCTGCCAGAGCAAGGGAATGTAGCTCAACCAAGCCCCAACTGCAGTTTTTTTTTTTTTTTTTTTTTTTTAATCATCATTTTATTGAGATCCAACTGCAGTTTTAATTAACAAATTTGGACTACTGAATACAAATTACAAGCAAGATAATCCTGGAACAAATAGGACGGGAACCTGAGGCTCCTCCCAAAAGAGAGGAAGCAGGGCTGACAAAAACAACAACAACAAAAAAACCATAAATAAATAAAAACAGAGGTTTCTGGAGATGGCTGAGCTCAGAATACTGGAAAACAGCTGTGTTCCAAGAAAAGGGGCACAGAGAAATGGGTACCAACACCAGTCGACCAGCAAAACTGGGGGGCTGGGGACAGGCTCTGTAAAGGGGCTTTTGCTCTTTTTGATTTTTTTCTCTCTCATTCTAAGCAGCTCATTAGAGGAAGCTTCAGGCATTTTCAGTTGTCAGCCTTGATCCAGGCAAGGGTGGAGTTAACAGTAAGAGAAACAAAGGAGGATTCAAGTGTTGAAGATAACTTCCTAAAGTGCGTATCTTCCCTAAGAAAAGGGATGGCACCAAGCCCAAAACACTGCTCTCCCTCAGAGAATTCAGACCCCAGGGCCTGGGGAAAAAAAAACAGAACAAAACCAGAAACAACTTAAGTTTGGTTTCTGACACCCTGGGCCCCTGACCAGGACAGGGTACACTGAGAATTAAAGGGACCACACCTCCTTAAACCAGTGGGGAGCTGCAGGCTGAAAAGTGCCACCTGCTGGACAGGATAGGAAAAGCACCAAGTCTAGAGGCCTCACAGGAAAGTTTGACAATCTGCTCCTAAAGGAAATTTGATACTTGTTACATCTTCCTCCTCAATCTGGGCCCATCCAGTCAGGGAAAACCTGATTGGGGTAATCAAGAGACCCAGATACCAAGACAACAAAAAATTATGAGAAACATTAGGAAAAACGAAGATATGGCCCAGTCAAAGGAACAAATGTACACTTCAACTGAGATACAGGAATTTAAACAACTAATTATTAATCAAACAAAACTCCTAAATCAATCCAAAAATCACATCAATGAGCTGAGGGAAGATACGGCAAAAGAGATGAAGGATATAAAGAAGACACTGGACAAACATAAGGAAGAACTTGAAAGTTTGAAGAAACACTCAGCAGAACTTACGGGAATGAAAGGCACAATACAAGAGATTAAAAACACAATGGAGACATACAACAGTAGATTTGAAGAGGCAGAAGAAAACATTCATGAGCTGGAGGGCAGGACATCTGAAACCCTACACACAAAAGAACAGATAGGGAAAAGAATGGAAAAATATGAGCAGCATCTCAGGGAACTTAATGACAACGTGAAGTGCATGAATATACATGTCACAGGTGTCCCAGAAGGAGGAGAGAAGGGAAAAGGGGCTGTGCTGATTTGTATATATTATGTCCCCCATAAAAAGCCATATTCTTTGATGCAATCTTGTGTGGGCAGACGTATTAGTGTGGATTAGATTGTAATTCTGATTAGCTGTTTCCATGGAGATGCGACCCACCCAACTGTAGGTGATAACACTGATTAGATCATTTCCATGGAGGCATGGCCCTGCCCATTCAGCATGGGCCTTGATTAGTTTACTAGAGCACTATATAAGCTCAGACTGAAGAAGTGAGCTTGCTACAGCCAAGAGGGACACTTTGAAGAACACACAGGAGCTGAGAGGAGCTGCAGATCAGAGACAGTTTGAAGATGGCCGTTGAAAGCAGACTCTTGCTCCGGAGAAGCTAAGAGAGGACAAACACTCCAAGAGCAACAGAGAGTGACATTCTGAAGAGGAGCTGTGGCCTAGAGAGGAATGTCCTGGGAGAAAGCCATTCTGAAACCAGAACTTGGAGCAGACAACCAGCCATGTGCCTTCTCAGCTAACAGAGGTTTTCCAGACGCCAGTGGCCATCCTCCAGTGAAGGGCAGCATTAGCAAACCGGAACAGGGACAGAAACAATAATAGAGAAAATAATCACTGAAAATTTCCCATCTCTTATGAAAGACACAAAATTACAGATCCAAAAAGCACAGTGTACCCCAAACAGAATAGATCCAAACAGATCCACACCAAGACACTTAATAATCAGATTATCAAATGTCAAAGACCAAGAGAGAATTCTGAAAGCAGCAAGGGAAAAGCGATCCATCATACAAGGGAAGTTCCATAATGCTATGTGCAGATTTCTCAACGGAAACCATGGAGGTGAGAAGGTAGTGGTGTATTTAAGATATTGAAGGAGAAAAACTGTCAACCAAGAATTCTATATCTGGCACAACAGGCCTTCAAAAATGAGGGAGAGTTTAAAATATTCCTAGACAAACAGACACTGAGAGAGTCTGAGAGAAAAATACCTGCTCTACAGGAAATACTAAAGGGATCACTACAGGCAGATAGGAAAAGACAGGAGAGAGAGGTTTGGAGCACAATCTTGGGTGATGGTAACACAATAATGTAAACACACTGAACAAAGATGACTATGAATATGGTTGAAAGAGGAAGGTTAGGGGCAGGTAGAACACCAGAAGGAAAGATAGAAGATAAAGACTGGAATTGTATAACTTAGTGAAACCTAGAGTGGTCAATGACTGTGATTAAATGTACAAATATGTGCCTCTTTACATGAGGGAGAACAAATGAATGTCAACTTTGCAAAGTGTTGAAAAGGGAGTAGTGTTGGGGAAAAAATATAATCAATGCAAACTAGAGTCCATAGTTAACAGTAAAACTGTAACATGGTTCCATTAATTGTAACAAAGGTAATATGCCAAAGTTAAATATAAGAGAGGGATATAAGGGAGGGATATAGGTGTTCTAGTTTGATAATGCTGCCAGAATGCAAAACACCAGAAATGTATTGGCTTTTATAAAAGGGAGTTTATGACAGGGCGGAGCTAAGATGGTGGCATAGAGAGGAGAGGAAGACTGTTAGTCACCCCCGGAACAATTCATAAATGACCAAAAAACTAGGAAATAACCTGGAATAACTGCGGGGAGACAAACTTGACTGTCCACTCATCATCCACCAACCTGAACTGGGAGGAATGCCCGAGATCGCAGCATAAAATCTGTAAGTAAAACTGTGGACCCACGCTGAGAGCCAAGAGCCGAGAGCCCCTCCCTCACGGAAGCCTCGCGGTGCTAGAGAACAGCACTCTCTCAGCCCATCTCAACTGGGGTTTTAATGTTAACTGCTCAATACAGACTGCTCAAAGCAGACAGAGGCTTTTGGTGACAACTGACCTTGGGAGAGTCGGGGGACGTATCTGTCTCAGGACGGGGAGCCCAGAGGATCGGGTGCTATCTCTGGCTGACGGGTGAACCTGGGAGCTTTTCTGTCCCTTTCTCTCTCTCTGGAGAAAACCTCAGCCATTTTCAGCCCACAGCGCTTTACAGTAAAGACAGCCTCAGCCATTTTAAAATCAAAAAACTTTGATCAGCAGAGTCAGAGAAACAAAGAACTTATTGATATGCAGATGACCTCTCTGAAGGGGGCATAGCTTCCCAAGAGGAAAGGGAGGGGCCCAGCTCTACCGCCTGCCGGATCCAGACCCCAAAGCCTGGAGGAGAGCCACAGGCCACACCCTCTTACACAGGCAGTGACAGGCTGACAGGTGCACCTGCCGGGCAGAAAAGCACAGGTGTATCAATCCTCTAAGAAAAACCATCAGGGAAAACCTGACTGGGGTGCCTAGGAGGTCAGATGCCTAGACAACAGAAAACTACAACCTACACTAAGAAAAAACGAAACGATGGCCCAGTCAAAGGAACAAATGTACACTTCAAACTGAGATACAGAATTTAACAACTAATGCTAAATCAGTTCACAAAGGTTTAGAGATATTTCTCAAAAGAGATAGAGGGCTTTAAAGAAAACACTGGGCATATACATAAGCAGAATCGAAGTTCAAAACGGGGTTTATTTGGTTACACAGTTACAGTCTTAAGGCCACAAAGTGTCCAAGGTAAACACATCAACAATCCAGTATCTTCACTAGAGGATGGCCAATGGTGTCCGGAAAACCTCTGTTAGCTGGGAAGGCATGTGGCTGGCATCTGCTCCGGATTTCTGGTTTCAAAATGGCTTTCTCCCAGGACGTTCCTCTCTAGGCTTCAGCTTCTCTCCAAAATGTCACTCTCCATTGCTCTTGGGGTGTTTGTCCTCTCTTAGCTTCTCCAGAGCAAAAGTCTGCTTCCAAAGGCCGTCTCCAAAATGTCTCTGTAAACTGCAGTTCCTCTGTCAGCTCCTGTGCATTCTTCAAAGTGTCCCTCTTGGCTGTAGCTCCTCTTCAAAATGAAACTCTCAGCTGCACTGAGTTCCTTCTGTTTGTCAGCTCATTTATATGGCTCCAGTGATTTAATTTAGACCCACCCTAAATGGGTGGGGTAACACCTCCATGGAAATTATCCAATCAGAGTCATCACCCACAATTGGCTGGGGCGCATCTCCATGGAAACAGCTAATCAGAATTACAATCTAATCCACACTAACACATCTGCCCACACAAGATTGCATCAAAGATAATGGCATTTTGGGGGACACAATACATTCAAACCAGCACAATGGGATACTTGGCATTGGTTTTTGTTGTTTGACTTTATATTGTGTTTTATTTTAAATTTATTTTTTCTTTTGTTGCTTTTTGGTTGTCATTTTGTGCTTTCTTTTTTTCACTTTTTTTTTTTTGCCTCTTCCTCTTTCTTTGTGGAAGAAATGGAAATCTCCTTAAATAGATAGTGGTGGTGACTGTATAACTATGTGATTATTTACTTAGGACGGAATGTATGGTGTGTGAATAAAACCATCTAAAAAATAAAGAGAGGGATACAAGTGCTGGAGAAAGGGATGCACCTAATCACTGTTGATGGGGAAGTAGAATGGTGCAGCCCATCTGGGAGGGCAGTGTGATGGTTCCACAGGAAGCTAAGCATAGGGATGCCATATGCTCCCGCAACTTGGTTACCTGGTATATACTTAGAAGAACTAAAAAGAGGGACATGAATGAACATTTGCACAGTGGGGTTTATGGTGTCAGTATTCATGATTTGCAGTAGATGGAGGTGGCCTAATGGTACACGGACTGATGAATGGAATGGTGAACTGTGGTGTATACATACAATGGAATATTGAGCTGCTAAAAGGAGTGAAGTTGTGAGATGAATGGACATTGAGAACAGTATGCTGACGGAAATAAACCAGGAATGAAAACAAAAACATTATAATGCCACACTAATATGGACTAACTGTAATGTGCAAGCTCCAAGAATTGAGTCTGAGAGCGCAAGTTATCAGGGAAAGCTTATTGTAAAGGTTCCTAGATTGTAAGCTCTTACAGCAGTTACATCTATTTCTAAGTTATAATGGTTATTTCTAAATTGAGATGCTGAGCTCTCTGTGTATAATCTGGTGGGTCCCTGGAACTTTGGGTATCTGTGTGACACCTGAGATTTAGAGCCAGAGTCCAGCAGCCATGAATGTCACCATTACTCCATACAGCAAATGTTAAGGAGTCTGAAAAAAGAGATCAGACTTCAATTAGACACATGAACAAAATGGATTTGGTTAGGACTAGGGTAAACTAGACTAAAGGATAAAGGACAATATAGAAGGTGTTTTTAAAACTTCAACTTCTGTGTGAGGCCAAAGGAGATGTTTATTGGGTGCAAAATCTATAATTTTTGTAACACTATACAATTTAACGTGTATGGTCAGTTTATTCAAACAACATAATTACATGGAGCATTGAATAGGGAATGAAATCTGGTTGGTTTGTAAAGGTTAGTGTGAAACCCCAACACATTCCAGAGTAATTTGGGCAGAGAATAAAGATGTATTAGCAAAGCCCCCTTGAGGGGAAAATGCAGAAATATTAAACTTCTCACCTGGGGAATTATTGATGTTCTCACAAGCACTGGGGACTACCAATTTAGAAAGCTGGGCCCTTGATCTTGGGGCTTGCCTATATGAAGCTTGTTACTGCAAAGGAGAGGCTAAGCCTACTTAAAAATGGTGCCTAAGAGTGCCGGGGAAGATGTAGCTGCCTCTTCTCCAAGGCAACCCTTTGCCTCTGGACTTCTCTGGGGCAAGCAGCTGCCCAACCAGGGGCCCGGAGCCGTGGGCTCAGGTGACGACCAGGGGTTCCGTGTCCAACCAGCAGTTTGCAGGTGGCTGCACCAAGGCGGCAGAGGAGGCACCAAAGAACGTGGCCAGGGTGGCAGAGAAGCTGCAGCTGCTGCACAGTACCAGCATCTGTAAGTGGTTCAACATGCACTTGGGGTTCGGTTTCCTGTCCATGACTGCCCACACCAGGGTCAGGATGTCTTTGTGCATCAGAGCAAGCTGCACATGGAGGGCTTCCAGAGCCTGAAGGAGGGTGAGGCAGTGGAATTCACCTTTAAGAAGTCTGCCAAGGGCCTGGAATCTATCCGTGTCACTGGACCTGGTGGTGTGTTCTGTATTGGGAGTGAGAGACAGCCAAAGGGGAAGAACATGCAGAAGCATGGATCAAAAGGAGACAGGTGCTACAATTGTGGAGGTCTAGACCATCATGCCAAGGAATGCAAGCTGCCACCCCAGCCCAAGAAATGTCACTTCTGCAAGAGCATCAGCCATATAGTGGCCTCATGTCCACTGAAGGCCCAGCAGGCGCCCCGCTCACAAGGAAAGCCCTCCTACTTTTGGGAGGAAGAAGAAGAGATCCACAGTCCTGCCCTGTTCCCAGAGGCCCAGAATTGAGCCTACAGCACATGGGGGCAATCCTTTTGCGATTAGGAAGTTCCAAGGAGCAGGCATCAATCGGCAGATTAGAGAAAGTGGGAGAGGGTGGGTGGGGGCAGCTGACAGTGCCATGTATCTCAGGCTGGGGTCCATAGCATCACCCTCTCTTCCATCTTGGTGGGGCAGAGGGGTGAGGCAAAGGAATTCCAACCATGCTCTATCCAAATACAAGTGAGGGCTTTCAGAAGAAATATCCTTAGAGCCCGCATGAAATACTCTAGAATCTCTAGTTTTATGACAGTGGCCTGGATAGGGAAGTTTTGCTTTGAAAGAGGATTTATAAAAACTTCTCATGACAGAGTAAAAAGATGAGAGCAGTCTGATGGACCCAACCCAGAAGCCAATAACATTCTGTGGGAGGGAATCTCGGGTGGAACAGGGTTTTTCCATGTCTTGTCTCATAACCCTCTCTTGGGACAGGGTGCTGGGAACTATCCTAAGCAATGGGTTGTGATGACAGGCATATTTGGTTGGTGGGACAGGCTGCAGAATGACTGCTCCTAAGCCCATTACCCCATTCTGGGCCAATATGATTTTATTTATTTGCTCCCTTGGATAACTGTACCTTGGGTCCCACTTTCTCGAGGACGCCAACTGCACTAGCCATGTGCGAATAACTTATCTTATTCATTTTAACTTTTTTTTTCTTAATATAAATATTCTGGTTTTGTATTTTTGTATATTTTAATCTAAGGCCCTCATTCCTATACTGTGTTCTCAGGTACAAGAACAATCTCAGGGATAAGTCGGCAGCAGCTCCAGGTCTGCACAGCAGGAATACTTTTTTATTGTTGTTGCTTTATCACCACAAAGAACAACTACTTGAACTACCTCATTTTTGCCAATTAGAGCTGGCTTTTCTGCCATAGTGTCCTCTTGAAATCCCTCCCTTTATGGGAGACTAGGTTTTAATTGGGTGCCCCAGGACTTGATCTCCTACTGGAAGAGTGGGAAATTAGTTTAAACGGGAAGATGGTGCAGAAAGGTTAGGAGAGGCTGGGCCAGTTAAAGGTCAAGAGAAGAAGCCAAGATTAGGTGAGAATTACCAATATATATAATAAGGGATTCCTGTTCCCTTATTACATATATTGGTAATCTCTTAATCATAGGGTACAGGACTTGTTTGGGACACCAGATCCATCCTTTTCTGGATTAAGCTGGGCCTGCCATGCACAATGGGTGTGTGTGTGTGTGTGTGTGTGTGTGTGTGTCCGTCCAAGGATGGATGTATGAAGCAAAGACTAAAATTCTTAACCTTTCAAATGTCTGGACTTTTCCTGCTTGGCTTCCAGAGAGACCATCAGTGAAGGCTTCTTTGTGGCACCCAGAGCCAATGTCCTACCCTGATGCAGCAGTGATTATAGTGTCATAGTAGCTAAAGGAGAAAGGGGGTTTCGTTTACATGCTGTGGGATCACTGCAAACCTACCTCACTGTGTTGAAATGGGGCAAATGCAATAGAATGCACTGGGTGATGTGTGTCTGATCCTGGGTACTTGTTTCCTCCAAATGCTGCCCCCCTCTAGTTACTGTATTTGTCTGGGCTTTGTAGAACTTCACGAGTTGCTGATTTGGTGATTGCTAGTGGCCTAATTTGTGTAAAGATAATGTGTTGGTCTTTCTCCATGTTCTTTTGGGGTTTTTATTGCTTACAAACTTCTTTTTTTTGTGTGGTGAAAGAAAAATAGCCAAAGCATCTTTGACAGAAGATTCTACAACAGGCAAAAAGATCTGAAATATGCTTGGGAGCCCCTCTTTGAAGTGGGGATCTTGAACCATCCTTTCTTTCATGTTCTCCTTTCCTTGTTTCCAATTTTGGACTATATCTTCTGTCCTAAAAACTTACCCCATCACCCCTTTCCAGTTCCCCCTCCCCAACCCCCCATACACATAATTTTGGGGGTATCTCCACAACTCTTCAACAACTTATGCAAAAGACCTGAAGAATCTAGGAACCTCCATCCCTCATTCCCAACCTTCTGAATTAAGACCATTCCTTGATGTGATTCATGCCAAAAGTTTAACACTGCTGTACTTGGATTGACCAAACCTACTTAATCTTAGGATAGAGAGAAACAATGGGTGTGTGAGGGTGGGGGGTGGGGGTCCACGTAGAAAGTGGAAGTAAGAGATTCAAAGAGGGAAGATGAATGTATATCCAAGTCACTCAGGAACTTTTACACAGGTGCAAGAAACTTATGTCAAAGTGGCTACACGATTGTTTAACAGGAGACGGAAGAAATGTAACTCCATGTTTACTGCTAGAAACCAAAGCTTAGTGTGGAATCTTGAATTTATGAGGATGAAGGGAGGGTAGGAAAGCCTGTACCTGTCTGTTCCCTAATCCCTTCCCCTCATTCCTGAACTGCAGGAAACTGAGCCCCCTTAGGCTTCGGTGACCCTATCACTGGGTATGTTTATCTGATGGTTGATTTT
This sequence comes from Choloepus didactylus, assembly GCF_015220235.1. Taxonomy (NCBI): domain Eukaryota; kingdom Metazoa; phylum Chordata; class Mammalia; order Pilosa; family Megalonychidae; genus Choloepus; species Choloepus didactylus. The sequence goes on along the minus strand of NC_051307.1, from coordinate 211,422,781 downwards.
GTACTGGGTACTTCCTTGCCTTTCTGCTATCATTTTGTAACACATGCTGACCTTTCCCCTTCCCCATTTTTCCTGGGATACTACAATGCATAAATAAAGACTTATTGGTACCGAAAAAAAAAAATAATCATAATAAAAGAAAATAAAATGGTGCCTAAGAGTCACACCCAGAGAACCTCTTTTGTTGCTCAGACGTGGCCTCTCTCTCTAAGCCAACTCTGCAAGTAAACTCACTGCCCAATCCCCTACATGGGACATGACTCCCAGAGGTGTAAATTTCCATGGCAATGTGGGACATGACTTGCGGGGATGAGCTAAGCCTTGGCATTCTGGGATTGAAAAGCCTTCTTGAACCAAAAGAGGGAAGAGAAAGGAAAGAAAACAAAGTTTCAGTGGCTGAGAGATCTCAAATAGAATCGAGAGGTCATTCTGGAGGTTATTCTTATGCATTATATAGATATCCATTTTTAGTTTTTAGTGTATTGGAATAGCTAGAAGGAAATAACTGAAACTGTTAAACTGTAACCCAGTAGTCTTTATTCTTAAAGATGACTGCATAAATATATAGCTTACACTGTGTGACCATGTGATTGTGAAAACTTTGTGGCTCCCACGCCCTTTAGATAGTGTATGAACAGATGAATAGAAAAATGAGGACAAAAAGTAAATGAATAATAGGGAGAGATGTAGGGCATGGGATGTTCTGGGTGTTCTTTTAACTTTTATTCTTACTCTTTTTTGTGTGTGGCAATGAAAATGTTCAAAAATTGTCTTGATGAATTATATGATGGTACTGTGAATAACTGTACACTGTGGATGACTGTATGGCATGTGAATATATCTCAATAAAATTGAATTTTAAAATATGGATGGGAGAGAAAAATAAGAGAATATTCAAAAATGATTAAAATAACTCTTCATGGCTTTGGATTAGGCAAGGGCTTCTTAGGTATGACACCAAAAGCACAAGTCACTAAATAAAGAATAGATAAATTGGCCTTCATCAAAATTTATAACTTTTATGCTTCAAAGGACATCATCAAACAAGTGAAAAGACAACTCACAGAATGAGAGAAAATATTTGCAAATCATTTATCTGATAAGGGAATTGTATCCAGAACATAGAAAGAACTCTTACAACTCAACAATAAAAAAAAACAAACAACTAATTTAAAAATGGGCAAAGGTTCTAAACAGACATTTCTCCAAAAAAAGATATACAAATGGCCAACAAGCACGGGAAAAGATGCTCAACATCATTAGTCATTAAGGAAATGCAATTCAAATCCATGAGATATCATTTCACATCTACTAGATGACTACAATAAAAGACAAACAAACAGGGTTCCTATTTGGAATGATGGTAATATTTTGGTAACGGATGCTGGTAATGGTAGCACAACATGATGAACATAATTAACAGCAATGAAATATATACCTGAATGTGAATAAAAGGGAAAATGTTAGATTGTATATACAGCAGCAGAATAAAAACAAAACAAAACACATGAAACTATACTACCCAAGCAGTGAACCCTAAGTTAAACTATTCACTATAGTTAATAGTACAATTATTAAAATGTGCTATCATCAATTGCAACAAATGTTCCACACCACTGCAAGCTGTTAATAATACGGTGGTTTACGGGAATCCTGTATTTTATGCATGGAAACCCAAAACTTCACTAATGAAGGAAAAAAAAATGAAGAAAATAAAAAAGATAGACAATAACAAGTGTTGGCCAGGAAGTGGAGAATCTGAAACCTCATACATTGCTGGGGAGAACGTAAAACGGTGCAGCCACTTTGGAGAACAATTTGGCAGTTCCTCAGAAAGTTAAACATAAGGGTTATCATATGACCCAGCAATTCCACACCTAGGTATTTATCTAAGAGAATTGAAAACATACAGCCACATAAAAATTTGTACACAATGCTCATAGTGGCATTATTCATAATAGCCAAAATGTGGAAACAGCCCAAATGTCTATAACTGATGAATGGACAGACAAAATGTGATATATAGCCATACAATGGAATATCTGGCAATAAAATGGAACGATGTACTAATACATGCTACAACACTGATGAATCTTGAAAACACTATGCTAAGTGAAAAAAAGCCAGACAAAAAGACTACATGTTGTATGATTCCATTTGCATGAAATGTCTAGAATAGGAAAATCTATAGAGATAGAAAGTAGGGGCTGGGGGGAGGAGAGAGTGGTAAGTGACTGCCAATGGGGTGATGAAAATCTTCTGGAATTAGACAGTGGTAATAGTGGCACAGTTTTGTGAAGCCACTAAAAACCACTGAATAGTACACTTTAAAAAATTAAAAATAAGCCAAAAATTGTTAAGAAATCCATACCAAGTCCATAAATTTGGAAATAAAATGGTTAGAAGTAGTAGCTTAAGACCCTAAGTATGTGAATTTTCAGAGAGAATCAGAAATGGGAAAGCCAAAGGATAAAGATAGAATCTTTTTGGAAACCACAGACAATGGATGGGAAGAGACAAGAATGGAGATAACGTAACAGCATTAAAATTCAGGAAAAAAAAAAAACAAAACAAAACAGAAAAGTACAATCATGTAAACAAAAGTTTGAAAAGTTCTATTAAAATGCATACTGAGAAAAATGGCAAAGTGAGTTTCAGAGCAGGAAGAAAGCAAAAAGAACCACCAACAAAATAAAATAATTCAATGACTCATCTAAGATTTTAAAAATTAACTTAAAGTTTATCTGTTAATAAAGAACCAGTTGAGAAGGTACATATATAATATAAATTTATAAAATTGAAGAAGATATGGACAGATTTCATCAAATTGAGAGAACTGTAATTGAGGGCAAAACCAACATTTAACCAGAATACTTTGGGGATATATGAAAGCATTGCTTTTGCACAGCAAATTTATAAGAGGAGATGAACTATGTTGGATTCCCTGTCAATAAATCAGAAGCACTTCCATTTGTCCTAAATAGGATGCAGTGATGATAAAAGACAGATGACAGCACACCGTGAACTAGAATGTCAGCTCTGTAGGAGCAAGGACTCTTTTGTTCACCTAGAACACTGCTTGACATACAGGAAGCCCTCAATAATGCTGGCTAAATAAATCAATAGCACCTTGAAATCTGTAAAATACTGTGCATATGTTTTAGGATTTCACATGTAAATTAGGGGGAAGAACTCTAAATTTCAATGCATGAGAAAGATATCGATATTTGAGATGTAAAACTAGAATTTCAGACTAACAAAGAATTTCACTCAAACTACCACACCAACTGGAAGCACATAAGTCTACATAACTTATTTGTATTGTTACATGCTTCAACCTATTGATAAATTTCCTTCACTTTTACATTTTTAGCATAATAAAAACAAGTCCATACACTTCTGAAGAGTTCACTATTTATATGGCACAAACAATGACACACTGAGAATTCATCATGATCACATTAAAGGAATTTAAATACATAAGATAAAATCTACAGAAGATATGGCTTACATAAAATGTAACAGGCAAAACCAATATCTAACAGATCCAAGGATAAAATTCAAAATTTAACTGTCAAAAGCTATTTATTATTAACTAAATTCAGAATGATGAATACAGAAGGAAACAAAATAAAGTCTCCTATCTTAAAGGAATTCAGTCTAATGAAATAATCACCATACAGTGACAAATGTTATCGCAGTTTCTAACAATAACTGATTCAGCTAATTTACTTATAAATTTACATGGAAAAAAAAAAAGACACTGATCTTATTTTGAAGTATTAGTACACAGATAAAAAATTTCTATACCTGCCATATAAATACTAAAATCAAGAAGATCAAAACAAAAGGTGTTTTATATAAGACTATCAGTAACAGGTTCCATTTCATGTGTAATCAACTCAATTATTACAAAATTTTTGGCTTTAAATCAATGTATCCTATTGTTAGAATAATGACAAATGTCACTAGTTGGTTCAATTCACTTTACTTTTCTCTTTAAACAAGATAACTTCAGGCAATGAATGTGTAATTAGTGCTGTAGTTCAAATTCAAATAATTCTCTTTGAACATAGCAAAAAGGTAACCCACTAAAATTCCCCATTATACTTCCCACATCTGAATAATGTTTTAGATCTATTGCTTTTAAGGACTTCATTTGAATCTAAAATATCCAACAAAATTTGAGATGAAAGGTTGCTTCAATTTCCATTAACAAATAGATATGACTTTAGAAGAATCAGTTTCAAGCTCTACAGTTTAGCAAAGGATATAAACCGGTTCAAGTATGAGAGATCTCTATTATTCATTAAAGTTAAAACTTTTGAATACTTACTCTGATCTAATTTAGATGATGGGCTAAAAAAAGTTAAGCAATTTAGTTTTCTATTGATACAGGGAATAAAGACTTCATTTGATAGTCTTTTTTTTTTTAATATTGAAATGTACTTTAAAAGAATAGTCATATGGAGGAAAATTATTCATACCTTAATCTTTTTTTAGTTTCTCAAACGAACTGGTTTTCAAGACCCTGAGAAATTTACCCTCTGTTTCAGGCATGTCATCTTGGTAACAGAGCTGGATTTACAATAAGGAAGTGACAGTGCAGATTCTGTGTTTTGACATACATGCTTTACAGTAGAAAACATTTTGCAAGTAAAAGAGTACTAAGGTTTAGAACTACAACATATGCTATATAAAATGATATTTTTTTAAAGTAAGATTGCTGCTATATACTTATACTGGACTAAATTTCATAACAGTCCTTCCTCTAACCTCCTTCTTTCCCTATCCCTTTCTCAAATAAGTTTTTCCATCCTGGAATGCATAAAATGTATTTGAAATATATATTTCAATACATCTTTATTATCTTTATATTCATGGATATAATTCTCTGAAATTGAAAGCATTTTCATTTGCCCCATTTATTCCAAAGTAACTTATGTTTTTCTATTAAATTTAGATTGAAATTTTTTTTAGCATTACATTTTTTTATCTTCATTTTATTGAGATATATTCACATACCACACAGTCATACAAAACAAATCATACATTCGATTGTTCACAGTACCATTACACAGTTGTACATTCATCAACTAAATCAATCCCTGACACCTTCAATTAGCACACACACACAAATAACAAGAATAATAATTAAAGTGAAAAAGAGCAATTGAAGTAAAAAAGAACACTGGGTACCTTTGTCTGTTTGTTTGTTTGTTTCCTTCCCCTATTTTTCTACTCATCCATCCATAAACTAGACAAAGTGGAGTGTGGTCCTTATGTATTTCCCAATCCCACTGTCACCCCTCATAAGCTACATTTTTATACAATTGTCTTTGAGATTCATGGGTTCTGGGTCGTAGTTTGATAGTTTCAGCTATCTACCACCAGTTGCCCCTGTATTCCAAAGTAACTTATGTTTTTCTATTAAATTTAGATTGAAATTTTAATACTTCTCCCATACTTAAATTTTACATAATTTTTAATTACCTAGTTTATAAAACACTTCCATATACACGACCTTGTTTTCTATGATATAAATTCAGGGAATTATTACTCTTATCTGTTTAATAATTCCTTGATATCTTCATTTGTACTTAATGTTGAAAATACAGTTTAATAAATAGTCACATATTCAGCTCCTACCACAAAAAACAAGAATGCAAAACTGGAAAACTATTATAAAATTACATAAACAGAAAATAAGTAACCAAAGTAACTAAAATTAAGTAACAGAATCTGATGATTCATAAAACATATTTCTCATTGCAAAAAGATTAAGATTTTACCATAGTGTTTCACTTTATTTTTTAAACCTTGGTTTATATCTTCCTATAACCTTCTTTACAAGTTAAGTATTTATCAGGATGGATACTAAGACACTTAACCCTTTTGTTGAATGTTATGATAAAAATTTTAATTTTGGCCAAATGTAAAATAACTTTCAAACATTCCCAGATTATAGATTAAGCAGTCCACAGGGAGCCTCTCATTCACATGCTTTAGACCTAGTTAAGTCCATGCACACATTTATATACATACATATATACACAAACTTTGCACAGAATTAATTTTTTTCTACCAATAGAAGTGCAAAGATAAGTTTCTAGCTAAAAAATTGGAACATCAAAAAGGTACTAGGAACATCATCTATGGTTACTGAATTTCTAATCTGTGCTGAATTATAAAGTTTTAAAGTTCCTGTATATTTTTGACATCAGTGACTCATGTCTCATTTGCACAAATTATATTTAACTCAGTAAGATTTCAACTCACATATAACAGTCTATTGAGAAATTAATCTGAACATGGAAAGCCTGGCTTGTATGGTTTTTCTCATGCCACATTTCCCCTATACTCCTTTGAAGAACCACCATCAGCTCCTAAGGAGTAGCAGCCTCAAAACTGGAGGAAAATAAATGATCACAGAAGTGTACAAACATTTACATATCCTTCATGTAGAACTGCCCTAATTACTGTCTGCGTCCACTCACAGTCAAACACTTCAGAGCTGTTACTCTCAGTAACTTACTGCCTTCTTAACTTTCTGCCTTCTTCTTAACCCAGAACTAGTGAGCTTCTATACTCACCACGCTATTAAATAGATCTTGAGCCACTGATGCCAAATCCAAGGACTACTTTCAGCCCTTATAAGGTGATATGAGTGTTATTCACAACTCCCTTCTCAAAAACTCTCCCCTTCCCTTCTACTCCATAAATCTAATCTTTCCTGGTCCTCCAACTTCCCTGGCTGTTTTTCCAAGTCAATTTTCTTTTCCCCCTGTCAGCTGTCCAAATCCCCAGTGTTCTTACATAGCCGCTACTTTTCTAGAGATAATACAAACTTCCCTGGGACTGTATTTCATACAAACTTCACTACGTTGACAGATGACTCCCAAACCTGTTTCCCTACAACCAGATGATTTGGTTGCACTCCAGAAATTTATGTCCAATTGTCTCTTCCAGTACACCACTCTACAGGGTCTCCTTGCCTCTAGGCACAATTCTAATGTCTTACACATTACCACTAAGACTGCTGTTCTAAAAACAAATATCTAACTCTGTGATTCTAATACTTAAAATGGAAATACACTACATGAAACAAATAAATGTGAGTCCCATAATAAAAGGGCATAAAGCTGAATCTACCTAAAAGAAATACACTAAACCTACTTTCTTTTAAAAATAATTAATTTTATTAATTCAGAATGCTACAGAATTTAGAATGGTATAGTGAATGCAAAAAGGTATGTACAGAAAATAGTCTCAACTGCCATCCTTTTCTCACATCAAACCAGTTTCCACCCTCATCCTCACACACAGGAGATCCCTGTTACTAATTCCTTATATATCCTTCCAGAGTTTCTTTACATATAAACAACAAATGCAAATATAGATTCTTATTTTTGCCTCTTTTGCACAAAAGACAGATTATTATACATTGTGCTGTAAACTGTTTGATGTTTTGTCTAGTCACCAGTATACATACATCTTGGAGAATTTTCCGTATCAGTAAATAGACAGCTTCCTCATTCTTTTTACAGATATTGGAATGAGGCAAATTGCAAAAAGCTGGTCACTTCATTTTACAACTCATTTTATAATCCCCTTACCATCATCCCAAAAAAAAGACTTACAGAGCTGCAATCAAAAAGCTTACGAATTTCTTAAATCTTATCTAATATTTTTATTACATTTTAAAGAATTTTACTGAAATATAGAATACCTAGAAAGTGAACAAATCTAAAGTATATACAATTTAAGGACCTGTAGGAAACTATCAAAGACACTGTGCTCACAACTATATGATGATTCTGTGAACAACTGATTGTACACTGTGGATGACTGTACGGTATGTGAATATATCTATAAAATTGCAGGGAAAAATATAAACAGAGGGATACAAGTGCTGAAGACAACATGGAGAGAGGGATGTACCTATTCACTATTGGTGGGGAAGTTGAACAGTATAGCCTATCCGGAGGACAGTGTGGTGGTTCCACAAGAAGCTAAGTATGTGGGTGCCATAAAGTTCTGCAACCTCATTATGGGGTATATACTTGGAAGATCTGAGAGCAGTGACACAATTGGACATTTGCATACTGGTGTTCATGGCAGCAATATTCATGATTTGCCATGGATGGAAGTGGCCTAAGGGCACATCGACTGATGAACAGAATGGTGAACTGTAGTATATGCATACAATAGAATACTGAGCAGCTGCAAGAAGGAATGAAGCTGTGAGACACACAACTAGGTGAATGGATCTTGAGGACAGCGTTTTGAGTGAAGTACGCCAGAAATGAAAAGACAAACATTATAATGCCTCACTAATTGGACTAACTATAACGTGTAAACTCTGAGAATTGAATCTCAGAGCATAGCTTAGCAGGGGGACACTTACTGTTATGGTCCCTAGATTGTAAGCTCTTACAGCAGTCACATCTATTCCTGAGTTGTAATGGTTATTTCTAAATTCTGAGATACTGAGCTCTTTGCGTATGACCTAGTAGGCCTCTGGAACTTTGGGTTATCTGTGTGACACCTGAAACTCAGAGTTAGAGTTCAGCAGCTATGAATGTCAATTAGTACGTCATACAGCAAATTTTCAAAAAGCTAAAAAAGAATTCAGACTTCAGTTAGAGATATGAATGAAGCAAACCTGGTTAGGACTAAGGCAAATCAGTCAAAAGGGTAAAGGACAATACTGACTGTGTTTTAAAACTTCAACTTCTGTGCAAGACCAAAGGAAGAGATGTTTATGTGGTGCAGGATCTACAATTTCTGTGGCACACTAAATAATTTAACTTGTATGGTCAGTTTATTCAAACAACATAATTACATGGAAGTTGGAATAGGAAGTGAGATCTGGTAGGTTTGTACAGATTAGTGTGAAATCCCAATACATCCCAAAGTAATATGGGTAGAGAATAAAAATATATTTGCAGGGACCCCCTGAGGAACTAGGGAAAAATGAACTCACTGCCCTCCCCTCTACGTGGGATCTGACTCCCAGGGGTATAAATCTCCCTGGCAATCTGGGACATGCTCTAGGAGATGAGCCTGGACCCAGCACTGTGGGACTGAGAAAATCTTTTTGACCAAAAGGGGGAAGCAAAATGAAACAAAATAAAGTTTCAGTTGGTTGAGAGATTTCAAACGGAATTGAGAGATCACTCTGGTGGGCATTCTTATGCATGATATAGATATACCTTTTTAGTTTTTAGTGTACTGGAATAGCTAGAAGGAAATACCTGAAACTGTCAAACTGAAACCCACTAGCCTTGATTCTTGAAGACGATTGCGTAACTATGTAGCTTACATGGTGTGACTGCATAATTGTAAAAACCTTGTATCTCACACTCCCTTTATCTAGTGTATGGACAGATGAGTAGAAAAATGGGGACAAAAACTAAATGAAAAATGGAGTGGGATGGGGGGATGGAATGCTTGGGGTGTTTGTTTGTATTTTTATTTTTATTCTTATTTCCATTCTTTTTGGAGTAAGAAAAATGTTCAAAAATTGATTGGGGTGATGAATGCACAACTATTTGACAGTACTGTGAACTGTTGATCTTATACCATGGATGACTGTATGGTATGTGAATATATCTCAATACAACTGAATTAAAAAAAAAAAAGATACTGTGCTGGTTTGAATCTGCTATGTTACTAAAGCCATGTTCTTTTTTTTTTTTTTTTTTTTTTTAAATCATCATTTTATTGAGATATATTCACATACCACGCAGTCATACAAAACAAATTGTACTTTCGATTGTTTACAGTACCATTACATAGTTGTACATTCATCACCTAAATCAATCCCTGACACCTTCATTAGCACACACACAAAAATAACAAGAATAATAATTAGAGTGAAAAAGAGCAATTGAAGTAAAAAAGAACACTGGGTACCTTTGTCTGTTTGTTTCCTTCCCCTACTTTTCTACACATCCATCCATAAACTAGACAAAGTGGTGTTTGGTCCTTATGGTTTTCCCAATCCCATTGTCACCCCTCATAAGCTACATTTTTATACAACTGTCTTCGAGATTCATGGGTTCTGGGTTGTAGTTTGATAGTTTCAGGTATCCACCACCAGCTACCCCAATTCTTTAGAACCTAAAAAGGGTTGTCTAAAGTGTGCATAAGAGTGCCCACCAGAGTGACCTCTCGGCTCCTTTTGGAATCTCTCTGCCACTGAAGCTTATTTCATTTCCTTTCACATCCCCCTTTTGGTCAAGAAGATGTTCTCTGTCCCACGGAAAGCCATGTTCTTTAATGCAATCTTGTCGGGGCAGGACTATTGTGGATGGGACCTTGATTAGATCATTCCCATGAAGATGCTATCCCACCCATTCCAGGTGGGTCTTGATTAGTTTATTGGAGTCCTTTAAGAGACCTCACAGAGAAAAGGAGCTCAGAGAAGCTGAGAGAGACATTTTGGAGAGAAGCCATTCTAGTTTGCTAATGCTGCCAGAATGCAAAACACCAGAAATGCACTGGCTTTTATAAAAGGAGGTTTATTTGGTTATACAGTTACAGTCTTAAGGCCATAAAGTGTCCAATGCATCAACAATCAGGTACCTTCACTGGAGGATGGCCAATGGCATCCAGAAAAACCTCTGTTAGGTGGGAAGACACGTGGCTGGTGTCTGCTCCAAGTACTGGTTTCAAAATGGCTTTCTCTGAGGACATTCCTCTCTAGGCCACAGCTCCTCTTCAAAATGTCACTCTCCATTGCTCTTGGGGCGTTTGTCCTCTCTTAGCTTCTCCAGAGCAAGAGTCCGCTTTTAACAGCCATCTCCAAAATGTCTCTGCAAACTGCAGTTCCTCTCTCAGCTTCTGTGCATTCTTCAAAGTGTCCCTCTTGGCTGTAGCAAGCTTGCTCCTTCTGTCCGAACTTTATAGTGCTCCCGTAAACTAATCAAAGCCCAAACTGAATGGGCGGGGCCACACCTCCATGGAAATTATCCAATGAAAGATCTCTCCCACAGTTGAATGATCACATCTCCACGGAAACATCCAATCAAAAGTCTCCAACCCGAACAACACCAATACAATCCCTGCCCACGCAAGACTGCATCAAAGATAATGGTGTTTTGAGGGACATAATACATCCAAACCAGCACAGAAGCTAAAATATGTAATCCAGAGTTTGCCCCCGAGAGAACCTAAGAGCCAACACAAATACAGACGCTTGGAAATGCAGACCGAAAGACATTTGGACATGCTAAGCTAGCAATGAAGCCCAGCGTTTGCCCCGGAGAAACTAAGAGACAACCCCCAGATGCTTAGAGAGAAACGCACTGGGAGAACAAGCAAGAATGCATAAGAGCTGAGAGAGAGAAGCTAAGACAGACAGAAGCCCAGAGACATTTTGGAGCAAGCTGTTTTTTTTAAATTCAGTTTTATTCAGATATATTCACATACCATACAATCATCCATGGTGTGCAATTAATTGTTCACAGTACCATCTTATAGTTGTGCGTTCATCACCCAAATCTATTTTTGAACATTTTCCTTACACCAGAAAGAATCAGAATAAGAACAATAAAAATAAAAATAAAAAAGAACATCCAAATCATACCCCCATCCCACCCGTTTTTCATTTAGTTTTTGTCCCCATTTTTCTACTCATCCATCCATACACTGGATAAAGGAAGGGCAATCCACAAGGTTTTCACAATCCCACCGTCACCCCTTGTAATCTAAATTGTTATACAATCATCTTCAAGAGTCAAGGCTACTGGGTTGGAGTTTGGTGGTCTCAGGTATTTATTTCCAGCTATTCCAATACATTAAAACCTAAAAAGTGTTATCTATATAGTACAATAGAATGTCCACCAGAGTGACCTCTCAACTCCATTTGAAATCTCTCAGCCACTGAAGCTTTATTTCGTTTCATTTCATATCTCCCTTCTGGTCAAGAAGATGTTCTCAATCCCATGATGCCAGGTCCAGATTTACTCCTGGGCATCATATCCTGCATTGCCAGGGAAATTTACACCCCTGGGAGTCAGGTCCCACAAAGGGGGAAGGGTAGTGAGATCACCTGCCAGGGTGGCTTAGTTAGAGAGAGAGGGCTACATCTGAGCAACAAAGAGGCACTCAGGGGGAGACTCTCAGGCACAGTTCTAAGCAGGTTTAGCCTTTCCTTTGCAGCAACAAGCTTCATAGGGGTAAGCCCCAAGACAGAGGGTTCAGCATGTCAAGCTGTCAGTCCCCAGTGTTTGTGAGAACATCAGCAACAATCCAGGTGAGAAAGTCCAACACCTCCGCATCCTCCCCCAGCTCCTCAGGGGGGCCCTGAAAATATATTTTTATTCTCCACCCAAATTACTTGGGATGTGTTGCTATTTCACTCTAACCTATACAGACCTGCCATATCTCACTTCCTATTCAAAGTTCCATGTAATTGTGGTGTTTGAACAAACTGACTATAGAAGTTATATTGTTTAGAAAATATAGATCCTACACCAAATAAACATTTCTTCCTTTGGTCTCACATCGAAGTTGAAATTTTAACACACGGTCAGCTTCAACCTTTACTCTTTGGCCCTATTTGCTCTAGTCTTAACCAGATCTGCTTCATTCATATCTCTAATTGAAGTCCGGGCTCTTTTACAGCTTTTTTTTTTTTTTTTTTTAACAGTTGCTGTATGCATTAATACTGACATTCATATCTGCCGATGTCTAGCTCTGAGTTTCACGTGTCACAGAGATTACCCAATGTTCCAGAGACCAATCAGGTTATACACCAAGGGATCAATAGCTCAGAGTTTGGAGATAGCCATTACAATTCAGAAAAGAGGTGGGATAGGGGAATGTATGAAACCAGAGGTAAAGATAGATGTTGAAGAGAAAGCCATTTTGAAACAAGAAACTGGGAGCAAGGAACCAGCAGACACTAGCCATGTGACTTCCAAGCTGACAGAGGTGTTCCAGATGCCACTGGCCTTTCTTCAGTGAAGGTATCCTCTTGTTGATGCCGTAGTTGGGATAGTTTTATGGCCTGAGAATACCAACATATGCATCAAATAGAGTCCCAGAAGGAAAAGAGGGAGATAAAGGGACAGAAAAAAAGTATTCAAGAAATACTGACCATAAACATCCATAATCTGATGAAACATATGAATATACACATTCAGAAAGCCCAACAAATTCCAAGCAGGATAGATTCTAAGAGATTTAAACCTAGACACAAAATATAGAAATTATCAAAATCCAGAGAAAAAAGAGAGGATTCTGAAAGCAACTAGAGAGAAACAACTTGTCACAGAAGGGATCACCAATAAGACTAACAGCAGATTTTTTCATCAGAAACCATGGAGGCCACAAGACAGTGGGATGGCATATTTAAAGTCCTAAAAGAAAAATGTCAACCCAATTAAGACATTAAGAAATGTCTTAAATCAATCATCTAAGCTTCCACTTTAAGAAACTAGAGAATAGAAGAAATTAAACCCAATGTAAGCACAAAGGAAGGAAATAATAAAGAGCAGAAAACAATGAATGGGAAATAGAAAAGCAACAGAGAAAAATTTATTTAAAAAAAAAGATTCTTTAAGTCATAAAGGTGATAAAACTCTAGCCAAAACGATCAAGGAAAAAAAAAGGAAAAAGATACAACTTGGAAATGAGAGAGGTGACATCATACAGAGTCTATAGATACTACAAGGATAAGGGAATATTTTGAACAACTTTATGCCAATATATTTAACAATTTTGATGAAATAGATAAATGTCTTAAAAGACACAAACAACCAACGTCAATTCAAGAAGAAACAGATAACCTAAAAAGCCCTGTATCTAATAAAAAAATTAAATTTATAGTTTAAACCCCTACAAACTAATAAATAAATAAATAAAACACAAAACATGTCCAGATGACTTCACTGGCAAATACTATTAAGCATTTAAGATTAATCCTTCATGAAGAGACAGAAAAATCCTTACCAAAATACAAGCAAATCAAATCCAGCAATGTATTAAAACGCTAAAATGTCACAATCAAGTGTAGCTTATCCTAAGAATAAAAGGTTGCTTTAACATTCGAAAATCATTCAATGTAACTCTTCATAGCAACAGCAGGGCAGGAGAGTTCCTATTGCTTCAGACTGTCTACCCACACTTTATATTATCTAATTTATAGCTCCCTAGTTACTAGTTAGGTTGAACATCTTTATTGTCTATTGGTCTTATTTCTTCTGTGAAATTGTTATGACTGTTTTTTTCTGTTGGGTTTTGTCTTTTTTTTATTGATTTGGACAAGTTCTTTCTATATTCTAAACACTAATCCTTTGCAAGTAATATGTTGTAGGGGATTGAATCATGTTCAGGTCCCAACCCCTGGTCCTGTGGGTGTGAACCCATTTGTAAACAGGATCTTTGAAGATGTTATTAAAGTATACCCAAACTGAATGAAGGTGGGCCTTAATCTAATACAGATGAAGTCGTCATTAACAAAGCAAACTGAACACAGAATAAAAACCATGAAAAGTAGTTAGCTGGAAGTCAACCAACCCAGAAGAGAACTGCCATGTGCATTGTCATAGGACGGAAAAGCCAAGGAACCCCATCAGTTGTCCATGGCCAGTCCCAGAACACCACAGTCTTCGGGGAAAAGGCATTGCCTTGCTGACGCCTTAATTTTGGATTCCTCCCAGCCTCAAAACCATGAGTCAATAAATTCCTGCTGTTTAAGCCATCCCATTGTATAGTATTTGTTTTAGCAGCTAGGAAACTAAAACATATGTGTTACAAATATCTTTCACTAGTTTCCCCCCCCCTTTACTTTTTCATTTTATCTTCTGAAGAACAAGATTAGTTTTAATGTACTGGAATTTATCAATCTTTTTCCTTCAACATGTACTTTTTGGTAATTATTTATGAAATTCTTCCCTACCCCAAAGTCATAAAGATAGTCTCCCATATTCTCTTCTAAGAGACATTTTTAGAACAATAGATAAATTTCTTAAAGCAATACTTCTATATCATCTTTGGAGAACAGTATTGTGTTGGCAGTAATATTGCCAATATGTAGTAGATGGTTAAACACCTATTACATGCCAGCGCTGTACTAACATTGTAGGGCTACAAGACAGCATAAGCTACTACAGTTGCCTTAAAGGACATTATTAGCTAATTAGGGTCATAAGAATTAAACAGTTAGCCTAGAACAATATATAATTACGGGTTAAATTTTGTGATAAACATGATCAAAGTTCAAAGTATTAAGAAAAGGGATAAATCTGTGAGAATTTTGGCAATTGGTAAAATTTTATGAAGAAAGCATTAAGCCTTGACTTAATTATGATTCAGAATAACAACAGATAAGGATTTAAATACAGAGAATTTATCCAAAGCACATCCATACTTAAAATACCCAACAGAAGAAAACCAGTTTGAATTAGTATAAAATTTGCATGTGATAGCAAAAGAAAATGGGAAATACAACAGTGTAAAGTATATACATAAACACTATGTAAACTTTTACTTTATGTGTCTGCATTGCTTCAGGCCATTGATAACCCAGTCCAACTCCCCAAACCATAAGAAAATTAAAATTCACTAGTAAAGGTGGGAGAGGGTGGTATTATTAAAACCAAGTATAATACCAGTAAACTTACCTGATGCTTATCTGAAAACTCTGCCACCAGACAGCTGATAACTACGGACAAACCTCAGCTTAGAGTATCAATTTAAAATGGCAAAACTATTACTATTATGTAAGCTTAATGCTTCAAAATATATTTCATACTGAAATTCTGAAGTAGGACCTATCACTTAACACCTGCCTCTGACTTGGACCTTCACATGCAATATTTCCTTCATCATAATCCTTTTAACATCTACCAATTTTTCATACAAAGCATTAAATTTATACTTCCGGCAACATCAGAATTAAAAGTATTGACCAAAAAAAAAACTTAAAATGATGCACACAAGTGCAATCCTTTAACGTAAAGAGAGAAACAATCTTGAAAGTAAGAAATCACACTTTGGAATCTTCAAATCTGTGCACTCACTATACCTATGAATCCAACCTTCATCACTGTCCAATCACTCTCATATGAAGATGGCATACTACTAAAGCAGAGAGGTATTTCACAGCTCAGTAGTGGACATACCAGTTTAGTTACTAGGGTTATCTGGATGGATAACAGGCAGGCATAGCTTTCCCCAAAGTTGTAACTCCAAGGTTTGTGCTTTGGTTCCCATTGCCCATCAACCCTTGTACCTCCACAGCCTTCCTGAAATGGAATCTGACTCATGTTCATCTGCAATACTTAATCTAAACTAATCTAAACTAGTCGATCCTTAACAAACTCTGCTTGGAGGGAACAATTGTCATTTTCCTGAACGCCAGCATCTGAACCCCCTTGTTATGACTAGATAATTTACCACCTTGGTGAAAGGCAAAACCTACTCCCCACTAGAAGCTGAAATGTCATATGCTGGGTTTCCTGGCTTCCTCTGAAGCTAAGTAATGAACATGTAGCCTAGGCTTAGCTAATCAGACATGCCAACCTCGGACTTTACATCAGGAGTTAGTGCTACAAAGAAATATCATGACAGAGTAGAAGCTCCTATTTCCAGAGGCAGCAATGGCAACAGTGCCAAAGGCATCATCCAATTTCCAGTTGTTAGTGAGATAAGATGAGGTATCTAGTGCTTAAGCAATGCAGCAGCCTTGTCTGCACCAGATCACTTCTGTGGGATGATTGTTGCTATGACTCCAGCCTTAGTCTCCAAGCCTGGATCTTCAGTGTTTGAAAGATTCTATGAGTTACCCAATACCCTTTCAATAAACTCCTTTTGTAAATAAATTAACTATAGACAGTATCTGCGGCTTACAAACAAAAACACTAACTGATAGAGTGCTCTTCTAGACTCAACTGCTTCCTAACTGTCCCTCTGAACTTATACCTTATTCGTGCAGATCTTCATACACCAAGGATACCTGTTATTCTCTACCCCAAATAGTCAGGGTCCAGTTCAAGTGTCCCTTTGTCAACAAACAAGCCTTCCCTACTTTGATCACACAGTACTCCTAATTTCATTGAGAATTTAATTCTTCCCTAATTCTTTCATGGAGGTTAGCTTTAGCTTCCCATAAACCATAAGCTTCTTGAAAACTGAAGTGACATCTTAATATCTTCTTCATGCACCATGTTGCCTGATAAAGTATGACAGACTTTTTACATTTTTCCTTATCGACTGACCAGATTCTCATCACATCACTTACCTCCTTTAATTTCAAATCTTCGAGTAATATAGATCAAGAATGCTACTGGTTTTTATTGCTTTTAGCAGGGAAACTATACACACATGGTAGTAATGGATAACAGATATTAAAAATGAATCTCTAACACATCCAAAAAAGTTATCAAGGCATTAAAGAATTTACTTATTCAAAGGAGAAAACATTTTTTTTTTTGCTATTATTGCTTTTATTTTTTTTATTTTTTTTTAATCATCATTTTATTGAGATATATTCACATACCACGCAGACATACAAAACAAATCGTACTTTCGATTGTTTACAGTACCATTACATAGTTGTACATTCATCACCTAAATCAATCCCTGATACCTTCATTAGCACACACACAAAAATAACAAGAATAATAATTAGAGTGAAAAAGAGCAATTGAAGTAAAAAAGAACACTGGGTACCTTTGTCTGTTTGTTTCCTTCCCCTACTTTTCTACACATCCATCCATAAACTAGACAAAGTGGAGTTTGGTCCTTATGGCTTTCCCAATCCCATTGTCACCCCTCATAAGCTACATTTTTATACAACTGTCTTCGAGATTCATGGGTTCTGGGTTGTAGTTTGATAGTTCCAGGTATCCACCACCAGCTACCCCAATTCTTTAGAACCTAAAAAAGGTTGTCTAAAGTGTGCGTAAGAGTGCCCACCAGAGTGATCTCTCGGCTCGTTTTGGAATCTCTCTGCCACTGAAGCTTATTTCATTTCCTTTCACATCCCCCTTTTGGTCAAGAAGATGTTCTCCGTCCCACGATGCCGGGGCTACATTCCTCCCCGGGAGTCATATTCCACGTTGCCAGGGAGATTCACTCCCCTGGGTGTCTGATCCCACGTAGGGGGGAAGGCAGTGATTTCACCTTTCAAGTTGGCTTAGCCAAAGAGAGAGGGCCACATCTGAGCAACAAAGAGGCATTCAGGAGGAGACTCTTAGGCACAAATATAGGGAGGCCTAGCCTCTCCTTTGCAGCAACCGTCTTCCCAAGGGTAAAACTTATGGTAGAGGGCTCAACCCATCAAAACACCAGTCCCCTATGTCTGTGGTGATGTTAGCAACCATGGAGGTGGGGTAGGCGAATACCCCTGCATGGAGTAAACATTTTTAACAATGAAAAAGAACACACACAGAAAATAAGCATACAGGCCTTACTGGGCAAACACACCAAATGAAATAATAAAGAAAAATGTTAATAACCACAAGTTATTAAGCACCAATACTGTGCCCAGGCATTCTACTAAGTACTTTACATGAATTCTCATTAAATCTTTAAACAGTCCTATGAAGTAAGTTATTTGCCTCCTTTTACAGATGAAGAACACTGAGGCACAAAGATTGCCCAAGGTCACACAACTGGCAAGCAGTGAGCAAAGATTCCAACTCAAGTAGTCCAATTCCAGAACTCTAACCACACTTCCCCCTACCCCATCCCACCCCCAGTGGATGCTCAATTATCCTAACGATTTGACAGCAGCTCTATTTTCTCCTTCCCAATTCTGATAACTTCTGGGTTTGCATTTCCTAGAATACATCATTCTCTTTCAGGCCCTTCTGCCTAAACACAAGCTGTTCCCTCAGTCTGGAATACCATGCTCTTTTTTTTCCAGCCAGCAAAGCCCTGGTTACTTTTCAAACAGCAGTTTAAAAACAACTTTCTCTGTGAAGTCCTCTTCATTCCTCCCCATTTTTTGCCCCCAAACCTATGGAAAGGAATACATCACTCCCTTAGCTCCGTGGAAACACTGATTCACAAACACTTCTATTGCTAGGCTTCTTTTTGTCACAATTACATTTTTACAGGACTATCTACTACTTCAAGCCTTAGATACTTAGGTACTAGTTAAAGACTAGGAATGCATAATGGTCCCACATTAAGATCAATTACAATTTAAATTAATACTTTCTTCCAGTAAAGACAACATCATTTATTCTAACAATATTTCACTGCCATCTAAGTGCCAGGTATCATATATGAAAAATTCACTGGTAAGCAAATCTAATACTGTAAACATTTTCAGTATTGGACTTTGAAACTGTATCTTACCAACCATTTCTCAACTCCCAATATGGCAATATAATGTTTCCATAATAGCAGAATTGTGCCTATTAACAAATATTTCAAAATTGGAAACATACTTTCTGTTAAATTTGTTAAAACAAAGGTCCAAGAGTAAGATTTTTACACTAAGGAAGTAAAAGACAAAAATCAAGTTGCAATGAATAGCAAATGCTTCTCTGTTACTCCTACCCACACTTGAATCTCACCCTCCTTGCGACCACTTCCTACACCTTAATCTGCTTTCAATAAGCTATTATGCCACCTAACATTTTTTAAAATGACAGCTTTATGAAGACATAATTCACATATCACACAATTCACATACTTAAAGTACAGATACAATTCAATGGTTTTTAGTATAGAGTTGTGCAACCAAACCCACAATATTACAACATTTTTATCATTCCAAAAAGAAACCCCATACCCATTAGCAGTCACTCCCCATTTTCTCCCAATTCTCCCCATAGCCGCTAGCAATCACTAATGTTCTGTCTTAATGGATTTGTCCATTCTACATACTTCATATAAATGGAACTATACAATATGTGGCCTTTTGTGTCTAGCTTCTTTCACTTAGTATAATGTTTTCAAGGTTCATCTATGTTGCAGCATTTATTAGAATTTCATTGCTTTTTATGGTTGAATAATATTCCATTATATGGATGTACTACATTTTATTTATTCATTTGTAAGTTGATAGACTTTGTTTCCACTTTTTGGCTATCTTGAATAATGCTACCATGAACATTTGTTTACAATTTTTTGTGTGGACATATGTTTTTGTTTCTCTTGGGTATATACCTAGGAGTGGAATTGCTGGGTCATATGGTAACGCTATAACATTCCTATTTATGAGAAAACCTCTCCTCCAAAACCTCAAAACTACAAAGTTTATACTTATTCTAAAAATATAACTACCATAGCTATATTGATAATAGACAGTATAATCCTATTTTATATTCCTAAATTTTAGAAATGGAAGGAACTTTGTAACTAGCATCTAAAACAATCTCCTTTTTTTACTTAAAGGGCTAATGTAGTCATTTTTCCTATTTTAGAAGATTCATTTATGAGGATTGGTTATACATATATTCTCTTATGAAGTACAACCTCCAAACATATTAAATTTAGAAATTATCCAATCCAATAAAAAAGTTTCTATTTAAACATATTATAGTTTCTGAACACTGATACTAAAATACTATAATTTTTACTTGTAAAGAGTTTAATAATTTATTGCTCACTAAAGCGTTGGTGACGAGATTGAAAATGACTAAGAGTCCCATGAATCTTGAAGACAATTGTACAAAATGTAGTTTATGAAGGGTGACAATGTGATTGGGAAAGCCATATGGACCACACTCCCCTTTGTCCAGTGTATTGATGGATGAGTAGAAAAATGGGAGAAAAGAAAAAGAAAAAAAAAAGGCACCCAGTGTTCTTTTTTACTTTAATTGTTCTTTTTCACTTTAATTTTTATTCTTATTATTTTTGTGTGTGCAGTAATGAAAACGTTCAAAAATTAATTTTGGTGATGAACCACAACTATATAATGGTACTGTGAACAACTGAATGTACGCTTTGTATGACTGCATGGCATGTGAATATATCGCAATAAAAATGAATTAAAAAAAAGAAAATGACTAAGACTGCTAAAGTAGCAAGCAATAGAGTGGTTAAAAGTGTACATTCTGTGCTCAGGCAACTGGAGTTCGAATCCTGACTCACAAACTATCTGTATAACCCTGAACAAATTCCTCCAGCTCTCTGAGCCTCAGAAAGTGAGGATAATGTTTGTTGTGAGGATTTAATGAGATAATGCACATAAAACTCTTAGCACAGCACCTGGTGAATGCTCAAAAAATGACTGCTATTAGTTTTACCACAATCTGGATTCTTGTTAGAACGTAAAGCATATAAACACATTTCAAGCAAATGTAAAACAATTCACTTGAGCTCATCTAACAGCTAGAAAGAATATGTTAAATTATGATCCAATTATTTATGGATAAAAGTAACAACAAAAATAACTATGGGGCAAAGTGAGATGCTTGGGGGCTCTTTCCCCCCACAGAAGCGTTGAACAACCAGCCAGAACTGCCAAAAACATCTTTCTCAAAGCTCTAAAAAACACTTAAATGGACTGCAGTTACAAGGCGAGCACTGAATCAAGAAAAAGCTATTTAAAAGGCCCTACACCCACCCTTCACCAACTCAGCACAGAGCCAGCCTGTGCTCCAATGCAGATCCCCAGTCCTGTCCTGGAGGGAGCAGACTAACCCTCATGCACATACTGGGAGTGTGTATGTCTGGCCCAATATGTCTGGCAGTGGCCTGAGGAACTAAACCAGGATATTCTTCCCAGGCTTGCCATCCAGAACTTACCAAGCTTGTAGAATGTGATTCACAGAGCTCTCTTAAACAGTGGGAAAGCAGTCAAACCGTGCTGCTTGGGGCAAGGGATTGCTGGCTGTAGGACATATAGTACAGTGCCTGGGATTAGGAGGAAACTAATTCCTAGGCAAAAGGAGACATTCCTACCCAAGTAAATGGAGGAATTCCTAGAATCACACCTACAAGCCAAAAGACAAGGATCACAGAGGCCCCTAGTTTTTTTGTCTGGATACTGATAAGCCCTAGAGGAGAGCATATGCAAAGGTCAAACTGTTGTTGTTAGCTCCCGGCATTCAATGGAAGCTCTGTTAGAACACTATGAAACACTAGCTGAATACAAGCTCTTAAGAAACAGACAACCTTAGGGTCTAAATTCCAGCTACTACACATTAAAATATCAAAATGTACAGGTTTCAATAAAGCATTACAAAAATACAAAGGAACAGGGAGAGATGGCTCAAGCAGAGAAGATTAAAGCATTAGGAATCATCATTGAGGATGACCAGACCTCGGAAAAAACAAAGACTTTTAAAAAGGGCCCTAAATATGCTCAGAAAGCTAAAGGAAAACATGGACAAAGAACTAAAGAAAATCAGGAAAATGAGAAAGGAATACAAGGAGACTACCAATAGAGAAGTGGAAATTATGAAAAGGAAACAGAGATGAAGACCACAGTAACAGAAATTTAAAATTCCCTGGAGGGGTTTAACAGCAGATTGGAACTGGCATAAGAACCAATAAGAGAACTTGAAGATAAGATAATTGAAGTCATTTGGTCTGGAGAGCAGAAAGAAGACAGAAGGAAGAAAAGTGACAGAGCCTGAGGAACCTGTGGGACACCATTAAGCATACAAATATATGCGTTAGGTATCCCAGAAGGGGAAGAGAGAAAGAGGCAGAGAGAATATTCAAAGAAATTATGGCTGAAAACTTCCCAAATCTAATGAAAAACATGAATATACACCTTCTAAGACACTCAATGAACTCCGAAGAGCATAAATCAAAATATACACACACTGTGGCATATTTAACCTAACTATTGAAGGCCAAAAATAAAGAAGGTTGAAAGCTGCAAGAGAAAAAGCAATGTTACATACAAGGGAACACCAATAAGATTAAGTGCAAATTTCTCATCAGAAACCATGCAGGCAAGATGGCAGCTGGATGACAAATTTAAAGTGAAAATCAAAAAAATGCCAAGCAAGAATTCTATTTCAAGAAAAACTGTCTTCAAAAATGAAGGAGAAAGAAAGATATTCCCAGATAAACAAAAGCTAAGAGATTTCATTACCACTAGACCAACCCTACAAGAAATGCTAAAAGAAGTTCTGCAGCTTGAAAAGGACACTGGGCAACTGACTGAAGCCACATGAAGAAATAAAGATCTCTGGGAAAGATGAAAACATAGGTAAATATAAGTACCAGTACTATTGTATTTTTTATTTGTAACTCCACTTTTTACTTCCTACAGGATCTAAAAGGCATAAAATAAAAGGATAAATCAATGGTTTTCGATTCATAATGTATAAATTTTTAATTTGCAACAATAACTACATAAAAGTAGGGGGCAGAGGGATATAGGAACATAGTTTATGTATGCTACCGAAGTTAAGTTGGTACCAAAGTAATTATTATACATGTACGATGTCAAATTTAAGCCCCACAGTAACCATCAGGAAAATATCAGGAAATATGCAAACTCATAGAAACAGAAGGTACAGTACAGATTACCAGGGGGCAAGGGCAATGGGAAATGAGTGGTGTGGGGTTTCTGTTTAGTGTAAAAGGGATTTTCTAGAAATGGATGTTGGTAAGGGTACTGCAACATTGTGAATATGATTAAATCCACTAAATGGCATGCTCAGGAGGGATTGGGATGGGAAGATTTATGCTGTATATGTTTTCACAATTAAAAAAAAAAGAAAGATTAACTAAAGAAATAATGGCAAATGCAATACATGTGGTATAACTATGCAATGGAATATTATTCAGCCATAAAAAGGAATGCAGTTCTGATACATGTTGACAACACAGATGAAACCTGAAGAAGTCATGTTGAGTGAAAGAAGCCAGACACAAAAGGACACAAAATATATGATCTCACTGATATGAAATAATTAGAATAAGCAAATTCACAGAGTCAGAAAATAGAATATAGATGACCAGAGGCTGGAGTGGGGGTAGGGAATAGGGAGTTAATGCTTAAATTGTGCAGTTTCTATTTGGGGTGAGGGAAAAGTTTTGGAAATGAATAGTGATGATGATAGCACAACATTTTGAACATTAATTAGTAACACTGAATTACATATTTGAATGTGATTAAAAGGGGAAATTTTATGTTGTATATATGTTACCAGAACAAAAATTTTAAAAAAAAGTGTAGGACCATACAACACAGTGACCCTAATGTAAACCATGAACTACAGTTAATAGCACAATTATAAAAATATACTTTATCAATTGTAACAAATATACCATATAATGCAAGGTGTTAATAATAGGGTGGTATTATGGGAACTCTGTATTTTATGCATTATTGTTCTATAAACCTACAACTTCTTTAAATAAAAAATAAATAAATAAAAAGGTCAACTAAAGAGATAGAGATAATGACAACTGTAATACATGATCCTGGATGGGATCTAAGAATGGAGAAGAAAAGGCTCAAAAGGACATTACTGGGACAAGAAAAAATTGAAATATAGATGTAACCTTTATATCAATGTTAAATTTCTTAAGCTTGATAATCGCACTTACGGTGATTACATAAGCAAATAACCTTGTTCACAGGAAATGTTCACGAAGTATTATGTGTGCAAGGAGTAAGATGCGTGCAACCTGCTCTCTAATATTCAGAAAATGACAGATAGATATAGATAGATAGATAGACAGATAGATAGATAGATAGATAGACAGACAGACAGACAATGATAGAATGATACAGCAAAGATGCAAAATGTTAAAACTGGTGGATCTGGGTATGGGAGGGTAGTATGGGAGTCCTCTATATGGGGCCTGTATTATTTTTGCTACTGTCTTTTAAGTTTGAAATTACTTCTAAATAAAAATTTAAGGAAAAAAAACACTATGTTTCTTTATCTACATATCTAAGTTTGCAAATGAACAGAAAAAGTTCTGAAACTTATATACCAAACTAACAACAACAGTTACTTCTGGAGTAAGGGAAAAGAACAGGGAGGGTGCCTATGTGAAGAAGGACTTCGTTTTTTACTCTATATACTTCCTTATTATTTGAACTTTAATGATATGTATTCCTATTATTTGTGTAATTAAAAAAAACAAGAGAACAAAAACTTTGAAGTTCATACTGGAAAATCATTTCTGCTTTGCTCAGCTACAACACATCAGAAGTTATAAATGTAAATAAAACTACAAGCTTGACAGTATCGACAAAACTTAATACACAAAATTTTGTGTATTCTTAAATTTAAAATCTAATCCATGTAATTAAATGATTATAGATACAAATCCCTTCTACAAAATAATCTCATAGTTAACAAGCAGGCCAGTGTTTGACCATGAAATTAACCATCACACTCTCAAAAGGAAACAGGAAAAAAAAGGAAATAAGAGGGTTAAACTGATCTGAGTATGTCCAATGTCCAGATTATTCTTCATAAATTACCAATTAGAGCCCTCTGTCTCCCTTGAGGAAGAGCAATGAAAGGGCAGAGGACAGCCACGGGTGACTTAGAAAATGTGTCCTCTCCATCTGAACTGAAAGACCAGTAGAGGAGACACAGTTAAATAAGATAATGCATGTGTTTGGGGTGATGAAAATGTTTTGGTAATGGATGGTGGTGATGGCAGTACAATATTTTAAATGTAATTAATGTGCCACTGAATTGTATAATTAAAATTTATTAAAATGACAAGTTTTATGTTAATATAATTTTGTTACCATAATAATTTTTTAAAAAGAATTTCATGTACAATATGCAACCCAGAAAAAAACAAACAAAACAAAATCTAATCCAAAGCATGTATTTGACAAAGGATACAATACTAATCACTAAAAATTTCCATGTTTTCAAGTGCCTATATAAACTTTACTTTTTTTCTTTATATCTGTCAGCTATTTTCTTTAAAGGATAAAAAATTTACATGGCAACCAAGTTTTTCCAAGGTCACTTCATTTATTTGCATAAAGCTTAAGAAAAATATTTTTATTGCTAGGAGTAGTAGAAGTAAGATTTTTAAAAAATGCTAGCTGAGTCAGAGAAATCATTAATTTGGATTCTTTCGGTCTTTAAAAAGTCTGTCATATGGGAGAGCAGCTGAGACAGACTTTTGGAGAGATGCTTGGGAGCTGATGCTTAGAGATGTTTCGAGATGCTAGCCCAGAGACATTTGGAGAAAGCCAATATGAAACCAGAACGGCAGAGCAAAAGATCAGCAGATGCCAGCCACGTGCCTTCTCAGCTAACAGAGGTTTTCCAGACACCATCAGTCGTTCTTCAGTAAGGTATCCTCTTGTTGATGCCTTAATTTGGACATTTTCATGGCCTTTGGATTGTAAATTTGTAACCCAATAAACTGCCTTTATAAAAGCCAATCCATATCTGGTATTTGCATAACAGCAGCATTAGCAAACGGGAACAACATTGCTTTCAACTTTCAGCCAGGACTACAATTTCATCTGAACCCTCAAATGGGACTGTAGTGAGAGATCTACTTCCAAGCTCACTCACCTTTTCTTCATCAGTCCCCAGGAATTTAAACCTGGGCCCACCCCAAAGGACTACCTCAAAACCCAGCAGCTGGATACCCTCCAGGCTTGCAAGTCACAAAGTAAAAAGAAATCATATAATAAGATATCCAACAGGGACAACATGTTTGCTAACACCAAATATGATATCCAATCAATTATACCGTATTCCAATTGTTACAAGTGAAACACTAAGTACAAACCCCACTCAAGTGAAGGAGATAATTGAAGTGTGTGAATACCAAGAGATGAGGCTTTTGGGGGGCCTGTTATGCTTATCTAAACACCTCACTTCTTGAAACAGTCCCAAACTCAAAAATTCCAGACAAAGTTAAAAACAAAAATAAAAAACAAATTTTTAGACATTTGATATCAGGCAATGAAGGACAGAGACCCCAAAAAGACAGAAAATAATTGCCACATTTGACTGCATTGAGAGAACTTTCTGGCTGCAACACACAGAAGAGGAACTCAGATGGAGTGTAGTGAATTCCTTAACCTGAGTTGAAAGATTTGAGATTCAGACCAACGTTGCTAGAGTTTACAGAACAGAGTGCCAGAGAGGAGTGACCAGCACAGCAAGAAAAATATTAAAAACCTGGAAATCTGTAGAGATGTTATCCTCAAATTATCAGCAAAGTACTGTTCTGAGCACACATGTGAGGAAACCATTCAAGGCTAACCAGGAATTTTGAAAGAAGTAACTTTCAAAAATGAAGATACAATAAAAACATTTGCCAATATATAAAAGCTGAAATCTTTTTGTATATCTACAAAATACACTACACTACAAAAAATGTGAGAGAAAGTCCTTCAAGGAGAAGAATAATGAAAATATGGATCTACACAAAGGAATGAAGTGCACTAGTAGTGGGAAATGTATGGGAAAGACTGGTTTGTTTTTTTTTATTAAAAACTATCAAGAAGATAATGAGCTGTTTAAACAGAAATAGTAATAACAATATATTGGGTGGTTTGTAACATATCTATAAGTAAAATTTATATCAAAAATACTCAAAGGAGGTGGGAAATGGAAGTATGCTATTGTATAATAGTGTATGTTATTTATATTACACAAGTGGTATAATGTCAAATGAATATATACTGAGAAGTTAAATATGTATTCTACAAAGCCCAAACAACCAATACTAGAAAACAAAGAATTATACCTAACAATCGAGCAAAGAAACTAAAATATACTTAATAAATCCAAATGATGACTGAAAAAAGTGGAAACAAGGAAAAAGAACCAATGATACAAAGATAAAACAAAAAGCAACATGACATAATTAAATTTAATTATATAAAAAATAATTATTATTAGAAAGAAACAAACATCATGATTAAATGTTGAAATTATATGGTAGGATTAAAATGCAAGACATAACTCTATGCTATCTTCATGAAAACACACTGAATGTAAAGACACAGATAGTTTAAAAGCAATATACAGATAAGATAAACAAGCTAACATGAAAAAAAAGAAAACTAGAGTGGTTATAGTAATAACAGAAAAAGTAGAATTCTGAGCAAACACTACTACTAAGACATAATCATTTCATAGTGGTAAAGGAGTCAATTACCTAAGAGGACATAAAAATCTTAAACATTTATGCATCAAATAACAGAGTTTAAAAACACAGGAAGCAAACTAATAGTACTATAAGGTGAATTAGACATATGAGCACTTATAGTCAGAAATTTCAATAACCCCCCTTTTCTTTAATTCCTGAGGTCAAAGATCATATTATGTATGATTACAGTCTTTTGTACTTTGTGGACTCTTTCATCATGGCACAGAATATGTTCTATTTGGTAAATATTCAGTGTCTATGTGACCAAAAATATATTAACAGCAGTTTTGTTGAACAGATATAGTGTTGTACAATGTCAAATGGATCAGGTTGGCAAACAGTGCTGTTCAAATCGATCCTTACTTTTTTATCTGTTGGTTCCATCAGATGCCGTGAACCGTACCTTAAACTAATTATGATATTTTACATTTCTCCTTTTAGTTTTTGGAATTTTTACTTTATTTAGTTTGATGCTATATTATTATGTATATACAATTGCTATGTAATGTTATTTGCATAGATGTTTCAAAACAACTTTCTAAATTGTAAAGGTAAACATTACCATTTGCATTAGGACACTGATCTCCAAACTCTTTGTGCATAGCTGGAGTAAAAATGTTGGTGAGGGTAAAATATAGAAACTTGTATTAAAAACAAACAAAAAAAGTCTTTCATATGGATATTGCAAATTGCCATGGTACGTCAAGCCCCAAACAACAGTATTCCTGAAAACTCTAAAGAAAACACAGGGCTCTATCTAAGACTCTATGAAAGTTTTACTCATTAAGTTTATTTTCCAGAAACTTAAAACCTCCAGATTGTTCCTATGCCAGATAAGCCCTGAAACTTAGAGGTAACAGTCTCCCTCAGAACATCAACCAGTTGCATTCCCCTACCCCATAATGTCAACACTCCTTTTCAACATGAAGTTAGAATGCTCACTGTCCAAATATCCTTAAAGTCTGAGAAAATGATCAAATGGGAGAGAAGAGCTGTAACAGAGAAGTTAGGATTTAACAAATGATTATGACTACTGAATCATTATATAGATATCTCTTTTTAATTTCTGGTGTATTAGAATAGCCAGAAGGTAATACCTGAAATTGTAGAACCGTAACCCATACTTTAGTTTGAAATTTGCTCTATAACTAGCTGTTAAACTGTATTTTGAAATTTATCACTTTTCTGTATATATGTTATATTTCACAATAAAAAATGTGTTTAAAAAAAAAAGTCTGTCATATGACAAGCAATTTAGTTACACAATAGCTTAGATTACCTTTCAAGAGAACAAAAGATTTTCATTGCAATAATTGCTCAAAAAATCTATAGTCCATAAGATAGTTCAGAATAAACATTTAGCAATTGGCCATTGTTTTGGGGGATAAAAACCCTACATTCTGGTTCCAACTTCCATAGTTATACTAGATGAGCCTGTGCAAATAATCTCTTAAAATAAAATTCTTTTTGGAAAAAAGGGAACCAACCTGTAGCGGTTCTATCTACCTCCTAAGAGTGTTACACAGATAATCTGAAATAAGAAAGCACTCTGATTATTATAAAACCCTTCAAAAAGAATTATTTTGTATGATAATGGATGCATATACAATAACTCCAAATTAATACCACCAATCACAAGATTACCTATGATCTCTTATCTCAAAACACTTGGTTGCAAATTCTGAATAGTGATTTATACAAAGACTACATGTTGGTAATTGAGTCAATGATCTCAAATTGAGAACTAACTCGTATGACCGTCTCCCCTTTGACTCTCCTCAGATTTGCAGAAACACAGACTGCTCCATTGTTCACATTTCACTCATTCAAGCACATATATAGTGCCTATTCTCTTATTCTCAAGAGCTCACATCTGGCAGGGCAACAGTACATTTGCATCATAATCATTTCGTTGTCTATGTCCCATAATGGAATTATGTACAAAGTTCTATGGGAGTTTAGAGGAAGAAGCAATTAATTCTTCAGTTAGTGGGAGTTAGAGAAAACTTTCACATTGGAACTGGGCCTCAAGGGATAAAGGGGAAAGGCCATTCTGGAAGACAAAACAGCAAAAAAGGCACTTGTTCCAAGAACAGTGAGCACTGTCACACAACTACTACACAGAGAGTGGGGAAAAGGAAAAGGAATAGAGATAGAAAAAAAAAAGAAATGAGAGACAGATTTTGAGGAGGGTTGGTTATGTATCATGCTAAAAATTAATGGGGCAATAACCAAGATTTTTGAGCAGGGGTGTAAATTGTTTAACAACCCTAGTGGCAGTGAGAGAAACCTGGGCAGTTAAGGAGTGATTCTTTAGAACATTTCAGCAACAAATGTCACTTTTTTTTAGATTCAAGTAATTATCAAGTAACTAACTACATATATTAAGAACCAATCTTTAACACCTTTCTGTATGTATGTTATATTTTACAATAATGGAAATGGCTGAAGTTGTAGCACTGTGACCCATGACATTCTTTGAGATTTGCTCTCTAACTACTTGTGAAATTGTACATTGAAAGTTATCACTGTTATATATATATGTTAAAGCTCACAATAAAAAAAATAGAAAAAAAAAGAACTAATCTCACCATCTTTTCACTTAAAACTGACACACTCTCCCCTATCTATCAAAGAGAATAGATAGTAAGCTTTAACATAAATACTACATAAGAAAATGGAATAGGAACCTGAGAAGTTGAAGAGGAAATTTAACCTAAGGAGTAAATCAAATAAGTGGGGAAAAAATGTTTTAACTGTATACACTGTCCATATTTTTAACAGCTTGAAATAACAGATAAAATATTTCATTTCCACTACTGTGAGAAGTAAGATAGAAGAGAATAAATATGGAGCCATGTGCTTTGGATATACAACTTGGTCTTCTGGACATGTCTACATTAATTCACCTTAAACATAACATGCATCAAGTAAACGACTTTCTCACAAAAACTAGCTCTTAATGACCTTTCTACTTCTGTCAGCAAAAAAATCAGGTATCTGTTTAAAAAAACCCACATACAAAATCAATGCATGTATGATCTGCCATTTTCCCAAAAGTTGAGGCCAGGATCTTTGCAGTCGTGCTTAGATATGTGAAAGAAGACGACGAACTGGTCTCAGTTGCCAAATTCTGGAGAATCTTCCTTTGCAATGACTTTCTTACGATGTCCTTGGAACATGCCATATCATATACCCACTTCTTCTACGCCTCTGCTTGAGAAACTCCTCCCACTCAAAACTCCTTTCCCTTATTGATTTTAACATTCTGCCCTTTCTCCAAAGTCCTGGGGTGTAGCTCAATTTGCATCTCATCCATGAAACCTTCCCTAAAATCCCCAGCCCACAGAGCTCTCTAGATGTATCGATACTTGTATTCTTTCATTTTCCAGCATTTAACCATTTTCGTTCCTGCTGTCGACTTGGTCTATGCCCTTACAAAATCACACCATATCTAAACTGTTACAAAGCCTTGGACAAAGTGGCTTTAGGTTCTAAAGTCAAGAGTCAGAATACCAGGGTTTGCATCCCAGTTCCACAAGACATTCAGTAACTGTGTGAACTTGGGCAAGTTAACCTAATCTCTCTGTGTCTCAATTTCCTCAAAGGTTACTATGGGGAAAATAAGCACCGACCTCAAATAGTTATTTGAGGATTAAATAATTTCACATGTAAAGCATTTAGAACAGAGCACAGAACATAGCAGTACACAATAAGTTTTAGTAAAGCTAACTGTTACTCATTTTTTCTTGCTCCAGACTTCCCTACATACTGTTTTTGTATAACTTTCTTAAATGGTGGTTTTCATACATCAGTGCTCTGCTCAGAATGCTCCATGGCCTTCCATAACCCAGGGGTCTATGTTCTTAGCTTAGTAAGCAAGGCACTCCACAATCTAGCACCACACTATCTACTCAGCTTCATTCACTCAATATCTACTTTACACAAAATAGTAGGAAACAGACAAGGCACAAACAAAAACAAACAATATCACACAGAATAAATGGTCACCTTTGTCTACTCTCCAAAAATACTCTCCAACCCAACAAAACCAGTTTCCTCACCTTTTGGAAGATGCCAAACTCGTTTAAAATTATCTGCTTTTTGGCTGAGAGATTTCAAACGGAGTTGAGAGGTCACTCTGGTGGGCATTCTTAAGCACTATACAGATATCTCTTTTTAGGTTTTAGTGTATTGAATAGCTAGAAGGAAATACCTGAAACTATCAAACTGCAACCCAGTAGCCTTGATTCTTAAAGACGATTGTTTAACTATGTAGCTTACATGGGGTGACAGTGTGGTTGTGAAAACCTTGTGGATCACACTCCCTTTATCCAGTGCACGGATGGATGAGTAGAAAAATGGGAACAAAAACTAAATGAAAAATGGAGTAGGATGGGGGAATGATTTGGGTGTTCTTTTTCACTTTTTTTTTTTATTCTTATTTTTATTCTTTCTGGTGTAAGGAAAATGCTCAAAAGTTGATTGGGGTGATGAATGCACAACTATATGATGGTACTGTGAACCACTGATTGGACACCATGGATGACTGTATGGTATGTGAATATATCTCAATAAAACTGAATTTTAAATAAATAAATAAATTTTGGGTTCCTTTAAAAAAAAAAAAAAAAGGCAACTAAAGAGACAAGGACAATTAAATGCAATATGTGACCATGGATGAGATCTAATAACAGAGGAAAAAAGCTCAAAAGGACATTTTTGGGACATATAGCAAAATTGAAATATAGACTATAAGATTTATTTTATTGGTAAATTTCTTTGATTTGATAACCGCATTTGAGATGGTTATGTAAGTGAATACCCTTATTCTTAGGAAATGTATGTGGAAGTATTATGTGTTCCAGGAGCCTGATGTATACAACCTACTCTCAAATGTTCAGAAGACAGATAAAGAAAAGAAAGACAGACATATAAATTGATGGATGGATAGAGAGAATGATACGGCAAGTGTGGCAAAAATTTTTAAATTGATCAATCTGGGTTTCTGAGGTGTGAGTATGTTGGGAGTTCTCTGTAATGGGTTTTGTATTATTTTTGCAACTGTCCTGTGAGTTTAAAATTATTTCAAAACAAAAAATTTAAAGAAAAAAAACAAATTATATGTTTTTGCCTATTTTATTCCAGCCTCAACCCCTCAAAACAACCAAGAAAGAAAAAAAAAACTTTCCTTAACTTTTATCTATCCACCCCACTTCAAAGTTCAATTCAAACATCATCACACTCTCTTTAGCAAACTTATATAATGCTATCTGATATCAATCAACTGTTCCAGGCTAGTGGTTGACACCAGGTCTATTTACAGTCTCAATGAAGTCTACTTAGTAGTGGTAGTAATAGTAGTCATAGTCTTTAGCATAGTCTCCTTCTCTATCCAAAAAAAAAAGCTCCTTGAAAGGAGTAACCACTAAAACAGATCATGATAGAACAGGCACTCAAAAATATGATGGTGGGAATGTAAAACAGTGCAGCCGCTATGGAAAACAGGTTGATGGTTCGTCAGAAAGTTAAGTATAGAATTACAACGCAGCCTGGCAATCCCACTTCTAGATATATACTCAAAAGAACTGAAAGCAGAGACTTGAACAGATATTTGTATACCGAAGTTCAGAGTGGCATTATTCACAGATGTCAAAAGGTGGAAACAACCCAAGTGTCCATCAACCATTGAATGGCTAAATAAAATGTGGCATATTCATACAATGGGATATTAGTCAGTCATAAAAAGGAATGCAATTCTGATAACGTGTGAAAACTTGGATGAACCCTGAAGACATCGTGTTGAGTGAAAGAAGCCATACACAAAAGGAAAAATCATACACAAAATGTATGATCTCAGTGATATGAAATAATTAGAATAAGCAAATTCACAGAGTCAGAAAATAGAACATAGGTGACCAGAGGCTGAGATGGGGGTAAAGAATGGGCAGTTAATGTTTAAATCGTGCAGCTTCTATTTGGGGTGATAGAAAAGTTTTGGTAATGAATGGTGCTGATGGTAGCATAACATTGTGAATGTTAATTAATAGCACTGAATTACATATTTGCATGTAATTAAAAGGGGAAGGTTTAGGTTATATATATGTTACTAGAATAAAAATTAAAAAAAAAAAAACAATAGGACTGTACAATACAGTGAACCCTAAAGTAAACCATGGACTACAGTCAATAGTACAACTATAAAAATGTTCTGTCATCAATTGTAACAAATGTACCATGCAAAGCAAGGTATCGATAATAGGGCAGTACATGGGAACTCTGTATTTTATGCATTATTTTTCTGGAAACCTAGTTTCTTTAATAAATAAATAATATGTATTGAGTTTAAGTAAAAAAAAGTAAGACTGGATATAGACTATGACTACTATTACTACCACTACTAAGTAGACTTCAGTGAGACTGTAAATAGACCTGGTGTCAACCACTAGCCTGTCACCTGCCCCCAAAGCCTCAAATTAAATAGTGCCATCCAAATTACAAGGTAGCAGTCTACTAACTATCCTTATGTGTAACCACCATAAGGGTACATTTGCTTGTTCCATGGTACCTCAAGTCAACAGAAGTATTAATAACCATTCTATTATCTAACCTGAAATGCTTGGCATCCATAAGGGAATGAAGGATGATACACAGAGGCAGCATCCAAGCAGGGCAATAACCAACTGCTACATCCTGAGAACATGATTTGGGAAAGATGATTAAACTCCACCTTGTGGCAAACCTGTTGCCCTCCAATGTTCAGGTTTAACTATCATAACACATTCCATGAACTTAACATTAAAAAATGTCACCACAACCTTTTTTAGGTTCTAAAGAATTGGGGTAGCTGGTGGTGGATACCTGAAACTATTAAACTACAACCCAGAACCCATGAATCTCGAAGACAGTTGTATAAAAATGTAGCTTATGAGGGGTGACAGTGGGATTGGGAATGCCATAAGGACCAAACTCCACTTTGTCTAGTTTATGGATGGATGTGCAGAAAAGTAGGGGAAGGAAACAAACAGACAAAGGCACCCAGTGTTCTTTTTTACTTCAATTGCTCTTTTTCACTCTAATTATTATTCTTGTTATTTTTGTGTGTGTGCTAATGAAGGTGTCAGGGATTGATTTAGGTGATGAATGTACAACTATGTAATGGTACTGTAAACAATCGAAAGTACACTTTGTTTTGTATGACTGCGTGGTATGTGAATATATCTCAATAAAATGATGATTAAAAAAAAAAAACTAAAGGACAAATGGGGTGGGATGGGGGGGATGGTTTGGGTGTTCTTTTTTCACTTTTATTTTTTATTCTTGTTCTGGTTCTTTCTGATGTAAGGAAAATGTTCAGAGATAGATTGTAGTGATGAACGTATAACTATGTGATCATACTGTGGACAGTTGATTGTATACCATGGATGATTGTATGGTGTGTGACTGTATTTCAATAAAACTGAATTTAAAAAAAAAAAAAAAAAAATGTCACCAACACTTCCAACTGCTGCTCTATACCTTGCAAATTTTCTACAATAAACATGTATTACTTGAATAATCAGAAGATTCAAGTATTTATTATTTCTTCCAGCTTTTAATGGGCCTCTCACAATGGCCAATGCAGAATGTAACACTCACCCACCAAGTGAAAGTCAAACAAGGGCATATTACCCCAATTTTCCACTTCCTACATAAAGTGCCAACTTGGACAAAGTTTTCAACTTCATTTGTTTGCAATTAAGAAAATTACTTCCACATAAGTCATCACATGAAAAACATAATTTCTCATTACTTTCCCAAGACTCCACAGCACTGTAACAAATTGCAAACAACTGTCTAGATGGTTACCTCTCTTCACCAACACCCTTTCCCCAAAATACTGAGCCCGTAATAGGGCCAAGTACAGAGCGCTAAATGATTTGCTTGATTATTTCAATCCTCAAAACAATAGTAGGTACTAGTGTTATTCCCAAATGAGAGAAATGAGGCTGAGTTGTTTAAAAAAAATGCCTAAGGAGACGCTTATAAGAAGGATTCTTCTGTTATACAAAGGAAATTGCCAGAAAATTATATTAGGCTGGGGATTTAGTTATCATAATCTTTTGTTATGAGACAATCATAACAGAAATCCCCAAACTGGAAATTTCTCAAGGAGAAGACAAATGATATTTGGTCAAACTATGGGCTTTCTTTGGAACAGTGTGTCTCACAGTGTCTGGCACAAACTAGATGCTCAATAAAAACCTGCTGGCCGGAACCAAACCTAAATTGTAAACACTTAATCCTAAAACAATCTGATTACATGGCAAGCTATGAACGGTCGTTTGTTTTAATTAGATTGGGTGCTACAAGAATCAATAATTATAGTTACACCTAAATTAATATGCTGGGTAGAATCAATAATTATAGTTACATCTAAATTCATATGCTGGGTAGAATCCAGTTTAAAAAGCAAGAGGGGAAAAAAGTGAAAACGGTAGAACTAAACCAAGTGTATCCTATAAAGATAAATTCTTCAAATAACAAATTCGGTTCAAAATTTTAATGTCATCTCAATTCATACTAAACACTCACTATTCATACATTGTTACTCATCTCAGAATAAGCTATTGCGAAGATTTTAGTACAGCCATGGGAAGCACTGTTCATGTAATAAGTATTTCTCAAATAAGTAAAAGAAAAACTCGTAGTCTCCTCAGGATCAAAGAAAAGAAAGAGCATTTGCAGTGTATGCACTATGGGCAAACCAGTTATCTGATTAGGCTGGCCTTTAACTATTGCCCAGGGACACAAAAAAGCAAAAAAGTAAATGCTGGTTGAATTAAAGCACTAGTAGTCAACTGATGTTTTAAAAAGATTGCCAGAAAAGATAAGCTCTATGGATATTCACTTTAAAGAATGATGGGTAATCAATCTATGAAGTCTCTGAGGCACCCAAACTTTAGCTTCTAGGGAGAAAAAAAAAAGATCTGTTCCACAAGTATATCAGCATGTGGTGTTACACAGAAAAACTAACAAACTTCTCAGATGCATCCTACATACAGAGTAAGGTACAAGTATTGGGCAAGCACAGAGCACTTAGGCAATCTTTTCTCCTTTCTAAAAAAAATAATTTATATAACTCCATAATTCAATAACTGCAGAAGAATTATGCTTTCTTTTTCCTGTGAGGCTCAGGTTTCTGTCATTTCAAAACACTGCTCTTGAAGATTTAAATTCTTCTTTTAAAAAAAGACGTAACCATTTAACTCAGAAAGAGGGGGCAAAAAGTCAGGAGGTGAAACCTAAGATAATCCTATTCACCTTACATAACTTACTTTAAATTGGAACTGACTCAGTAGCTCATCTAAAACCTGAGGTGTAGGCACAGTATATTAAGCACAGTATATTATAATATATATAATATTAATATCTTTAGTATATAGTCCACACACATAAGAGTTTTAAAAATTGAAAGAGCCTTGCTTGATTTTTTTCTTGTATTGTTAAAATATAAGCGCCTACATGTATAGTAAATTAGGGTGCTAATATAAAAATGCTAAAATGGTTACTCTTAAAATGAAGAGCACTGGATTCATCCTATCACATTTAGACAATGTAATAATTTATAGAATTGGATATAATTTCAGAAAATAAAGAAATTCCTTTCTTAACACTGATTTTTAAATAGCACCTCTGTGAGTATGTGTTAAGTATGTTTAATTGAGGAAAAGTGCTGTAGGGAACATCCAACAGTGGTTTTCAAAAAGCAATAGGCATATGTTCACCCAGCTTGGAAACACAATTTTGAAAATGTAAAGTAATAATTGTTCATGTTTAATTAAATCGACTTTGATTATTGCAAATTACTTTTTCATGGGTAAATCTGTATCAAACCTTTCAAAAAGTAAGTTTACACAAGTAATTGTCCTTACTAGAAAGGCCCTGTTCTGAAATCAACTAACAGCTACGTGTAAACTACATCTCACCAGAGAGACAGCTAAACCCCTGTGTAATACTGGCTATGGATTCCTCACATTGCTTTAGGAACTACAAATTCACTTTTCTAAAAAGACTGAAAGGGAGACGCCAAGTTTCACTATCTAGTTTTCCTAACCGAATTAAGAGTTTGGGATTTCACTGGGAAATACCACCTTATCAAGGTGCCATCAACCTCCCAAGGCATTTAATTACAATACTTTCTCTTGTTTTCCATTCAATTAAATTTCCACTAGAACCTGGCAGTAGATTCCATGACCTTGTTGCACACATTACATCTTTCACTGACGGCAAAAGGAAACAAAAAGTAAAGACAGTTAGACAACGTGGTGACATTACCTTGCCCGTCTTGTGATCAAACCAGACGAGCGCATGGTTCCTTGAGAGCACTTTGCAGTCAAAGGTGGCATTATTCTGCGCTGGTCGACAGCGGGCCACAGAACGGCCGATTTTGATGGGCTCGTCCAGGTAGACATGACGCTCCTGAAACGGATGCGAGTTCGGGCGGCAAGTGAAGATGGCCAAGGCTGACGGCATCGAGGACAGACTGGAGGTGTCTCTCCTACCAGAGACAAAGAGGAGTTCCTCCGTATCTGGACTGCCCTTCACAAGACTATACTCCTATCCCCCCAAAAATCTTAAATTAAAACAAACTGCGCATTGTCTAAACATAACCGGTGAGCATCAACAACTCTTCACTTGGGTGGAAGACAAGCCAGCGCCAGCTCCATCACCTCCTTTAAAACCCAGCAGCGCCCTTATCACAAAAAGCCCCCAA
The DNA here is from genome assembly GCF_015220235.1 of Choloepus didactylus. Lineage (NCBI taxonomy): Eukaryota > Metazoa > Chordata > Mammalia > Pilosa > Megalonychidae > Choloepus > Choloepus didactylus. Next base: position 211,383,993 of record NC_051307.1, on the reverse strand, counting down.
CTAGCAGCTTTCAGTCCATCTTCTTCCCCGGGAAGAAAAGGCTCACACATCGGTCAGCTGCGGCCAAGAAAACTCCTGGAAGACAGTTTCGGGACTGAAGGTATCCAATCAGATGAGTCACACACCAATTCTTGTGTTTAGCTTGGGATCGCCGCCGCTTTCCCCCCTCGGTGGCGGAAATGTTGCAGCACTGCAGCATGAAGGAAGGGTCGGTTCGATGAGGCCAGGAAGGTCCCTCCGGGCCCAAGAAAGGTGTAGCTGAGCGCCTCTGGGTAGCCACTGCCCGTCTGAGAGGACCAAGAGAATCGAGGGGCGAGAGGCCGGGAGGTGGCAGGGGGTCTAAGCGGCCAGCGGGACAGTCTGCATTGCCCCTGCTCGGCGGAGGCCGCCCCAGGAGGGAGCGCGGGGTCCCCAGCGGGGCCCGAGCCGAGGCGGCAGTGGCCGGGGTCCTCGCCGCGAGGCGCGGGGGCGCAGGAAGCAGCCGGGCCGGGACTCCCAGGCACCTGGCGGGCGTCCCCGCGACCAGGGCGGGGATCCGGCTCCGCAGGCTGGTGCAGACCCAGCGAAGCGCGACCCCGAGACCCCGGGGACGTTCGGGGGTCCCGGCCGGTGGGAAGTTGGTCTCTAGACGCCTGGGCTCCTGGCCGCTGCTCAGCACAAGGGCCGCCTCTCTTCAGGGTCGCCCCCGCGAGGGTCGCATCTCAGGGACTGCAGCCACAGCTCCGGGCGGACGAGGAGGTGGGGGAGGGAGGCTGGCCCTGGGGTTGGGGGAGAGGCCTGGAGGCCCCGAGCTGGGTCCGCCGCAGCCTCCACCACTCGCAGCCAGTGGGGCACGCTCAGGATGTGCCCGAAGAGGCAGGAAACTTTCCGACCTAGTGGGGGAAACATCAAAACAAACGGCCGTCAGGCGCCGGTGCCCGCCCGCCTCAGCCCTAGCCTTCCTCAGCCCGCCCCCCGCCGGTCCCCACGGTCAGTCACGACCTCGGCCAGCCTGTCTGCCGTCGGGCTCCGGGGGTTTGGAGCCCAGACGCCACGACCGGTCCTACCTTCCCAGCCACCGCGGCCGTCTCAGCTTACCTTGCCAGCGCCGGCCGCCATAGTGACTCTGACTGAAACCTACCGGGTGCACCGCCGCGGGAGCGCGCACCCTTCAAGGGCCCTCCTACCCCCTCTCCCGCGCCGTACTCCGAAATGTCACGTGATCGACGCCGATATAACCATATTGGTAAAGGGCAAAGAAGAGGGCAAGCTAGTTTTTAACGAGACTCGGGAACCATCTTCGTTTAGGTCAGGAAGCTTCAAACCCCGGGACAGCCTTGGCGACCATTTTGGTTAAGGGCAAGGAAGAATTTTGGGGTTGAAGATTTTTTCAACAAAGCGTACCAACGTTCTATTTCACTTTCTTAATAAGAAGGCGCAAAATTTTACTAAATTTTGTTTGCTATCGTTCTCGTTGAAAATACCAACGAGCAAAGAGAACAGACCCATCCTAAGTGGCTGTTCACTAGCAGCCATTTTAGCTATGGGCAACAACCATCCCCGCAACCACACTCCCACAGGTTTCAAGGTTTCTGCATCTAACATCAGAAGGACCGCTCTTCCTCCTGCCAAAGTCTTCGCTGTGTTCCCTGCCCTGAGAAAAACTCTTCCTTATTCCCCGCATTCCATTTCGAATGCACTTTCTTGACACTGGGCCTGTAATGTCCCTTCGGGCTTTAATGCGGATTCTACCTCCCGACGAGTGAGACTTCGGAAAGTTTAAAATCACGTTGCTTCCCGAGAGCAATTATTCGAATATTTAGCAATATGATGAAAGAGGATACTGCCCACTGACAATATTAAGGTAGATGAGGAGTCAATGATCTAAAGAAGAAATGACTTGGCAAAATCTGAACGAAAACTTCAAGAAAACATGGTAGGAAGGAGAGTCTTAGTTCATTTATAATCTATGGTGACTTCATTCTTCAGATTCCTGTGATAACAGGCTCCACCACTGTGTGACCTTGGGCAAGTTTCTTTCAAGCCTTGTTTTTCTATAACATGGAGAAAATAATACTTAGCTCACATACTGTTGTGATAATTCAAGATAATAAGGCACATAGCTCTTTAAACAGTAACTGTGATTCTTTTCAATATTTATATATGGTGTTTTGGCCCCTCCTGGGTTCTGAGCTGAGCCCTGGGGACACACAGGTCAACAAAACAGTGATCCCTGTCCTCAGACAGCACACCCGGTATTGTAGGATAGGATGGGGGAGGGGTTGACAAACACAGGTACAGATGGCTAAGATAGAGGAACTCACTGGGTGCTACTGGGAGAGAAGGCCTTCTGGAGGAGGTAAATGAAATGAATGAAGGTGGGGATACCACAATAAATATGGTATTTGCTGATTGGATTCATACATTTCCAGAAAGAATGAACAAAAGGAACAAAGCTATTTGAAACAGTGTACCAATGTGATTGGCACATAATAGTGGCTCAATAAGTATTTGATGCATGAATAAAAATTACATACTGTTACTTAGAGGACAAAGTAGGAGTGGCACAAAGTAAGTCTGGAGAGAAAAATAGGCATTATGTTATAAAGACCTTGTGTAATTTTCTAAAGATCTTCATCACTTCAGCAAATATGTATTGAAATTCTGTATTCCAGGTACTTTACTCTGTAGATAATAGGGATATGTTGGAAAGTTTTCATTTTGTTAATTTTAGGCTTATATGGAATAACTTAAGATAGAACTCTCCAGAAATCTTTGCATGCATTTATAAGTCTTTTATGCATCCTTTCATTCATTCATTATATATTTAATTGAATGTCTAGTTTGAGATAGATAACTTTGGAAGGCCCCAGAAATACAATAATGAAGGGAAGAAAAAAAAAATCTCTCTCTAGTTGCTCATAAATTAGGTGATGACACAATAAAATCCTAACTGTAATGGAGTGCATCAAAAGTAATGGGAGTATGGAAGAGTAATTGTTTAAACTGAAACCTGAAAAATGAATAGGAGTAGGCCAGCTAGTCTGGTAGAAGCACAGTAAAGAAAATTTAGGCCAAAAAACAAACAAAAAACAAAAACAAAAAAAATCAGCAAAGGTACCAGAGACTTGAGAAAACAGTACTTCAAGAGAATTAGGAGTAGGTCTGTATTACTGAAGCATAGGGGCAAGGTTGGGGAGGAGGAGTAGAGTGTGGATTCAGTTGCTGAAGGGCCTGTAGGTAATGTAACAGAGTTCAGAACATTTCCCTCTTTCTCCTACAAGGTCAAAGTGGAGTAATTCATTACTTTCAAGTGAAGGTTTCAGAATCAGACATGCATGGCATGATCATTAGTCTGCAATATTATCTTCGATAAAATATTTAGCTTCTCTAAGTCTCAGTTTCCCCATCTGGAAAAAAGTGAATAACATCATAGAGTCCTGTTGGGATTAAATATGATAATGCATGATGCCTGGAAAATAGTAGATATTCAGTGAATGTTAGTTTGTGTTATTATTGCTAATGGTAAAAATTTCCCGCAATCTTCCACATACAGTAAGGAGCAAGTTGTATTATCCCTAATTTGTATATGAAGAAACATGATCATAAATGTGGAAACAAAAAGTGTCTGTTTATTTTCAGTTCTATTATATTTCTTAATATTAACGCTAAGTAAATAGAATGGACTTTCTACTGCAAGAAATTCTGTAACTGTTATAACCTAGCAGAGTAAAGAATCCTAGCAAGCTATGCAGGGTGCTGGGAATGCAAAAATGGCAGTGAAGGCGTTCCTCACCCACTGGTAAGCTGGCTCAGAAAAAGTCTGAAATTAAGAAATCGCATATGTGAGATATTTTGAATTCTAAGCCATGTGGGTGTTACTCTCTGTGATGTTGCATATACACAAATTTTTAATTAAATGTATTTTGAGTAAAACTGGAATGGCAATATTTCCCAATGTTGTAGTTTTCTCTCCCTTTTTAAAATTTTTACCTTTTGTATAGACTGAAAAATACTACTGCTACAAATCAGGCTACTTTTCAATCTTAGAAAAGCAAACAGAAAATTGTAAAATTATTGTGTTATTGCCATGTAAGACTTGGAAATATTAGCATTTAAGATGTGTAGGAGACAATTCTGTAAACTCAGTTAATATGCAACCTCTCCCTAACTGATAATGATCTAACCTCTCCCTAATTGATAATGACTTTAACCAATGGCATTGGATATAATGAATTATGAACACTTGCTTAACTGCTTAAGCAGAATGTCTGGATTGCAAAGAGATGGAAGCAAACTAATTAGAGGAGGCCAGAATTACTCAAAGATCAGAACTGATGGTATTTAATATTTGTAATAGCACACACTGGCTTGTTAAAACTGAAGTTTGATCCTCTTCCCACTCAGGAAGGCACTCCTCATCAGGGAGGATCTAATGAGTGGAAATACCCTGTCATTTCCCAGGTGCCCAGGGTGGAGTGGCCCAGACATTCCAGAGGCACTACTCATCTATTTTTGGCTTCCTGGTTCTTCAGGAAATAAAAGAAAAATAATTACCTGAAGACAAGTAAAGACATTTCTTTTTCATTTAGCAATCTTTTTCTGTGAATATAAAAGGAGGGAATCATAATATTAACTCTAGAAAGGATAATAGATTAGTAATTCAGCTTCCTCGTTTTACAGGCAAAGAACCTGAAGCTTAGAAAAGGAACTAGCCTTTATTAAATGCATATTTACCACAGGTTGGACATTTTTGCTCATGACAACTCTGTGTGATATTAACCACATCTCATAGGTAGGGAAACTCTGGTCCAAAGATCCCAAATCACCAAGCTAGAACCAAAGTACATGCTGTTTTTTTTTTCTTTTTAAAATGTTTATTGATTTTTTGATTGATAAAAGTAATATATTTTTTCATTACATATATTCAAACAAAACAGAAACAAGGAAAGTAAAAGTAAAAACTCTTCCTGGTCCTATCACAAATCCCCAAGGTAGAGCTCACTATTCTCAACAGTTTGTTACCTGTATACTTCCAGCTATTTTCTCTAAGCCACATGGGACATGCCCTTTTAAAAATACCCTGTTGGCCTCGGCCGTGCCCACCCGGGATGGAGACGCGCGGGCGCCGCAGCCCGCGAGGGCCTCGGGGGAGCCGCCCGCGCGCGGCCTGACCGCCGTCCCCGCCGAGCGGCCGCGGGCGCGCGCACAGGCCGTCCGCGCTCGGCCCCGCCCCGCCCCTCGGCTGTCCGCGGAGCCGGCGGCGGGCGGCGGCGGCCGGAGGCAGCATGGGCGGCGCGGCGGCGCGGGCGGGCCCGGCGCGGGTGGCGGCGCTGGCGCTGCTGGCCTGCGGCCTGTGGCGGGCGCGGGCGGACCCCGCGAGCCAGGAGTACTACACGGCGCTCATCAACGTGACGGTGCAGGAGCCGGGCCGCGGCGCCCCGCTCACCTTCCGCGTCGACCGCGGGCGCTACGGGCTCGACTCGCCCAAGGCCGAGGTCCGCGGCCAGGTGCTGGCGCCGCTGCCCCTCCACGGAGTTGCTGATCATCTGGGCTGTGATCCTCAAACCCGGTTCTTTGTCCCTCCTAATATCAAACAGTGGATTGCCTTGCTGCAAAGGGGAAACTGTACATTTAAGGAGAAAATCTCCCGGGCTGCTTTCCACAATGCAGTTGCTGTAGTCATCTACAATAATAAATCCAAAGAGGATCCTGTCACCATGACTCATCCAGGCACTGGAGATATTATTGCTGTCATGATTACAGAATTGAGGGGTAAAGATATTTTGAGTTATCTGGAGAAAAACGTCTCTGTACAAATGACCATAGCTGTGGGAACTCGGATGCCACCAAAGAACTTCAGCCGGGGCTCTCTAGTCTTCGTGTCAATATCCTTTATTGTTTTGATGATTATTTCTTCAGCATGGCTCATATTCTACTTCATTCAGAAGATCAGGTACACAAATGCACGTGACAGGAACCAGGTGAGCTACCAATACTCTGTCGCAGTTGGCTCATGGACATCTGTCATTGTCATACATATTGCTCGCTTTTTTTCCATTCAAAACAAAGTAAGTTGTAACTAACCTTCAGTCATTTTAATAGTTGAAAAAGATACCAAGAGTATTGTAAGGGCAATTTAAATGCCTGAAAGGGGAAATTTTCAGATTTATGGAAATCACTTGGAGTATTCTGGGTAGGTAAATAGCTTAGTATCGTAATGTGGTCCAGCTAATTCTGTTCGCGTGGAGAAATGTCACAGCGCTGCGTTTGAAACTGGACATGTGAGTGTCTCGGGAGGGGAAAGCCAGGTGGCTGGGAGAGGGGGTCATCCTGTATGTTCCATGCAGAGTTTTCCCGTGAGAATTTTGAACTATGTTTTATCTGTTCAGAAAAAAAAATAATTAAAAGCCAAGTGTCTTGAAGATCCGAAAGCAGTGGCACAAACAGATATCTGCACACCGATGCTCATAGCAGCATTATTCACAATTGCCAAGAAATAGAAACAATCCAGGCGTCCTTCAGCAGATGAGTGGATAAACACAATGTGGTGTATACACACGGTGGAATACCGTGTGGCAGTAAGAAGGAAATGTCATGAAACATACGACAGCATGGATGAACTGTGAAGACATAATGCGGAGTGAAATAAGCCAGACACAAAAAGAGAGATACTGTATGTTACTACTAGTGTGAACTCTGAAAAATGTAAAATAAATACTTTCTATCATAGAATGCAGGAGATCTAGAGGTAGACAGCAGCTAGTGAAGGGGGAACGGTGATCTAATAAGAACAGATAAGCCCTTGAGGGTAATCTCAGTGTGATGGGAATGCTCGGGAAGGATTGTGGTTTGCAGGCTTTCTCAGGTGTGGTGGGTGGGATCACGTTGGAGGCGCTGTAGCTATTTTAGGTTATTTGTTTTCCTTATTCCTCTGTTCTGTTAGGGTTTGTTAATTTTCTTGGGTATGGTAGAGACATGTTGGAAGCAATACAGTTATTCTAGGTTGTTTTTCTTATTCCTTTGTTTTGTTTGAATTTTTTTAAATTTCTTGATAAAGTAAAGAAAGCTATTGCATTAAAAAAATTAGCTTCAGTGTAGCTATTTTTGGTTATTTGGTTTTTCTTATACCTTTGATAATGGTTTTTTTTTAATTTTCTTGGGGTAGGGTAGAACATGTGGGAAGCAATGTAGTTATTTTAGGTTATTTGTTTTTCTTAATCCTTTGTTTTGTTTGAAATGTGTTTTTTTTGTTGTTTGTTTTAATTTTTCAATAAATAAAGTTAAAAATTTAAAAAAAAAAAAAAAAAAAAATACCCTGTTATTTATTAGAAACGGGAAAGTTGAAGCTAGGATTCTTAATCCTAAAACTCACAAGTAGTTTACGTCACTAGCCAAAAAAGCCCATATTTTGGAGAGACAGAGAAATGATGTTTATTTTTGTCACTTGTATAAGAATAGTTTTGCTTACCGGAAGTGTCTTCTTGCTTTTTATAATAAATTTAAGAATGTTACTTGGCATGTAGCAAATGCTTAATAGAAGGGCTGGGTCAGAAACCCTTATGAGGTACTTTGTTTCTGAGTTTTTATTGTTCTATCTGGGTTTGTTTTTAAATAACTTAGACACCAATTGAAATATCTGAGATTCTGTTTATATGGGGTAGTTTTGTTTATCCAGTGATTTAAAAAAAAAACATTTTAAGTGTATTCTTTATTCTGGGAGAAATATGATGTTTTGAATCATTGTTTTTGAATGTAATTATTTGTTTCCTTTTAATAAGCTCCCAAGCCATTTTGTTTCAGATAAATGCATTGTTGCTATTCTACAGCACTGTCATAGGGAATAGTCAACATCAACATATCACTGAATGTCTGTTTTGGAGAAATGATAGATTTCTCAGGGGTCTTTAGTCTTAAGGGTCCCTTAAGAAGATGATTGAAACACAGTAAAGAGACCAATGCGGTAAAATACATCTAGAGTGCCAGCTCTCCCTCAACCCTCACTCCCACCGAAGTCCCTTCCAAGCATGCCCAGCAGCATCTGTTGTGGGGGAGACCATTTGTGGAGTTTTCCCTGGGCTTTCAACAGCACCAGCTTCAGAGCCTGCAATCTATGTAGTCCCACAGGGCCCAGTGCTTAGAAGGACCCTGTTGTCTTGAAATTTGAAATAATTTTTTAACAAAGGGCCCCTCATTTTCATTTTACACCCTCAAATACGGAGCTGGTCCTGCCTTGAGCATACTGCTTTAAGAACCCGGTCACCTTCTTTGTACAAGTAGAGCACGTTGACAAGCGTGGCACATGAAATGCTGTAGGAGAATTTGGCAAGCTATTGGCGGTCAAGAGGCATCCCTATAGAAATCAAACCGTTTTAAATGAAAGGAGACATTTCCAGGATCTATGCTAACTCAAGATCAGTGGCAAAAATGGTAGCAGACAAAGAAAAATATGCCTTGATTTGTAACATATCCTCGTACATAACTTTTTACTCTAGCTTAGACTCTGAAGTTTTTCCTGGAAATGATAATGAGAATAATAAAGAATCTCTGTCTATTACCATTTTGTATTTTCTACATTATCCCCCAACTTTTTATTACAAAAAATTTCAAATATACAGAAAAAATTGAAATAAAATTACACATATACCACCTTAATTCAAAGTTGTGACCATTTTGTCATATGTGCCTTATTTATCTACGTGTGTATTTTTCTAAACTATTTGACATTAAGTTGCAGACATCATGACTCTTTACCCAGAAATATTCCCTAAAAATATAGATATTTTCCTAAATAACCACATATGTAGATTTTTCTGAAATATTTTCTTTAATGTAGACAACTTAGAAAACAGAAACATAAAGAAAAAAAGAAAAATTACTCATATTTCCACTGCCTGGTGATAATCACCATAAGCAGTTTTGTCTACACAGAAAAATGGCTTCATCCTGTACCTATTGCTTTGTCCATACAGAATGAAACATTTCTACTTCTTTAACCCTTAACAGGAACATTTTCCATAGCTGCTGTGGTAGGCAGAATAATGGCTCCCTAAAGACAGATATTGTATGATTTCACTAATATGAACTAAACAGCATATGAAAACTCAGTCTTAAAATGTAGATTATAGGGTGCCTAGAGATACAGAGAACCTAGAGAATGGGGAGTAGTTATCTAATCTGTACAGAATTGTTAACAAGGTTGAACTTAAATGTTTGTGAACGGATAGAAGTGATGGTAGCTCGTTATTGGTACTATAAATAATAATGTTGTATTGTAGGTGAATTTGGTTGAAAGGGGTTGTTTAGAGTCATATATGTCATCAACTAACACCACAAATATAAACAAGTTCTTGCATGAATACTACAAATGTAGGACACTTGTACAAAGAGTTAATAATACAGGAAAATATGGGGAAAAATTACCTGTTGCAGGCTACAGACTCTAGTTAACAGTAATACCTTAATATTCTTTCATTAACAGTAACAGGTATACCACACCAATACTAGGGGTCAATAATAGGGAAGGATAAGGGATATGAGGTGTTTGGGGTTTTCTTTTTTTGTGTCTATCTGATATTTGTCTTTTTGTAGCAATAAAAATAGTCCAAAATTGAGTGTGATAATGATGGCACAAGTAAACGATGATACTGTGAGACATTGTTTGTATTCTTTGGATGGAATATACGGTATGTGAATATATCTCAATAAAACCTGCAGATTAAAAAAATAAAAACCAAAAAAACTGCCAAAAATAAATAAATAAATAAGTTGGTTTCAGGAGGTCAGGAGGTCAGGAACAGATTGCCAGGAAAGACAATGAGCGGTGCCTTACTTCCTGCTGGCAGCAGGCCCTAGAGTCAATCAAGCAATGAGCCCACCCTGGGCTATTGTGCTCAAGTCAGATGGAGTTTCACCACTCTTCTGCCTAGATGGAAAAGTTTGGGAGCAATGGAGTTAAAATAACCACTGAAATGTCTCCTCAATGGAGACACACCTAAGAAAGCTCTGTTTTTCCAGGAATGGTCACTTCAGGAGGTGTGGAAATGGGGTGTCATTAGTCAGACTGAGCAGCAGAGTCAGACGAAGCTCTGGGGAAGAGTGTTCCCGGGGCCTATCTTTTTCTATGAGATCTAAGTCATATTTCTGTTTGGGCAAGTGTTTATGAAAAAAAGTTCTGGAAGCAAAATGTTTTCAAGTCAATTGTTATTGGTTGGGGTCTTTTGTTTACAAACAACAGAAACTGTCCCTGGCCACCTAAGCCCATGGAACTTTTTGGAAAGACATGGGGTGGCTCAGAAAATGGAAAGAAATGCTGAAGAAGCAAGTCTCAGGAAGGGTTGGCAGCAGCCAATAAACAGCCTCTTCAGGGCACTGACTTTAGGAGTAGTCAGCTCATCCCTTTTCAGACCTTAGGCTGCTCTCAAGATTTAAATGCCCCCAGAGAAGTTGATTGGCCTAGCTTGAGTTACATAACCATTTCGTGGCCAGGAGGGCGGGACACTTTGAAGGGCAGTCCCACTACCTCAGATCCAATGGAAGAGAGATGGTTTCCCAAAGCCATGGCTAGAAGGAGGGGAAAGGATTGCTGGGCTGGCCAAAACATTAGAAGTCCACCCATCAGTTTAATCACTAACTGCACATTCAGGAGTTAGCCTTATCTTTGAGCCACTTGTGCTTATGGAGCCCAGGCAAGTAACTTCCTGTGTGACCTTGGACAAATCACATACCCTCCCTGAGCCATGGTATCCTTGTTTAAAAAATTTATTGAACAATTTGGACCAGACGATCCCTAATGGCAAAAGGCAACTTACTGTGTGGAAAGAGCTAGAAGAGACCATCAGGAGGCCTGAGTTCCCCTCTGATGCCTAATCCTGGTGATGGCAATACGATCTTGTGTGACTCAGTTGTCAATTCAGGTTGCCCCCATGTGAAATAAAGGAATTGAACTAGACAGTTTTCAGATCCTTCTAGCTCTGAAAGTCTATGATTCTATGAAATGGCAGATTAAAGCAGCCATGTCAGTTTCTACCTTCCAAATCAGTGAGATATCCTTGTTCTTGGGAAATACACACTAAAATATTAAGGCACAAAGGAGCATGAGGTTTGCAACTTACTCCCAAATAATTCAGGGGAAAAAAAAGTAGATATATGTAGAGAGAGGAGGATAAAGCAAATGTGACAAAATGTTAAAAAATTGGTAAATTTGGATAAAGGGTCTATGGGAGTTCTTTGTGCTATTCTTGAAACTTTTCTTAAAGTTTGTAATTATCTCCAAATGAATTAAAAAAAAAAACAAGAAAAAAGCCAATGGGAAGGGCAAAAAGAAATCTGCTTCCCTGCTTGCATGTCCAAAGACTTTTGATGAATTATTTGTATGACAAATGGATATTTGTATATTAATATTGCTAGATCCAGACTCTCTAAAGGAAGAAGCTCTTAGTGCCAAGGTATGAACTCTATAATAATTTCTCACTGTTATTCTGACAAAGCTCCACTGTGAACCTGTGAGACTCTAGATAAGGCCTATCTGTTTACTCCTGCCTGAGGAATCTGACTAAGTGGGTGGAGATTTCCTATTGGCATTTACGCTTTTCTTTTAACACCATATGTGGTTAATGTTTTTTATTTTTAAATTTTTACCTGTAACCCAAAAAATGGTTCTACTAAGTACTTCCTAACTTGATTTGAAGCTAAACATTAGTAACTTCACACAATCATTTCTTATTCCAAGATGGTTTTGGTGTCTAGAAGGATATTGATTGCAGCATTGCCTATATTGGCAAAATACTCGGACCAACCAAGGGTCAATAATAGAGTACTGGTTAAATAAATAATGGTACATTCAATGGAGTGTTGTTGAGATGACAAAAAAGAATGAAGCAGCTCTATATGAATGGATGTGGAACAATCTCTAAGTTATATTTTAGGAGCAATGTGCAAAACAGAGTGTAAGTACAATACTATTGTATTTTTAAAAATTGCCTGAGTGATTAAGCTGATGAGTACAAAATTAATGCTTTTGCCTGCTTGGCATATGTTATATGTACGTGCAGAGCATTTTCTGGAAAGATACAGGAAATCCGTAACAGTGAAACCCTTTGGAGAGGGCAACTGTGGGTTAGGGTAAGGGGCTGAGTGGTAGGATGGGAGGGAGACTTGCCTTTTTCTTAAACTTTTTGAGTTTTATACCAAATCAAATTTGTTTAAAGTTGTTCAATTTAATATAGGGGTCAATGCCGCTCTAGGAGTTATGCACTTGGTCCATTCTCATCATGTGGTGAGAATAGGTTAGTGAGGCTAAATTGCTGTAGCCAAGGAAATTGTCCTATTAGTCTGGATATTTTGAAGATTGGGTCCATGGCTTCTCATCTTTCTTCCTCCAACATCTAACCCCATTTTTGCATATAGTAGGTGCTTAATAATTGCTTATTGAATTGAATTCAATTGAATTGATTTTCAGTGCTTTTACACTTCTATATACATTGAAAGAAATTTTTGGTAGTAACATATATATATAAAAAAACATAAAAATTGTCATTTTCACCATCTTTCAGTGTACAATTCAGTGGAATTAATTACACTTACAATGTTATGCTACCATAACCACTATCGATTACCAAAACTTTTTCATCATCCCAAAGAAACTCTGTATCCATTAAGCAATAACTCTCCATTCCTTCCCCTCTCCAGCCCCTGGTAACTTTGAATCAACTTCCTGTCATTTTGAATTTGCTTATTGCAAATATTTCGTGTAAGTGGAATCATACAATATTTGTCCTTTTGTATCTGGCTTATTTCATTCAGCATGCCTTCATCTTCAAGGTTTATCCATGTTGTAGCATCAACCAAATTCTTGCTTGCTCGTTTAAATATAGGTTTACTGACCCTTTACATTACATTTCCCTTTTTTTCTATCCTAAGGGATATCCTAAGAAAAAACAAACACTTATTTTCTATCCTGAAGAATTTAAAATGCAGCCAATCAATGGATATATGTTGCTGCATCCTTTTTTTTTTTTTTGGAGGGCATTTGGTATCATAAACCAGCATATAAAACATACTCACATTATGACCCAATAACCCCACCCCTATGAATTTATCCTTAGAAAATAATCACATAGGTCAGAAAAAGTTGTATGTACAAAAATGTTTATTGAAATGTTGTTGATAATAGTGAAAATTTGGAAACAATCTAAATGTTCCATGGCTAGGCAACTAGTTAATTAAAGAATGGTATGTCCACTTGTTATCCCCATTAAAAATGATGATTTTCTGATGTATATTTGAATGCAGTTAAAAAGGGAAATTTTAAGTTGTGTGTATGTTGCCAGAATAAAAATTTAAAAAAACCTTAGAATTGTACAATACAGTGAACCCTAATGTAAACTATGTACTATAGTTAATCGTATAACTATAATAAAATTGTTTTCATCAATTGTAACAAAAGTACCACACTAATGTGAAGTGTTGCTGATAAGGAAAACTGTATGTATGAGATGTTTGTACTTTTTGTGTGATTTTTCTGTATACCTACAGCTTATCTAATTTAAAAAAAATGATTTTGATCTATATTTATTGATGAGGAAACAATTTATTGATGAGAATATTCTTAAGTGATAAAAAGTTTACACAATAGCATGTATATGATCCATTTATAACACATTTCAAACATAGAACATTATCTGTATATATATGTAGACTTCTGGGAGAAATTTCACAAAATATTAAAAGTGTTTATATTCCCATACTGGATGATTTTAAATTTCCTCACATTTTTTCATATTATTTGCATTTTTTTCTGGAGAACACATTGTATCACTTTTACCAAACAATGAAGCTATCAAAAAGAAAAGGCATTCAGATATTTTCACTAGTTTTACTCTTTGACTCAGTAAATATTTGTTGATTGCACCATGATATCCTAGAGTTACCTTCCTCTTTTACAGGCTAAAGGATTTTCCGTATACCGTGTGAGAAAGCACTGAACCTAAATCCTTATAAAGGCCCCCTTTGAAAAACTTAAACGCCAGAAAAATTAAATCAGACCACTAGTTGCCTCTGGGGAATAGGGGTGGCGATTGACTTTGAATAGATATGAAGGAACTTTCTGGGGCAATGGTAATGTGCTATATTTTAATAGGGGTTTGGGTTACAGAGGTGTATGCATTTGTAAAACCTCAGTGAATTTACTTTTAAGATTGGTGCATTCCTCTGTATGTCAATTTTGCATCAAAAGAAGAAAAACTGTAAATAAACTGGTTCCTAGTTGGTGATATTGAGGTCTGCAGTTTACTTTGAAAGGCAACAAAAACAGGATGGATTAATGGATACATAGAGAAACAAATAAATAGATAGCTATATAATAAAGCATATAGAACAAAATGTCTATAGTAGAATCTAGATAGTGTGTATACATGTGTTTATTATAAAGTTCTTTCAATTTTGCATTTATAATTTTCATAATAAAATATTGAAGAAAATGTAAGCACCAATCATCTATTTATATATTTGAGATGTATAGACTTTATCCTTATAAATTGAATTCAACAGATTGAGCTCTAGAAGTTGTCCCCAGACAACTAGAAGTTGTTGGATAGGTAGGCTATATACGTGCATATATGTATATATGACATAATTAGTGACAGGACCAACTTCAAGAGCATGTGACCTGTGCAGTCACACAGGGCCCTGCACTTGTTTTAGTACTCTATTGTTGCCATCTTGAAATTCTTAATAATTTTTTATCAAGGGACCGACATTTTCATTTTGTACTGGACCCTACAAATTACGGTGTTAGTCCTGATTAGTGAACTTTAGTAATGTTACTAACATATATTATGTTCTCTGTATATCAGACACTATGCTAAACACTTTACACACGTTATCTCTTTAAATCCTCAATAAAAGATGAATGAGGTAGGTAATATTAATAGCTCCATTTTATTAATATGAACAGATCGAAGCCCAAAGAAGTAAAACTACTTGTTCAAGTGCCTTTGGTATGCGTAGTAGCACAGTATACATAGGAGGTACTCAATAAATGTTAAATCATCATCATCATAGTAATAATAATGGCAGTTCCCATTTATTGAGCACCTTCCATGAACCTAGCAAGCTCTGAAATGAAACCCAACATGTTCTCCCCTAACCTAGATTCTCCAGGTTTGTATCCCTTCCTCAAGGCCACATTCCCTGCTACCCTAAATTAGGTCAGGCCTCCTTCTCTATAGTACACATCGTAATTGTAATTGGGTATTTCCTTGTTTAATAACTGTTTTCCTTTCTGGACTGGAATTTCAGTGAAGACAGAGACCCATTTTCATCTGTTCACCATTCTATTCCCATCATCTAGTGCTGTGCCTGGAACATTGCCTGCCAGGACTTAATTATGATTTTCTCATTTAATCTTCAACTCTATGAGACAGAGATTGTTACCATCATTTTACAGGTGCAAAAAAACAAGGCTAAAAAAGTTAAGTCCAAGTCAGTCCACCATGGGGTGGGGGTCAGTGCAACCCACCATAATGTGGACCTATGCTGACTCCAAGGCCTCTAGTCATTTCAATACAATCCACTGTTCCAACATGACAATCTGACGTTATTTTCTATCTCTAGGCACTGCTTATTCCTTTCATATTTCTTCCTTTAATATATTCTTTCCTATCTGACCTCCAGGCTCTCTAATGAAGAGGCGACAAGGTTTCCAGCAAATAATTATGGCAGGTGACTATAATGAGGCTGGCTGAAGCCAGGATTTTATTTTTTAATCTTGAGGAACAAAGCAGTTGGAAACTATCTCCTCAAAAGGATCAAATTTCCCTTTGGTACTGATTCTCCCTTAGTCCTGGGAAACAGCCTGAAGACGTTTCTTGGGCTATGTAAAAGCAAAACAATTACCCATCCCTAGTTCTTGGGGAAGGCCTGAAATAACTGAGGCAGAGCAATCATAGATGCTTCAGATGGTAAATAAGTGTCTCTTAGTAGTTGTCTGCCTCTATAGATTGTGATTTCTATAAGACAATATTTTTCCTCAGTGTGGACTTAGACCATCATATACATTACTGGATATGCTTGCAGAGTTGTGAGTATGTGCTATTCTATGAGCAATTGTTTGCAAGGGCTGAGTAAGTGGAATGGAGAGGAATGCTGAGCCAGTGCACAGGCTTATTTTCTTCTCCCAGTGCTGGAGGAGAGACAGTGAACAAAACACAGAGGATGTTGGATCTAGCACACTGTGGAGTGGACTGTCAAGTTCCACCTGGGGTATTATTTAAGACTGAAAGTCCCAGAGCTTAGGAATTGGACCGAGGACAGACTGTGTTGTACTTTGTCTTTTACAGGGCAGAGGGCAAAAGGATACCACCTGGTGGCAGTGGGGTTTCCAGGACACTCTGAGGGTGGGTTTAGATTGTTTTCAGAGTATTTTAATTATCTATTGCTGTCTAAAAAATTATCCCCAAACTTAGTTGCTTAAAACAACAATAGATATTTCTTATCTTTCATAGTTTCTACAGGTCAGGAATTTGGGCTAGCCTATCTATTACCTTTCTTTTCTGGTATTCTCATTCCTTCCGAAAAGACTCATTAACAGGCACAGCCTGGCCTCAGTTGTGCTCTAGGGCTTATCTGACCTTTTTAGAGGAATATCAAGCATTTCCCAAAGTCATTGATGGAAGCAATGGTGACAGACATCTGTTGAGGGCAGCAGTGCCCAGTGGAGCTGGGCTCTCGTGAGAATGAGAGACAGCATAGCAGCACCAGATCTAGAAGGTGGGGCACAAGAACATGAGGGACTGTTCCTAAGAACACAAGAGCTACATCCTGGGATATTATCAGAAATGCTCCCATAGGGATATTGCTATTTCTGGGAAATGGACCATAAGGATTTAAGCCATCATAATTTGAACTATAAAAGTAAGTATGATCTTATTTTGAAGTCACAGACCAGCGAGATATGATGTATATTTGAGTCTGTATGTGATAGCCAGTCTCCAAGGTGGCACACAGTGATCCCCACCTTCTGATATTCATGCTTTTATGTAGTCTTCTCCTACAGAGAACCAGGGCTGGTCCAAGTATGAACAATACAGTTCAGCAGAGGTTACAGTGGGTGAATTTCAAGGCCAAGTCATAAGAGACATGCAACTTCTACCCTGGCTTCTTGGATTGCTTGTTCTGGGAAAGGCTAGCAGTCATCTTGTGAGAACATTCAACCAACTCTGTGAAGAGGCCCACAAGGGGAGGAAATGAGGATTCCACCAACATTTAACACCAACTTGCCAGCCATGTGAGTGAGAAACGTTGGACTTGGATCTTCCAGCCCCATTCATGCCCTCAGGTGACTGCAGCCCTGGCTGACTTCCAACTGAACTTCAGAGAAACCCCTAGCCAGAACTGCCCAGCCAGATGACTCTCAAATTCCTGACCTGTAGAAACTATGAAAGATAAGAAATATCTATTGTTGTTTTAAGCAACTAAGTTTGGGGATAATTTTTTTAGACAGCAATGGATAATTAAAATACTATACCATAGAGTCTATAGAATAAATGTTTACATAAAACTCTGCTTAAAAATAAAATAAAATAAAAACTCTGCCTAAAGAGATTAGCAAAGTCTTCAGAATAAAGAAGTCACAAGTTGAATCTTCAGAAAGGAGTGGAGCTTGCAGGTGGATTTAAGGTGGAGAAAGGGAAGTCATTTTAGGACATAGTATCAGCTTGACCACAGGATGAGAGGCAAAAGGGCATGGCCTATATGAAAAATAGCAATTAGTTCAGTATGACTTGGATGCAATATGTTTAAAGAGTGAGATAGAGAGATATTAGAAGAGTAGACAGGAACTTGTTCACTAAAGAACCTTATATACCTGCCAATGTATTTGTTTTTATTTTGAAAGCAATAAAGAGTCACTGAAGAATTTTTAAACAGGCAACTGACATGATCCATTGTACATTTTAGAATGCTGGTCAAATGGAAATGGATTGGAAGCAGAAAGACGTTTTAGAAGCTACTGCAAGTCTAGATGAGAAATGCTTAATACCTCAACTAAGGCCTTAGCAGTGCGAATGTAGAAGAGAGAATGGATTTGAGGGGTTTATAGGAGATAAAATTTTTAGAATATGGGGGATGAGGGGAAGGGGACATGTGAGATCCAGGAGGAGGACCACATTTTGAGGGAGTGAGTTTAAGGGTCCATGAGACATCCAGGTAAACATGCCCAGTAGGCAACTAGAAACACTGCTCTGTGATGGTATCTAAGAGGGAGTGAGGTCAGGCTGAAGATGAAGATTTAAATTTTGATGTCTTTTTCATTCTAGCAGCCTTTATTAAAATGTAAATAATCCCAAGGAGGAATAAAATCTTAATGATTTGGAGGTAACACTCAATGGAAAAGATTTATATTTCACTGACAGCAAAACCATTTAGAAATAAGATTTATAGTTAAGAACCTGGGATCAGACTGAAGGAGTAGAGCTAGAAACAGGTAGAGGTTGTGAGAGAACCTTAAAGGCCGTCTTTGAACATCTTCCAGTTTTGTTGGAGATTGGACCGTCAACAGAAACTGATGACAAATTGGATATTGAGATTGAAGGGGAAGGAAGACTCTAAAAAATGATCTCCACCCCACCTCAAAAAGTTTCCTATTTAGATCTGCCCTGTTTCTACTTGGGGTCCATGCCCCTCTCCTATATCATTGATGAAAAAAATATTTTGAATTAAATTTTGCCTTTTTACTTTATCTATTTTCCAGTAAGTTTGTATCAGTTTCATAATCTGATACTTCCTCTTTTTTTTTTTTTCTTTTTCCTCTTCCTGCCTTTTGGAAACAAAACAAAACAAAATCTCTCCCCTTATTGAGTAGTATATAATAGGTGTGGCACAGTTCTTGATTTCCTTAATTGAGTATTTTACAGGCATAGAATAGTTGTTTATTTCAATTGAAAATGAAATAAACAACAGTTATCTATTTCATTTTCAATAGAGTGATTTTCATCTCTAACTCTTAAGTGTGCTAGCCCGCAAAGCTCCAAGAGAATCCAGGTGAATTCAACCAATTCACCTGCTTTGAGCTGAGCTACTTATCCAAGAATGATGTATTTAGAAATAGCGTATAGATAAATACATTTTCCATTACATTAGCACTTCAAGGATTAAAGAAAAAGTAACTTGTGGGTCATATAGTTTTGTAATCAACTTGGGAAGAAGAATCACTGCAATATCTGTGCTAAAATCTCAGACTTTGATCAATACTTTTTCTTTTCGTGGTTTCAAAACTATTTCTGCCTCAGTAAAAAATTAATACCAGTGGAATTCATGTCACCTTCTTTGTGTAAATAACTGTAGTTTTAAAAACATAACCACTTAATTTTTGTTAGCAAGAAAGTCCAAGGAAAGTAATGTTAAAAATGAGTAAATGGAGCTGAGCATTTTTACCACAGTGCTTAATGGAAAGATCTCAGGCATAAAGAGACACCACTTAATCTACTGAACTTTTTCAACAGTCAGTTGATGAAAATGGAAGCTTAATAAAAATGTTCTAAGGCAAAAGAGGGAAAAAAAAAAAAGAAAATGTCCAATGAATATGTTAAATTTAGCTTTAGGTAAAATAGCTTAACAGCATAATTAAAGGTAAAATTGCAAAATCCTAGGTAGCAGATTTTTTTCCAAGATGAAAACAGTGCTTTTTCTGATTACATAATTGTGACATGCTCATTGTAAAAAATTCAGTTAATACAGAAAAGAAGCAGGAAATAAATTGCATAAACCTCACTAGCCACAGATAAGAATTGTTAACATTTTGTGAACTTGTTTCTAACCGTCTCATCGTACATATACTTGCATGTGATATGAATGCACAGGGTTTGACTTACACAGAATCATACTCTACATACTGCTCTGTAAACTGATCCTTTTGTTTTGCAAAACATTGTGGACATCTTTCCACATCTATAAATATAGATCTATTCCAGTATTCTAAATGGATGAATAGTATTATACTCCATTTAAATATCATAATTTATTCAACCATTCCCACATTATTGAACATTTAGGTTGTTCCCAAGGCTTTCATTTTATTAGCAATGTCAAGGTGAACATCCTTCTCATGCTTCTCCTTTTATTTTTCTAATTCAAATAAAATCTGCCTTGAACCCCCACTCATCTAGGTGGACAATAGTTATTTCTGGGATTCCTTTATGCGCTTATCTTCTAATGATAACTTTAGAAATGGGATATTTCCTGAACTAAAGGGTATTCAGGAAGCAACATTTAATAATATTAACATAATTTAAAAAATATCCTACCCTAGCTACCTTATTTTTTGAGCTGATTTAAATTAATCAAACTTTTATTCAAAGTGTATTCATTCACTGAAGATTCAACTAATATTTATTGAGCACTTACCATGGACCAGCCACTGTTCTAGGCATTTGGGATACACATCAATGAATAAAACAGAGTCTGTGGGGTACCTATTATGTGTACAACCTATGGGGACACAAAAATTGTCCCTGTCTTAAAGGGACTTACACTCTCATTTGAGAGAGAGAGACACATTCCTAGCTGTAATAGTAAAAGCCTGGAATAAGTGAGTAATAGGTATGGATTTCTACTACAACCTCTTGGAGCAAAAAGTGTTATATCTTGTTATTTTTCTAATTCAGATAGACTTTGTCTCAGAGCACCACACATCGAGATGAACAAGTGCTCTTTCTGGGACTCCTTTCCCCACTGCTGTGAACTATAAACAACCTTGGAGGTCTGTGTGGCTTTGGGAAACTGAAATGGGGTGATGCTGCTAATCCTCCTCTGTTCAGCCACAGACAGGGCTCTTCAGAGGTCTGTGTGTCTAGTGACCTGCCTCCCAGGCATCCTGTCCTCCCAGCCCAAGTCCTGTCCTCTGCCTGGATGCTCCAAGACAAGCAGACACTTGGAAATCTGAAAATTCCACAACTCCTTCCCAGCCTTGGTGCAATTCACTCTTATTTTTGCAATAGGGGAGAGTTCTTGGAAAACAAAGGCCTTTTCATTCTCTGCTGGGTCAATGGAAGGGCAGAACTCCAGCCTAGGCTTTTTTCTTGAGGAGATGAGAGGAAGGGGGAACTACAACTCAATTTTTCCAGATAAATGTATAACGGACATCTAGACAGCTGACTTTGAAGGAGTTACTTAACCTCCTTAAACCTCAAATTCTTTATCTACCAGATAGAAGCAATTAGCAACCCTATCCTGTCAGTTGAAAGAGGACAAAATACTTAGCTGTTTTTGGCTCCTCTCTCTCATCCCCCTAAGCCATCACATTCTGCCCTGTTGCACCTTCAGAATAGATCCAAAATTGGACAACTTCTCGCCACCTCCAAGGCTTCCACCCTGGGCCAAGCCTCCATCATCTCTCACCTGGATCTTTGCAAGAGCCTCCTAAAAGTTCTCCCTGATTCCATCCTTGTCACCTTGTGAACAATTTCAAAGCAATAGCCTGTGACCATTCTAAAACTGAAGATGACTTTTCATCTGCCTTAGAGAAAAATGCAAAATTCTTAGACTAGCCTATAAAGCCCTCTTATTTGATTTACCCCTCTCCCCCACATTTCTCTGCTCTTATCTCCAACCACCTTCCTCTTCGCTCTACCCTTGCCCAAACATGTCAAGCACACCTCTTGCATTTGCTGTTTTCTCTCCTCTAGCTAGCCTCAGCCTGATTGTCTCCATGCAGGTATCTCCTCAAATCATTACCTTTAGCAGTATTCTTAAATCCTGCTTCATTTTCTTCCATAGCACTTATCATTGACATAGTCTATACTTACTTCTTTGTTTATTATCTATTCCCACTGGAATGTAGTGTGCAGGAAGGGAACTGCCTATTTAGTTCTTCAGTGCTTAGAGCAGTGCCTGGTACACCCTCAGTGCCCAACAAGTATTTGTTGAATGGATGAGTGGACAGTAGTAATAATCCCTATCTTGCAGAGTTGGGTGAGGATTCATTGAGATAATCTGGTGCCCGGCAAATAGTAAGGACTCTGTAAATATAGTTATTGTTGTTATTTCATCATCATTATGATAATGTTTAAGCTAGGTTTTGAAAAATATGTTAGAAATATGTCCCGCAAAGGGACTGACTGGACCAGAGGCCTGGAAGTAGGAAATACCCTGTAGGTAGGTGTGACTAGCAATAAAAGTGTGTGAGAAAACTGGAGATTGGTAAGAGACAGGGTTGGAAACGTAGGGATGGGGCAGAATGAGGAGGAAATTGAACTCAATGCTCAGAAGTCTGGGTTTTGTCCCCAACAGGGAGGACAATCCAGGATTGTCAGCAGAGGAAGATGTGATAAGATCTTGGTTTTTGAAACATCTGTGGTGATAATAAGCCTAAGAGACTTTGCTGGGCTTTTTCAGGTATAAGCTGATAAGGCCTGGCCACTAGAGAAAGACTTTATCTATAAACCCTCTTTTCATACAGGTATCAAACATGCTCCATGTATGGGGAGTGGGGACAAAAAGCCTTGATGATTCATTAAGGTTCAAACTTGGCTAGTTCCCCTTTCTGGATTCTAATTTGCTTAACCTTTGGACTAAGTCTGTTTCAGACCTTGGCTGTATTTCATGTCTTGGTTTTCCACTTGACATGCAATTTCTGACCATATCCATCTATCTGTATTGCATGCCCCAACTTTCGATCCAAAATCTTATCACTCAAAGTGTGGTCCTAGGACCAACAGAATTGGCATCACTTGGGAGCTGGTTAAAATTCTCAGCACCCACCCAGCCCCTCTGAATTAGAAAATGCATTTTCACAAGATCCCTGGTGATTTGTGAACACATTGAGATTTAAGCAGCAATGTTCTTAAACATCCCTTAATCAATGGCTGCACCATTCTCCCTCAGGAGCCCTTCAGCCCTGCAAATAAAACATTCAGGGTGTTTGCTTTCTAAGCAAAGTTTCAGAATAAGCCTTTCAGCCACCACCTCCACCTAGAAGGCTTACCACACTTGACCTCCACAGAAAATGTGAAGCAGGGACTGCAATGAAAGCAGGGTGTTCCTCAAGGTACAATCCTCAGGCCACCTGCATCTGAAAAACCTAGGGGGTTTGTTTAAAATGCAGACCCCTAGCCCCCACCTCACAGCTACTGAATCTGACTCACTCTTTAGGGGTGGAGCCCTACAACTCATTTTTAAAACAAATATTCAATGCAGACTAACCATCAGAGAACCCACAACTTCCTGGCTGCACAACTTCCAAATGCAGTTTCTGACTTTAATATCTATCCCTTCTAGGTATTGGATCTCCTTTCCAGTTCTGACCCCACTCCTTACCCTGTCCAGTAGTGGGTTATTTGAAATGCAGTTATTTAGTTATGATCCTGATGTTAGTGCTATTTTTGTGACAGATTCCACACAAATGCTGTTCTGGTACCTGCTTTTTTTTTTTTTTTAATTAAATTCAGTTTTATTGAAACATATTCATATACCATACAATCATCCATGGTGTACAATCAACTGTTCACAGTACCATCATATAGTAATGCTTTCATCTCCCCAATCTATTTTTGAACATTTTCCTTACATCAGAAAGAATCAGAATAAGAATAAAAAATAAAAGTAAAAAAGAACACCCAAATCATCCCCCCTTCCCACCCTATTTTTCATTTAGTTTTTGTACCCATTTTCCTACTTATCCATCCATACACTAGATAAAGGGAGTGTGATCCATGAGGTTTTCACAATCACACTGTCACCCCTTGTAAGCTACATTGTTATACAATCATCTTTAAGAGACCAGACTACTGGGTTGGAGTTTGATAGTTTCAGGTATTCACTAGTTATTCCAATACATTAAAACTTAAAAAGTGTTATCTATAAAGTGCATAAGAATGTCCACCAGAGTGACCTCTCAACTCCATTTGAAATCTCTCAGCCAGTGAAACTTTATTTCGTTTCATTTCGCATCCCCCTTTTGGTCAAGAAGATGATCTCAATCCCACGATGCCAGGTCCAGATTCATCCCCAGGAGTCATATCCTGCGTTGCCAGGGAGATTTACACCCCTGGGAGTCAGGTCCCACATAGGGGGAAGGGCAGTGAGATCATCTGCCAAGGTGGCTCAGTTAGAGAGAGAGGCCACATTTGAACAACAAAGAGGCACTCAGAGGGAGACTCTTAGGCACAATTATATGCAAATTTAGCTTCTCCTTTGCATTAATGAGCTTCATAGGGGCAAGTCCCATGATAGAGGGCTCAGCACATCAAACCTCCAGTCCTCAATGTTTGTGACAGCATCAGCATCAGTCCAGGTAAGGAAGTCCAACACTTCCTCATTTTCCCCAGCTCCTCAGGGGGGCCTGCAAATACATTTTTATTCTCTGCCCTAATTACTTTGGGATGTGTCACTATTTCACTCTAACCTATTATTTGGGTACTCTTTATCAGAAGTAGGCAAACAGCATTCTAGAATTTCATTTTTTATTAGTTATCAGTCACTAATTTAATAAACTGTGAATGGCATATAAATGAAATGCAAATGTTCCTATCAAATAATTAAATGTTTATTTCTAAGCATCTTAGTAATTTCCCATGTAATAAGAGAGACAGCTTTTCCCTTGTCTGATGCTTTTTTTTTAAGTCACTGTGTCCCTCTTCACCAGGATTATATCAGGCCAGCCTGTTTCATAGTCATTTCTACTAGGAAACTACCTGGGAAAAGGGAGAGGGTGATGGCAGATATAGTACTGATTAGTTTGTGATATTATGTAGCTAAGCAGTGACATTAGTACACAGTTCTACTGGGTTTGGAAATTAGGGGACTGTTTCAGCAAGTGCTGAAAAAGGCACTTGGTGCTTGCAGTTTGCAGGTCTCCTTTTTTATTGCAATAGAATCTATCAAGGACTCCCATCATTGATGTTAAATTCAAGAACAGGTGAAGGAATGGAAGCACTTGTTATATAGCTATTAGTTAAGAAGGGAATATACACAGTTTGGATCCACCTTAATACATATCAAATACTAAATTAATGATGCAGCTCTTACAAATTAAATTTAAGTGAAGAGGGCAATGGAATAGAATGTATTCCAGACTTCTGTACCCACCACTGACAGTGTTGCTTTAGATTAAATAAACCTTCTTTCAAAAAATTTGGAAATCAGACACAAAAGTCTCTTTTCTCTTTTGAAGGGTACAAGACTTCAAGGTCATTCTTTAATGTTTCCATATTTACATACGGTTTTCTGAATCCTCAGAAAGATATAATCTCATCCTTTTAGATCCCTTATAGTGCTTCCTTCCTTTTTAATTCTCATTTTCCGTTTCTCTTACTCTTCCTTGATTTGTGGTCATATCTGGGCCTCCCTTTCTTGGCTGTGCTACTTTAGCCAGTTGTAAATTCCCTCAGGCAGAAACTATGCATTTTTTGTTTTTTACCTATCAACAAGAATTTATTGGATTTTCTATGTCCAGCATAGTGAGACATACAACAGAATAAATTTAAAAACATTTATGATTTAGTTTGGGAGGAAAGTCTTACCCTCATAAAACTGCAGCAATTACTATAAGAGAATTTATAAGTATATTACTAATAGAGACATGAGCCCTGATCCCATGCAGTTCTGTCCTGGGAATTGCAAAACCACTGAAAATGTATGATATGCATGTCCGGCCCTGAATACTAAGCAGTTTTGCATTGGACCCTGCAGTAAAGTCCTGGTGGCCTGGAGAGTGTGAATGGCCCCAGCCCAGCTGTTCATATTCAAATGGAAAATGTGAGCAGTGAATATCTTCAAGCCATCCCGATGGTCCAAAAGCCAAAGGTCTTGGGTCAATTTTCCTAGGTTCCGTTATTTCCAGAGTTTACATATTCTTCAAGGGAGGGGATGAGGATACGCTGAAGATTAGTCATTACATCAGCCAGGCAGGTGAAGTCAGCACCAAATTTAATCTGATTTAGAAAAATTAAAAAGGGTGAAATTTCTGTATGTTTTAAAGCAGTTCATAGGTTACATGAATTGTATTCCTTCTTGTGATAACTATCCCAATTTTCCTTTGGTAACTCTCTTTACTGCCTTCTGAGTCCACTTGATTGGGGTGGGGCTCTACTTCCAGGTCCAGGGGTGGAGATGAGACCCAGATCTGACCAATCAACACCCGGAATTCCCCTTACCACTATATTGGCCCAGAGGTGGGTATGGCCAATTCAAGATTGTCAGGTTGAATTCCAGGAATTGTTTGAAAATTTCCAGGAAGAAATGTTTTCTATTTTTCCACTGGACTTGAACCTGGAAGGATATGAATCTGAAGCTTTGGGGGCAGGGAGCGGTTAGCGTGAAGGAGAGGGGAAAATAAAGCCACTCAGTGGAAGGCAGAACCCAGAAATGGAGAGCAACCAAATCCTAATGACATTGTTGGAGCCTCTGGGTACAGTCCTAATAAAAATCAGATATATCCTGAAATTTTGTTCTATTTTGTTTATTTGTGTCCTGAAATTTTAAGTAACAGGAATTATTAAACTTCCTTTTGATGTTTAACAAAGCACTTGAGTTGGATTTTCTGTCACTTGCAACCAAAAGAGTCCTAATTGATGCAGATATAAATTTTAAGTTGTACGGTACATACACGAAAAGATTTGGTTTCGAGAGATTAAGGGGGTCAGTCAGGGTAGGGCCAGACAAGGAAGGCTTTATGAATAAAATCGGACTTAATGGTGACTTTTAATAATGAACATGAAAGAGATGACAGAAAAAAGCAGAAGTGCTTGACTAAAGCCTTGCTGTAGAAATGAGCACATTGTGTTGGTGGAGCCCTGTGGAGAGGAGGGCGAGGGTCAGAGGTGACAAGAATGGGAAATTAAACTGGATGGGGTTGGGCTAGGTAATGTGAGAGACTTAAAACTGGCGTAAAAAAATTATAATGGTAATAAAATGGGATTAGTAATTAAGGAGGATTAGATTAGGCTCAGAGTAGTTTAAGGGTGGGAGAATCAGATATTAGGAAGACTGGTTTCCTAAATTGATGAAATACAGACCTCAAGAGACAATAGTGGGACAGAAGGGACAGAAATGAGAGCTGTTTAAAGGGAAAAGCCTACAGGTTTTGATGCATAGGTATTATGAAGACAATGGATGAGTTATAAATACTTGGTTTCACCCTTTGAACATTATAGGCAGGCACTTAAATATTCAGTGAATTTAATCAAAGTTAAACAAAAAAGGAGTGGGGCCGTGGGCGAAAGAACTAAATTGCTTATCGTTGTACCAGCTCAGGATTCTGTTTCTAAGTCTGTATTTCTGCAACAAAAATAATGTTCTAAAATGTTGATCTGTTCTTTTCTCTCCATTTCAATTGCCACTACTCAAGTCCAAGCCTTCATTATTTCTCACCTGAATGATTTAAATTGCTTTCTAAATGATCTTCTCGCTTCATTCTTATCTCCTCCTCCTCTGTGCTGGGAGTCCCCAAGACCACCCCCAGGTTCAATGTTTGCTAAGAGGACTCACAGGACTCAGCATGTAGTCGTATCCACAGCTACCATTTATTACAGAGGAAGTTTACAAAGAAAAACAAGGAAAGGGAAAAGGCACATAGGGCATATTATGGGGGAAACCAGGTGCAAGCTTCTAAGGGTCCTCTCCCAGTGGAGTAACACAGGACCTGCTTACTTCCCCCAGCAATCAGTTGTAACAGTCAGGGAAGCTCATCACAGACTCAGCACCCAGGGTTTTACTGGGGCTAGTGACTCAGGTACATACAAAATTCTAGACTCCCAGGAGGGAAGCAGGTGTTCAGCATAAAGCACATTGTTTGTACAAACAGTTGAGGCAGAGTGAGCTGCTCTTATCAACAAAAATGACAAACAACCCAATGTAAAAATGGGCAAAAGCCTTGCTGTAGAAATGAGCCCATTAGCCTGCTGAACAGTTATAGGTTTTATTTCAGTTATGGGTTTCTGTGTTTTGGTCAGAAAACATATGGGCCAGCACAGTTTTCACCAATGAGTGGTTGAATTAAGACTTCATAAATATTAGATGTGCATGTATATTCAGTGTATATGGGACTTCAAATGCCTCATCTATTTAATTGGCCATGAATATTTAATGGGTTGTGTGTATTTAGTGGCTCATGAATATTACTCTTGGTCATTTCATTCCTTTCTTTCTACCTTTTTATTTTTTATTAGAGATGTAGTTGGTTTACAGAAAAATCATGCATAAAATAAAGACTCCGCATAAAGTATCCTATTATAATACCTAGTATTAGCATGGTGCAATCATTACAATTTATAAAAGAATGTTTTTATAATTGAACTATTAACTATTGTCCATCATTTATATTAGGGTTCACTGTGTTATACAGTGCCATGTTTTTGGTTTTCAAATTTTTATCCTAGTAATATATAACCTAACATTTCCCCTTTTTAACCACATTCAAATATATAAATCAGTGCTGTTAATTACATTCATAATGTTGTGCTACCATCACCAAAACTTCCATCCAGTACCAAAACTGTCGTCCCAAATAGAAATACCGTACTTTTTTTTTTTTTAGGATTTTTTTTTTATTAAATTCAGTTTTATTGAAATACATTCACATACCATACAATCATCCATGGTATACAATCCACTGTCCACAGTATGATAACATAGTTATGCGTTCATCACCACAATCTATCTCTGAACATTTTCCTTACATCAGGAAGAACGAGAACCAGAATAAAAAATAAAAGTGAAAAAAGAACACCCAAATCATCCCCCCATCCCACCCCATTTGTCCTTTAGTTTTTATCCCCATTTTTCTACTCATCCATACACTAGATAAACGGGGTGTGATCCACAAGGTCTTCACAATCACACTGTCACCCCTTGTAATCTACATTATTATATAATTGTCTTCAGGAGTCCAGACTGCTGGGTTGGAGTTTGGTAGTTTCAGGAAATACCGTACATTTTAAACCTGAACTCCCTATTTCCTACCCCTACCCTTGATAACCTATAATCTAGATTCTGACTCTATAATTTTCTTCTTCTAATTATTGAATGTTTGTGAGGTCATACAATATTTGTACTTCTTGTCTGGCTTTATTTCACTCAATATCCAATGTCTTGAAGGTTCATCCATGTCACATGTATCAGAACTTCATTCGTTGTGCATATATATAGACCACATTTTGTTTATTCATTCATCAGTTAATGGGCATCTAAATTGCTTCCATCTTTTGGCAATTTTGAATAATGCCAATGAAAACATTGCCGATGAAAAGGGTGCAAATATCTGTTTGAGCCCATGGTTTCAGTTCTTTTTGGGATATATCTAGCAGCAGGATTGCCAGGTCATATTGTAATTCTATACTTAACTTTCTGAGAAATCACCAAACTGTCTTGCACAGCCGCTGCACCATTTTACATACCCATGAATGGTGATTCAGTGTTCCTATTTCTCCACATCTTCTTCAACACTTGTAATTTTCTTTTCTTTTCTTTTTCCTTTTTGAGTAGCCATTCTAATGGGTGTGAAATGGTATCTCAAATGGTTTTAATTTGCATTTCTTTAATGGCTAATGGTGTTGAGTATCTTTTCACATTTTTTTTTGGCCATTTGTGTATCTTTTATTTTGCGAAATGTCTATTCAAGTCTTTTGCCCATTTTTAAATTGGGTTGTTTGTCATTTTTGTTGTTGAGTTGAAGAGTTTCTTTAAATATTCTCGGTATTTAACCCTTGGGGGACACGTGGTTTCCAAATATTTTCTCCCATTATATAGGTTATTGTTTTATTTTCATGACAAAATCCTTTGAGGCATAAAAGTATTTAATTTTGATGAGGACTTATTGATCTACATTTTTCTTTTGCTGCTTGTGCTTTAGGTGTAAAGTCTAAGAAACTATTGCCTAACACAAGGCCCTGAAGATGCTTCCCTATGATTTCTTCTAGGAGTTGGATAGTTTTGGATCTTATATTTAGGTTGTTGATCCATTTTGAGTTGATTTTTGTATATGATGTGAGGTAGGAGTCTACCTTCAATCTTTTGCAAATGGAGATCCAGTTTCCCAGTACCATTTGTTGAAGAAACTATTCTTTCTTAACTGAGTGGTTGTAAAACATCAGTTGGTCGTAAGTGTGAGACTTGATTTCTGAACTTTCAATTTGATTCCATTTGTTTATATGTTGGTCCTTGTGCAAGTACCATGTTTTTTTGATTACTGTGGCTTTGCAAGAAATTTCAAGTTTGGGAAGTGTAAGTCCTCCAAATTTATTTTTTAGCAAGATGGCTTGGCTATTCAGGGCCCCCTACCTTTTCAAATAAAGTTGATGATTGGGTTTTCCATTTCTGCAAAGAAGGCTGTTGGAATTTTGACTGGGATTGCATTGAATCTGTAAATTGCTTTGGGTAGAATAGACATCTTAACAATATCTGGTCTTCCAAACCATGAACACAGAATGTCCTTCCATTTATTTAAGTCTTCTTTGATTTCTTTTAGCAATGTTTTATAGATTTCTGAATAAAAGTCCTTTACATCCTTGTCTAGATTTATTCCTAGATATTTGATTCTTTTAGTTGTTTTTGTAAATGGAATTTTTTTCTTCTTGGTTTCTTCTTCAGATTGTTCATTATTAGTGTATACAAACACTACTGATTTTGGGGTGTTGATCTTGTTCCCTGCTATTTAGCTGAATTTGTTTATTAGCTCATGTAGCTTTGTTGTGGATTTGGCAGGATTTCCTTTATATAGGATCATGTCATCTGCAACTAGGGAAAGTTTCACCTTTACTTTCAAATTTGGATGCCTTTTATTTCTTTCTCTTGCCTAATTGCTCTGGCAAGAACTTCCAGGAAAATGTCAAATAACATGGTAGCAGTGGACATCCTTGTCTTGTTCTTGATCTTACAGAGAAAGCTTTCAGTCTTTCACCATTAAGTATGATGTTAGCTGTGGGTTTTTCATATGTGCCCTCTAACATGTTGAGGAGGTTTCCTTCTATTCCTAATTTTCTAAGTGTTTTTGTCAAGAAGGATGCTGGATTTTGTCCAATATATTATCTGCATTATTGAAATGATCATGTGGTTTTTCCTCTGTTATGTTAATGTAGTGGTAACACATTAATTGATTTTCTTATGTTGAACCACCCTTGCATACCTGGGGTAAATCCCACTTGATCATAATGTATAATTCTTTTAATGTGTTGTTGGATTTGGTTTGTCTTTCCTTTATTCTGCAACTGAACTGAATATTCTCAATAAGTTTAACAAATGCATGTTATAATTTTGCATATGTTTTCTCTCCCTAGAGTGACTTTCCCCTGGCTCCTTTAGATCCTTTGGAACTCAGTGGAAATGTCACCTCTTCTGAGGGGACTTTCTGGACTATCCCATCTTTTAGATCCATCTAAAGTAGATCTTTCCCATTCCCATTAATCAGCAGCTTACCACAATATTTTCTTCTTCACACATATTACAAATCAGCATTATTTTATTTACTTGCTTGTTTACTTTCTTTTATATCTGCTGGCATTGCCCAGCTGGGAATTTGGCCAAGGAAGACTTTCTTTTTACCTGTTTTCCCTCATTCCCACTAAACTGTAAGATCTGTCATGGCTACAACTATGTCTATTTTTCTCACTTTGTAATCCCAGCAATTATTTAATGAATATTTGTGAATGGAACTTCAAAGCACATGTTCAAAAATGAATGAATGATCTTAATCCTATAGATCAGCAAGCTTGGCTCCTTGAAACCAAATTTTTAATCTACTTATGCATAGGAGATTGCCATCTCAGTGATATTACAACATAGCAGTCATTTGTAATGAGAACCAGCCCTCTATGTAAATTCTTGACAAGCAGGTCACAAGGAACAGCAGTCCTAGTTTAGAGTCCTGGTATTTCCCTTCTTTTCCTTAGACAAACTCTTACAATAGAATTAGAATTTGTAGTATCCTCTTCTTTTATGCTTGCTGGCACTGCTTAGCTGGAAAGTTGGCCAAGGAAGATTTCCTGGATGGAGTTAAACTTAGATAAGCCTTTTAGTTTGCTCTCAAACTTCATTAGTTTGCCCAGAATATGGAAGAGAACAAACATGTTCAAAACAAGCTGTTTGTGATTTTTCTCAGACAGAATTGCTGAGTATTCAGTTAGACAAATGAAAAACTAAAATCAACGAGAGAAAAACCATGACGGAAAGTTGAAGCCAAACTTTGGTTAACTGAAGCAGAGCCTTGGCTGTTTTGCCTCTATAAATTATAAAAAGAGAATCAAGCTTATTGTTGGGTGGTTTTTCAGATTTGCACTCCATTTTGGGTTGTGCCGCAGAAAAATTAAAGTTTCAGAAACTTCTTGCTCTTTTGCTTTCCTCCTAGCAGAGGTAGGGCGGGGTGGTGAGAAAGAATGTTGGACTGTGTCTATGGAGGTGTGGCTTCTAGCAGAATTTTGCCACTGATTTGCTACAGGAACTAAGGCAAGTCGCTGGCTCTCTGAGCCATAGTTTCCTCAGCCATGTGTTTAGGAAACTGTTGAATCGCAAAGAACTCTAGCAACTTCAATATTATTACAGGATTTTTTTTCTTCCCCTAGATATTATTTCTTATGATTCTCTATTTCTCAGAGAATAGTGTGTAACTGTTATATCGTACATGTTTTGTCTGCCCCTCTAAATTTTAAGATCCTAGAAAACTATCAAATTCAGTTTGCAATTCCTCGCAGTTTAGCACCATACCTTTCATAAGTTAAGTAAATATTTGGAATAAGGAAGAGAGAATGAATTGAGCTGTCTTTTGGTTTTTAGTTTTATACATTTTTTAAATTAGAGAAGTTGTAGATTTACAGAAAAATCACATAAAAAATAAAGCTTTCCCGTATACTCCAATCCCCTATTATTAACCCTTTGCAGTAGTGTGGTACCTTTGTTACAATTGATGAAAGAGTATTATAATTGAACTCTTAACTATAGCCCATCATTTGCAGTAGGGTTCACTGTGTTATACAGTCCAATGTTTTATCTTTTAATTTTTATTCTAGTAACATATATACAACCTAAAATTTCCCTTTTTAACTACCTCCACATCTATAATGCAGTGCTATTAATTACACTCAAAATGTTGTGCTACCATCACCAACCATCTTTTTCTAAAACTTTACAATCAACCAAAATAGAAATTCTGTACAAATTAAGCATTAACTTCTTATTCTATACCCCCAGTCCAGCTCCTGGAAACCTATAGTCTAGATTCTAACTCTATGAGTTTGCGTATTCTAATTATTTCATATCAATGAGATCATAAAATATTTGTCCTTTTGTGTGTGGCTTCTTTCACTCAACAGAATGTCTTCAGGGTTCATCCATGTTGTCACATGAACCAGAACTTTAATCCTTTTTAATGCTGAATAATATTCAATTGTATGTATATAGCACATTTTTTTTATCTCCATTCATCAGTTGATGGGCACTTCCGTTGCTTCCATCTTTTGGCAATTGTGAACAGTGCCACTATGAACATCTGTGTGCAAATATCTGTTTGAGTTCCTACTTTCTTTTCCGTGTGTACCTAGTACAGGGATTACTGGGTCATATGGTAATTCCATGTAGATGAAATGGACAATTTCCTAGTAACACATAAACAACCTTCTCTGACTCTAGAAGAAATAGAAGACTGCAACAAATCAATCACAAGTAAAGAGATTGAATCTGTCATCAAAAACCTACAAATAAAGAAAAGCCCATGGCTTCAGAGATGAATTCTACCAATCATTCCAAGGAGAATTAATACCAATCCTGCTCAACCTCTTCCAAAAAATTGAACAGGAGAGAATACTTCCTAACTCATTTTATGAAGCCAACATCACCCTAATACCAAAGCCTAATAAAGATACTACAAGAGAAGAAAATTACAGACAAATCTCTCTAATGAATATAGATGCCAAAATTCTCCACAAAATATTTGTAAATTGAATCCAACTGCACATTAAAAGAATTATACACCATGTCAAGTGGATTTTATCCCAGATATGGCAGGGTAGTTCAACATAAGAAAATCAATTACTGTAAAACACCACATTAAACAAATCAAAGGGGAAAAAGCACATGGTCATACTGATCGATGCAGAAAGGCATTTGATACATGTTGGGTCATAAAACAAGTCTTAATAAATTTTAAAATATTGAAATTATAAAATGCACTTCTTCTGATATAACAGAATGAAACTGGAAATTAATAACAAGTGGAGAACTGGAAAATTCACAAATATATGGCTGTTAAGCAACATATTCTTCAACAATCAGTGGGTAAAAGATGAAATTGCAAGAGAAATCAGTAAATATCTTGAGATGAATGAAAATGAGAACACAACATATCAAATTCAAGCATACTTTGAAAATATTGGAACAAAAGGAAAATTCCTAAACATGATGAAGGGCATATATGAAAAACCCACAGCCAACATCATACTCAATGGCGAAAGACTGAAAGCCTTCCCTCTAACATCTGGTACAAGACGAGGATGCCCACTGTCACCACTGTTATTCAACATTGTGCTGGAACTTCTAGCTGGCACTATTAGGCAGAAAAAAAAATAATAAAAGGCATCCAAATTGGAAAGGAAGAAGTAAACTTGCATTATTTGCAGTTGACATGATCCTATATTTAGAAAGTCTCTAAAAATCTACAACAAAGCTACTAGAGGTAATAAACAACTTCAGCAAAATGGTGGGCTAAAAGATCAGCACCCCCAAATCAGTAGTGTTTCTATACACTAGTGGACTAGTGATGAGCAGTCTGAGGAGGAAATCAAGAAGAAAATTCCATTTATACTAGCAACTAAAAGAATCAACTATCTAGGAATAAATTTAACTAAGGATCTAAAAACCTGTATTCAGAAAACCACAAAACCTTGCTAAAATAAATGAAAGAAGACCTAAATAAATGGAAGGACATTCTGTATTCATGGATTGGAAGACTAAATATTGTTAAGATGTCAATTCTACCCAAATGGATTTACAGATTCGACACAATCCCAATCAAACTTCGAACAGCCTACTTTGAAGAAATGGAAAAGCCAGTTACCAAATTTATTTGGAAAGGAAGGGGAACTTTAGAGCAGCCCATGTTTAAATGCTGAGATTTTCTCAGCTCTTCTTCATCTATTTCTTGCGCTGGAAATGTGGTATGATTTTTAAGATTGCACTTTTTGTACAATTGTATCACCTCCTGGAGAAAGCTTTTCTCTGTTCCTTCTCTGGAAATCTTGGTCTGTTCCGTTTGTTTTTGTTCAATATTTCCCCCCCAGCTCATATGATTTGTTTAACTTCTCTCCCTTACTCAGTGCCTCCTTTTCCTTACACTTTTCAGTTCTTTAACCCATCCGATATTACAGCAGCTCAATCCCCCTCCTCCCAGCCCCCCTTTTTTTTCCCAGTGAGGCTAAGCCTTTGGTTTCCTCCCCAATAGGGTATCCCACCACAGGGGGTCAATCCAGAAAGGTGGGTTAAATCCAGAAAGGTCCATTTTGTGTTTAGGTGGTCCAAGGAACAGAGACTGTATTGAATGTGCTCACCTCTTACCAACTATCCCCACCCCACCCCCACCTTTCTTTCCCTGGAGGGCTCTTTTGTATACGGCACTGCTCAGCTGCTTGCGTTCCTCCCTGGGTCTCTGCAGACTTGGGTCCCTTTGTCTGAGTATGCGCGGGGTTCTAATTCACTGCTGTGAGTGGCTGTATGGTCTGTATCCACGGCAGGAGGGACCCGGGCCCTGCTGCCTCTGTGTGTCTCCAAGCTGCACAGGGACTGACTGAGGAGGAGGGGTCCACACTGGCAAGTCCAGGAGGGAAAGCTCCTACCTGATCTTGGAGATTCTTTTTCCTTCTATTCAGCTTTTGTTGAGACCTTCTCCAGTCTCTATCATCCTCCAGAATTCCAAGCAAGTGGGATTTGTCCTTTTATTTGTTGATTCCCAGGGAAGATTTCCCGGGGAAGTCTTACTTCTCCATGTTGATGAGATAGCTCATTCAAGCTCTTTTTGTTTTGAAGATTATTTTTCAACAAGGCTTGTTTCTTTCGTGTGTTTGTATGTGAGATAAATATTCTTTAGCTAGGTGATGATTATACTATGGTAATGATGTTTTCCCCTGTTTTGTCCAATTAACAATAATTTGTAGCGTATTTTAAAATATAAAAACCAAGAAACAATGGATTAGGTTGGTACTATATTATTGTGTGATTTTGGTAAATAAACTCTCAGGGAAGCATTCATACAAGCACTTGGCATGGCAAAAGGCTAATGTAATGAATCATGATTATTTTTTATGTGTAACAATCGGGACTGTTACAGTTGCAAATGTCTGAAAACCTAGATTAAACTGGCTTCAACCAAACAGGAAAATTTTTAGTCTCATGTATGTGAAAAATTCAGGCTTGGCTCAATCCAGGGCTTCGTCTTACTCTTTCCGTTTCTTGGCTTTTTCTCTTTTGGCTTCATTCTGGGGCCCACTCTTCCTTTATGGTGATCAGGCTGCTAACAGCTCTATAAGCTTCCACTCTACCTTCTCAGCAACCCTTGTGTTAGGGCAGTGCCTCTTTCAAAACAATTCCAATTCTCCCGGAGTTGAGTTGCTTTTGTTTGATTGGATCATGGGGATGTCCCTGCACTCGTCCTTGTTCCCAGATATGAAGAATGCATGGATGGGTAGGCCTGGGTTATGTGCCCGCTCTAGTCCAGGGCAGAATTTAGCTCTTCTTCAGGCTAATGGACTGAAAATGCTGAGGTGGCTCACCTTGGACTCTTAAGCAGAAGAAGGTCCAGTGGATGAAAGATAGGCAAAAGCAGTGGGAATCCACAACAAAGACTAACAACAACAGAAAAACAATCACAGTTCTGTAAAACAAAACTACATTTCAGTCTGTTTTATAAAATCAACTCTAAACAAAAATTCATTTCTTTAATTATAGTATGTTTTCTAACTTATGCCTTTTAGTTGGAATTTTTGATGTAGCTTTGTGCACTGTAAATGTTTTATTGTAAAAGTTGACTTGGTCCATTACTAATTGCATTTGGCTGCAAATGACAGACCTGACTACAGTGACTTAAATAGTTGGGGGTTTGTTTTTCTCATGTAATGCAAGTCCATGGCAGGTAATTGCTGACATTGGTTTGGCACTTCATTGATGTGAGTCTCTTGAAATTTTCTTCATGATTCCAGGAAGGGTGCTGGAATTTTGGCCTTTACATTCAAGTTGGCAGTAGAAGGAAATTGAGGAGTACGAAAGAGCAAGATCTCCCTGCTTGCTTTATTTTTTTTAATTGCTGCTTGCTTTTTTTTTTTAAATGCAGCTTTACTGAGATATATTTGCACACCATATAATCCATCCAAAGTATACATTCAGTGGCCCACAATATCATCATATAGTTGTGCATTCATCACCACAATCAATTTTAGAACATTTTCATTACTCCAAAATAAAGAAAAAAATAAGAACACCCAAAACATCCAATACCCCTTAACCCCCATCATATATATATACATATATATATATATATATACACATATATATACATATATACACACACACACACACACACACACACACATACACATACATATAGCGTGTATATATATATAGCCTTTATTTTATTTCTCATCTGCTCATACACTGGGTAAAGGGAGTGTCTGTCACAAGGTTTTCACAATCACATGGTCACACGATTAAAGCTATATAGTTATACAATTATCATCAAGAATAAAATCTACTGGATTACAGTTTAACAGATGCAGGTATTTCCTTCTAGCTATTCTAATACACTAGAAACTAAAAAGGAATATCTACACAATGCATAAAAATAACCTCCAGAATGACCTCTTGACTCTATTTGAAACCTATCAGCCCCTGAAACTTTATTTTGTTCCATTTCTTTCCCCCCTTTTAGTCAAGAGGGCTTTCTCAATCCCATGATGCCAGGGCCAGGCTCATTCCTGGGAACCATGTCCCACATAGGGGGTAGGGCAGTGAGTTTATTTGCAGAGTTGGCTGAGAGAAAGAGGCCACATCTGAGCAACAAAAGAGGTTCTCTGCGGTTGACTCTTAGGCATAATTATAAGTAGGCATAGCTTCTCCTTTGCTGGAGTAAGTGTCATAAGGGCAAGACCCAAGAGTCAAGGGCTTGAATTATTAAATTGGGAGTCCCTAATGCTGCTTGCTTTTAAAAAATGTATGATCAGATGTTCCAATCAACATTTTTGCATTTATCTCATGAGTCATAAGGCCACATCTATCTTCAAAGAAGGTTGAGAATATAGCGTTATAGCTAGGCTCAATACCACCCCAAATTGCATTACCCCAGGCTGCATTACTAAGGAAAGGGGGATAGTGGATATCAGATTTCTGCCACAAAGGTATTAGTGAAAACACTATAGTTTAATTTATTTCCTTTCTGGTTTTGCTGTTTTCTCATTATAAAAATAGCTTTTAGTTTTGTAGATGCTACATGGTTGAAATGAAAGAAATGATTAATTACAAACAAAAATATTCTATGTCAAGATATTTTTGCCTATGTCAGTGTCATTTTTTGCATATAGTCTACGAAAATGGGATCATTCAATATATTTTGTTCTGTAACCTACCTTTTTGTACTTAAAATATAACCTTGAACATTGTTTCTGTCACAAAATATTCCTCTATGATGTTTTTAGTACAGTATAATAGTTTATTGAATGGATATATGATGCTTTAAATCAGTCCTCTATTGTTGGATATTTAGGTGGTTTCCAATTTTTCACTATTCTAAGCAACTCTATTGGACTCTTGCTTTCTCTTACTGTTTTAATTTCAAAAGCAATACAGGCCACAAAATAATGCAGAATTGTATTAAATAAAAAGCAAAATTCCCTATTTCTATTCCCTAGCACTTTAATTCCCCATGGGCAATAATTGTTGTGCCAGTTTGGATATATTATGTCCCTGACAAAAGCCGTAATCTTTAATGCAATCTTGTGGGGGCAGATTTATTAATCTTTCTGATTATAGTGTGACCACTTGATTAGATTATTTCCATCGAGGTGTAGCCCCACCCATTCAGGGTGGGTCTTGATTAGTTCGTTGGCGTGTTTAAGACCCAGATGCTTGCTGACACATGCTGAGGCTTAGAGATGTTTGGAGATACAGACAGAAGGATGTTTAGAGATGCTTAGCTAAGAAATGAAGCCCAGAGACATCTTGGAGAACTTCACTTTAAAATGCAACCCAGGAACAAAGGACCAGCAGATGCCAGTCACATGCCTTCCCAGCTGACAGAGGTGTTCTGGACACTACTGGCTGTTCTTCAGTGATGGTATCCTCTTGTTGATGCCTTAATTTGGACCTTTTCACAGCCTCAGAACTGTACATTTGTAACCTAATAAATCTCCTTTATGAAAGCTAATCCATTTCTGGTATTTTGCATAACGCAGCATTAGCAAATTTGAACATTGTTAATAGTTTACTATATATCCTTCTGAACTTTTTCATGTTTTCTGACTCCTTTTTTCTTTTTCTTCCCTTCCATGAACGTATCACCTTTTATTTTCTTCTCTTGTCATGCTCAATCTTAAGCAGCCTCTTTTCTATTCTAATTTACTTCTTTTTTATTTGTTAGAATTTACTTCTTTTTATTTGTGAGAATTTGTTTGTAAATGTAGATAAAATTTATCTGTGAAAGCCTAAGATCTCTCATGTGATTGAAGAGGATAAATTTTACTGGTTTTCTGTTTTGCATTTTGATTGCTTGTAGGCCTATTAAAACTACCTCCTGATACTAAATGGGTCAGATATTTGAAGTTGTTGGAAAGGTAATCTTCAAATAAGTGAGGTGTTACTGTCTTGTCTTTTCATAAGCTAAGAGTGGACTACATTTAAGAAACATTTTTATGTTAACTTTTTTTTAAATTTTTATTTTGAAATAAATTCAAACTTACAGTAACAGTTGCAAAAATAATACAAACCCCATACACAGAACTTCAGCATACCACAGCATTCCTGGATAATCAAAAGCTGAGGGACTTCATCACCAGTAGATCAATCCTATAGGAAATGCTAAAGGGAATTGTGCAGGCTGAAAGAAGGGACACTAAACAGTTGTCTGAAACCAGATGAAGAATCCCCGATTTACCAACTTTAATATTTTGTCACTTTACCATTTCTTTCTTTCCCTCCCTCCCGCCCTATCATCCATCATCTATTGCTCTGTCTTCTGAACATATGAGAGCAAGTTGCACACATCCTTGAACAAATAATATAATTCACATATACATTTCCTATGAACGAGAATATTCATTTATGCAATCCATTAAGTGTAGTGAAGAAGTTCAAGAAATTTAACATTGATATAAAGCTTACATTCTATATTTCCTTTTTTTTCCTTATGTCCCAACTGTGTCCTTTTGAGCCTTTTCTCTTCTATTCTTAGGTCTCATCCAGGATCATCTATGGCATTTAATTGTCATTATCTATTTAGAGTGTCTTTTTTTTCAATTGTGGAAACATATATACAGCATAAATCTTCCCATTCCAACCCCTCCCAAGCATTCCATTTAGTGGGATTAATCACATTAACCATGTTGCAATGCCATCACCTTCCCACCACACATTACTAGAAATTTCCCTTCACTCCAAACACAAACCCTATACTCATTTCTTATTAACTCCCCATTGCCCCTTCCCACACATCTCGTAACCCATAATCTACTTTTCATCTCTATGACCATATTCTCTGATACTTCCTTTGTGTTTACCATGGGGCTTAATTTTAACATCTTAAGTCTATAACAATCTTGTTTTCTTTGATACCAACTTAACTTCAATAGGACACATAAACTATGTCCCTATACTCCGCCATTCCCCCACCTTATGTAGTTCCTGTCAAAAATTACATATTTTACATTGAGCCCCAAACCACTGATTTATCATCACACTTTATGTATTTTAGATCCTGTAGGAAGTAAATAGTGGAGTTACAGATAAAAAACACAGTAGTATTGGTATTTATATT
This sequence comes from Choloepus didactylus, assembly GCF_015220235.1. Taxonomy (NCBI): domain Eukaryota; kingdom Metazoa; phylum Chordata; class Mammalia; order Pilosa; family Megalonychidae; genus Choloepus; species Choloepus didactylus. Next base: position 211,343,024 of record NC_051307.1, on the reverse strand, counting down.
TACCATGTGATCTTCATTGGAAATCTTTATTTCTTCATGTGGTTTCAATTGTTTAGTGTCCCTTCCTTTCAGCCTGCACAATTCCCTTTAGCATTTCCTATAGGACTGATCTACTGGTGATGAAGTCCCTCAGCTTTTGATTATCCAGGAATGTTTCCATCTCCCCCTCATTTTTATCCTCCAGATCTTTGTGAATTTTCTGAGTCTCTGATGATTATTGACTTCTATTTGTATTGCATTGTGGTCAGAGAATGTGCTTTGAATAATTTCAATTTTTTAAAATTTATTGAGGCTTGTTTTATGTACCAGCCTATGGTCTATTCTGGAGAAAGTTCTGTGATCACTAGAGAAGAATGTGTATCCTGGTGATTTGGGATGTAATGTTCTATACATGTCTGTTAAATTTCTCTCTCTCTCTCTCTCTCTCTCTCTCTCTCATTTCTTTGTTTCTCTGTTGGTAGGGCTCCCTTTAATATCTGAAGTAGGGCAGGTCTTTTATTAGCAAAATCTCTCAGCATTTGTTTGTGAAAAATTTAAGCTCTCCCTCAAATTTGAAGGAGAGTTTTGCTGGATAAAGTATTCTTGTTTGGAAATTTTTCTTTCTCAGAATTTTAAATATGTCATGCCACTGCCTTCTTGCCTCCATGGTGGCCTCTGAGTAGTCTTATGTTATTTCCTTTATATGTGGTGAATTGCTTTTCTCATCCTGCTTTCAGAACTTGCTTCTTCTCTTCAGTATTTGACAGTCTGATCAAAATACGTCTTGGAGTGGGTTTATTTGGATTTATTCTATTTGGAGTTCACTGGGCATTTATGCTTTGTGTATTTATATTGTGTAGAAGGTTGGGGAAGTTTTCCCCAACAATTTCTTTGAATACTCTTTCTAGACCTTTACCCTTCTCTTCCCCTTCTGGGACACCAATGAGTCTTAAGTTTGGACATTTTATTTTATCTATCATATCCCTGAGATCCATTTTGATTTTTTTTATTTTTTTCCCCATTCTTTCTTTTGTTCTTTCGTGTTCTGTTCTGTGGACTTCTAGGACACTGAGACGTTGTTCAGCTTCCTCTAGTCTTGTACTATGAGTATCTAGAATTTTTAATTTGGTCAACAGTTTCTTTTATTTCCATAAGATCATCTATTTTTTTTTGGTTTATTCTTGCAATTTCTTTTTTATGCTCTTCTAGGTTCTTCTTCATGTCCTTTATATCCTGTGCCATACTCTTCTTCATGTCCTTTATATCCTGGGCCATGCTCTTATTATTTGTCTTTAGTTCTTTGATTAATTGCTCCAAGTACTGTGTCTCCTCTGATTTTTTGATTTGGGTGTTTGGGTCTGGGTTATCCATATCGTCTGGTTGTTTCATATGCTTTAAAATTTTCTTTTGTTTTTGGGCTCTTGGCATTTGCTTTACTCAATAGAGTTCTTTTAGGATATGAAGGATTATTCAGACACCACTCTCTAATTTGTCAGAACTACAGCTTGATGGTGTACACTTTCTCTAACTAACCAGCAGATGGTGTCTGCGAGTCACCTATTCCCCTCAAGTCAGTTCTCCCCAACTTTGTCTTTGTGGTGTGTAGGGGTCTGGTTCTTGTGGGGTCCAATTGGTGTACCAGGTTTGGGTGTGTTGGTGGTGCTGTCTGCCCTGAATGTGGGGCATGTATCTGAGTGGTTAGGGAGGCAGGGCAGCTTTAATAATCAAACCTCCCAGGTGTTCCAGGAGATTTAAGGCTGCTGCAAGAGTCTAAACATTCATTTCAGTCTCTCCACAGATTGTCTCTGCTGCTTACCCCCAAGTCCTTGGTATTGGCATGGGGTCCCTGGGTTTTCTGGGTGGGTTCCTCTTCCCAGCTGTGCCCTTCTAAGGCCTTTGCTGAGGGAAGGCTGTGCTATGTCACAAGTGTGTGCCATCCCTCAAGGGAAGCCCTGGGCTGCCGGGCCATGCAGGGGCGTTCCCAACCTGCTGTAAAGATGGCTGAATGGAGTGTGTTAATTTCCCCCTTTTCACATAGCTCCGCCTTTCCAGCTCCGGGACAATTAGCTTTGGGTGCATGAAAGTCTACTGTCCACGTCTGATATTGTGGCGTGTGCACAGTGTTGCTGGAAACACTTCCTGTCACACTGGGTCCCTTGGTGCAGTTCTGGGCTGTGGCTCCAGCACTGGGCAGGAGTGTTCCCAGCCTGCCGTGAAGATGGCTGCATGTTTTTTTCACCTTTTGACTCTCCTCTGCCCTCCTTGCTCCGAGACAACTAGCAGTGGGTGCATGAAAGGCTATCTTCCATGCCAGATATTGAGGCGTTTGCACAGCTCTTTCCTGCTGCGCTTCACTGTGTGGTTCTCGCTGCCATATCTGCAGCCGCTTTTGGGTTTTTTTAAAAAAGAACTAGTCTACTTCTAAACGCCAACCCACGGTTTCCCCACACCGCAGCATGGCTGCCAGACATTCAGCCGACTTACTCACTCGTTTCAGAACGCAGACTCCCGGTTTCACCAAGTGCACGGTCCCTGTGGATTTAGCAGATGTTGTCCAGCTGGTGCATCGCTGGAACTCGTGTTCTGGGTCACTTTGTGGCCTCTATCTAGTATTTTTCACGGAGGTGTTTTTTCGCCCTGTCTCTCCTAGCCGCCATCTTAGTTTCTCCCTATGTTAAACTTTTCATGTGTTCACACAACTGACTATGAAAGGAAAAATCTGTAAAATAGGAGAACAGCAGTTAGAGATACTGTTCTGTATTGAATCATGTCCTCTCAAAGACATGTTCAAGCCCTAACCCCTGGTCCTGTGGATTCAAACCCATTTGTAAATAGGAACTTTAAAGATGTTATTAGTTATGGTGAGGCCAGCTGAATCAGTCTGGGCCTTAAGCAAATAGGACTAGAGTCTTATAAGCAGTGGAAATTTGGATACGGTATGGGGAGATAGAAGGGGAGAAAGGCAGCCATGTAACAGGGTAAGAGATTGAGTTGTGGAATGCTGGCAAGCCACCACCAGAATGCTATAGACTTTAGAGAAAGCACGATCCTGCTGACACCTTGATTTTGGACCTCTAGCCTCCAAAACTATGAGATAGTAAATTCCGTTGCTTAAGCCAACCAGTTGGTGGTACTTTGTTACAGCAGTCCTGGCAAACAAATATAGATATTTAAAAAAAAAATTAGTATAGTCATTCATCTAGTAAATATTTAAGTGCTTGCCACATGCCAGACACAATGTAGATATTAAGGATGTAAATATGAAAAAATAAAGCTCTCGATCATCCTTCCTTTCTTTTCTTTTCTTTCTTTCTTTCTTTCTTTCTTTCTTTCTTTCTTTCTTTCTTTCTCTTTCTTTCTTTTCGTTTTTATAAGCACTGTTTCAGAAGCACCTAACAATGTATTTTATAGTGTTCTTTGGCTGTATCCTCCCTTTAAAATCTGCATTTGTGCATTTTATCTCTCAAGAGATGTGTGACAGTAAACTAAGTCTTCTATTAATAACACATTGGCATTTGGGCCTCTATGTATTGCTTTGTGTATTTTCTTGCTCCCCAAGTGTAAATATGCACCAGCAGCCCTGGCAGCATTTAGCTCAAGTGCAAAAGGAAAGTCCTCTGGCTGCCCAGCTAGTTGGGTATCTGTGGCATTTTGAATCTCTGCATGTCCTTTTGGTAAAATTAAGCCCAGAAATCTGGCATTGCAATTCATGTCATTGTCTAAAGTTCAACCTTTTCTTTTTACTTTTTTTTAAAACTACAAAAATTGCTGAAATGCTAGGAGTTTGGTTAAGGGTGAGTAGGGAAGTTTGGAATGTTTTTAATCCTGAGTTCAGTGCTCTTGGTAATATTAGAAGAACAGCAGAGCCATGAATCCAGTCACGCTCTGGGCTAAAGCAGCCTGCCCTGACTTAAGTGTTCCTCACATGAAAAAAGATCCAGGGCTTTAGCTGACAGTAAACGCAACCTGAGCCAATGTGTAGGCTGGCTGCCAAAAACATGCAAATGTGATCTGAAACCACATTACTAAAAGGCTGGTGGCTAGGGCATTGAAGGAAATAGTCCCAAAGTACCTTCTGCAATGGTCATATCACACCTGGAGGATAGTGTTTCCTTCTGGGCACCGCATTTTAAGAGAGATGTTGACAAGTTGGAGTATGCCCAAGTTGGGCAACAGGATGACAAATGGCCTAGAAACTACATCTTTTGAGGAACAGTTGGAGGAACTGGGGTAGTTTATCCTGGAAATTGAAAGGCATGGGGTTGTGGGATAACTATTTTCAAATGTTCGCAGGGCTATCACATAGAAGAGTTGGACTCCTCTGTGTAATCTCAGCGAGCACAGCTTAGACCAATGGGTGTGCAATACAGAGAGGCTGATCTTGATTCCATAAAAGGAAGAATTTTCTAGTCCTTTGAACAGCCATAAAATAGGACCTTTGTGAGGTAGTGACTTCACCTTCGTATCCTTTCAGATGCAGATTCTAAATGACAGAAACCTAGGAAGAAAGGAAGCGTCTGTACTTTTTTCTCAGCTTCCATGCAAATATCAACCATGGAAACTGTGTCAAAATTGACTCTAAGGCTGAAAATCAAAGTTATGAGAGTGAAGAGAAAAATGCTGTAGGATCATTCTGTTTTCTCTGGTGTTGTGGTTTCTATGTATAAAGGGTTGAGCAGTAGTGTCTTTTATTTTTCAAAACAGACTAAATTTTCCCTTTTAAAATTCTTTAGAGCCCTGGCTGTGCTTTCTTTTTCATGACATTTCTGACCCACTTAATATATTGATTTCAGGGTACTACATTCTGACAAGATTACCCCTAATCCAAAATTATTAACCAGCATGTCAGAGAATGACAGTTTGTGTGCACATGCCAAAGAACCAGGCCTGCCGAATGACTGTTGTTTAAAGCTCATTATTATTAATAATGAAGTAGCATCCGGGAAAATGTGTGCACTGGGCTAGCTTGGATCTTCCCAACAATAGATGAGGTAAATCCTCACCTATTCATTCCCATTTTACCCATGCAGAAACTGGGAGCAGCTTGTCTACCATAATCGTGGGTGGAGTTGGCACTAGAATCCAGATCTCCTGACTTCTAGCTTGGTGCTCTTTCTAATACAAAAGGCTACTGTTTAGAGATTTACTTCAGTAGCATATACAGGTTTTCTCCCTTAATTACAGAGGTTCTCTGGAGCAGGATGACAGGTTCCTTTGGCCAAAGACTTGACGTCTCACCTTAGTGCAGTCCTTAGTTGATCTTATGTCCTAAAAAAGTCTCTAGCAAGCATTACTACTGTTATCTGAGGATACTTGACCCTTTCCTTAAAAAATAGGGATGTTAACACTCACTCTAAGCAAAAATCCTAAGGATGTGGAGATGACAATGTTCATTAAACGTGGTGAATTTGGGTAGTGCAGAAAAATGTTTACTAGATTAGGCTGAGTCAGAGAGATGTGGATTTAAATCTCCTCTGCCACCCCCTAGCTGTGACATTGCCATCTCATGGAACCTGTTTCCTTATATGTAAAACGGGAATAATAGAACTTGCCTTTTAGGGCTGTTGTGAGGATTACATACAATAACGTGTAAAAGCTTGAACTCGAAGCTGTTTTTATATGATTCATTTATTCTGAGTTATCATCAATAGTCTTTTACTCATTTTTCTATTAAGGTATTATTGCATGTTTCCTACTTACTTTTACTCAGCATAGTAAATGCTGAATAAATCCTAGCCAGTAGTCTCATGCTGGAACAATAATCAGTAATTCCAGCAAAGTGCCTCGTGGGTGCCCAGCCTAGTGCTGATTTCTGAGAATATAAAGCTGCCTGGGACCAGGCTCTTGTCCTGGTATTAAGCAAGAATGATCCACAGGTTGCTGTGGAGGCCACCCTGCTCAACCTGAGGTTCCAGGAAGATCTGGAGATGTTTTGTGACTGCTGAGTGAATCACAGTCAGACAAACCCAAGAAAAGAGTGGGGCGAGGGGGCTTGGTGGAAAGGGGAACAGTTGACTCAAGGCACACATCTCCAAAACAGCACTTTGTCTGAGTGAACTGCAAGCGTCATCGAAGTTGTAATACTTGTTCAGCTAGTCATGTAAGCTCTGGGAACCTCGGTTTCCTTATCAGTAATACGAAACAAATACAGATGTACACCTCCTAGCTATTGTGTGAGGATTCAAATGAAGTAATATTTGTAAAGTATTTGGCACATCACCTGGCACAGAATAAGTGTTCAATAAGGGTTAGCCACCATTACCATTATTTTTTAATCATTTGCCAATGCCTTATAATAATTATAAATTGTGTTATTCCCAGAATAATTCATCCCTCTGGTTGTTGTACTGCTAATGAGAGTGACAAAGATTCATAAACCACTGTTTCAGTCTTAAGGACTCTAAGACAGGAGGCGGACGGCCTGCTTAAAAATCCCAGACAATTGCCAGCGTGACGTCCCCACGTCGGTACGGTGCCAAGCAGGGCTCCCAGGATCACGTGGGCTGTCGCCCCGCCCTGACCGAGCCGGTCCCCGGCGGCTGCGGCACTAGCCGCTACGCCTGCGCAGAGTGAGCGCGCTTTGCGGCGCGGTCCGCGGTAGAGGCGGCGCGAACAGCGAGGGGGCGGCGGATGGCTCTGTGGAGCCCGGCAGGCTCGGGGACTAGCTCCCGCGGGCCGTTGGATGAAGCGGTGGCGGTGGCTGAAGAGGGCGAAGTGCGGGCGGTGGTGTCGGAGGGAGCTACGCCAGAAGAGGAAGAGGGCCGCGTTCGGGGCCTGTTGCGCTGGGATGGCTTCTCGGCCTGGCTGCACTGCGTGTGCGTGGTGGGCTTCGACCTGGAGCTAGGCCAGGCCGTGGAGGTGAGGCCCGGCTACACTTTGTTCCTGCGCCCCATCCCCTCGCCGGGGCGGCCCCTGCTGAGCGTGTGGTTCGCGGGCCGCCGGCCGGCCTCGACCCTGGCCGCCGCGCATCCGGGCGTGGCGGGCCGCCCCTCCGGCAGTCAAGCCGGGCTGCAGTCCATTGGCAGTTCCCCTGGGAGGATTGTGGGCTGCGGTTAAGGGTGAAAAGTTCTTCTAGGTCCCTCCTACATAGTTTTTTTTTTTTTTTTTTTTTTTTTTTTGACAAAGCTGCAGGCAGGATGTTTGTTGGGGACTTTTTCAAAAGGGAACAATGCCCCTGGACATATGGTGAACTCTGATAGCCAGACCTTGCCCAACCAACTTTATAAACTCAAAATTGCTTTGGACATTTGCAGTGACATTTAGAGCGTTTCACTCCGCCTGAGCCGAAATGCTTATCTCAACATGAATTTTCTCCTTTTTCTGCTTTTATTCCTTATTTCTGCTATTTCTTGGTATTTTTGAACAGCAAGCTTAAAAGCTAATGTCAAAATGAAAATAAGGAAATAGTCTGCTTGTGAATCTGTCACGTTTTCCATCTGTATAGGACTTTATTGAAAGGCCTTCGAGTTTGATCTGTTGTTGACATTGCTTAGGGTCCTTATTGTAGTTTATTGGTTTTCTTTTATGTGTCCAAGAAAAACGTTATCAGAAGAACGAATGTTTAGAAGATTTTTTGTTTGTTTGTTTGGTGGAGATGACAGATTTTAATGAACTGTCTCATTCTGACTTTAGTGGCATTAGTTGGCTAAGAAAATTGGCCAGGGAGGTTTTTCTTAGTGCTGTCTTTTGGGTGTTTTATCATTAGGCAGTTCAATAAACATTAAGTTTCCATTAATATCTAGGTATTATGCTAGTTGCTGGGCATACAAATATGAATATGTGCTTTAACCATATAGTTGTAGATTGAGACTACAGTTTAGAGGAGAACCAAGAATTACAGTAGCAGATAGATAGAGCCAAACATAGTGCCTGGCACATAGTGGCATTCAGTAAATACTTGTTGATAGAAAGAGTGAATACATGAGCAATTCTTTATCTTATTGAGGTAAGCACAAGAGTTCCCAAAGATTTTGAAAAAGGGGTTTATCAGCCATTTATCATTCACATTGACATATTAATCAGAATTTATATTACAGCAAAATACAGTTTAATCAAAAAGCATAGGATTGGGTTGTTGTAGTTGACTGCATTTTTGAATAAAGGAAATTCTTTTGGACTCTGTCATCATTTTGGCATTCTTTATAACATGAGTATGTTTTTCTGACCAAATAAACAATACTCAGCATAATTGAGGTGCTGCAAGAATGTGAATCATTAAATGGCTTATTTTGAATTTCAGTATATATTTTATTACAGTATATATGCTACTGTATCGAGTTTTCTTTAGGTCAATAGTTGTTAACCCTTTTTGCATCCTGGACTTTTTAAAAAACATGCACTCTATGAACTCTCTCCATAGGGGTACCCACCACAGCCTTGAAATTTCAGGGAAGATGTCCCAGAGACAATGACATGTAAGCTGTTACAAGTCCTTTGCAAAGGAGAGAGAGAGAGAGGGAGAGAGAGAGAGAGTGTGTGAGAATGTGTGTGTGTGTGTGTGTGTCTGTGTGTGTGTGTGTGGTGTATTGAGGCTATGGAATTGAGGTTATAGGACCATTACATTTTGAAATTATTTTTAATTGCTTCATTCTGGAGATAATACTATTTTTTTTTTTTTTTTTTTTTTGAGTAGGAGAACTTTTTCCCCCTGTGTAAATAAAAATCTAATGTGGACTCTCAATAACTAATCTGGTTGAAGTGGGACCTTTGTTGATGTATTTGGTTGCAGACAACAGAAACTTATTTAAGCTAGCTCAAGCAGAAAAGAGGAACTTGCTGTAAGGCTACAGAGATGTTTCAAGGCTCAGATCTAGTGGGGCTTCAGAAAGTGGTTGGAGTCTAGAAATGGGGAAGCCTCTTGTTTATTCTTTTTTTGGTGGGTCTTGTTCATACTTTCTACTCTCTGTGAATTGACATCCTTTGTGTCTGTGTCTGTGATCTGTGTGGGGAAGATGGCCTCATGAGCCAGTTGAAGAAAGTGAATCTCTCAGTCTCATTCTATACAACCAGGGTAGGTATTCAATTTTGGTTTAGGACAGATTTCCGCTTTGATCCAATCAGCTGAAAACCTGGGTGGGCAGTGGAGTGGTCCATGTTGCATAAAATGTCTGCTAGGGACCCTGTCCTAAGGGGTCTTGTTGAGCTGGGAAGAGCTCACAAAAAAGTGGCCCTGAAGTATAACCTCAGAAACCAAGTATGCTATTGAACAAGGTTTGAAATCCCCTGGATTTTATCTATTCTCTGTCACTTCTAGCTGCTAGAAATGATCTGCTAATATAGTAAAGTTTTAATTACCTGAATCCAGAATAGCTTCATTTATTCAAGATTTTTTTTTCCTAATTGAGTAATAACATGCTTATTGCTGAAAATTTGGCAAGGAAAGAAAGTTATAAACACAAGAAAATATCATCCTTAATACTAAGAGGCAACTGGTGTTTCTATTTAGCATTTTTAAATGCTTTTTTTTTCTTTCACATAATTATGTATCTCTCAAGCTGTCAAGGATTAATTTGATACAAACAGAAATCCTCTCAAATAAATTTAAATAAAGGGGATTTATTGTAAGGAATCCAGGCAATCTCCTGGGACCCAATTGCAGGAAGCAGAGTGGAGCCTCATGGTATCTGGAAAGACCCAGACTTTTGCCTTTGTCCCTCGCTGGAGCTGTATGGTCTTTTGTCTGCTTCTCTTTGCACGTCTGCTCCCTTCTCCATGTTGAGGGAGGTTTCCTCACTCTCTGCTCTCCAATGGCTTCTGCTCGACTTTGAGTTACTGTGCACTGATTTTAGCCTAACTCTACTTTTCTATTCCAGAGCCAGGCCGAAGCCTAATTCAAATACTGGAGTATCTGGTTCAAGATGGGTCAGGTGACCCTCTTGTTCAGTCAGCTGTGGTCAGGAGGCAGGGTCAGCCCTGCAACAGGAGGAGGAGTCACTTCCAAAGCATGGGCTGGGCAGCAGTCCCCCAAACATGTCCACTGTAAGAGTTTTATAGATAAATATTCTCATAAACAATTTGCCTGATGATTAAAGACTTTTCATAAATATTTTGTGGACCATAATTTATTTAACTGTTTTCCTTAATTTTCCTTCCTTCTTTCCATCCCTCCTTCCTTCCTTCCTTCCTTCATCCATCCATCCATCCCTCCTTTCCTTTCCCTCCCTCCCTCCCTGCCTCCCTCCCTTCCTTCCTTCCTTCCTTCCTTCCTTCCAGTAGGGGTGTTGTTTTTTACATATACACACATAATAAATCCTTTGAACTGATATTATTTCATAGTAAGTTGACATTCCTATAATTTGAGGTCAGCTCCTGAACCTCTCAGGCCCACAGATTTTACAAGGGTTGCAACATCATTGCTGGTTTTCTTCTTCTTAAAGGTTCTGACCCTTCAGCTTCATGAACAGAAATTTCAGTGTCATGAAAAGAGCACAGGCTTTGAGTTTTTGAACACCTGCTAGTTGTCTGATTTTTCACAAGTTTCTTCAACTCTGACTTGTTTTCCTAAACTGGTAAATGGGAAATAGTATCCTGACAGTATTGTTGGAGGTACTAAATGAGATAATGCATGTTCATAATTAGTGGTCTAGCATTTACTGCATGCCCAATATGTTAGTCCTTTTTAGAGTTGAAGAGTGAGTTGTGAAACTACTCTTGGCTGTTCCTTCACCCCCATCATATTTTGCCTTAAATTGATTTTTTTTTTTTTTTTTTTTTAATTTGTGCAGCTTTGTATGTGAATCATCAGTATTAAAAGCACTTCCTGGGAATCAGGTTTTTTAGATTTCATTTTGCTGAAAATCTATTGTATAGCATATCTATTTACATATAATTTATTTTCCACCTCTTGCTGAAAATGATTTCAGGCCCCTTAAGTTATTTAAAAAACAAGCCAATTTATTATTAATATGTTGAGTGAGTTATAGATTTCATTCTAATTACTGATTTTATTTTATTTCTTAACCAATTGAAGATACTTTTTTTTTTTTTTAAGATAAATACTTTTTAATAGTTTGGGCTACAAAATAACTTTGTGTATGAATAGGGTGTTTTCGGTCTGGTCTGGGGCAAAAGAGAACTTTTATGCCATTTTTTTTTAGAACAGTTAGCAGAATTGATTCCTTTCTTCTCCACTTCTGCTTTTTTGAATTATTGCCTGTTCCTCTTTTATCCTCTACCAGGGTGGAGCCTGGAGTAGTCACCACAGTTTGCTTTATTCTAGCAAAGTTTCTGTTCATTCTTCTGAGAAGGAGAAGGGCAGTTGTGTGAAGGGTTGTTTCCCTTGCATTTGTTTATCCTTGCTTTATTTCTTTCCCTTTTAAACTGGGTACCCATAGAAGTTGATCTGCAGCAAGTTTGCTGTTTTAATTGAACTGGGTGTTTTTGTATGTTGTGTGTAATTGTATGTTGCTTCGCTGAGCCATTGAGCCATCTATCGAGCAGATGTTTAGTAGGCAACTAACATATCCCAGACATGCTGGGGATATAGCTTTGATCATCCCTGTTTTGGTGGCGCTTACAGTCTACCAGCGAAGGTAGGCCATTACATAGTGAATGTTATGATTGGAGGAGGTATAGGGTACTACTAATGGTCTTTAAATTTCCTTGTAAACTAGTGGCACCTCACAATAGCTTGACGTAGTTCTGTGATTTGAGTGTTAAAGCCTTTGTGACTTCCTAGGCCTCTTAGGCCTCCAGATTTTACAAAAGCTTTGGTGTTACTAGCTTCAGATTTTCTTATGAATTTATATATTCCCAGGTGGAGATGATCTGGAATGTCCTCCTAACCAGTTAGTCCTTTCACGAGTGCTTTATGTTTTTGTTGTTATGATGAATGATGTAAAACATGGTCAGTTGGATCTCAGCTTGACCATTTTTTGAGAGAAGTGTTTCTCCATTTAGTCCATGTTCAAACTGATCAAGTTTTCCACTAGTATAACTTAGCTTAGATCTTGGGTAAGTTGGAATCTTCGACTGAGGCCCAGCCTGGTCCTAATATTGGGATGTCAGGCCGTCGTTTCTATTTTTTAAAATAAGCTAACCTTTTTTTGAAATACAGCATAAATACAGAAAAGTGCACAAATCTTAAGTCTATATAGTTTGCTGTATTTTCACAAAATGAACATATCCATCTAACTAGCACATAGTTCAAGAAACAATATTACCTCTGCCCTAGAAATTTTCCTTATGTCCCCTTTTAGTCATGACCACCCACCTCCCTTTCCACAAAGGGTAACCACTATCACATCAGGCTAGTTTTATTCTAGAATTTTAAGTGAACATAGGTTGGTTCTCAGAACTTTTCTAAATTGAATCATGTAACATGATACCATTACAGGGCATTCAAGACTACTTTTCTCTTTTCTGAGGATGCTTATGCCCTTCTCCCTTACCCGGTTTTGCCTAATTAACTCATTTTCATGGTTCAGTGTAAATGTCACTGTTAGAGAAGCCTCACTCTTAGCTTCTTAGTGTGCTATTTATTTGTAACTAGCACAGCTTAGCTCTCTGGTTGTGAGCCTGTGCTCTCATCCTTACCCATTCTTCTTTTGCTTTACATTTTATTACTCTATGCCTGTATTTCTGGTTAGTTACCCTTGGTCCATTAGATAAATTGTCATAACTTTTTTTTTGCCCAAATTTATCTCAAGATCTATATCTTTTTAGCCTCATCTGCTAGAATTTCCAACACCACCCCCATTGTGTCACGTATACCCAAACTTCTATTTCTTAACACAACTGCATATCTTCAGTACCTGTCCATCTCGTATATACAGCCATTCTGTTGATTTGCATTGGATAGACTGGGTAATTTCAAATCTAAAACATCATATTTTGGGGGTGGTGGGAAATGTATGGCAAAAATCCTACTGGCCCTCATTTTGTGTATATAATCAAGAGGTGAACATTTATAGAGATTGACCATTTTTATACCTTTAAGCTTGATACAGATGAGTGAAAGAAACTGATATACTCGTTATTATATTAGTTCAATTGCTGTAACAGACCAAAAATAATACTTTAGATAGAAGCTCATTTCTTGTGAGGAGTCTAGGAAGGCAGTTCAAGGCTGGTGTGGTATCTCCATAGTCATGGTCCTGGGCTCATATCTCACTTTGCATCTTCAACAAATGCCATTTGTTTTGTGGTATAAGATGGCTGCTCATCGTATCTGTATACTAGCCTTTGGAAAGGGGACAAATTGTCCCCTCTTGTTTTTCTTTAGGATTTAACTCCTTTTTCCTTCCAACTTTTAATTTTGAAACATTCTAAACCTATAGAAAAGTTAACAGGAATAGTGTAATGAACACTTGTAAACCCTTACCAAGAATTACCAATTGTTAACGTTTTGCCATATTTGCTCTCTCTCTTCTCCCTTCTCCCATGTATAGATTTGTAACATACATTTATGGCGGGAGTAAATACTACATAAGGTGACAACATATTTGCCCTATCCCTTTAAGGGTAGTACCTGGAAGTTATAAATGCTATTTTTCATCTACTTTTGGTCAAAACTTGGCCACATGTCCACACTGAGCTGCAAGGGAGGTTGGGAAATCTTTATTCTGAGTGGTCACTTGTCTGGCTAAAATGCAGATAATGGAAGAATGGATATTTGGAGGCAGCATGAAGTTGCTGCCTTTTATCTAGGAACAGTATAATGTTATGTGATCAAAGATTTATTTTGATAGGTTTCTAAGCTTGGATTTTGCAATATAAACTTTAAAAATAAAATAGTAACTGAGTTATTTGAGAGTCAAGGGTATATGTGCACGAAAATTCTACACCATTAAATAACTTTGAAATAAAGAATTATGAACTCTTAGAATTTGGAGGTATCTGATAATACTTAATGAAAATGAGGCTTAACATTGGTGTCTTGGTAAATTTAAGAGGTTTTTATATCATCAGGATTCCATACATTTGAGTTATTTTGTGTTCAAACTTTTCTGAACGTAAGAATCGCCCGGGGCTTTTATCACATATGAGGATTCTGGGGCTTCACCTAGGTATGCTGAATCAGAATCAGAATTTCAGATGATTGTTACAGGGAGGAATGTTTGAAATATAAGTTTTTGAACTATTTCTTTAGATATACTTTTCTGTTTTTTTCTTGTTCTCAAAACTGTGGTCTGAGGACTTCTGGGGATCCCTGAGATCATTCAGGGGATTTGCAGGGTCTTTCCTTTTACAACTGCATATCTGCTTGAGGCTGGCTTTTCTTCATACTGTTTAACCAAAACAACATTGGAATAGAATGAATGCAGAAGCAGATATGAGAATCTAGCTAATTTTATTAAGCCAGACATTAAAGAGATTTTCAAAGGTATAAAAACATTGTTCTTCACTCTCAAGTTTTAAAAAAATACAGTTTTCATAAAAACATATTTATGTTGTCATAGTTTATTATTTTAAAATAAATTAATATTTTAAAAATTTATCAGTTTTAATTTCCAGTATGGTGAATGTTGATAAATATAACCCACATAAATGAAGCTTGTGGGGGTTCTTAATAATTTTTAAGAGTGTAAAAGGGTCCTGAGACCACAGAGTTTGAGACTGCTGTTTTAAACTGTCTGGTGTAAGATGGTTTGATTAGTTGACTTACAGGAGATAGAATAAAATAATGGTTAAATGAATTGTAAAGTTAGACCAGGGTTGGCATGCTGGGTTCCAGTGTTCTAATACTTACTAGGTGTGTTATCTTGGGAAGTCACTCCATCTCTCTATGCTTCAGCCCTTTTCATATTAAGAGCAGTAATGGAACCAGCTTCAAAAAACTGCCTTGAGTTAACTGAAGTGTGTATGGCACCAAGCTCAATACCTGGCACACAGCAAGCACTCAGTAACTCCAGGCCATGTTATGGTGGATGGGCTTCATGGGTAGTGGATTCACCTAGAGTATGCAGGACTAGGAGCCTGGGTTGCTTCTGTGACTTTAAGGAAGACAGTTTGTTTTAGTTGATTCACTTATAACAGGATAAAAAATTTATTTCTGACAAGCCACGGATGTTTGATTTCTTTCTGCTAATTCTTTGTTATTGTTCTCTTTTCATTGTAACCCTCATGCATGGTACTTTTTAATAGTTTCTTATTAAGGGAACTGGAAAATAAATGGAGATTAGAAAAATTAGGGAAGTTCAGCTTTACTTGTATTATCTCACTTATTCCTTTCAATCACTTTAATTATTAAGTATTGTTTTAGTGTCCAGCTGCTAGCACAAATAACCATAACGTGGGTTGGCTTAACAACAGGAATTTATTGGCTCATGGTTTCAGAAGCTAGAAGGCTTGCTTCCTCCTAGGGTGGTATCTTTTGACTGGCTGGCAATCTTTAGGGTTCCTTGGCTTTTCTGTCACATGGCAGTGTTTCTTCCTTTCTTTTCCAGTTCCGTTGACTTCCAGCTTCTAGCTGCTCCTGGGGCTTTCTCCTGCTGGGCCCAGTTTCCTTTGTTTATAAGGACTTCAGCCATATTGGATTAACGCCCACTCTCATTCATTTTGGGCACATCTTAACTGTTACCATCTTCACAGATCCTATTTACAAATGGGTTCACACTCACAGGATCAGGGGTAGGAACCTGATCTCTTTGCACTATTATAAATTCATTTTTAAATAAGGAAACAGAAACTTAGGTAATTTGCCCAAATCACACCTATAATAAGCCAGGATTTGAACCCAAGTTCTTCTGACTCTAAAGTCTATTTTTTCCTCCACTAGACTGAAATGAAAAGGACTAAGAAGATAGTATGAAAAACGTTGTGACAGCAAATTAGATAACCTAGATGAAATGGACAAATTTCTAAAAACACACAAACTACCTACACTGACTGTTCGGTTTGCTAATGCTGCTGTTATGCAAAATATTAGAAATGGATTGGCTTTTATAAAAGGTGTTTATTTGGTTACACAGTTACAGTTTTAAGGCCATAAAGTGTCTGAGGTAAAACATCAACAACAGGTACCTTCACTGGAGAAAGGCCACTGGCATCCAGAAAATCTGTTAGCTGGGAAGGCATGTGGCTGGCAGCCGCTTGCTCCCAGGTTGCCTTTCAAAATGGCATTCTCCAAAAGGTTGCTCTTGGGGCGTTTAGTTCCTTTCTTAGTTGCAGCTCCTTTTCAAGATGTCACTCTCAGTTGCTCTCCAAAATGTCACTCACAGTTGCACTGAGCTCCTTCTGTGTGAACTCTTTATATGGCTCCAGTGATTTATTTCAGACCCACCCTGAATGGGTGGGATAATTCCTCCATGGAAATTATCCAATCAAAGGTCTTGCCCACAGTTGATTGAGTCACATCTCCATGGAAGCACTCAATCAATAGGTTCCAACCTAATCAACACTAATATGTCTGCCCCCATAAGATTGAATTAAAGAATATGGCTTTTTCTGGGGGCCATAATATATACCAACTAGCACACTGACTGAAGAAAAAATAAAAGATCTCAACAGACTAATAACTACTAAGGAAACTGAATCAATAATCAAAAACCTCCCAACAAAGAAAAGTCCAGGACCAGATGGCTTTACAGGGGAATTTTACCAAACATTCTGAGAAGAATAAATACCAATCGTGTTCAAACTTCCAAAAAATTGAAGAGGGGGGGAACATTGCCTAATTCATTCTAGGAGACCAACATCACCCAATACCAAAGCCAGATAAAGATGACTGCAAGATAAGAAAAGGCCAATATCTCTTATGAGTATAGATGCATATATCTTCAGCAAAATACCAGCAAACTGAATCCAGAAGCACAGTAAAAGAATTATACACTATGATCAAGTGGGATTTATCTCAGGTATGCAAGGGTGATTCAGTATAAGAAAATCAATGTAATATACCATGTTAACAAAACGAGTGAAGAAAACAATGTGAACAGAAGCAGAAAAGACGTTTGACAAAATTCAGTACCCCTTCTTGATAAAAACACTTAGAAATCTAGGAATAGAAGGAAACTTCCTCAGAATGTTAGAAGGTATATATGAAAAACCCACAGCTAATATCATATTTAATGGTGAAAGACTGAAAACTTTCCCTCTAAGATCAGGAACAAGAGGAAGATGCCCACTGCTACCATGTTATTCATTATTGTCTTGGAAGTTCTAGTCAGAGCAATTAGACAAGATAAAGAAGATCAAGAAAATTGATAAAGATAAAGAAATTGAAAAGGAAGAGCTAAAACTTTCTCTATTTTCAGTTGACATTATCCTATTAAAATCCTCGATAATCCACAACAAAGCTTCTGGAGCCAATAAATGAATTCAGCCAAGTGGCAGGATACAAATCAGTAGTATTTCTATACATTAGCAGTGAATGATTGGGAGAAGTAATTAAGAAAAAAATTCCATGTACAATAGCAACTGAAGAATCAAATATCTAATAATAAATCTAACCAAATGTATGAAGGGCTTGTCCACAGAAAATTACAAAACATTGCTGAAAGAAATGAAAGAAGACTTAAATAAATGGAAGGCCATTCTGTGGTCACGCTTTGGAAGACTAAATATTGTTAAGATGTTTCTTTTACTCAAAGCAATTTACAGACTCAATGCAGTCCCAATCAAAATTCCAACAGCTTTCTTTGCAGAAATGGAAAAGCCAATCATCAAATTTGTGTGGAAGGGAAAGGGGCCCCAAATAGCCAAAGGCATCTTGAAAAAGAATGTTGGAGGACTCACACTTCCCAATCTTAGAATTTATTAGAAAGCCACAGTAATCAAAGCAGCATGGTACTGATACTAGGACAGACATATAGACTAATGGAATTGAATTGAGAGCTCAGGAATCAACCCTCACATTTATGGCTGACTGATTTTTTTTTTTTTTTTTCTGATTGATTTTTTGACAAGAGGGTAAAAACCACTTAATTGAGAAAGAAATGGTGGTGGGAAAACTGGATCTCCATTTGCAAAAGATTGAAGGTGGGCTCCTACTCATACCATGTACAAAAATCAACTAAAAATGGACCAAATACCTACCGTAAGAGCCGGAACTATCAAACTCCTAGAAGAAAATATAGGGAAGCATCTTCAAGGCCTTGTATTAGGCAGTGATTTCTTAGATTTTACACCGAAAGCACAAGCAGCAAAAGAAAAAAATAGATCAATGAGACCTCATCAAAATTAAATACTTTTATACCTCAAAGGATTTTAACACAAAAGTAAAACAACAGCCTACACAATGGGAGGAAATATTTGAAAACCATGTATCCAGTAAGGATTTAGTATCTGGCATACATTAAGAAATTCTTCAACTCAACAACCCAAAGACAACTTAATTAAAAATTGGGCAAAATACTTGAATAGACATTTTTCTAAAGAAGATGTACAAATCACCAAAAAGCACATGGCAAGATGCTCAATATCATTAGCCATTAGGGAAATGCAAATAAAGATCACTGTGTGATGCCATTTCACAACCATTAGAATGACTGCTATTAAAAAAACAGAAAATTACATCTGTTGGTTGTGGAGAAATAGGAACACTTACTCATTGTTGATGGGAACGTGAAATGAGATGGCCGCTGAGAAAGACAGTTTGGCAGTTCCTCAGATCAGCATAGAATTGCTGTATTATTTGGCTATCCCATTTCTATGTATATTCCTAAAAAAATTGAAAGCAGGGACTCAAACAGATAATTGCACACTGATGTTCACAGTAGTGTTATTCACAGTTGCTGGAAGATAGAAGCAACCATCTAGCTGTCTCAGCTGACATTTTGCCCAAGTGTCTATCAAATGATGAATGGGTAAAAAAAATTGGTATATACACACAATGGTATATTATTCAGCACTAAAAAGGAATGAAGTTCTGATATGTGTGACAACATAGATGAATATTTAATTCACATGATGTTCAGTGAAAGAAGCCATACTCAAAAGGACTAATATTGTGTGATCTCATTGATATGAAATAATTAGAATAAGCAAACTCAGAGTCAGAATCTAGTATATAGGTTACCAAGGGACATGGGAGTAGGGAATCAGGCATTAAAGCTTAAAATATACAGAGTTTCTATTTGGGATGATGGCGAATTTTGGTGATGAGTGGTAGTGATGCTAGTATAATGAAACTAACAGCACTGAATTATACATTTGAAAGTGGTTAATGGTACGAGAGTAAAAATTTTAAAAATATTCCATGCTGGTGCATAACACAAACAGTTAAAGCATGGACTGCAGTTAATAATACAGCTATCTCTCTTCCAAGATCAAGAATGGTATCTGTTCTTATCAGTCTAATAGTACTGCTATAAAAATATGCTTTCATGAATTGTAACGAATGTACCATACCAATTCAAGATGTTAATAATAGGATAGTATATGGGAATAATGTATTAGGTATGATTGTTTTGTAAACCCACAACTTCTCTTTAAAAAAAAAAAAAGTACCAATTTTGAATGTTTTAATGCAGGGAATAAAGACTCATTCCTGTTCTGAATATTTCTGCATTCTAGCCCCAGTGTAGGGAACTGTACCCTCCTGGCTGTGATACTCTGATTAATATCCATGGCGTGAATGCTTTCAAGGGAAAGATTATTTAAAAAAAAAAAAACAAAAACCTGAAGCAAAACAGAAGTGTGAAATGCCATTAGTAACCTGAGTTAAAATTCTTGAATTATTGGCAGCAATGGTTTAAATTCATTCCCCAAAGTGTTCCTTTTTATTGCTGATGCTAAATGTAGTAATTGGAGGCAAATTTTATTACCCAGTACCATTTTGTGAGTTAGTTACAAAATGTCTTTAAGATTTTTATAGTCCTTTATAAGTCAGAATGCTTTAATATCCCTGTGAAATGAACAGTAGACAACTTCTTTTGGGAGAAAAGAGGAGCTGAACTTAGATCAGCTGAACTTAGACCAGCTGAACTTAGACCTTTGTCAATGATTATGTGTTAGATATCTTGAATGTCGGTATTCTTTGATTCATACAGGCCTTTAGGGATCAGGTCATTTTTTTTTTTGACTAGGAAAAGAGTGGCCACAGTGGAAAAAGGCTTATAGGACTGCACGTTTAAGTTCAGGGGAGATTAAAAAACCTCAGAAATGATTTAGATTTATGAATGAAAAAGCAATTTTAGTGATACTTGGCAACTGACTTTTTTATTTACACAAGAAGAAAACACATAAATGAAAAATAAACTGTAAGTTTATTTATTTGGAAGTATGGAAATTATCATACCATGTTTCCTGTTTGCCTAAAATTACATGGATGATGCTGCAGCAAAAACTGCACATTTTCCAGCTTCAGTTTCTGTGAGAAGCCAGAATTATTTACCTGCCGTTCTTTGTGAAGCCAACTTCCAATAAATATACTGGGATTCTAATGATCCTTTTTCATACATCCTGAGTATTTATCAAGTGAAATTTGAATTTAAAGCCTTTAAAGGGAATGTAGATGTAATAAGCTTGTCAAATTATTTTATTACTTGTTTGTAAATAAAGATACTGGAATGGGATTTGGAAACTGACAGTTTTATCATGTTATTTGGATTAAGCAGTATTAAATTGAATTCAAAATCTTTAGAAAAATTAAACCTGAAAAATAAGTATACTGTCAAAATCCTTTTGAATGTGAAGATGCAAAAATCACCTTTTTGTATTATCCTAGATTTGGACTTTTGATCTCTTTTGGAGGGGTGGTTGTATTTATGTTGGCCATCAGGGGAGTTAGAGTGGCAGGCCCTGGAGTCAGACAGACCCGGATTTAAGTTCTGATCCTGATACCAGTTCCTGACCATGGGCAGATGCTTAAGTAGGATATTAATAGTTCCCACTTCTCAGTGTTTTTGTGAGAATTAGTTTATATATTACAGGTATGTCTAGTGCAGTGCCTGCCACAGGGGCACACTTAGTATTATAATTATTTGTTGGGTATTTCTGAAATAATGAAAAAGTTACCCTTTTTGGAATACTTCCTTTGAATTCTACCGTTATTACCCATTTAATGAATTCCTGCCTAATAATAAAGAGTCCTTCATAAGTAACATAAGATCAATTGGAGGGGGTGGCATCATTAACTTTTTGTTGATATGTTTAATAGGATCATTGGGGCCATAATTGTTAATTTATTTAGTACCTACCATGTGCAAAGGATTCTGTTAGGTGTCTTAATCAAAGATGAAGACATAAAAATCTCTACTCTTCAGAAACTTAGATGAGAAGATAAATAAGAACAGCAGTGAGTGTTGAATGGCAAATGAGCTCTCCAGAGACTAAGTGAACATTTCTGGTGGAAGTAGAATTGAACTGACTTGACTGTAGAATTTTTAAAAATTAGCTTATATAGGTAAGAAAACTAAACACATATTCCTTGAAGAGGAATTGCAGAAATTGTCAAAAGAGGAAATAGAAATCACTTGTCATTTCAACTGCTGAATAGAATTTTGATAGGCAGATGTAAAACTGGTGAAGCAGTTCCTTCATGCGTGAGCAAAGGAGGAGGCAGAATAGTTCAGAACATATTTAGGATTAGTGAATAGATCATGTACTGTAATGTTAAGATCTTCACCATCTTATATTAAGTGAAGAAGGAGGGTGCAAAAACTATATAATATAGTTTATATTTAAAAAACATACATTTTCTTTGAAAGATACACAAAAATTGTTTAATAATGGTTATGTTAGATGACAGAAACCTTGAGGTTAGTGGAAAAGACTATAATTTTTATTTTATGCCCATTGAATATTTGAATTATTAGCTTTGTATTATTTTTTGAATTGAGATATAATTCACATAACATACAATTCATTCTTTTAAACTGTACAGTTCTCTTTGTAGTATAGTCACACAGTTGCATATCCACCACTATTAATTTCAGAACATTTTCATTTCTTCAAAAAGAAACCCCATACTCTTCCTCCACCCCCTACTTTCTGCCTCTATGGATTTTTCTATTCTAAATGGGATCATACAGCATGTGGCTTTTTATGTGTCTGGCATGTTTCACTTAGCATAATGTTGTCAAAGTTCATTTGTGTTAGAGCATGTGTCAGTACTCCATTCTTTTTTATGGCTGAATAAATATTCCATTGAATGGATATATACCACATTTTGTTTATTCATTTGTCAGCTGATGGAATTTGCATTATGTCCACATTATGAATAGTGGCTACGAAGAGTCATGTAGAAGTTTTTGTGTGAACATGTGTTTTCAGTTTTGGGGACTATCTACCTAGGAGTGAAATTACTGGGTTGTATGGTAACTCTACGTTTAACTTTTTGAGAAACTACCAAACTATTTTCTGAAACTGTTGCACCATTTTATAATCTGACCAGCAATGTGTGAGGGTTCCAATTTCTTCACATTCTCCCCTACACTTGTTACTATGTCTTTTTGATTGCAGCCATCCTAATGGATGTGAAATGGTATCTCATATTGGTTTTAATTTGCATTTCCTTGCTCACTGATGATGGTTAGTATCTTTTCTTTTGTTTATTGGCATTTATATATCTTTGGAGAACTGTCTAAAGTCCTTCGCCCATTTTTATATTGGTTGTCTTTTTATATATTTCTTTTTATATTCTGGATGCTAAACCTTTATTGGATATATGATTTGCAAGTATTTCTCCCATTCTGTGCGTTGTTTTTTCACTTTCTTGGTAGTGTTCTAAGCACAAATGTTTTTATTTTTGATGAAGTCCAATTTATTTACTTTTTCTTTGGTTGCTTGTGCTATTGGTGTTATATATAAGAAACCATTGCCTTAATCCAAAGTTGTGATGATTGACTTTTTTTCTTCTAAGGATTTGATAGTTTTAGCTCTTACCCTTAGGTCTTTGATCCAGTTGAGTTAATTAGGTAATTCACTCAGCTTCTCCAAAAACCATTTTGATTGAAACTGAGACACTGATTGAAACTAAGAAAATACCATTGCTACAATATTTTTTATTACATTATAGAATTTATTGGATTTCATCAGCTTTTCTACCAATGTCCGTTTTCTGTTCCAGGATCCAATCTAGATTTTCACATTGCATTTATATGTCACATCTCCACAGTCTTCTCCAGTCTCTGACAGTTCCTCCATCTTTCTCTGTGTTTCATGACCTCGGCACTTAAGAAGAATACTAATCAGTTATTTGTAGTATGTCCCTCAATTTGAGTTTTTCTTATGTGTTTTCATGATTAAATTGAAGTTATGCATTACTGGGAAGAATACCCTAGAGGTGCTGTGCCCCTCTCTTTGCAACATATTTGGGTACATGATGTCAGTTATATCTTTTTTTTAAATTCTTGTCTGTCCAATTTATTTTTTTATTGCATTTTTATTGAGGTATATTCGCATAACATACAGTCCTTCAAAGTGTACAGTTGTTTGTAGTTGTGCATTGCTTACCACAATCAATCTTTGAACATTTTCATTACTTCAAAAAATAAAATAAAAATTAGAATAAAAAGAACACCCAAAATATTCCATTCCTCTCCTCCTCTCATTGTTCATTTACTTTTTTTCACACTCATTCATTGTTTTTTTAACTTTATCAAAAAATTAAAAAATAGAAAAACATTTCAAACAAAACAAAAACAAAGGAATAAGAAAAAAAAAAAAAAAAACCTAAAATAACTACATTGCTTCCAACATGTTCCTACCTTACCCCAAGAAAATAGACTATAATCCAACAAAGGAATGAGAAAAACTAATAACCTAAAATAACTACATTTCTGTCAACTTGTTTCTGCCATACCCACAGAAATTAACAAACTATAGTTGTTCCTGAGCATTCCCAGGAATATTAAGTTTACCCTCCATAACTTATTTGTTCTTATTAGATTATAGTCCCCCCTTCACTATTTGCTGTATATTGCTAGGTTCCCTACATTCTACAATATAAACCATTTATTTTACATTTTTCACAGTGTTCACGTTAGTGGGAACATACAATATTTCTTTTTTTGTGCTTGGCTTATTTCGCTCAGCTGCTGCTTTAATCCTTGTTATTTCTTTTCTTCTACTTGGTTTAGGATTAGTTTGCTGTTCATTTTCTAGCTTCTTCAGTTGTTCCATTAGTTCTTTGATTTTAGCTCTTCCTTTTTAATGTATGCATTTAGAACTATAAATTTCCCCCTCAGTACCACCTTTGCTGCATCCCATAAGTTTTGTATGTTGTTTTCTCATTTTCATTTGTCTTTATATATTTAGCAATTTCTCTTGCTATTTCTTCTTTAACCCACTGATTGTTTAAGAGTGTGTTGTTTAACCTCCAGATATTTGTGACTTCTCTAAGTCTCTGATGGTTATTGACTTCTAATTGTATTCCATTGTGATCAGAGAATGTGCTTTGAATAATGTCAGTCTTATTAAATTTTTTGAGGCTTGTTTTATGGCCCAGCATATGATCTATTCTGGAGAAAGTTCCGTGAGCACTAGAGAACAATATGTATCCTGGTGATTTGGAATACAATGTTCTATATGTGTCTGTTAATTCAAATTCATTTATCAGATTCTTTAGGTTTTCACTTTCCTTATTGGTCCTCTGTCTGGTTGATCTGTCTATAAAAGAGAGTGATATATTGAAGTCTCCCACAATTATTGTGGAAACATCTATTGCTTCCTTCAGTTTTGCCAATATTTGTCTCATGTATTTTGGAGCGCATTGGTGGGGGGAAAATGTTTATGATTGTTATTTCTTCTTTGTGAATTGTTCCTTTTATTAGTATATAGTGACCTTCTTTGTCTCTTATAACATCCTTGCATTTAAAGTCTGTTTTATCTGAGATTAATATTGCTACTCCTGCTTTCTTTTGACTGTTGCTTGCATGGAATATTTTTTTCCGTCCTTTCACTTTCAATTTCTTTGTGTGCTAGGTCTAAGATGAGTCTCTTGTAAGCAACATATTGATGGTTCCCATTTTTTAATCCATTCTGCCAATCTGTATCTTTTAATTGGGGAGTTTAATCCATTCACATTCAATGTTATTACTGTAAAGGCATTTCTTGAATCAGTTATCCTGAAAGGATGGCTGTACTGGGTGTGGTAACTTCCCACTTCCACGGACCTCCACCTTCCCAGCTCCGGGACAATTAGCTGCAGGTGTGCCAGTGGCTGTCGTCCACACCAGAAACTGAGGTGGGTGGCCGGGGTGTGGAAAGCACTTCTTACCGCGCTCAACCGCGTGGCTCTCGCAGCCAGATCCGCAGCCGCTTTTGGGGTTTTTAAACTAACTTGTCTCCAAACACCTACCTGTTTTCTCTCTTCTGCAGCGTGGCTGCAATTTTCCCAGCAGCCTCACTCACCAGTTTCCGAACGCAGACTCTCGGGTTTCACCAAGTGTACAGTCACTGTGGACATAGCAGACCTTGTCCAGCTGGTACAATCCTGGAACTGGTATTCTGGAGCACTTTCTGTCTCTTATCTAGTGTTTTTCACGGAGAAGTATTTTGCTCTGTTCCTCCTAATAAGCCATTCTTGGATCCTCTCTTCAGTTATGTCTTAATACTGATGATATTAACCTTAATTACTTGGTTAAGATGGTGTCTGTCTGCTCTCTCTACTGTAAAGTTACTATTTTTTCCTTTGTAATTAATATTTATTTTTCAAGAAATACTTTGAGTCTGTGCAGATATCCTGTTTCTTAAACTTCTGCCTTCTAGCTTGAGCATCTATCTGTGAATCTTTCCTGCAGCAATTATTATTCTGCTATTCTAGCACTGATTTTCTTTTTCTTTTTTGTTATAATTTTTTTTATTAAATTCAGTTTTATTGAAATACATTCACACACCATACAATCATCCATGATATACAATCCACTGTCCACAGTATGATAACATAGTTATGCGTTCATCACCACAATCTATCTCTGAACATTTTCCTTACATCAGAAAGAACCAGAACAAGAATAAAAAATAAAAGTGAAAAAAGAAAACCCAAATCATCCCCCATCCCACCCCATTTGTCCTTTAGTTTTTATCCCCATTCCTCCACTCATCCATACACTAGATAAAGGGGGTGTGATCCACAAGGTCTTCATAATCACACTGTCACCCCTTGTAATCTACATTATTATATAATTGTCTTCAGGAGTCCAGACTGCTTGGTTGGAGTTTGGTAGTTTCAGGTATTTACTTCTAGCTATTCCAATACATTAAAGCCTAAGAGGTGTTATCTATATAGTGAATAAGAATGTCCACCAGAGTGACCTCTCGACTCCATTTGGAATCTCTCAGCCACTGAAACTATTTCATCTCATTTTGCATCCCCCTTTTGGTCAAGAAGATACTCTCAGTCCCACGATGCCGGGTCCGCATTCATCCCCGGGAGTCATACTCTGTGTTGCCAGGGAGATTTACAACCCTGGGAGTTGGGTCCCACGTAGGGGGGAGGGCAGCGAGTTCACCTGTCGAGATGGCTCAGTTAGAGAGAGAGAGGGCCACATCTGAGCAACAAAGAGGTACTCAGGGGGAGACTCTTAGGCACCATTACATGCAAGTTTAGCCTCTCCTTTGTGGTAATGAGCTTCATAAGGGTAAGTCCCATGCTCGAGGGCTCAGCACATCGAACCGCCAGTCCCAATGTTTGTGGCAACATCAACACCAGTCCAGGTGAGGATGTCCAACACATCCGCACCTTCCCCCAGATCCTCGGGGCTGGGGAGGGGGAGGCTGTAAATATATTTTTTATTATCTGCCCAAATTACTCTAGGATGTGTCACTATTTCACTCCAGCCTATACTAACCTACTGTATCTCACTTCCTATTCAAAGTTCCATGCAATTGTGGTGTTTGAACAAATCGACTGTAGAGTTGTACCGTTTAGAAAATTTAGTTCCTGTACCAAATAGATATCTATTCCCTTGGTCTCATATGAAAGTTGAAGTTTTAAAACAATCAGTTTCAACCTTTACTCTTTGGCCTGGCTTGCCCTGGTCTTAACCAGACCTGCTTCATTCATATCACTAATTGAAGTCTGGGCTCTTTTTCAGTTTTTTTTTTCTTTTGACAGTGGCTGTATGCACTAACACTGACATTCGTATCTGCCGAGCTCTAGCTCTGAGTTTCAGGTGTCTCAGAGATATGCATTGTTCCAGAGACCAATCAGGTTATACGCTAGGGGATCAGCATGTCAAAGTGTAGAGATAGGCATTACAATTCAGGGATAGAGTTAACTGCTGTAAGAACTTACAATCTAGGGACTATTACAATTATTGTGTCCACGTTAGGCTATGTTCTAAGATTCAGTTCTGAGTTTACACATTGTAGTTAGTCCATATTGGTGAGGCATTATCCCTCTCACCATGTTTTCTCCAACACTTTTACTCCTATATATATATATTTTCCTACAATTTTATAGAGTTATGTTCACATACCATACATTTATCCACAGTGTACAATCAGTTGTTCATGGTATCATCATAAAGTTGTACATTTATCACCACAATCAGCACTTGAACATACTGATTACTGCAAGAAAAATTTTTGTTTTTTTTTTTTTAGCGATAAGAAAAAATGATAAAAAGAAAAATAACATGTCATACAATACAATATACTACTAAGGACAGCAAATAACACCACTACCAAGAATCCCATATTACTCCCCTATATCCCCCTCTCATATACATTTAGCATTGGCATATTGCCTTTGTTACATTTAATGGAGGTATATTACAATGTTACTGTTGACCATAGACTCCAGTTTGCTTTGATTATGTTTTTTCCTGAATACCATCCCTTTTTCAAATTTCTACATGGTTGACATTCATTTGCTTTCCCACACGCAAAAACATTTTTATATTTGTCTATTTAGTCACAGTCATTGGCCACTCCAGTTTTTGCCACGTTATACAGTCCCAGTCTTTATCATCTATCTTTACCTCTGGTGTCATACATTCTCCTATCCCACCTCTTTCAGCTTTACTCACAGACATCTTTGTTCAGTGTACTTACAATACCGTGCTACCATCACACAGTATATGCTATCTATTTCTGAATCTATGCAATCAATCCTAAACATTCTGTAGTCCTTCAGCATCAAATGGCTGATCTCTGCCCTCTTTCTATTTCCTGGTTGCCTGTGTTGTCAGCTTTTAACTTCCAAAGTTTGTTCATTAATGTCTGTTCATATTAGTTAGACCATACAGAATCTGTCCTTTTGTTTCTGGGTAACTTCACTCAACATAATGTCCTCAAGGTTCATCCACATTATTACATGATCCGTGTCTTTGTTCTGTCTTACAGCTGCATAGTATTCCATCATGTGTATATACCACAGTTTGTTTATCTACTCGTCCTTTGATGGACATTTGGGCTGTTTCCATCTCTTGGCAATTGTGAATAATGCTGCAATAAACATTGGTTTACAAATGTCTGTTTGTGTCTTAAGTTTCAGTTCCTCTGAGTATGTACCCAGCAATGGAATAGCTGGGTCATATGGCAAATCTATATTTAGCTTCCTGAGGAACCTCCATACTGTCTTCCAGAGTGGTTGCACTATTCTACATTCCCACCAACAATGAATAAGTGTGCCTCTTTCTCCACATCCTCTCCAGCACTTGTCATTTTCTGTTTTTTTGGATAATGGCCATTCTGGTAGGTGTGAGATGATATCTCATTGTGGTTTTGATTTGCATTTCCTTAATAGCCAGTGAAGTTGAGCATTTTTTTCATATGCTTTTGAGCCATTTGTATTTCCTCTTCAGAAAAATGTCTGTTCATGTCTTTTGCCCATTTTTTAATAGGATTGTTTGTCTTTCTGTTATTGAGATGCAGGATTCCTTTATATATTCGGGATATTAAACCCTTATCTGATATGTGGTTTCCAAAGATCATCTCCCATTGTGTAGGTTGCCTTTTTACTTTTCTGACAAAGTCCTTTGATGTACAAAAGTGTTTAATTTTGAGGAGATCCCATTTGTCTATTTGTTCTTTGGTTGCTCGTGCCTTGGGTGTGAGGTCTAAGAAACCACCTCCTTTCACAAGATCTTTAAGATATTGCCCTACATTTTCTTCTAAGAGTTTTATGGTCTTGGTGCTAATGTTTAGGTCTTTGATCCACTTTGAGTTAATTTTGGTATAAGGTGTGAGATGGACATCCTCTTTCATTCTTTTGGAAATGGATATCCAGTTCTCCAAATACCATTTATTGAACAGGCTGCTCTTTCCCAGTTGCTTCGGCTTTACTGCCTAATCAAAAATCAGTTGTCCATAGATGTAAGGGTCTACTTCTGAACACTCAATTCGATTCCATTGATCAGTATATCTGTCCTTATGCCAGTACCATGCTGTTTTGAGCACTGTAGCTTTGTAATATGCTTCAAAGTCAGGTAGTGTGAGACCTCCCACTTCATTCCTCTTTCTCAAGACATTTTTGGCTATTCGGGGCACCTTACCCTTCCAAATAAATTTAGTTATTGGTTTTTCTATTTCTGTAAAGTAAGTTGTTGGGATTTAAATGGGTATTGCATTGAATCTGTAAATCAGTTTAGGTAAAATTGCCATCTTAATATTTAGTCTTCCAGTCCATGAACATGGTATGTTCTTCCATTTTTTCAGGTCTCGTTCAATTTCTTTTAGCAGTTTCTTATAGTTTTCTATGTAAAGGTCTTTTGTGTCCTTGGTTAAGTTTATTCCTAAATACTTGATTCTTTTGGTTGCTATTGTAAATGGGATTTTTTTCTTGATTTCCTCCTCTTGTTGCACATTACTTGTGTATAGGAACACTACAGATTTTTGCTTGTTGATCTTGTAGCCTGCTACTTTGCTGTATTCATTGACTAGTTCTGGTAGCTTTGCTGTAGATTTTTCTGGATTTCCTACGTATAGAATCATGTCATCTGCAAATAGTGAAAGTTTTACTTCTTTCTCTCCAATTTGGATGCCTTTTATTTCTTTTTCTTGCCTAATTGCTCTAGCTAGAACTTCCAGCACAATGTTGAATAACAGTGGTGATAGTGGGCATCCCTGTCTTGTTCCTGATCTTACAGGAAAAGCTTTCAGTCTCTCCCCATTGAGTGTGATGTTAGCTGTGGGTTTTTCATATATTGCCTTTATCATATTGAAAAAGTTCCCTTCTATTCCTATCCTTTGAAGTGTTTTCATCAGGAAAGGATGTTGAATTTTGTCAAATGCCTTTTCTGCATCAATCGAGATGATCATGTGGTTCTTCTGCTTTGATTTATTGATGTGGTGTATTACATTAATTGATTTTCTTGTGTTGAACCAGCCTTGCATACCTGGAATAAATCCCACCTGGTCGTGGTGTATAATTCTTTTAATGTGCTGCTGGATTCGATTTGTGAGTATTTTGTTGAGGATTTTTGCGTCTATATTCATTAAAGAAATTGGTCTATAATTTTCTTTTTTTGTAGTATCTTTGCCTGTTTTTGGTATTAGGGTGATGATGGCTTCATAGAAAGAGTTAGGTAGCTTTCCCTCTTCTTCAATTTTTTTGAAGAGATTGAGCAGGATTGGTACTAATTCGTTCTTGAATGCTTGGTAGAATTCACATTTGAAACCATCTGGTCCTGGGCTTTTCCTTTTTGGGAGCTTTTTGTTGACTGACTCAATCTCTTTACTTGTGATTGGTTTGTTGAGGTCATCTATTTCTTCTTGAGTTAATGTTGGTTGTTTATGCTTTTGTAGGAAGTTGTCCATTTCATCTAAGTTGTCTAGTTTATTAGCATATAGTTGCTCATACCATCTTCTCATTATCTCCTTAATTTCTGCAGGGTCGGTAGTTATATTTCCTTTCCTATTTCTGATTGCATTTATTTGCAGCTGCTCTCTCTCTTTTTTTTTGTTAGCCTAGCCAGTGGTCCATTGATTTTATTGATTTTCTCAAAGAACCAACTTCTGGTTTTGTTGATTCTCTCTATTGTTTTCCTGTCCTCAGTTGCATTTATTTCTGCTCTAATCTTTGTTATTTCTTCCCTTCTGCTTGCTTTGGGGTTAGGTTGCTGTTCTTTCTCTAATTCCTCCAGGTGAGCAGTTAACTCTTCAATTTTTGCTCTCTCTTCTCTTTTAATGTAGGCATTTAGGGCAATAAATTTCCCTCTCATCACCGCCTTTGCTGCATCCCATAAGTTTTGATAAGTTGTGTTTTCATTGTCATTTGCCTCGAGGTATTTACTAATTTCTCTTGTAATTTCTTCCTTTACCCACTGGTTTTCTAAGAGGGTGTTGTTTAGCCTCCATATGTTTGTGAATTTTATGACCTTCTGCCTTTTATTTATTTCCAACTTCATTCCATTGTGGTCTGAGGAAGTGTTTTGTATAATATCAATATTTTTAAATTTGTTGAGACTTGCTTTGTGACCCAACATGTGGTCTATCCTAGAGAATGTTCCATGAGCACTTGAGAAAAAAGTGTATCCTGCTGTTGTTGGATGTAGTGTTCTATAAATGTCTGTCAAGTCTAGTTCATTTATCATACAATTCAACATCTCTGTTTTTTTAGTGATCCTCTGTCTAGATGTTCTATCCATTGATGAGAGTGGTGTATTGATGTCTCCAACTATTATTGTAGAGGTATCTATTTCTCCTTTCAGTGATCGCAGTGTTTGCCTCATGCATTTTGGGGCATTCTGGCTTGGTGCATAAATATTTATGACTGTTATGTTTTCTTGATGAATTGACCCTTTTATTAATATATAGTGTTCTTCTTTGTCTCTTTTAATTGTTTCGCTTTTGAAGTCTAACTTGTCTGATATTAATATAGCTACTCCCGCTTTTTTCTGGTTGTTGTTTGCATGAAATATCTTTTTCCAACCTTTCACTTTCAGTCTATGTTTGTCCTTGTGTCTAAAGTGAGTTTCTTGTAGACAGCATATAGATGGGTCCTGTTTTTTAATCCATTCTGCCAGTCTGTGTCTTTTTATTGGGGAGTTTAATCCATTTACATTTAGTGTTATTACTGTAAGGGCAGTACTTTCTACTACCATTTTGTTTTTTGGAATTTATATGTCATATCTTATTTTTTCCTCTCCTTTTACCTTTCCTGATAATCTTCATTTCTGCACTCTTCTCCAACTCTCTCTCTCCTGTCTTTTCCTATCAGCCTGTAGCACTCCCTTTAGTATTTCTTGTAGTGCCGGTCCCTTATTCACAAACTCTCTCAGTGTCTGTTTGTCTGAAAATGTTTTAATCTCTCCCTCATTTTTGAAAGAAAGTTTTGCTGGATATAGAATTCTTGGTTGGCAGTTTTTCTCTTTCAGTATCTTAAATATATCATGCCACTGTCTTCTTGCCTCCATGGTTTCTGCAGAGAAATCTGTACATAGTCTTATTGACCTTCCCTTGTATGTGATGGATTGCTTTTCTCTTGCTGCTTTCAGAATCCTCTCTTTGTCTTTGACATTGGACAATCTGACCAGTAAGTGTCTTGGAGTAGGTCTATTGGGATCTATTCTATTTGGGGTACGTTGTACTTCTTGAATCTCTAATTTTCTGTCTTTTATAAGAGTTGGGAAATTTTCAGTGAATATGTCTTCTATTACTCTTTCTGCCCCTTTTCCTTTCTCTTCTCCTTCTGGGATACCCATAACACGTATATTTGTGCGTTTCATGTTGTCACTCAGCTCCCTAAGACCCTGCTCTTATTTTTCCATTTTTTTGACCATCTGTTCTTTTGTGTGTATGAATTCGAATGACCTGTCTTCCAGTTCACTGATCCTTTCTTCTGCCTGTTCAAATCTACTGTTGTGTCCGTCCATTGTGTTTTTCATCTCCTCCATTGTGGCCTTCATTCCCATGAGTTCTGCCATTTGTTTTTTTAAGTTTATGAATTCTTCTTTATGGTCAGCCAGTGTCTTCTTTATATCCTTCAGCTCTTTTGCTATATCTTCCTTCATTTCATCAAATTTATTTAGCATTAGTTGCCTCCACTCCTGTGTCTCAGCTGAGCTATTAGTTTGTTCCTTTGGCTGGTCCATGTTTTCGTGTTTCCTGGTATGGCTTGTTATCTTAAGTTGTCTAGGCATCTGATTTTCTTGATTAGTTTATTTTGGAGCTTGTTTTCTGTCTTTTACCTAGTGGTTTTCTTATTGGTTGGCTTTGTTCTCTGGCCTCTGTTATTCAGTTCAACTTATTCTAGACCTCTAACTTAGGTTCTATTTAGTTGATCAGAATTTTTCCCCTCTTGTTTTTTCTGTTTCTTGCTCTGCCTCTATGTAACCTTTTTGTGAGTGGGTCTCCTCGGATATGGTCGACCGTAGTCAGATTTTCCCAGTCTAGTGAGGCCCAGGTCTCATTGGGAGGGTATGGAGTTTTCCTGAGAATGAGACCCTCCTATGAGGCCTTTAGAATTGGTGCTTTTCCTCTCCTGTCCAGCAGGTGGCGCTGGCCAGCCCGCAGCTCCCCACCAGTGTAAGGAGGTGTGGAGACTTTAGTTCTCCTGGTGACTCTGATCCTGTCAGGGGCGTGGCTGACTGAAGCCGGAATCTGAATTCCAGCCCCTGGGGTCTGAATTCCCAGGAGGACTGCCAGTTGAGCTGGACCTCCCTCCACTCTCCCAATCCTCAGAACTCCAGTTGTCTCTCAGGGGCACTATTCCCTTCTCCCCTCTCCTCTTTGGGGCCTCTCCAGGTAGATTCCTTGGTCAGCCTGAGTTGCCAATTAAAGACTGGGGTGGAGGCCTTCAGTAGTGAATACGGAATTCAAAGACGCTGTGGGTACTCTGTCTCCCTCAAGCCCAGCCTAGTCCCTCAACCTGGGCTTTCCGATAGAAAATAACCACATATATTACTTTTAGATTAAAACAAAAAAAATAGAAAAGAAATCAAGAAAAAGAAAAAAGAGAGAAAAAAAAAAGTCTCTTTTAAAAGTCTTTCCCCAGCCTGGAAGTTTTGTCAGTGTCAGAATAGAGCATTTAAAGGTATGCTTTGGGCTATTGTCTGATAATTACTCTCCAACCGCTTCAGTTCCACCCCTGCCAGGGGCTATTGAAATGCAAAAAGATAAGGGATCAGTGAGAAGCCAGAAGGGACAACATGTAGGGAAAAAAAAAATGGCTTTTTTGGAGTCTGGGAATGGGTGCCCGCTTTTACGTGCCCCCACTTCTCGGAGCCCAGCCCTTCTTTAGCACCCCAGCTCCCAAAGTTAGTTAATTAATTTGTTAATTAATTCTGCAGTTGAGGCTGGGTTGAGCCTCCCTTCTTGCCCTCAGCAGATTGCTGTTTTTTGTTTTTTTTTTTCCCCCCTTTCAGGGAGTCGGCAGCAAGACAGTCTGTGAGGTCTGGGGGGGGGAGGGGCGCCAGACCCCTGGTCTGGGGAACTTACAATGTTCGCTGCGATCTCAGCTTTTCCTCCAATTCCAAACTTGTGTCCAATGTGTGACTGGTTACTGGAGACCCCAAAAACACTGTTTCATATAGTTCTTGGGTAATTGCCAGCTGCTCTAGGGGAGAGACGAAATTCTGCTCCTCGCCACTCCGCCATCTTGCTCCGCCCTCCTGATTTTCTTTTTACCATATTTCCTCTACATTTATTAATTGAAATTCTTCTGTAAGGAAGAGTTGTCCTTTCTCCTTTACTTATGTATTTATTTGTTTTTCCAGTTATTTATCTGTTATCATGGACTCAAGGAATATTTATTTTATTACTTGGATTAGAATCCAATACTATTATTTATTTTGACGATCAAATTGTTCCACCTTTGGCCTTTGGGACCTCTTTTAGGTTGGCTCCTGTGTCCTTTGCATGTGCCCTTATCTTTCAAATTTTATTTTTTCAAGCACTTTCTGGCACTACAAGATACTCCAGGTTCATCTTGTATTTTCCTGGCCCAGCCTGTAATCAACCACTTCTTCAAGGAACCCTGATTCTTTTTATTGGAGAATAGCGTTTAGCAATCAAAATCTGGGTGCTAGGTGTACTCATGCTACTGGGGGCATTACTTCAGTTTTCTTATTAAAAAACCTTTTAAAAGAGACATATTGTACTTAACATATATCAAAATACTTTTCATCCAATTTTAAAAAATTATATGAGACAAAACTCATTGAAAATGTAGAATTGTTTTTCACATTGTAAACAATTTCCATTTTTAATTTGGAGTGTGTTCCGGTTTGAATCTGTTATGTCCCCCACAAAAGCCATGTTTTTTAATGCAGTCTTGGGGACAGACTTACTAGGCTTGATTAGGGTGGAACCTTTTGATTGACTGTTTCCATGGAGATGTGACCCTCTCTGTTGTGAGTGAGAATTCTGATTGAATTATTTCCATGGAGGTGTGGAACCCGCCCATTCAGAGTGAGTCTTGAATAGCTCACTGAACTACTTAAGAGAGCTCAAGAGCTGACACAGATGCTGTCACTTGAAGACACTTGGAGATTCAGACAGAAGGACGTTTGAAGATGCTAAGCTAAGAGATAAAGCCCCAAGTTTGCCCTGGAGAAGCTAAGAGAGGGCCGCCAAATGCTTAGAGAGAAATGCCTTGGGAGAAAGAAGCAAGGACACACAGGACCAGAGAGAGAGGAGTGAAGACAAGCTACAAGCTCAGGGACATTTTGGAGAAAGCCATTTTGAAACACAACCCAGGAGCAAAGGACCAGCAGATGCCAGCCATGTGTCTTCCCAGCTGACAGAGGTGTTCCAGACGCCAATGGCTGTTCTTCAGTGAAGGTACCTCTTGTTTTTGTCTTAGTATGGACATTTTTATGGTCTTAGAACTTTAAATTTGTAACCTAATAAATCCCTTTATAAAAGCCAATCCATTTCTGGTATTTTGCGTAGTGGCATCTTTAGCAAACCAGAACAGAATACACTATATTTTCCATATTGAAGATATAAGTTCTTATTTGATTTAGAATTCATCTTCTCTTTAAGACTATTATGGTATTTGTATTGCAATAATGTGTATGTAGGAGATCAGGGCAGATGTTTCTGATAAAATTTAGTCTCTGCCAGACCTGGGATGTGCAAAATGTGTTTGGGCAGTGGGCACAAGACATTGAAGTCACAGGCAACAGCCCAGTGGGACCTATTCACGCAGACCTGGGGTGTACAGCAAGCTTGAGTTTTGCCCATGTCCAAGTGATATTAGCAGTAAGTTTATTGGTATTCATAACTTTCTTTCTCCTGGGACCATGCTTATTTCCAAACTGAGGTGGAAATGGTAGGGGATATAGGGGCAGATAGATATACCATTGATGAGAATAGCCCTGTTTTGAAAAATTTTGTAATACTGTTTTCTGGTGTATATATAATTTTTTTCCCTGAGGTACATTTTTTCCTGTCATATCATGATGTGAAATATTTATGCCATGCCATCATTTTCAGGCCTTAATAATTGTATAATACTTCTTTCTTGGCTTATCACTTAGCCAAGTTCCTTCTCCCTTGTCTATTATAATATAGGAGGTCTTAGCATAGATAACAGAACCAGGGTGACATTGGCTGATGCTCTCTGTCCTGCTTTGATGCCTCCCAGGAATGCCCGTGGCCTGGGGGACAGAGATGCCTGGACTTGAGCTGTGGAGAGAGAGAGAGGAAACTTCAAGTGAGAGGCGTCTCCAGGTACTGGGCCCAATCCACAGTTTGATTAATTCTTATATGGGTAATCAAGAGTTAACTGGCTAAACTAACTGTGATTCCCCAAGCATAAATTTAAACATTTATTTTTTTGTTTTCCAAATTAAAGTATGTATATAGATAATACTTCTAGTAACTGTGGCAGTTTGTCCAGTAGTTTGGTATACTTGGCTATGGTTAATTTTCTTTTCTTTTTTTTTGTTTTAAATATGGTTAATTTTCTTTTTTTTTAAAAAAATAGGGAATTTAATCGAGGTTTCAAAATTAAGTATTAATTTTTCTTGTTTTACTGATCTTAAGTAAAGTTTGGACATTTGGCTAACTCTAACTTGAATATACAGCATATCTTTTTGAATATCATAATTTATTCCACAATAAAATAAAATAGTAAGTAGTCTCAATTAAATTAATATTAAAATGAAATTCTAGAACACTGATAGTCAAGTACAATCTGAATTTTTAAAAGGCAGACTTCCTAGGCTGTTTTCTTTTTAGATCCTTTTAGTGTACTACCCTTAAATAAACACACACATATACTTATATATGTATATGTACATGTTGTAGATATTTAAGATAACTTTTTAACTTGTATATATGGGTGAAACATACAGCATTTTTTCTGTGTTGTCGTGCTGTTTTTTTAAGCCATAGAAAACAAAGTCCAAAGGAACCACAATAGTGCCTTTGAATAACAAAAGGTGAAATTTTGTTCGTTTCTTTTGAGCTGATATTTAATTACAGGAAATGAAATCTGAAAGGACACTCACATAAAACTGATTTTAGACTCTAAGATTAAGCTATTGCGGACAACTGAATTTACCAATATGATTTAGACAAGCAGAGCTCCAGGGTCTTAGCTGTAATGAGATTTCCAAAAAATATGGCTAACTAGAGTGATTTTATTTTGATAACTTGCAGTAGTAATGGTTATAAGCTTGCCATTTATGCTCCAGTATAATAAGGCAAGGTTTGGGTCCCAAGGTAAAGAAAAGAAGATCTAACACTGAGTTGTTAAAT
Organism: Choloepus didactylus; assembly: GCF_015220235.1. Taxonomy (NCBI): domain Eukaryota; kingdom Metazoa; phylum Chordata; class Mammalia; order Pilosa; family Megalonychidae; genus Choloepus; species Choloepus didactylus. Next base: position 211,305,566 of record NC_051307.1, on the reverse strand, counting down.
GGCCTAATTGGAGGGTGTTTTGGTTTGCTAAAGCTGCTGTTATGTAAAATATCAGAAATGAATTGGCTTTGATTTGTAATCTAAATAAAATTAGATTAGATGACAAATTTACAGTTATTAGATTACAGATTTACAGTTCTAAGGCCTTAAAAGTATCTGAACTAAGGCATCAGCAAAAGAATACCTTCACTGAAGAAAGGCTGATAGTGTCTGGAACACCTCTGTCAGCTGGGAAGGCATGTGGCTTGTGTCTGTTGGTTCTTTGTTTCTGGGTTCTGGTTTCAAAACGGCCTTCTCCAAAATGTCTCTGGGGTTCTGTCTCTGTTAGCTTCTCTCTTTCAGCTTCTGCGTATCCTTGCTGGTTCTCCCAGGGTGTTTCTCTCTAAACATCTGGGGCGTCCTCTCTTAGCTTCTCCGGGGTAAATTCTGGGCTTCATCTCTTAGCTAGCATCTCCAAGCATCCTTCTGTCTGCATCTCTTAGCATCTCCAAGGGTCTGGATCTTTGAGGGCTCACAGCTCTCTTAAGGACTCCAGTGACCTAATTAAGACCCACCCTGAATGGGTGGGGTCACACATCCATGGAAATAATCTAATCAAAAGATTTCACCCACAGTTGGGTGGGTCAATCTCCATGGAAACAACCTAACCAAAAGGTCCCACCTACAATAAGTCCGTATCCACAAGACTGGATTAAAAGAACATGGCCTTTCGCTGGGGTACATTAACAGTTTCAAACCGGCACAGGGGGATAACATCTACTGATTGATTTATTGACTGTCTACTATGGGACAGAGACTGTTCTAGGTATAAAGATGCAGTGGTGTACAAAACTGACTAGGTTCTTGTCCTTATGAGTTGTGGAACAGAGGTTAAATAATCACACAATAAATCTATAATTAAAATACTATTTTGTCCTACCAATAAAAAATATAATGGCTATGAGACAACATAGCCACCCAGTTTAGGTGTGTGTGTGTTAAGGAAGTTGCTGAAGAGTTTCTTTACCTTGAGTGAGTGTGTGCAGGCTGGGAAGGAGACAGTTCAGCCACTGCTGGTGAGGAGATACAGGAGTTGCAGAAGCAACACAGACATCCAGCATTGTCTGGGAGGGAGGGGTGACAGTAGATATGTAATAGAGCACTGAGCAGGATTATGGACAGAATTTTGTGAGAAATGAGAACAACATCAGCAGTAGCCACAGCAGTGGACTGTTGATCTGGAATGTACACCCTCATGTGGAAGCAGAAACTGAGGCATGGACTAATTAAATGACTTCCTAAGAGGACGTTTCCAGTTAGGACCAAAACCTGTTTCTCTTTCCTATCAGTGCTTTCCACTGTGCCTCTAGGAGTTTGAAGATACAGAGCTTTTATTCATTGATTTCTGCTCAAGGGCAAGGTAAGTGTGAACTATGAGCTTTAAAGAAAAAATTGAAATGAAGAGATGATAGGAAAAAGCTGAAGATTTGGATTAGCGTGGTAGAATGAGAAGTAAGAACAAGAACAAAGAAAGGGAAAATGCTCAATTTTTTCTTCTTTCTTTTTTTTTGGCTTCTGTGAAGGCAGATAAAAATAAATCTACTTACTTATACTTCTTAGAAGATAGAAAGATAAAAGAATGGGATCTATGCATATGGTAATGGTACCAGAACATCCTATTTTCAGATATTGTCTTTCCAAAACTATCCAAATGGACCAGATATTTCCAGATTTTAGTCCAAAATGTATCCCCAGACTGAATCTCTTGTACCCAAATTGCTGGACAAAATCTGACCTTAAACTATATCTGTTTTTGGTTTAGAAATTAGCAACCATTTTATGCCACCTCTGAGGGTATAAACATAGATAATAATTCCTATAAAGTCCTCTTTATGGTTCTGGAAGAATGTATCTTGCAGAAGAAAATAGTAACTATTTACCAGGGCATTTATATGGTGGGAATTCTCTGTGATAAACTGAATGTAAATCTTTGTTAAAATTAGAATATAAAGAATATATTCTGTGAAGCTATATTTATGCTGGAAAAAAAAGTTCTAGGAGAAATGATTCTAAGACTGCTGAAAGAACTTGATGTTTAGTCTAAGTGGGTTGTGATGGAAAGTCCTTTCCTTTTAGGGTCATTTCCTTTAGGATGAGTAATTGATTTTGACAAAAAATGGCAGAAAAGTTCATTTAGATGATTAAATATTAAATATAGTATAACAGTTTACAAAGAGTATGGTGTAATTAATCCCTACCACGTGCTTCTATTTAAAGACAGAAGGGCTATAGCTGAAAGGGGAAAGAGTCATACTTCCTGTTTTAGTTTCTTAGGCTGCTTATCATCAAGGCGATGTTTTCTTCTGATATACAATGGAGGGACAGTCATAGGATAAACTTTCCCATTTCTATAGGGAGAAATTAGAAGGAAAACGGGTCACAGGTCCCAAATAATTCTGAAACCCTGCTGGGCATACTCCATTAGATTTCAAGGTCTTAGAGTCATCTATGCAATGATTTATCCTCCAGGCCTGATGGAGTAGCAGCCTCACGCCTTCCAAGTACTTGTGCAGCGGCTGTGCTCTCCCTGACTACTGGGGTGAAGCCTCCACCCTCTGAGAACACTGGGGTAGTAGCACTCTTCCTGAACAATGGGATGGAAAGCCCACCCTCTCCAAATGCAAGGGCAGACTCACTTTTTCCATACTCATGGCTGGGCCTGCTGTCTTGGCCAGAGAAGATGCCTTTGGTCTAGAGCTCAGCATCCATGGTTTTTCCCTTGAAGTAATTTTTCCTTCAGTTTGTCCTTTTCCCATCCTTTTTAGTACAGGCAGGCAGTGGTTTTGTTCATACAGATCTCATAAAAAACTTGTATGTAGTACACAGGTGTCCAAACCATCTGACAAAATAACTTTCCAAAGATCCTTCTTGGATAACTGTATTTCTAATCCTGACTTGCTCTGAAAAGGCTGGCTAGATGCTTGTTTATTTAAACCTTCACATGGAGCACTGTTTTCTGGGGACTCGGTTTCCGGAAGCTCAGAATTTTCCAAACCATCAATTTCTGGTTTCTTTGTGCCCAGGAGTTCAGTTCTCAGGTTATTCTTTTCCTCTTGCATTTTCCTATAAGCTTCATGGAGAAGCCAGGCTGCACTTTTCATACTCAGCTAAATATCCAAGCTCATTGCACTTAAATTCTGCCTTCCATCCAACATGAGAACTCAATTTTGCCCAGTTCTTTGCCATTTTATTTTATTTTATTTATTTTATTTTATTTTATTTTTTTTCATTTTTAAATAGTTTTTTTTTTATTGTGGTAAAATATATAGAACATAAAATTTCCCATTTTAACAATGTTAAGTGTACAATTCAGTGGCTTTTATTACATTTACAGTGTTGTGTGACCATCACCACCATCCATTACCAAAACTTTTTCATCACTCAAACAGAAACTCTGTACCCCTTAAGCAATAACTCCCCATTCTGCCCTGCCTCCCACACTGGCCCCTGGTAACCTCTAATCTGCTTTCTTTCTGTATGAATTTGTCTATGCTAGGTATTTTATGTGACTCAAATCGTACAATACTTGTCTTTTGTGTCTGGCTTATTTCACTTAGCATAATGTTTTCAAGGTTCATCTACATTGTAGCATATATGAAAATTATGTTTTTTTACTGCCAATTAATATTCCATTGTATGGACATCCACATGAACAATGAATTATATCCATCGTATGAATATACCACATTTTGTTTATTCATTCTTCTGTCGATGAACATGGGTTGTTTCTACCCTTTGGCTATTGAGAATATTGCTACTATCAACATTAGCATACAAATATCTGATTGAGTCCTTGTTTTCAATTATTTGGGGTAGATATAGTACCTAGGAGTGGAATTGCTGGGTCACGTATTAACTATATGTTTAGCTTTTTGGGGAAATGGCACCATTTTACATTCCCACCACCAATGCCCGAGAGTTCCAATTGGAAGTGGGTTTTTTTTTTTTTTCCCCCATTATATATATATTTTTTTATCTTCATTTTATTGAGATATATTCACATACCACGCAGTCATACAAAACAAATCGTACTTTCGATTGTTTACAGTACCATTACATAGTGGTACATTCATCACCCAAATCAATCCTTGACACCTTCATTAGCACACACACAAAAATAACAAGAATAATAATTAGAGTCAAAAAGAGCAATTGAAGTAAAAAAGAACACTGGGTACCTTTGTCTGTTTGTTTCCTTCCCCTATTTTTCTACTCATCCATCCATAAACTAGACAAAGTGGAGTGTGGTCCTTATGGCTTTCCCAATCCCATTGTCACCCCTCATAAGCTACATTTTTATACAACTGTCTTCGAGATTCATGGGTTCTGGGTTGTAGTTTGATAGTTTCAGGTATCCACCACCAGCTACCCCAATTCTTTAGAACCTAAAAAGGGTTGTCTAAAGTGTGCGTAAGAGTGCCCACCAGAGTGACCTCTCGGCTCCTTTTGGAATCTCTCTGCCACTGAAGCTTATTTCATTTCCTTTCACATCCCCCTTTTGGTCAAGAAGATGTTCTCCGTCCCACGATGCCAGGTCTACATTCCTCTCCGGGAGTCATATTCCACGTTGCCAGGGAGATTCACTCCCCTGGGTGTCTGATCCCACGTAGGGGGGAGGGCAGTGATTTCACCTTTCAAGTTGGCTTAGCCAGAGAGACAGGGCCACATCTGAGCAACAAAGAGGCATTCGGGAGGAGGCTCTTAGGCACAACCATAGGGAGGCCTAGCCTCTCCTTTGCAGCAACCGTCTTCCCAAGGGTAAAACCTGTGGTAGAGGGCTCAACCCATCAAACCACCAGTCCCCTATGTCTGTGGTCATGTTAGCAACCATGGAGGTGGGGTAGGCGAATACCCCTGCATTCTCCACAGGCTCCTCAAGGGGGCACTACATCTTTTTTTTTTCCTTGTTTTTCTTTTTCTTTTTTTTTTTTTTTTAACTTTCCCTTCTTTTTTAAATCAACTGTATGAAAAAAAAGTTAAAAAGAAAACAAACATACAATAAAAGAACATTTCAAAGAGACCATAACAAGGGAGTAAGAAAAAGACAACTAACCTAAGATAACTGCTTAACTTCCAGCATGTTCCTACTTTACCCCAAGAAAGTTATCTAATATAGCAACATTTCTGTGAACTTGCTCCTACTATATCCATCAGAAATTAACAGACCATAGTCATTCCTGGGCATCCCCAGAACGTTAAATAGCCTATCTGTTCTTCTTGGATTATTGTTCCCCCTTCCTTAATTGCTCTCTATTGCTAGTTCCCCTACATTCTGCATTAGAAACCATTTGTTTTACATTTCTCAAAGTTCACATTAGTGGTAGCATTTAATATTTCTCTTTTTGTGCCTGGCTTATTTCGCTCAGCATTATGTCTTCAAGGTTCATCCATGTTGTCATATGTTTCACGAGATCGTTCCTTCTTACTGCCGCGTAGTATTCCATCGTGTGTATATACCACATTTTATTTATCCACTCATCTGTTGAAGGACATTTGGGTTGTTTCCATCTCTTGGCAATTGTGAATAATGCTGCTATGAACATTGGCGTGCAGATATCTGTTCGTGTCACTGCTTTCCGATCTTCCGGGTATATACCGAGAAGTGCAATTGCTGGATCGAATGGTAACTCTATATCTAGTTTTCTAAGGAACTGCCAGACTGACTTCCAGAGCGGCTGAACCATTATACAGTCCCACCAACAATGAATAAGAGTTCCAATTTCTCCACATCCCCTCCAGCATTTGTAGTTTCCTGTTTGATTAATGGCAGCCATTCTAACCGGTGTTAGATGGTATCTCATTGTGGGCTTAATTTGCATCTCTCTAATAGCTAGTGAAGCTGAACATTTTTTCATGTGTTTCTTGGCCATTTGTATTTCCTCTTCAGAGAACTGTCTTTTCATATCTTTTGCCCATTTTATAATTGGGCCGACTGTACTATTGTCATTGAGTTGTAGGATTTCTTTATATATGCAAGATATCAGTCTTTTGTCAGATACATGGTTTCCAAAAATTTTTTCCCATTGAGTTGGCTGCCTCTTTACCTTTTTGAGAAATTCCTTTGAGGTGCAGAAACTTCTAAGCTTGAGGAGTTCCCATTTATCTATTTTCTCTTTTGTTGCTTGTGCTTTGGGTGTAAAGTCTAGGAAGTGGCCGCCTAATACAAGGTCTTGAAGATGTTTTCCTACATTATCTTCTAGGAGTTTTATGGTACTTTCTTTTATATTGAGATCTTTGGTCCATTTTGAGTTAATTTTTGTGTAGGGGGTGAGGTAGGGGTCCTCTTTCATTCTTTTGGATATGGATATCCAACTCTCCCAGCCCCATTTGTTGAAAAGACCATTATGGCTCAGTTCGGTGACTTTGGGGGCCTTATCAAAGATCAGTCGGCCATAGATCTGAGGGTCTATCTCTGAATTCTCAATTCGATTCCATTGATCTATATGTCTATCTTTGTGCCAGTACCATGCTGTTTTGGCAACTGTGGCTTTATAATAAGCTTCAAAGTCAGGGAGTGTAAGTCCTCCCACTTCGTTTTTCTTTTTTAGAGTGTCTTTAGCAATTCGAGGCATCTTCCCTTTCCAAATAAATTTGATAACTAGCTTTTCCAAGTCTGCAAAGTAGGTTGTTGGAATTTTGGTTGGGATTGCATTGAATCTGTAGATGAGTTTGGGTAGAATTGACATCTTAATGACATTTAGCTTTCCTATGCATGAACATGGAATATTTTTCCATCTTTGAAGGTCCCCTTCTATTTCTTTTAGTAGAGTTACGTAGTTTTCTTTGTATAGGTCTTTTACATCTTTGGTTAAGTTTATTCCTAGGTACTTGATTTTTTTCGTTGCTATTGAAAATGGTATCTTTTTCTTGAGTGTCTCTTCAGTTTGTTCATTTCTAGCATATAGAAACATTACTGACTTATGTGCATTAACCTTGTATCCCGCTACTTTGCTAAATTTGTTTATTAGCTCTAGTAGCTGTATCGTCGATTTCTCAGGGTTTTCTAGATATAAGATCATATCATCTGCAAACAATGACAGTTTTACTTCTTCTTTTCCAATTTGGATGCCTTTTATTTCTTTGTCTTGCCGGATTGCCCTGGCTAGCACTTCCAGCACAATGTTGAATAACAGTGGTGACAGCGGGCATCCTTGTCTTGTTCCTGATCTTAGAGGGAATGCTTTCAGTCTCTCACCATTGATGAGTACTATGCTGGCTGTGGGTTTTTCATATATGCTCTTTATCATGTTGAGGAAGTTTCCTTCAATTCCTACCTTTTGAAGTGTTTTTATCAAAAAGGGATGTTGGATTTTGTCAAATGCTTTTTCAGCATCTATTGAGATGATCAATTGATTTTTCCCTTTCGAGTTTTTAATGTGTTGTAATACATTGATTGTTTTTCTTATGTTGAACCATCCTTGCATGCCTGGAATGAACCCCACTTGGTCATGGTGTATGATTTTTTTAATGTGTCTTTGGATTCGATTTGCAAGTATTTTGTTGAGGATTTTTGCATCTATATTCATTAGGGAGATTGGCCGGTAGTTTTCCTTTTTTGTAGCATCTTTGCCTGGTTTTGGTATTAGATTGATGTTAGCTTCATAAAATGAGTTAGGTAGTGTTCCATTTTCTTCAATGTTTTGAAAGAGTTTGAGTAAGATTGGTGTCAGTTCTTTCTGGAAAGTTTGGTAGAATTCCCCTGTGAAGCCATCTGGCCCTGGGCATTTATTTGTGGGAAGATTTTTGATGACTGATTGGATCTCTTTGCTTGTGATGGGTTGGTTGAGGTCTTCTATTTCTTCTCTGGTCAGTCTAGGTTGTTCATATGTTTCCAGGAAATTGTCCATTTCCTCTACATTATCCAGTTTGTTGCCATACAGTTGTTCATAGTATCCTCTTATAATTTTTTTAATTTCTTCAGGATCTGCAGTTATGTCACCTTTTTCATTCATTATTTTGTTTATATGGGTCTTCTCTCTTTTTGATTTTGTCAGTCTAGCTAGGGGCTTGTCAATCTTGTTGATCTTCTCAAAGAACCAACTTTTGGTGATATTTATCCTCTCTATTGTTTTTTTGTTCTCTATGTCATTTATTTCTGCTTTAATCCGTTATTTCTTTTCTTGTACTTGAATTAGGATTGGTTTGCTTTTCATTTTCTAGCTTTTTCAGTTGATCCATTAGTTCTTTGATTTTGGCTCTTTCTTCCTTTTTAATATATGCGTTTAGTGCTATAAATTTCCCCCTTAGCACTGCTTTTGCTGCATCCCATAGGTTTTGGTATGTTGTGTTCTCATTTTCATTCGTCTGTATATATTTAGCAATTTCTCTTGCTATTTCTTCTTTAAGCCACTGATTGTTTAGGAGTGTGTTGTTTAACCTCCAGGTATTTGTGAATTTTCTAAGTCTCTGATGGTTATTGACTTCTAATTGTATTCCATTGTGGTCAGAGAATGTGCTTTGAATAATTTCAATCTTTTTAAATTTATTGAGGCTTGTTTTATGTCCCAGCATATGATCTATTCTGGAGAAAGTTCCGTGAGCACTAGAAAAGTATGTGTATCCTGGTGATTTGGGATGTAATGTCCTGTATATGTCTGTGAAATCTAATTCATTTATCAGATTGGTTAGGTTTTCAATTTCCTTACTGGTCTTCTGTCTGGTTGATCTATCTATAGGAGAGAGTGATGTGTTGAAGTCTCCCACAATTATTGTGGAAACATCAATTGCTTCCTTTAGTTTTGCCAGTGTTTCTCTCATGTATTTTGTGGCACCTTGATTGGGTGCATAGACATTTACGATTGTTATTTCTTCTTGCTTAATTGCCCCTTTTATTAGTATGTAGTGGCCTTCTTTGTCTCTCAAAACATCCCTGCATTTGAAGTCTATTTTATCTGAGATTAATATTGGTACACCTGCTTTCTTTTGGCTGTAGCTTGCATGAAGTATTTTTTTCCATCCTTTCACTTTCAGTTTCTTTGTGTCCCTGTGTCTAAGATGAGTCTCTTGTATGCAACATATTGATGGTTCATTTTTTTTGATCCATTCTGTGAATCTATATCTTTTAATTGGGGAGTTTAATCCATTTACATTCAACGTTATAACCGTGAAGGCATTTCTTGAATCAGCCATCTTATCCTTTGGTTTATGTTTGTCATATTTTTCCCCTCTGTCTATTAATATCCTTTATTGTACCCATACCGAATCTCTTTAGTACTGAACCTTTCTCCAAGTCTCTCTGTCCTGTCTTTGTTTATCTGTCTGTAGGGCTTCCTTTAGTATCTCCAGTAGGGCAGGTCTCTTGTTAGCAAATTCTCTCAGCATTTGTTTGTCTGTGAAAAATTTAAGCTCTCCCTCAAATTTGAAGGAGAGCTTTGCTGGATAAAGTATTCTTGGCTGGAAATTTTTCTCACTCAGAATTTTAAATATATCGTGCCACTGCCTTCTTGCCTCCATGGTGGCTGCTGAGTAGTCACTACTTAGTCTTATGCTGTTTCCTTTGTATGTGGTGAATTGCTTTTCTCTTGCTGCTTTCAGAACTTGCTCCTTTTCTTCTGTGTTTGACATTGTGATCAGTATATGTCTCGGAGTGGGTTTATTTGGATTTATTCTATTTGGGGTTTGCTGAGCATTTATGATTTGTGTATTTATGTTGTTTTGAAGATTTGGGAAGTTTTCCCCAACAATTTCTTTAAATACTCTTCCTAGACCTTTACCCTTTTCTTCCCCTTCTGGGACACCAATGAGTCTTATATTCGGACGTTTCATATTATCTATCATATCCCTGAGGTCCATTTCGATTTTTTCAATTTTTTTCCCCATTCTTTCTTTTATGCCTTCATTTTCCATTCTGTCATCTTCGAGGTCACTGATTCGTTGTTCAACTTCCTCTAGTCTTGTACTATGAGTGTCCAGAATCTTTTTAATTTGGTCAACAGTTTCTTTAATTTCCATAAGCTCATCCATTTTTTTATTTAGTCTTGCAATGTCTTCTTTATGCTCTTCTAGGGTCTTCTTGATTTCCTTTGTCTCCCGTACTATGGTCTCATTGTTCATCTTTAGTTCTTTGAGTAGCTGCTCTAGGTGCTGTGTCTCTTCTGATCTTTTGATTTGGGTGCTTGGGCTTGGGTTATCCATATCGTCTGGTTTTTTCATATGCTTTATAATTTTCTGTTGTTTTTGGCCTCGTGGCATTTGCTGAACTTGATAGAGTTCTTTTAGGATTTGTAGACCAATTGAAGTCCTTATCTCTAATTTATCAGATCTACAGCTTCGTGTAGTACACTTTCTCTAACTAACCAGCAGGTGGCGTCCACGAGCCCCCTGTTCTCCACAAGCCAGTTCTCCCCTGCTTAGCCTTTTTGGTGAGTGGGGGAGTGAGTCTTGTGGGGTCCAATTGGTGTACCAAGCTTGTGTGTGTAGTTGGTGTTGCCCGCCCTGTATATGGGGTGTGTTTCTGGGCAGTCAGGGAGGGGGGGGTGGCTCTAACAATCAAATCTCCCTGGTGAGCCTAGAGTTTTAAAGCTGCTGCAATAGTCTAATCCTTCAGTTCAGTCCTGCCACAGTTTGTCTCTGCCACTGACCCACAAGTCCTTGGTATTGGCGTATGGCTCCTGAGACTTGCAAGTGGGCCCCTCTTCCAGGCCGTGCACCCTGGGTCCTCTGTTGAGGGATGAGTGTGCTATGTCACAGGTGAGTGCCATCCCGCCAGGGCAGTTCTGGGCTGCTGGGCTGTGTAGGGAGGCTCCCAGTCTGCTGAAATGATGGCTGAATGGGGCTTTGTTAATTCACACTGCTCTACCTTCCCAACTCTGGGACAATCAGCTGAGGTTGCAGGGAAGGCTAATGTCCACTCCCAGTTTTGTGGTGTGTGCCTGTTATTTGAAGCACTTCCGTCACACTGGGTTGTCTGGGGCAGTTCTGGGCTATGGGGCTGGCGATGGGCAGGAGTGTTTCCTGTCCACCAGGATGATGGCTATGAGCGGACACCCCCCTTTTCTTGGGAAGTTGTGGTGTTTAGTGAATTTTCTCAGCCACTGGATTATTGCGTTTTGTCTCAGAGCTCTCCTAGTTCTGCTCTTGACTTGACCTGCCCAAATTGCAAGTCTTTGAAGCTTTCTGTATTGGGCTTCTTAGAGTAATTATTTTAGAAAAAGAAAAAAGGATTAAAAAAAAAAAAAAAAAAAAAAGGGCCCTCCTCAGAGATCTAATGGGTTATTGAAATGCTAAGAGACAAAGCAACCAGGGCCATTAAGGAAAGGTCCACAGGGCAGAGAGATCAGCTTTTCTTCGGGATTTGCATATGCACCTCAGGGCCTGAGCTCAGGCCTGAGTTCTGCCCTTCCCCTTTCTATGTTCACCAGAACTCCAAAAATCCTCCGCTTTTATTTTGGAGTTTTTTGTGTTGTTTTTTTTCTATGCCTGCCTCCTCTCTGCTGGGCTGGCTGCTCTCAGATTCTCTGGTGTCTGGTCTCCGTCTATCTATGGTTGGAGTTTGGATCAGCAGAATGAGTTTCCGATAAGGGCTGCCACTGCAGTTCTCCCTTCTCCTTCCCGGAGCTGACAGCCCCTCCTCCCCCGGGACTGAGCCTGGCAGGGAGGGGCGTGGGTCCCCTGGCCGCAAAAACTTACAGATTTCGCTTATCTCAGCAGTTCCACGTTTTCATGAGTGTTGTATGAAGTATGCCCAAAGTCAGATTGCTCTGTGGTGTCCAGTCCACGCAGTTCCTGGCTTTCTACCTACTTTCCTGGAGGAGTAACTAAAACATACAGCTCACCAGTCTGCCATCTTGCTCCGCCTGCTCTTTGCCATTTTAAAACGAGGATTGTCGTTCTTCCAGTTTCCAGTAGCACATTCATCATTTTCTTCTAAGGCCTTATCAGAAGTACCTTTAACATCCATCTTTGTACAGTCTCTTCGAAACAGTCTAGGCCTTTTCTGTCAAGCCCTACACAATTTTTCTAGCCTCTGCCCATTACCCAATTCCAAAACTGTTTCCATATTTTTGGTATTTCCAATAGCAGCATCTCAGTCTTCTGATACCAAAACCTGTTTTAGTTTCCTAGGCTGCTTAAAGCTGGTATCATGAAATGGGTTGGCTTAACAATGGGAATTTATTGGCTTACAGTTTTGAAGCCAAGAAAAATGTCCAAATCAAGGCATCATCAAGGCGATACTGGTGATTCTTTATTCCTATGTCATGTGGCAAGACACATGGCAGTCTCTCCCTTTTCTGGGATTTGTTGATTTCAGCTTCTTGCTTCCATGGTGCACACTCGCACTCTCTCTCTCTCTCTCTCTCTCTCTCTCTCTCTCTCTCTCTCTCTCTCTCTCTGTCTCTCTCTATTTGTTCCGTTGACAAAGGACTCCACTAATAGGATTAAGACCCAACCTGAATGAGGTGAGTCACTCCTTAACTAAAGTAGCCTCATGAAAAGATCCTCCTTAAAATAGTTGTATACCCACAGGAATGGATTAGCTTTAAGAACCTATGTTTTTAGGGCACATACAGCTTGCAACCCACTATACTTCTTTTAATGCAACCTAATGCGAAGCCAGGAAAAGTGTTTGAAGTCTAGAGGACTAAGAGCTAGCAGTATCTTCTACCACCAAGGAAAAATGTCAGTCACTATTCTTTATGTTAAAGTGACAGACACTTAGCCCAAACTTAAGAAAAAAGAATTTATTGGTTCATGTTACTGGAAAGTCAACTTAGGCATAGTTGAGTTTGTGGCTTAAATAATTTAAGGACTTGGTTTCTCTCCATCTCTCTGCTCTGTCTTCCATTGTTTGGGATTGGTTCTCGAGTTTCATATGGTGGCCCCTGGTTCCTCTGAGCATTCTTATTCTGGTGATAAGATGGCTTTATCAGCTCCAGGTTTTCATCTCTTCAGATGGATAGAGTGCCTTCCTACTTTAGCATTCCTATCGAGGGTCTCTTGGGCTTTGCCTCTGATAGGGGCATTTTCCATCTGTGAAACTAGGGGAATAGAACATGTTGATTGATTGGCTTATGTCTAGGTCATGTGCTCACTCCTGGGGTTGAGTGTTAGGGTGTGGGGGCTCATCTGAATTTTGGACTAAAGGTGGAGGATAGGTTCACGTTTACTGGGGGATTAAGGAAAAAAAAGAATTGAGAGGAGTAAATTTTCAAATGAAAATTGGGTACAGTTATACTGGAAGAAGGGGTATTGGATGCTGGTGAGGCAAACAACTGTCTTCCACAGTATGGAATGTTGCTGGGGATAAAGAGCTTATACTTAAGAATTGGAGCTTATAAAATTAAAAAATAAGGGTCATCAGGATTCAAGACCTGAAATGATAGTGGAAATTAAGTAGCTGATATGACAGCTTTTAAGATTTGCCCAGTTGTGAAAAGAGGAGAGGTGCGTGTGGTTGGCAGCTGGAAACTGGGTGAAGCTGAAATTTAGAGGACGTTAAAATCAGTAGGGATTAAAACAGCACTAGTGAGATAGTTCTTACCGAGGCAAGGAGATGGTGGTAACCTGCCACTGAAGGAATAGCTTTGTTTGGAAATCACCTAATAGAAAAGAAATAGGAGGGAGAGAATACCGAAACAGTGATAGAAAGTGGAAAGAAAATTGTTAATAGGTCCACTATAAATGAAATGCAGTTTCCAAAAGAAAGGAATTGGGTAGGGGGAAGTAGCATCTAAACTAAGAGATATAGAGAGAAAGAAATTGATACTCAAAGGGAGGAGGAAAAGACATTTTGAGAAATCTTGATGAATCATTTTAAGTCATGTGTGTATCTGAATGTAAAAACATGTCTTCTGTGTACCATCAATTCTTAAAGAGAACGTTTGAACTCTGCTGGATTATGATGGATTGCGTTGGTGGTGATTGTTAAAAATAATATGGGTTAGATTGACGGATGAGGTGAGTGTGAAATGAAATGAAATGTGACTAACTGGTGGAATGAGTTGTTAAAACATAACAGGAGAGCAACTCATCAATGGGAAATAGGTTTTTTTGTTTGTTTGTTTGATTGAAGCAAATGGTGTCTGCAATTGGGAAACATTGGCAATTTGATGCAATAATCCAATTGGAGTTCTAGCTCAGAATAAAGAAGAAAAAGCCCTCAAAATATTACAGGAAAATGTGCAAAAGTTTAAATTGTTGTTTTCCACATTTCAGTCATTCTCTGTTCATGTTAAATGGACTAGTATTTAGAAAAGTTTATTTAATTCAACTCTGTCCCCCCCCCCCTTAACTTAGCTATGTCTTAATTGCCAGTATTTATGATATCTTAGTATTGAATGGTAGGTTTTTTTTCCCTAATACACAGTAAAATAAGTCCCTAAAAAGTCTTTATACCCTATAATATCTCCTCTGATATATATGCCATGCTGTTAGAAGACAAGGATTTAACTGAGATTAGAGAAGGACTTTCTAAGAATAAGAACAGGATGAGAAATAATAAAGTGAAAAAAAAGTCTATAGATTTGCTTACATAAAAATTTAAAGTTTCCATTCAAAAAAAAAAAAAACCAAAAATAAACTAAACTGCAAACTGTCTACTGGAAATTTTCAAAGTTTGCAGAATTCTGTGTTATAGTGCCTGGTATATATGGAAGATGAAATTGTGTGGGTATGTGTTGGGGTGTGACTCAGCCTCAGTTGGCTCCTTGGTGGTCTAGGATAATTGATGCTGTGCGGGAGGGGTGTTATAGCCAATTCCAGAAGATGCCTATTTTACATCAGCAATGTATAGGGCCAGTCAGTCAAGAAGTATTAAGAACCTACTTTTTTTCATTTTGATAAATTCATTGTTCACCTACTAAGAAGGTCAGATTGGTGATAACCTGGGAAACAAAGCAGAGTAAGTAGAGACAGTATTGGTTTTGGCAGCATTCTGCCATGGTGCATGGTTTTCATGTAAGAGCTCTGTGGCTCCTCTCCACGGCCTTGAATTGAGAAGCATTATGTGGCCCATCCTCCCTAGGAGGAAATGAGGACTGTGATTGCACGTTGATGATTGCATGGGTGGGGTGGGGGAGAGTGGCTTAAATTCTTTGGAATCAGACAGATCTAAGTTTAAATCCTAGTTCTGGCATTTCTAGTTCAATAAATTTTGGAAGAGTTATTTAACTACTGTGAACTTGTCCCCTCTTCCCTAAAGATGGGGAGAATTGGCAGAGTTGTGTAAATTAAGTACAGTACTCTAGAAGATGCTCATTAAGTAATAATTTTCTCCATCTTTTTTCTTAGTTTGCTTACCTGTAAAATGGGATACTGCTACTAGTCTTGTCTATCTCATAGGTATTGTGAGATCTGACTAAGTGAGATAAATATGTGATACCACTTTGATTCAGTTCATTTGATGTTACTCTGTGTTGTTTCTGGAAATGGAAGATTTCATACATTTCTGGGGAATGGAAGAACTCATGGATCCTCCCAGAAGTAGGAAGTCATGGATCCCCACATTAGCACTAACCATTAATATGATTTAGCTACTCTCTGTGTTGCTCACTTCTCTCCTTTTATGTTAGCACCAGTTAGCTATCCTGCTGCCCCTAATCCCACTTCCTTTTCACATTCCCAAGAGAATCTGATTGGCCCACTTGGGCACTAGTGTATTTTGGGGCAGAATTTTCATACCCAGCCACCTGTAGGCAGTTGGATGGTTGGCCCATAGATTGGGTACCCTCGGGCTTCATGTTTACTAGTACTTATTCTGGCAGTGGCCTCTCTGGCCTAATCCTGGTTCCATTGCAGGGGTTGTAGAGTAGGAATTTGCCTTAGAAGGCAGCTTTGGTCACTGTAGGTACTAAACTAACCTGTCTAGGAAAATACATTATGATTATTTAAAGGAATTGGAGAGAATTAGGATAGGCTTTATGGTGGGAGATGACCCTGGAGATTCCTTAAACTACTGGTAATTAATTTTCTTTTCCTTTGAATGAGTAATGATGTCTATTACTTCTTGGAATCAATCGAAAATTATTCTTTCTTGGAGTAGCTACCAGCTAAAACAAAGAGAAAGTCCTCTTAAGATTATAGGCTTCCAAAGAAAAGAATCAGTAAGCTTTGGTTTATTAATAATTCAGTTGGTAAATTATTTTCAATACTGCAAGATTTTACCAATTTTTTGAAATAACTTTGACACACAAAAAATTTTTTTTTTACCTAATGTACATCCTACTCCCTTCTCAAGCTTTCCCTTGTTTCCTTATTAAAGTTTGAGAACTAGTTCTTAAACCTATTTGATTGTCAAGTAGTATTTTAGAAGCACCTGCTAAAGTTTATAATATATGTCCAATATATTTGTCTAACAGAATTTTACTCTTTTCTTCCAGGTAATTTATCCTCAGCATTCCAAACTTACTGATAAAGAAGTAAGTAAAAATATTGCTCTGTATAGTATAATGTTGTATTTGTTTGTTTTCATTGGTGTGTGTGTGTGTGTCAGCATATATAGCTTTTGTTTTCTTTTTCAGAAAACCAATATTTGCTATTTGTCTTTCCCAGATTCAAATTCAGGTAACTATTTTTCATGTGGTGTTTCTGTTGAATTTTATACTAAGAATACTGATTATACTCTTAATATATGAAAATTGATTGAATATCATATTGGAATGCAAATTCAGTTTCAGCCCAATAGTCAGTGATTTTGATCCAGGCGTTATGATAACCAGCTGTGTCATTGTTGATTTTAGTTGGTTCAACTTTTAAATAGCTATTATGGTGTAATGAGTAAAACATCAAAGAGCAATAAGGTATTGAAGTAGTTAAGAGATTGAAAGTCAGTGGCAGATTTTCAATTAGTATCCATGCTCTGGATGGACTTGACATCTAGACAGTATTTTTATCAACAGATTTCTCCTTTGTAAACAGCGGATATTATCATATACTTTATCCTCAGTGGCTAAAGCAGTGCTTCTCACACTATCTGTGTTGGAGAATCAGTTTGAGTTTTTAAATTTCCAATCTGTTGTGGAACAATACTTTTGTAAAATGGAATTTAAATGAGTTATTAGAAAAATGAAATGGGAAAAACCCTGAAGAAATGCAAAATAAAAGTCCAAATTTGTCACAGCAATATCAAATTGCTAAAAAAGTTTCTAAATACTCTCAATATGTGTATTTACTTGTTCATGGATCAGTAATAGGAGTTTGTGGACGGTTATCAGTCCATAGATGAGCCTTTGAATGGCTCTGGGGTAAAGCACTGCTTTTCAACTCTGCCAGCTCCACCACCCTAACTGCAGAGAGAGTAATTATAAAAAGCTGAGGGCTAATGGATGGGGCTAGATCTCTTGAAGTCTCAAATTTCTTCTTAGTCTTATGTATTCTGATGCACTCTAAAGCTTTGTTTGTGTTAATATAAAAATAGTCTTTTAAAGTTGTCATTACTTTCAGGGAAAATACTTAAGCTTTTTTCCTTAAGTCTTTGAGCGATATTCTTGATACAGAATGATGCCCTCTTTGTACCAGTAACTTTGCAGTCTTGGTTTGAGTTGCAGAGGTAAAGGAAGCTTGCACATTCTCTGTACTGTTGATAACTTTTTTTTCTATTTAGTTTCTCTTCGTTTTTTTTTTAAATTTTAAATTGTGGAAACACATATACAATATAAATCTTCCCCTCCCAACCCTTATCATTTAGTGGGATGGATCACATTCACAGTGTTGCAGTACCCTTACCACCATCCATTCCTAGAACTTTTCCTTCATCCCAAACAGAAACTCTATACTTGGTTTGCATCAACTCCCCATTGCCCCTGCACCCCACTCCTGGTAACCTGTATTCTTTTTTGCTTTATGAGTTTGCATAGTTTCTGATATTTTCTTTGTGATTATTGTGGGGCTGCAGTTTAACATCCTAAATCTGTAGTAATCTTCTTTGCTTTGATACCAGCTTACTTAAATAGCATATGTGAAGTATGATTCTGTACCCCGTATTCTCCTACCTTTATATAGTTATTGTAAAAAAATGACAAATTTATACATTGTGGGTCCCAAACCGTTGATTTATCATTACATTTTATTTATTTGTCTTTTAGATTGTGTAGGAAGTAAAAAGTGGAGTTACAAATCAAAACTACAATAGTACTGATATTTATGTTTACCCATGCCATTATCTTTACTGTACAACTTTATTTCTTCATGTGATTTCAGTCAGATGTCTAGTGTCCTTTCTTTTCAATTTGCTGAACCCCCTTTAACATTTCCTATAGGGCTGGTGTCGTGGTGATGAACTCTTTCAGCTTTTGTTTATCTGGGAATGTCTTAATCCCTCCCTCATTTTTGGAAGACAGTTTGCCTGATATCGAATTCTTGGTTGGCAGTTTTTTCCTTTCAGCATATTAAATGTCTTCCCACTGCATTCTTGCCTCTGTGGTTTCTGATGAGAGATTGGCTTTAAATCTTATTGAGGCTCCCTTGTACCTGACATGTTGCTTTTCTCTTAGAGTTTTTAGAATTCTTTGTGTCTTTGCATTCACCAGTTTGATTAAAATATGGTTTGGCGTGGGTATATTTGGGTTTATCCTGTTTGGAGTTTGTTGAGCATCTTGGGTGTGCATATTCATCTCCATATTTTCCTTTATCTCTTTGAGCATGTTTAGGACCTTTTTTCTTTAAAGTCTTTGTGTAGTATGTATGTCCCAGGCCTGGTCCTCCTCATTGATAATTTCTAATGCTTTAATCTCCTTTGCCTGGGCCACCACTGCCTGTTTCTATGTATGTTTTGTAATCTTTTTGTGCAAACTTGGACATTTTGATATTATAGTGTGTTGTTGTTGGAATTTAGACTCTGAAGTATCTGTTTCTTAAGCTTGCATCCAGCTAGTGTTTAGACAGAGCTTTCCTTGAATGCCAGGATCTAAAAAAGGAAAAGAAAGAAAACACCTTTCCCAGTCTTTGCAGACTGACCTGTGAGAGTGCTGTTCTTTAGAGCTTATCCATACAATGAGTTTGGAGAATAGCTCCAGACCAATGCCTGGGGCCTCCCTGATCCTTCTGCCCTGTATCTTGGCTTGTGCATGTGGTCCTAGGAATTCCCCTGTTTATGGAGTTCTGAATGTCCTCTCTTTCCTAGGAAAGTTTCCTCACAGACCTGGGCACTGCACTATGTGTCCTACAGCTGGCAATCCCTTATCCCAGGCAGCATGACTTGACTCCTTTCCCGTAGCATTCTGTAGGAGAGCTCTCTGAGCTACCTTCTACATGCAGGGGAAGTTCTAGGACAATGAGTCCCACAGATCACCACCAGACACATTGGGCCAAACAGGAAGATTACTCTTCTCCCTCTTGATCAGGACCAGGGGTCTATACTGTAAGTGTGGGCCTGCTCCTCACAGCTGCAGTGAGGGTGTAGGGGAGGGGACCAGAAAGGGTAAGATGAAATCCTACTACTTTTAAGTGCCCTTTTTTGTATTTTGGTTCTCACTTGTTACTGCAATCCTTTAACTGTTTTTTTTGGTTCTTTGAAAAAGATGTTTCTGCCAGTTCTCACTAGTTGTTCAAAGCTTCTCTAGAGGAATGAAGTCCTGAAACACTCACTCTGCCATCTTATGAGGGTAAGCTGTACTCTGATAATTTTAAATGGGAAGAGATCTCTTCCTGGCGTACCACATGCTATTCATGTAGGTGTAGCCATGGCTGAAAGGACTTGCTCCTTAGATGAATGAATACTTGGCACAGAGTTCAAGAACCCTGTGATCAGAGAGTGTTTTCAGAAGGACGTTTCTTTTTTGACTGAAGAAAAGAAGCTTTCAATCTTTGCTCCAATTGGTAGTGAAGTAGCGTTTTTTAAAATAACAGCTTTATTGAGCTATAATTCACATGCCACGTAATTCTATTAAATGTGCAATTCAGTGGTTTTTTAGTATATCCAGAATTGTGTAATCATCATCACAATACATTTTAGAACATTCTCATTACCTCTGTAAGAAACCCATTATCCCATTCTCCCCAACCCTAGACAACTACAAGTTTACTTTCTATCTCTGTGGACTTACCTTATTCTGGATATTTTATATAAATGAAAGTAGTAGTATTTTTCAAATTAGTTTTGCTTGAGAGAACTGATGTGGTGTAGTGGTCATGTGCCAGGGCCAGCTACAGAGTCAGACTTCTGGGTTTAAAATCTTGTCCTGACACTTAGCAGATGTATTACTTTTCGTGATTACATAACCTTCCTGTGCCTTCGTTTCCTCCTTAGTAAGCAGGGGTAAAAATGAGACCTGTCTGAGAAGCCTGAGAACCAAATAAGTTAATACACCAAAAGCCTTTAGAACAGTGCCTGACATAGAGTAAGCGCTCACTAAATACTAGTGCTCCACTCATAGACTTCTGGAATAGTAACAAAATAATGAAAATAATTTTGATCTGGGACTCTGATTCCTGTTGTAGTAACTTATTTAGTTAGTTGGAAAAGGAATGGTGGAGGAAGATTACAGAAGTTTCCTAGGTATGAGTATAAGAATATTAGTTCTGCCTTTCCAGGTTAGTAAAGATTGTGTTAGATAAATGAAAATGGAACTTTCACTAAAGTTGTGGGGATTTGCTGAGCAGATTTGCTGTTTCCTTAATACTTACTACTTTTTCAAGGGTAAGGGTTTGTTGATCTTTTCCGAGAACCCAGGTTAAGGTGTATTTTCCTTGGAGAACTATCATTTACTCTTAAAATTTATATAGGTTAATCCTAAAAGATTCCAGTTCCATGAATTTTCTCCCATTTTTACGTGAATAATCAGAAAGCTACAGTGGTCATAGCATTAATTTTATATATTTTGGATTTTGTAGATCTTTAGTTTTCTTAATGAGTACATTGGCTAAGATGCTTGGAATTCCGTACAGTCATAAGTTTGTTGTGTGTCTTGTTTTAGAATCAATGAATGTTACCACTGGAAGTGACTTTAGATATCTAATGAAATCCCCTGATTTTGTTAACTTAAGTGAAGTGACTTCTTCAAGGCTAATTATTGACCACTTTGGATTAGATTTCTATCGATTGTGACTCCCAGACCAGAACTTTTCCCTCATGATCACAATCAGTTAACCTTCTTGTACATGTAATCAAGTTACTCTTGTAGAGCTATAGTCTCCTTTTATGTGGATAAATGGAGTGGGTCACCCTAATAATATAGATTTTTCTCCTTTATCAGAGAAGTTGTGGGTTTATAGAACAATCATGCATAAAATACAGGATTCCCATATACCACCCTATTATTCACACTTTGCATTGGTGTGGAACATCTGTTACAATTGATGGTAGCACATTTTTATAATTGTACTGTTAACTATAGTTCATGTTTGGGTAGTGTAGTTCCATGGATTTTTAAAAAATGTATTCTATTATCATATATATTAATCTAACAATTTCCCCTTTTAATCACATTCAGATAGATATTTAAGTTGCTGTCAATTACTTTCACAATGTTGTGCTACCATCACCACCATCTATTACCATAGGTTTAGTTTTCACAAGATTGTAGGGTAGATTCTTAGGGCTTTCCTGCCTTTCTTAGGTTCATTTATAGCAAGGCTGATATAACAATCTGTAATGTCCCCTTTCCCACCACCTTAATGATGAAGAGGTTAAAATGGAGAAAAAGGACTGGCCGTCTCAGATAAGGAATTGACCTTCAGGGTTTGGAGGGACAGACCTGGGACATAAAATGTGAACCTCTTACCTTGCAGTTCACAAGGACACTATGGCTAGACCTTTTTTGACCCAGTAAGCTAGATTCCTCCTCAACTCCTTATAGTTGGGGGTGGAGGTGGAGGGGATTGGGGATGCAATAGGTCACTGGAAAGTTCTCACAGCACACCCATGATTTGTGTGGAGCCAGATGGGTAGGGATTTGAGGCTGTGGGAGGTTCATTATGTCCCTTTCACAAAATTCAGTATTCCTTACATTTGCCAGATGGTGTATCCCTTTCTTAAAATACATTGCATTTTCCTATTCTACTTTATTGGTATCTCAGATAAATTAGTATGTACTTCTCTTGGAATTTTTTTTTTTTTTAGATTTAAATATCTTCCAAAGAGAAACATGAAACTCTCAATATACAAGTTCATGGAACTAAAACAATGCTAGACCTATATCACAAAGTATTTCTTGTCATTTCAGGTTGTAGTATTTGCCTTATTTTTAAACTATCTGCTTTAACCAGTAAAGAAACTGAATTTACCCACTCTCCAGATTCCTTCATTCCTTCCCTTTACCACCAAAGAAATATTTGTTTGCCTGTAGATGTACATACTGAGTTGCTTTTTAAAAATTTTAAACATATTGTCAAACTTCTTCTTCCTTTCTTGAGAACTTCTTATGCTAAAAAAAATACAGGTACCACTGAGTATATTAATAGGTAATAATAAAAATCTTGAATTCGTTTCATGTTTATTTAAACCTTATTAGTTTCAAATATAGTAATCAGGAAGAATTTAAGATACTCCATGTATTTTTTTTTAAGTAGGCAGTTTCGGTAGAGTTGACATTCCCAAATCCTTCTATATTTTGTCTTATTTAAAACAAAACAAAACAAAACTTCTTAGTGTGGAATATGTAGCACATACAAGGTAAGGAAATAGAACTTTCCTCATGCCCTCTCCCAAAAACTTCCCCTCCGCCCTCCACTCTTATAGTAATATTTCTTTGTTTTCTTCATAGTTTTATCACCTAGCCATGCATCCCTAAACACTCTTAAGTTTGCCGGCTGTTTTTTAAACTTGGTATAAATTGCTTCTGATAATAAGTGTTCTTTTGTGTTTGGAGTCTTCTTCTGATTACTAGGTTACTGAGTTAACATTATATGCAAACAGTTTGCAAAAAATTTAATTACACGGTGAAAATGGAACAGGAAAAAGAGTAAAGGGATTTAGGGATTAAGACATGTTTTTACTTCTGGCTTTGCCTCTAATTGGCAAAGATGACTTTGAGAAAGTCACTTGAACTTGATGGATCTCATTTTGACAGAACATGGGTTAAAATGATTGCTAGGATCCCTTTCATCTCTTAATCTTGATGAAACTGGATAAATAAATGTTACATTAACCTATCCTTAATTTCTTTCATTTTTGTTTTCATTAGGTTGTCTTGGCGATACCCAGTTTTGTTTTAGATTTCGACAGTCTTCTGGGAGGAGGGTATCACTGCATTGTCTTCTGGATCAATTTGACAAAGATTTACCAGTTTACTTAAAGGTTGGAAAAGTAGTAATAGAAAAATATTCATGTGAGAGGAAACTTTAGAACTCAGTTATACAGTTACCTCTAATAGCATTCAGAAATATTTTGCTTTTGTTTTATTTTTGTAGTATACAGCTGGATTTCCTAAATGAGTCTGATTCATAAGGATTCAGCATGTGAATGAAAGAGACTTTGTAGTTACTTTTCTTGACACATTATAGTCCATAGAAATGGATTAAAATATTGAGATAATTTCCTTTCATTTGTTAATAACTCTTTGTTTAGATGTGGGAATAGGGGTGGTGCCAAACCAGGAAATATCACCCAGAGTCAAAGAAGTCATTCCCTGTGGTTATCACTGCAAACTGTGATAGCATTGCAATTGTTTCTTTTTGATGTTTTAACAAACTTTATTTTTACAGTTATTGCTATTAAAGCAATTTTAATACTTCAGATGATTCCAAAGTCATTAGATTTCTTTCTCTGGAATTTCACATTTAATTTCTCTAACTGCATGAGGAACATTTCCATCTGAATAGCCTTCATTCTGTAGGTGACTTCATTTGTCTGAAATGAGCTTTTATAATTTGCCTTACTATTTCCACTGGAAATAATGGCAGAAACCCTCTCCCAGTTAGCAAAGATACTACCTTTGAAATATCTCTTTTAGCTGTCTACTCCTTTCCATGACCTATAGCCATCACTATTAGCATATCCTTCCAACCAAAGATAATAATAACTCTTATTTACTAGCACTTACTATGTTTCAGGCACTGTAATAATATGCATATTTTATGAATAGTATCTCATTAATCCTCCCTACAGTGCTCTGAGAGAATCCTTTTGCAGACAAGAAAATGGAAGGTTATTGAGGATAAGATATTTGACTGAGGGCATCCTACCTCTTGTTTTCTCCAATGCAGTATATCTTCCACATGTTGCCAGCTAAAGTGTACATTTATATTAGAAAAATAAATAAAATCTGCAATGACTACCTATTGCCTAATGAATAAAGAGGTAATGATAGTACAATTTCTTGTCCTCACTTCTCAAGCCTTCCAAAAAAGACCCATTATCTTTACAATTTCCAATTCTATTTTTCTTCTTATACCTGTGTTATATTTTAGCCAAACTGAACTATGTGCTTTTTCCTGAGATAGTTTGTATTTTTCTGTTTCTGTGTTTTTGTTCAAACTCCTGGCCTTTCAAACCTGGAATGGCTTCATCTTTGTCTTTGCTTAAATCATATCCTTCCTTCAGTGCCCAACTAAAAACCTGCTGTCTCCATGAAATCTGTATTGATCCCCTTAGAGAGAGGTAATCTCTTCCCTCGTGGCCTACCTGTAACACTTTAATACTTTGTGTTTTCTTCATGGTACCTGTCCTCCTATTACATAGTAGTCAGTTTTGTACTTTTCTTATCCCTCCTAGATAGATTGTGATTTCTTGAGGAACTGTGTTTCATGCCTTTATATTTTCTAATACAATGCCTTGTTCAGTCTAGGTAGTCAACAAAACATTTGTTTAAAGAGTAACAATAAAAATAATAAAACTAGGCCAGAGTTTTATTCTATTAGAATGGAATGAAAAAGTTTCTTAAGTTGTTTGGAATGTAATAATCTTTCAAATTGTATGTTGTTTCATTATTATTAAAATACATTCTTTAAAATACAACTGGCTACATAAAATTCTGATCCACACTTAACTCTTTTTCTCTTTTGAAATTTTACATGAGGACACCTCACTTTGACCTCTCAGTCTTTACAAAATCAAAATTATAGGTGGAATTTTTTTTTTAACTAAACATAACATAGCATTAGGGAAAATATAGAATTTAGTTGCTCCCTAACTTCCATTAACTAGTACAGATATGAATAAAGAACATAAGCTGAATAAGTTATAGGGGAAAAATCTGACTTTGATAATTTAGTTATGATTATTTCATCTTTGGGCAAGTAGGTTTTTATCTGGTGATTGTAGTCATGTTTATTGTTTGTGTTGGTGGAAAAGCATATCTAACTTTTTGTGTATATGGCAATTGGATTTATAAAGGAACCTGATATTAGTATTAAAGGATGGAAATATAAATTTTTTATTGTGTGTCACTTCTTTCATAGAAGGATCCTGCTTATTTTTATGGATATGTGTATTTCCGACAAGTTCGAGATAAAACTCTAAAAAGAGGCTACTTTCAGAAGGTAACTTTCAGATATACTAATAGAAAAAGTATTTTTTGTGTTGTTAGAAAAATGCTTGATATTTTATCTTTAAACATGATAGTTTATATTTTACCTTTGTTTTTAAGATTATAGATATTTGTCTCTAGATTTTTAACTGCTATCTCTGTTAGATTCTTGACAATAAGTTTCAGTTATTGCAGGAACTCTTGTCAGAAAGCCAGAAGGGTCCACCTAATTTTGATATTTTAGAACAAGGGAAAGAATAAAAAGATTCTAATATTGTTACAATGAATAAAAGCCTACAATATCTTTTTTTGAAGAGCCAGTAAATAACCTTTAGTGACATTCTTAGCCCTTATTGTTTCCACTCTAAATGTATAGTCTGCCTGCCTGGCTGCCTGCCTTCCCTCCTTCCTTCCTTCCTTCCTTCCTTGCTTCTTTCCCTCCTTCTTCCCTCCCTCCCTCCCTTTCTTCCTCTTCTTTTCTTTTCTTTCTTTCTGTCATTCTGTTTCTATTTAATTCCAGCTAGTAAGGACACAACCTTTCCTTTTGTAACCAGAATTTGCGCTCACCACTAACTGATGCTGGACTTGAATGGTAGAAAAGTTACAGGAAAAAATAGATTTTTAAAAAAGTGCAGAATCTGTATCTGAAGTGATCAGACTGTAATGTCACAAAGTATGACATCCATGTCTTAGTTTGCAAAAGCATCACAGTCTGCCCTTTGCTTATTAAGACAAGCTCATCTGGCTGATATTTGATACTACTTTACATAATGATAAAATCATTAGACCTTGGAAATTATACATTTCATTACTCTGTTTATAGGAAATTATTTTTCCCAGAGAGCAAGAATATCTTTCATTGTGCCTTTACGCTGTTAAAATGTAGTGATAATTTAGATTAAATCTTTTGCATTCTGCAGCTATAGCTTTGCATCATTTAACCACCCACTGTAACAGCCTTTTTATTTCAAAATGCACACTTACTACTTAATGTTGCTTGTTTGTAATTGCTTATGCAGAAGCAAATGACAGACTTAAATTATAATCATCAGGCAATTAAAAACATTTTTTCTTTTTCCCTCCAGTCCTTGGTTTTGATCAGCAAACTACCTTATATCCATTTTTTTCACACTGTGCTAAAACAGATAGCTCCAGAGTATTTTGAAAAGAGCGAACCTTTTTTGGAAGCAGGTAAGTTAAACATTGTATTAGTTATGTGGTCTTTATGGAGTTAAAAAAATTTACTGCAACTGAGTGATAAAAATGAAGTTGACCTTCTAAAAAAATAAGATAATTTTAGGGCTATATGGTGGGAGAGAAATGTGAAATTCTTCTGGCATCTTTTCCTTCAAACATTAAAGACTGTATCTTTTGTTGTCTCTTTTTGCAACATAGATGATGCCTATTTATAGTATTCAGAGTGCTATTGAAGAGAAATCCTTATGTTGCTTGATACAGAGGGAAGGCCTCAGCTAAGTGCTGTTTTTTTTGTAGCTAATTTTAGTGTAATAAATAATGAGAAAACTCCCTTTAAACATATTAATTTATTTCTTTCAAACAATTATTATCCAATTTATGTCCTAGAACATGTGCTTATTTTTGAGTGAAATAATAGATATTTTCATTACTTTTACTTTTCTTTTACCTGTGTCTCCCAGTCTTCCCTGTGTATTTTTCCTGCTCTAAAAAAAGTAGAATTTTAATTTCTGATGCCCCTTTTAAAATATTTTAATATTTCCACTTAACATTAAGGAAATATTTTATTGTATTTTTCAGCTTGTAATGATGTTGATAGATGGCCTGCTCCAGTGCCAGGGAAAACATTACACTTGCCCATCATGGGGGTAGTGATGAAGGTAATGGCATACACCTTAGTTGTCTCCTTCTTAAAGCACTGTATAGGAAATTCATACATGGGGTTTGCTTTTAATTTCCTAATGAATTTAGTCCAGTTACTCTTTTATTTATTTGTCACCAGTGTGAGGCATTACCACAATTCATTCTGCTCACTCAGACCACTAGTCCCATTGCATCCTGTGGGGTGCATTTGTATATAATAACGTTTGCGTGTAAATGCTACCCTTGGGACTGTACAGCTCCAGTGGCCCTACTGATGCTTCCAGAAATGTGTAGAAACAGGTCAGACTTGAGCATGAATTAGTAAAAGTTAAGAGAAATCAGGAAAATCATTGGTTCTTAATTCTAAATGATCTTCTTAGCAATGTCAAACCAGGTGTGTTCATCCCAGGGTATTGTTATCTATTAAGTTTTCTTTTTTACAAGTGAATTAGCATTTTGCTCCCAGGCTTTGTATGAATGTGCTCCAAGTGTTTTTGCAATTCCTTTTCAAGTTGGACTTATTTTTGGCAGTGCTCTCTGTTTAGATGTGCTCATTTCTGTAGAATCTGTATTGTTTTTCCCTGGGGTATCATCAAAAGTACTTCGCATAGCTCTGGGTTGAGAGTTCTCATAGTTTCCTGTGAGATTTTCACCAAAGTTTTGCAAGCTTGAAGAGGGTGTGTTTGGGTGTGTGCATGTTAATGAAGCAAAGATTGGAATAGTAAACAGGGAGCAGTGTGAAGTTGATGTCCTTTTTCTGTTTTTCAGCACATTTGCTTCTCAGTGGGTTAGTGATTCTTTGTGTGTGAGGGTGTAGAGACCTTGATTCTTTTACCTTCTTCTGTGACTAAAAATAAATATGACCTTAGCTTTTAAAACTTTATGGGCATATTTTATTGTTATGGCTTTTAAGCAATGCTGAGCGTGCCTTTTTAGCAGGGTAGAGTGCATCTGATCCCTCATTGTAGTGGGACTAGCATATTATAGAAAGGAGTCCTTTAGTTATATTTTTTAG
Organism: Choloepus didactylus; assembly: GCF_015220235.1. Taxonomy (NCBI): domain Eukaryota; kingdom Metazoa; phylum Chordata; class Mammalia; order Pilosa; family Megalonychidae; genus Choloepus; species Choloepus didactylus. The sequence continues at coordinate 211,277,333 of NC_051307.1, read as the reverse complement.
AGTTAAAATTAATTTATTCTGTTTCTCTTCAAGGTACGGATTCCAACATGTCATGATAAGCCTGGAACAACTCAAATAGCGCAGTTAACACAGCAGGTATGGTTCTGTGGTAGAATTATCCAAAATATATAGTCTCTAACGGAATTTTAAAAATAGCAAATGCAAAGCTTCTTGGGTTTATATATTTTTGAATATTACTGAAATGTCCCATTAAGTGATTTTTTTTTAATGAATTGGTAGTAAACTGCCATGTGTTTCTTAGGGTTTTTTCCTTGCTTTTCCTCTGGGAGACACTAGAGAATTCAGAATTTATGCAGTAATTGTGAGGACAATGAAAGTAAATACTTCTTAAACAAGATTTAATTCTAGTAAAATTTTTTCTGTTATGGAGTATGGTCAGCAGATTCCTGTTCTTTAGGAACTCAATCAAAAGGATTCTGTAGTTAGATTGCCTTTCATATTTTTCCCAAAGCTACATCTGCTCATGGGTGTGGTTCAACTTTTCATCTGAAATATTTTAACTGTTATATTTGCACTTCCATTGTTCTTTGAATTGCATAAAAATGGAGAACAATAGAAAAACTTATTTTGCCTGTTAGATATGTCAGCTAGTGTTGTGATAGTAATTTATACATTTGGGAATTATTCTACTATTTGATTCATGGATTAATGCTTTATTCAAGGAATGTGTATTATCCTTGACATTCTGCTGTATTAGGGGAGATTGATAAGACCCATTCTCTCTGGCTGTTCTGGAGGAAAAAATTCTTGTAAAGAGACAGTGCAGCATGGCTTGTTGATTATGAGATAGCATATTTTAAAAATCAATTTCTGCATATTTTGGTGATATCTTCTCTACTGTTTTATCTATTGTATCTCTTAGGCAGATGCACACATATCTGTTATTTTACCTACTGTTCATGAAGTGGATCTTTTCAGGTAAAGATTGAAATATTTTGCTAACAGTGTTTCTTTTGCTTTGTGATGTTGTTGTTAATGTCTTTAAAAAATGAATGTCCTTACATAGAATGTGGACATTTATAGCATGTTAGAAAACATGCTATAAATCAGTGGTTCAATCCTGGCTGCATGTAACGAACTTTGACAATTAGGTAAATTTGGATATTGATTGGGTATTACATGTTATAAACATTATTTTTGGTTTGGCTTGGTATGAGAATGTTAGTAAATGTTTTAAGAAAATGCACTTGTTTTTAGTAATGCATTTTAAAGTATGTTGAGGTGAAATGTCATAAGGTTTGTGTTTTATTTTAAAATACTTCCATGAGAAAAAATAGATGAAGTAAAAATGGCAAAATATTATTAATTGTAAATTCTAGGTGATATGATATGTATGTGGGAGTTCTTATGCCTTTATTTTTTTGGATGTTTGGAAATTTTCATAATGCAAAATAAAATATATAAACAAAGAGAGGATCTAGCACTTAGAAAAGAAAGGAAAAAAGTATTGATGAATGTATCAGCTGAATAAGAATCTTTGGATTGTATCCAAGGTCCAGGTGGTTCTGATATGTACCCCAGCTTGAGTAATACATGTGATCAGGAGTCATGTGAAAAACATAGAATGTTTTTGTGACTTTTAAGTTATATGGAATATGGTTTCAAAGATTGATTTGTTTTATACCCTGGATTTGTTTTATACACTAGGTCCTAGCACAGCCCAGGAATCTAATTTCTGGTTAGTTACCCCAGATAAATGAAAACATATGTGCTCACAAAGCTCTGTATGCAAATATTTATAACAGCTTCATTTATAATTGCCTAAAATTAGAAACAACTCAGAAGTCTATCAGCTGGTGAATGGATAAACAAAATGTGGTTGGGCATGCATGTGGAATACTATTCAGCAATGAAAAAAGGATAAACCATTGATAAATGCAAAAACATGGATGACTGTCAGAAGCATTATCCTAAGTGGAAGAAGCCAGAATAAAAAAGCTACCTGCTGACTGCATGTTAGAGCCTGGTGCCACTGTGGCTGCCTGCTCCCCTGCTGCCCTGCGATGACCACCAGGCCCCGTGCCTGCAGGCGCCGCCATCCTTGGGACCGGCTGTATGATTAGACCACAGTCTTCAATGAGTAAACATATTCCTCATTTCTGTGGTATTCTTGGTCACACATTTGTGGAGTTTCTGAAGGGCAGTGGAGCTTACTGCCAGGCACAGCATGACCTCTAGGCAGATAGGCAGACAAGTGAACCGTAGAAACTCATTACTCCTCCACCAAGAATTCCCCATAAGAGTGGTTAACTGGGACACAGAAGTGTTGCATTGAAATCCGCAGAGCATTTTACAATAGTTCTGACCAAAATGGGGTAAACCTTAGCGCACTTCTTTATATTGCCTCGGTATTACTAGATTGTAGAATTGCTGTTTCTTGTTAGGAGGTTCATTTTACCGTTACTCCCAATTCAAAGCACTGAGAATTTCAAGTGGAGTATATTGAAGTAGACTTCAGTTTCTTTACATCATTTCTGTATTCAGTTTTTAGAAGTCTTTCATAATCCTTATGAGTGTTTTTTTTTTTACTAAATTAACATGGCTCAAATGAACCACCTAGCTCCTGTGGAGGTCACATGCAAGAACATGAGATTTCTTATTACATACAATCCAACCAATGTAACCTTAAGCAAATTCATAAAGGAACTTAAGAAGTATGGCGTTACCACATGGTAAGAGTATGTGAAGCAACTTACAACACTGCTGTTGTGGAGAAAGAAGGCATCCATGTTCTTCATTGGCCTTTTGCTGATGATGTACCATCATCCAACAAGATTGTTGATGATTGGTTAAGTCTTGTAAAAATAAAGTTTTGTGAAGAACCTGGTTGCTGCATTGCCGTTCATTGTGTGGTAGGTCTTGGGAGAGCTCCACTACTTGTTACCGTAGCACTGATGGAAGGTGGAATGAAATACGAAGAAGCAGTAGTCGTCCATAAGACAAAAGCGGCGTGGAACTTTTTAACAGGCAAGCAACTTTTTGTGTTTGGAGAAGTATTGTCCTAAAATGTGACTGCGCTTCAAAGACTCCAATGGTCACAGAATCAGCGGTTGCTATTAATAAAACTGGGGTGCCTGATGCGATTGCCTTGGAATTGGGACTTAAGAGAGGAAGGATCTAATTTGTCTTACATATTAGCCAACATGTTGGTGAATAAATCTGATGAAGCTTCCACAGGAATATTGAAAAGCAGTTTTACCATGCCTCAAGTTTGAGAGAATTGCATCCTCTATGTTTGGGTTACAGTCAGCCTGTTCGGACACTTAGCAAAAGATTCTTGCTTGTCAGCCTTTAAAACGAGCTTATCATTTGTAACAATTGACCTTTTATGAAATCCTGCAGTATTAAGTTTTAAGTCGTTAAATCTCTTCCCATGCCAGAATCTTATCAATATATAAGAAATTTATAGAGGGATTAGGTGCCAAAATACCCAGCATAATACTTATATTTTTGGTATCACACAGAACTTAAAATCCCAGGAACTATGAACACTAGACCTTATGTGGTAAATTCCTTAAGTCATTTCAAACATTGAGAGTAGGGCCTATGTAGTTATTTGCCTATTCGCTTTATGTCTCCCACATTTGTACCAGTATACATCAGTTTTGCTGCCCATTGAATTTTGTTGGATTTTTACTGAGTCTTTATGGTGATTATTTAATGTCTATCTATATATCTCATTTTGTGATGTTAGAAAAAGCCTCCATTTTGAAAATCTGCATTGTACAGAAGCACATGTCTTTAATGTCTCTAGACAAACAAACCTTGCAGTTAATTTAATGTTTGCACTTTGGGGTGCAACCAGGAGGGCCTGACAAATGAATGGGAGGGGAGCTATTAAATACTTTAGTAAAATGTTGCTTTTCTCTTGTGTAGAACATGTAGAATATGCTCTTTAATTTAGTAAATATTTTTTAAAAGGTAGAGATGCTTTGTTAGGGTAGCTACAATGATTCTTAATCAGAATTTCTGGAATTCTTGTAATTTTTTCCATATCTATTGGAAGTTGTTTACTGACCATTATTTTTGTTCAAAGTGTGATTTTTTTCCCCTTCTTTTCCTAACCTCTCTTGCAAAAACATAAAGTAGGTTTCTGCTAATGATTTAGCAGACATCTGATATTTTATATGCCTTTTGAGCTGTTTAACTTAATATTTGGGTACTTGATAATTTGTTTTATTATGTAATTGATAAAATGGTGATGTGTATTAATGTTAGTTCAACCATATATTTATACTGTCTGGAAATGTGTGGTTATAGTTCTGTGGGAGAAATAATTTGTCAGTGTTCACCAGCTTGTAAAAACCTAGTGCGAGAGCTTAAACATTTAAATAAATAATGAAATGCATTTATCATCAAAGAAAAAAATAAGCTACCTGCTGAATAATTCCATTTATGTAGTGTTCTGGAAAAGGCAAAATTATAGAAACAGAAATCAAATCAGTGTTTGCCTGGGGTAGAAGACGAGAATCCACAACAAACAGAATTAGGTAAGTTTTTGTGGTGGTGGACCTATTCTGTATCTTTGTTGGTAGTTATTTGACCACACACATTTATCAAAATTCATCAAACTGTATACCTGAACAGAGTGAGTTCTACTGTATATAAATTGATAAACATCACTTAAACACAAATTAATTTAAAAAAATTATTTGTTGTGGCATTCTTTGGATGAAAAGGGGGCATGTCCCCAAAATAAGTGAATAAATATCACAGGAAAAATATACTAAGAAGGATGCATACTATTGATAGTTTTGATACTTGATTCATTAAGGAATAAGTTGAAGAATTGGCATAAGATAATACAGAATTCAATTTCCCTGCATTTTTTTCTTCTGCATTTCTGAGTATGAGTCTTATGCTTTTTTGTTTATCAATTATCTTTGCTTTTGTGGTAATTGATTACCCCCAGTACTAATACGGTTGATTAGATGTGTCTGTGTCTTTTCTCCTATAGGTGAATTACATGTTAATGTTTTCAAAATAGTAAAAATTAGTTTGTTGTATTTTAATTCTTGTTTTTCAAGAGATGAGAAACTGAACCTTGGGGAAAAAAAAACCTCACACAGAGATAGTACTATGCCAAGATTTAATGTTTGGATTAATGCTTTTTTCCATGATAGTAGTCTTTATTTTGTGTTTGTAAAGCTTTCAATTTACACTGATTAGTGTGAATGAGGGTTTGATTGTTTGTCAGTTATATTGAAGGTGATATTTTTAACACCAAGTCTGAACTTGAAAGCAAAGGACTGAGAGACCTGTAAAGACCTAGAGGGGCCTATTTCCCTTCTTTTACCAGGCCAAGGCTTGTTAAGCTACTGCTTCCTGGGTCATGCTCATGCCTTTGGTTTCAGTTCTCTTGTCTCTCTCTTACTTTTCTTTTTTAATGCAATTTTATTGAGCTGTATTCACATACCATACAATCCATCCTAAGTATATAATCAGTGGCTTACAGTATCACCACATAGCTGTGCATTCATCACTACAATTTTAGAACATTTTCATTACTCCAGGAAAAAAAAAAAAAAAGGAAAACCCAAAACATCCCATCTCTTATCCCCCACCTCCCCCCATCATTGATCCCTAGCATTGGTCTGGTACATTTGTTACTGTTGAAGAAAGAATATTAAGATAATACTATAAATATAGTCCTTAGTTTGCAGTAGGTGCATTTTTTCCCTATATCCCTCTCAATTATTAACTCCTTGTAATAGTTTCATATATTTGTTCTAGTTCACTGAGGAAATTTTTTGTATTTGTACTGTGAATCACAGTTGTCCTCTACCACAAGATTTACTGAATTATACAGTCCCATGCTTTAATCTCTGGCTTTCCTTCTGTTGACATACATATGACTCTAAACTTCCTTTATCAGCTACATTCACATGCAATTCAGCACTGTTAATTTTACTCACAATAATGTGCTACCATCACCTCTGTCCATTTCCACTCATTTAAATTCAACCTAGTTAAAAATTTTGCACATTTTAAGAAACCACTCCCCATTCTCTAGCCTCATTCTATCTCCTGGTAACCCGTATTCTAGATTCTGTCTGAGTTTACATAGTATAATTAGTTCATCTTAGGGAGATCTTTTAAAATTTTTAGGTTAGTCATCTATGTACAACTTAAAATTTCCGCTTTTAACCACATTCAGGTATACAATTCAGTGGTGTTAATTGCAGTCACAATGTTGTGCTACCATCACCATCATACATTACCAAAACTTTTCCATCACCCCAAACAGAAATTCTGTACCATTTAAGCTTAGCATCTTTCTCTTGATCACAAAAATAGTCTTCTCATTCAGTTTGTAAGTTGGAATTGTTATTGAAAGGCAGTTTTCTGTTGAGAGAAACTGACATTCTCTTGCCTAGCATCGGACATTTTACTTGATGATACTTACCTGGGTTCTTAGCATAGTAAGAGGCACAATAAGAGGCACGTTGCTGATCCTTTCATGATAAGAATGAAGCAGTCTTTGCTTTCTTTCTGTCCTGTTGGCTGAGGAGAAAAGCTATGAGTGTTATTGTGTTCAGAAGCTGATAAAACCTGTCACCATATAAAATGTATCTGATGGTCTTTGATGCATGTCTGAATTTCTTTTTAACTGTCAAGATTATAACACTATAACCTATCTGAGAAGATTGAAACCATTATTTTTTTTTAGGAGTGAGTTTTAAATTTTTCCCAAAGGATGGCTTTTTATGAGAATGTGAGCTTAGCATAAAAGCATGGTATTCTAGAATGGAGTTGCAAAAGAGGTGTTTTAACAAAACAAAACAAAACTGTGATTTCCCTAGGGACCTCTCATTTTACTAATTCTGTACTACAATTAATTTGGTGTATTCTACTAATATTTGTTAAAGTTAGAGATGAAGGCAAATTTCCTGTCTTGAATATTAAAAACTTTTCTCCCTGCAGTAAAGACTACTTTGTGTAATAGCTATTATCAGTTTAATATTGAAGATTCAGAGAATCGATCATATTGTAGCTGTTTTGCCATCTATTTGTGCCCTTAACTGATAACATACTACTATGCTTGAGAGAAAGTAACTTACCACTTGGTACCTTAAGGGCACCCACTATTAAAGTCAGTTTTTGCTTTGCTTATTTTAAAATTATATATATATATATATATATACACACACACACACACACACACACACACACACACACACACTCACACGCATACATATATATGGGGGCGGGGGGAGACTTTTGAAACAATCACAAAGTTACAGACAATTTGTAAATACGGGACAAAAAACTGAACCATTTGATAGTAAATTGGGGACCTAATGCCCCATCATTCCTGGATATTTTAGTGTCTCTTTTTATAAAAAGGATGTTTTTCTATGTAGTCTTAATGCAACCATCAAAATTAGGGAAATTAACATTGATAAATTACTATCAGAATATAATACTCAGACTACATTCACGTTTCACCAGTTGTTACAATGGTATCTAGTTATAATCTTGTGTTGCATGTAGTTGTCATGTCTCTAGTCTCCTTCGGTCTGGAAGAGTTTCTTGATCTATCTTTGATTTTCATAACCCTGACACTCTTGCAGATTACAGGACAGTTATTTTGCTGAACATCCCTCAGTATAGATTTGTCTGATATTTGCTCATGATTAGATTCAAGTATGCATATTTGGCAGAGAGATGTCACACAAATATGACTTGTTTCATTACTGATGATGTTCACTCTGATCACTTGATTAATGTGGTGTCTTCCAAGCTTCTCCACTGATAAGTTACTCTTTATTGTTTTGTAATTATTTTGTTGGGCAGTTGTTTGAAACTATGTGTATTAGTTATCTATTGCTGTATAATACATTACCCCAATACTTAGAAACTTAAAAGAACAAACATGTATTATCTCACATAATTTCTGAGAATTAGGAATCTGGGAGCAGCTAGTCAGGTGGTTCTTACTCATGGTCTCTGTGAGTGTGCAGTCAAGATGTCACCTGTGGTTTCAGTCAGTTGGACAGGAAGGTTTTGACGAGGGCTGGAGGATCTGCTTCCCTGGAAGACTCACTCACATGGCTGTTGGCTGGAGGTCACAGTTCCTGGTGGTTGTTGGCAGGAGTCCTCAGTTCCTAGTCTTATGGACCTCTCCATGGGGTTGCTAGGATGTTCTCATAACATGGCAGGTAACTCTTTCCAGAGAGAACATTGTTTTTTTCTGGACCATTGAAGCCACAATGTCTTTTGTGACCCAGGCTTCAAAGTTGTACATTATCATTTCCACCTTATTCTATTCATTAGAAGTGAATCACTAAATCCAGCCCACACATAGGAGGGGTGGGTATTAGGCTCCATGTTTTAAGGGAAGTGACAAGAAATTTATAGTCATATTTTAAATTAGTACACTTATTTTTGTATAGTATTGGCTCTTCGTTTCTTGATTTAGTCAATGAATTATAATTCATGACTCTCATATATTTAAAAATTTTTATTCTGGTAATGTATATACAACTTAAAATTTCCCATTTTAACCACTTTCACATGTACAATTCAAAGGTGTTAATTACGTTCACAGTTGTTGTCGTACCATCACCACCACCACATCCACTACCGAATATTCCCATCACCCCAAACAGAATGTCTCTGTCAATTAAGCATTATCTCCCATTCCCCTGTCCCTGGTAGCTTGTAGTCTAATTTATGATTCTATGTATATGCATATTCTAATTATTTCATGTAAGAGAGGTCGTACAATATTTGTCCTTTTGTGTCTGGCTTACTTTACTCAACATGATGTCCTCAAGGCTCATCTATATTTTATTATGTACCAGCACTTCACTTCTTTTTATCACTGAATAATATTCCATTATATGGATATACCACATTTAGTTTATCCATTCGTCCATTGATAGACATTGGGTTGCCTCCCCTTTTGGCAATTGTGAATAATTGCTATAGAAATATCTGTTGAAGTCCCTGCTTTCAGTTCTTTTGTGTGTATGCTAAGTAGTGGGATATCCAAGTCATATGGTGATTCTATACATAACTTTCTGAGGAATTGCCACACCACTTATCCCCTGCCCCCACTGTTGACTACTAGCATTGGTAGTATATTTATTACTCTTAATGAAAGAATATTAAAATGTTACTGTTAACTATAGTCCGTAGTTTGCAATAGATGCATTTTTTCCCCCCATACTGTTCTATCATTAACTCCTTGGAATCGTTGGAATAGTGACATGTTTTTGTTCTAGTTCATGAAAGAACTTTTTTATATTTGTACTGTTAATCCCAGTCCTCATCCATCACAGGCTTAACCTACTAACATTCAATGTTATTACTGTAAAGGCACTAGGTACTTCAGTCATTTTATCCTTTGGCTTTTATTTGTCATACCTGTTTTTTTCTCTTTGTCTTTTTAGTTACCCTTACTGATAATCCTCATTTTTATACCCTCCTCCAAGCCTGTCTCTCCTTTTTCTTTTCAGCTGGCAGAACTCCCTCTAGTATTTCTTATAGGGCAGGTCTCTCTTCTTGAATCTCTCAGCTTCTGTTTATCTATGAATATTTGAAACTCACTCATTTTTTAAAAATCATTTTTTATTTTAGAATATAACATACATATGTAGAAGTGATAACTTTTCAAGTGCAATTTAACAAGTTAGAGAGCAAATTTCAAGTAATTTCAAGTAATTCTACAGTTTCAGTTATTTCCTTATTGTGTAATATATATGCAAAAAGGTAATATCTTTCAAAGTATGATTTAACAAATAGTTATATAGGAAATTTCTAAAAAATTTTATGAGTTATAGTACCATAATTTCAATTATTTCCTTACTGTGAAATATAACATACACAAAAAGGTTATAACTTTCAGATTACAATTTAACAAGTAGCTATAGGACAAATTTCAAAGGATGCTATGGGTTACGGTTCCACCATTTCAGTTCTTTCCTTCTAGCTAGTCTAATACCCTAGCAACTAAGAAAAAGAAAATTATGTAGAGATTCGATATTCATAATCCTTTGTTAAATTCCATCTTGTCTTTGCTACCCCTTCCTCTAAATTCCATCCTGCCTTTGCTACCCCTTCCTCTAGTTTAATCACTTTCCTGATCTTTAGGGATGTCTAGGCAGTGACCACCCTAACTTGTTCATGTTGAAAAGGGATGTTGACTTTATGGGAAAAGGGGACACATCTGGTTGATGTTTTTGAAGAGGCTATTGCCTCTGGGTTTTGGGACTTAGCTGGCATAGGAGTTGTCTGAAGGATTTAAGTTTATGAAGAATGAGCTTAGTGAGTGCAACTTTTACAGAGTCTGAGATAGGTATCTGGGTATCTGGTTTTTGAATCAGCCATCTTATCCTTTGGTTTTTAATTGTTAGATCTATTTTTTTCCCGCTCTCTCTTTCTTTCCTTTAAGTTATCATTACTAATACTCTTTAGTTCTGTGCTCTTCTCCAGTCCTCTCTATGCTTTCTTTTTTTTCTCTGTCAGTAGAGCTCCCTTTAGTATTTCTTGCAGGGCAGGTCTCTTGTTAACAAATTCTCTCAGCCTTTGTTTGTGAAAATTTTTAACTCTCCTTCAATTTTGAAGGAGAACTTTGCTGGATAAAGAATTCTTGGCTGGCAATTTTTCTCTTTCAGAATCTAAAAACGTCCTGCCCCTGCCTTCTCACCTCCATGGTGCCCACTGAGTAGTCATTACTTAGCCTTTTGTTGTTTCCCTTGTATGTGGTGAATCGCTTCTCTCTTGTTGCTTTCAGAATTCTCTCCTCTTCAGCATTTGACAACCTAATCAATTATATCTCAGAGTAAGTTTATTCAGATTTATTCTATTTGGAGTTCATTGGGCATCTTTGATTTGCATATTGTTGTCATTTTTAAGGGTTGTGAAGTTTTTGCCAACTATGTCTTGAAACACTCTTCCTCACCCTTTTCCCTTCTCTTTCCTTCTGGGACACCAATGATTCTTTTATTTGTATACTTCATGTTGTCCATCATTTCTCTGAGATCCATTTCAAATTTTTCGACTTCTTTCACCATTTGTTCTTTTGTGTGTTCGCATTCAATTGTCCTGTCTTCTAGATCACCTATTCTTTCTTCTGCCTGGTCAGATCTGCTGTTATGCATCTCTAGTATATTTTTGATTTGATGCATAGTGTCTTTTATTTCCATAAGATCTGCTTTTTTTTTTTTTTTAATTTTTATTGGGATTGTTCAGATACCATATAATTATCCAAAGATCCAAAGTGTACAATCAGTTTCCCCTGGTATCCTCATACAGCTGTGCATCCATAGCCACACTTAATTTTTGTTCAATTTTTAGAAGCTTTTCATTACTCCAGACAAGAAATAAAGTAAAAGATGAAAAAAGAAAAAAAAGAAAAGGAAACTCGAATCCTCCCATATCCCTAACCAATCCCCCTCAATTGTTGACTCGTATTGTTGGTATAGTACATTTGTTACTGTTTATGAAAAAATGTTGAAATACTACTAACTGTACTATATAGTTTGCAATAGGTATATATTTCTTCCCTATATGCTCCTCTATTATTAACTTCTAATTGTATTGTCATACATTTGTTCTGGTTCATGGAAGAGATTTCTAGTATTTGTACAGTTAATAATGGACATTGCCCACCATAGGATTCAGTTTTATGCATTTCCATCTTTTGATCTCCGACTTTCCTTTTGGTGACATACATGACTCTGAGCTTCCCCTTTCCGCCTCATTCACGCACCATTCGGCGCTGTTAGTTATTCTCACATCTTGCTACCGACACCTCTGTTCATTTCCATGCATTTAAGTTCATCCTAGTTGAACATTCTGCTCATACTAAGCAACCGCTCCTCATTCTTAAGCCTTGTCCTTTATCTTGGTACCTTGTATTTCATGTCTATGAGTTTCCATATCATAATTAGTTCCTATCATTGAGACCCTGTAATATTTGTTCTTATGTTTCTGGCTTATTTCACTCAGTATATTGCCCTTGAGGTTTTGTCATCAACCCATTTTTTTTTTTAAGATTTTTTTTTTCACACACCATACATTCCATCCTAAGTAAACAATCGATGGTTCTCTGTATGGTCACATATTTATGTGTTCACCACCTTCACCGCTATCTATATAAGGGCTTCTACATTTCTTCCACAAGGCAGGAGGGAGAGTCAAAGAAGGTAGAGAGGCAAAAGAAAGAGGAAGAAAAATGACAGCTAGGAAGTAGCAAAAGGAAAAGTAACCTTAAATCAAAGTAAAGAGTCAGACAACACCACCAATGTCAAATGTCTAACATGCCTCCCCTCTCCCCCCCCTCTTATCTGCATTTACCTTGGTATATCACCTTTGTTACATTAAAGGAAGCATAATACAATGATTCTGTTAGTTACAGTCTCTAGTTTATATTGATTGCATCCCTCCCCCAATGCCTCCCCATTTTTAACACCTTGCAAGGTTGACATTTGCTTGTTCTCCCTCTTAAAAGAACATATTTGTACATTTTATCACAGTTGTTGAACACTCTGGATTTCACCAAGTTACACTGTCCCATTTTTTATCTTTCCTCCTTTCTTCTGGTGTCTCACATGCTCCCAACCTTCCTCTCTCAACCATATTAATAGTTATCTTTGTTCAGTGTACTTACATTGCTGTGTTACCATCTCCCAAAATTGTGTTCCAAACTACGTACTCCTGTCTTCTCCTGTCACTCTGTAGTGCTCCCTTTAGTATTTCCTGTAGGGCGGGTGTCTTGTTCACAAAGTCTCTCATTGTCTGTCAGAAAATATTTTGAGCTCTCCCTCATATTTGAAGGACAGCTTTGCTGGATACAGGATTCTTGGTTGGCGGTTTTCCTCTTTCAGTATCTTAAATATATCACACCACTTCCTTCTTGCCTCCATGGTTTCTGCTGAGAGGTCCGCACATAGTCTTATTAAGCTTCCTTTGTATGTGATGGATTGCTTTTATCTTGCTGCTTTCAGGATTCTGTCTTTGTCTTTGACATTTGATAATCTGATTATTAAGTGTCTTGGCGTAGGCCTGTTCAGATCTGTTCTGTTTGGAGTACGCTGCGCTTCTTGGATCTGTAATTTTATGTCTTTCGTAAGAGATAGGAGATTTTCATTGATTATTTCCTCTATTATTGCCTCTGCTCCTTTTCCCTTCTCTCCTCCTTCTGGGATACCAATGATACGTACATTCTTGTACTGTTTCATCCTTAAGTTCCCGGAGATGTTGGTCATATTTTTTCATTCTTTTCTCCATCTTCTCCTTTGCGTGTAGGCTTTCAGGTATTTTGTTCTCCAGTTCTTGGGTGTTTTCTTCTGCCTCTTGAGATCTGCTGTTGTATGTTTCCATTGAATCTTTCATCTCTTGTGTTGTGCCTTTCATTTCCATAGATTCTACTAGTTGTTTTTTTGAACTTTTGATTTCTGCCTAATGTATGCCCAGTGTTGTCTTTAGAGCCTCTATCTCTTTTGCAAAATATTCTCTAAACTTCTTGAATTGATTTAGCGTTAGTTGTTTAAATTCCTGTATCTCAGTTGAAGTGTACGTTTGTTCCTTTGAACAAAAAGTGTTTCATTTTTCTTAGTGTAGGTTGTAGTTTTCTGTTGCCTAGGCATCTGACCTCCTCTGCCACCCCAATCAGGTTTTCCCAGATGAGAACAGGTTCAGGTCACAGAAGGAGGAAATATTCAATATCTGGTTTCCCTGATGGTTTTCTTAGAGGATTGATACACCTGTGCTTTTCTGCCCAGCAGTTGCACCTGTCTGCCTGTCACCGGCTGCTGTAAGAGGGTGTGGCCTGTGGCTCTCCTCCCCCAGGCTTTGGGGTCTGGTTCCAGTAAGGCAGGCAGTAGAGCTGGGCCCCTCCCTCTTCTCTTGGGAAGCTAGGCCCCCTCCAGAGAGGTCACTGCATATCAATAAGTTCTTTGTTTCTCTCACTCTGCTGATCATAGTGTTTTGATTTTAAAATGGCTGAGGCTGTCTTTACTGCAAAGTGCTGCAGGCTGAAAATGGCTGAGGTTTTCTCCACAGAGAGAGAGAAAGGGACCGAAAATCTCCCAGGTTCACCCGTCAGCCAGAGATAGCACCCGATCCTCTGGGCTCCCTGTCCTGAGACAGATATGTCCCCTGACTCTCCCAAAGTCAGTTGTCACCAAAAGCCTCTGTCTGCTTGTTGAGGATTCGCTGTCTGTATTGAGCAATTAACATTAAAACCCCAGTTGGAGCTCGGCTGAGAGAGTGCTGCTCTCTAGCACTGCGAGGCTTCCGTGAGAGAGGGGATCTTGGCTCTCAGCGCTGGTCCGCAGTTTTACTTACAGATTTTGTGCTGTGATCTCGGGCATTCCTCCCAATTCAGGTTGGTGGATGATGAGTGGACAGTCAAATTTGTCTCCCTGCAGTTATTCCAGGTTATTTACTAGTTTTTTGGTCATTTATGAATTGTTCCCGGGGGGAACTAACAGTTTTCCACTCCTCTCTATGCTGCCATCTTAGCGTCTCCTCCTGTCTCTCTGGGAATCTTGATCTATTCTGTTTGTTTTTGTTTTGCCCCTGTGGTTTTTATAACACTCCTTTTGTTGGACCTAGCAGCTTTTGCCTGGAGGGCAAATTCTGGAAGGAAGGTCATCCCAGAGAAGACTTTCCCAAGTCACTATTTCTCAGGCAAAACAGGGCCAGGGACCCACGAAGGGGGCTCAGATCACCTCCGAAGAGTCCTGCGGTGAGAGTCGGGAAAGACTCCAGAGCCTTTTTATGACTCCCTGATGCTGCATTTTCCTGGCCTGCCCAGCAGATGAGCACTGTTTAGCAAACTGTTCCCTGTAGCCCTAAGGAAGCACTGTGTCTATAAACCTCCACTGTCCCCCCATTCCACCTCTCCCATTGGCAGTGCAGCATTGTTGAAACAGTGGCCGCATTCATCCCTCTCTGTGGTGGGTTGATACAGCAGCTCCGAGCCGGGACCCAGTGAACTAATTCTCTGATAAATGGCTGTGATCAGTGCTCGGCCATGCCCTCCCTGTTCTAGAGGAAGAAAACTTCCAAGTTTCTCACTTTCTGCAAGAGCCAGCCAGGGACGAGGTGCTGTACTTTTTTTTTTTTTTTTAATTAACCGTATTTTTAAAATTGTGGAATGTAACATATATACATAGAAGTGATAGCTTTTCAAGTGCAATTTAACAAGTAGTGAGCAAATTTCAAAGAATGTTATGGGTTATAGTTCCACAATTTCAGTTATTTCCTTATTGTGAAATATAGCATATATAAGGTGATAACTTTCAAATAATAAGGAGCTATAGAACAAACTTCAAAGGATGCTATGGGTTACAGTTCCACCATTTCAATTCTTCCTTCTAGCTAGTCTAATACTGTAGAAACTAAGAAAAAGAAAATTATATAGAGATTCAGTATTCATAATCCTTTGTTAAATTACATCTTGCCTGTTGCTACCCTTTCGTCTAGTTGAATCGTTTTTCTGATCTTCAGGGATGTCTAGGCAGTGACCACCCTAACATGTTCATGTTGAAAAGGGGTGTCAACATTATGGGAAAAAGGGACACATCTGGTTGATATTCTTGAAGAAGCTATTGCCTCTGGGTATTGGGACTTAGCTGGCATGGGAGTTCTCTGGAAGATTTAAGTTTCTGAGGAATAAACTCAAATGAGTGAAACTTTTATAGAGTCTTGGATAGGGATCCAGTTATTCTTTAGGGGTTTTGGGACTACTTTGACTTGGGCTTATCATATTGTGGCCATTTGGCATATCTAGGTGAGGCTTACATAGGAGTAACCTCCTGGAGAGCCTCTTGACTCTATTTGAATTCTCTTAGCCACTGAAACCTTATTTTGTTGCCTTTCTTTTCCCCTTTTTGGTCAAAAAAGGCATTCTCAACTCCTCAATGCCGGGGTCAGGTTCATGTATCCCAGAACAAGTTTTTTCTGGGGTGCATACAGCTTCAAACCTCCACAGTCAATTTTTGATGATCTTTTCAAGCATCCAACTTGTGGTTTTGTTGATTCTCTTGATTTTTCTTTTCTCTATTTCATTTATTTCTGCTCTAGTCGTCATTGATTCCTTGTGTTATCTTTGGGTTTAGTGTGCTCTTCCTTTTCTTTTCCTCCAGGTGTGAGGTTAGGTCACTGATTTGAAATCTTTTTTCTTTCTTAATGTGAGTATTTAGAGCTATGTATATCCTTCTCAGCACTGCCTTTGCATAACTTTTGATATGTTTACTTTTTTGGTTGCATTATTGTATTTCCTAATTTCCCTTTGCGATTTCTTCTTGGACCCATTGGTGATTTATCATTGTTTATTTTGATGTTCAAATTGTCCTCATTTTGGCCAGTTTGAACCTCCTTTAGCTGTGTGGCTTCAACATTTTTATTTTGGTTTCGACATATCTCTGTCATTCTTGGAATACTTTCTTGCTGTCTGCCATAAGATATTGTAGACTTAGCTTTTTTTTTTTAATTAAAAAAATTATAAGCTATAATTCACATACCATAATTTTCACCCCTTTAATGTGTACAATTCACTGTTTGTTTTTAATATAGTTACGAATTTGTGCAACCATCACCACTGATTCTAGAACCTTTTCATTACCCTAAAAGGAAACCCTGTACCCACTGAGCTGTTACTTGCCATTTTCCCTCCCTCTTGCCCCTGACATTCACTAAATCTAACTTTTGCCTCTGTGTACTTATGTATTGTGGACATTATATATAAATGAAGTCATGCAATATGTGCCTTTTTGTGTCTGCCCTCTTTCACTTCAGATCCATCCTTATTATAGCGTGAATCAGTACTTTATTCCTTTTTTAGCAGAATAATATTCCATATTATGGATATACCAGATTTTGTTTATCCATTTATCCATTGGTGCACATTTGGCTTGTTCCTCCTTTTTTAGCTATTATGAATTACGTGGCTGTGAACATTTGTGTACATGTATTTATGTGGACATATGTTTTCTGTTCTTTTGGGTTCCAGGCTTATATTTTCTTTGCTCCAGTCCTGGAATCAGCCATTTCTCCAAGAAGACTTGGTTCTTTTTAGTGGAGAATAGAATATAGAAGCCAGATATGGGCCCTAAGTGTGTTCATTCCTATTGGGGTATCATTGCTTTTAGGCCCTCTTTGTGGTAGACTCAGGTTGTGTGTGTATGTATGTGTGTATATATATGCACATATAAAATATATCCATATATACATTTTTACTTTTATATTTATTTCTTTATCATATATATTAAAAACCATAAAGCCACACCAATACCTCTAATTTTAGACCACACAAGACAGCTCATCCAGCTTTCTCCCTTTCTGTATCTGAACTTCCCTTCCCTGACAGTGAAACTGCCTATTATCCTTAATTTATTTACTTATTTGATCAGTTCCCTTGTTGGTTACCAGTCTCTCATCTTTAGTGCAAGCTTCTCCCCTGTGCAAGTGCCTTAGTCACCCCTCTCATGATCTGACACCTGACACTGGTTGTTCTTCTGCATGGACACCCTCTTTACCCTGCTCAGGCTCTTAACTCCCCACCATGGTTTGACATCCATGTGGGTCAAACTTTTCCCCCATTCATGCTCTTTCGTCTCACACGAGAACACCTCTCTATCCTTACCCTGTTGAGTTTCTGACTCACCATGCCAGACTGACTCCCACATGAATGCCCTCCTTACACCACTTGTTTTCCAATATTCTACTCCAGGCCACCTCTCCAAGGGGATCCCCTCATCTCTCTCCTCTGACGTTTTATGCAGGTGTTCCCACACATGGACAACTTCCTCACCCCACTCTGGTTCTGACACATCAGGTTGCTCCTCCATGGGGTCACCTTCCTTGTGCTGCCCAGGCTCTGTCACCTTAAGCCACACCAGCCCCACATGAACAACCTTCTCCCCATGTTTTGGCTCCAGCACATCTACAGTAGGCCACCATGTGAACACCATGTGAACACCATGTGAACACCATGTGAACACCCAGCTCACACAAGCTCATACAAGCTCCCAATATCCTGCTCTGGACCAACATTGCTCCCTTCCCTTCTGGCTGAGGTGCCAGCCTTGTTCTGCTTTAGAATTGAATTGTTTGGGAGGGAGGAAAAGAGGAAGAGGAAGAACTACTTTGTCTTATTCTTGAATTGCTTTTGTTTTTTTTGCACTTCTTCCTTTTTGTCTTAATTAAATCTCCCTAAAATTTCCATTTCACCAATTTGTTGCGTATCTTTGCACTTAAAGGGCATTTTGATTTTTTCTTTTTGTGTGTTTGTGGGGTGGGGGAATAGTTTTTGTCTAGAGTGGTTGGTTATGATTTTTATAAATAAATAAGTATTTTTTTCTTTTACCTTCATAATATACTAAAAAAATGTGTGACCCTACCAGGAGGAAATTACTAAATAAGTAAAAGTTGCCCAGTGTCTGGTGTTTAGTAATGTATGGGCATGGTGGAGTCTTGGCAGGCCTCCACCTAATTCCAGGACTGCTGTAAAAATATGCAGTGTTTCTGAAGGAGAAGGATCCACTCAGGAAATAAGTCTCTAGTTTGGTGTTAGTACTCCCCCTTGTGATTTGTTTTAATCATTCTTTAATATCGAAAGCATCAGCTTTTAAATTATGTACCTTCAAGAAACATCTTTTAGAAAATTTTCTTTGTTTCCTTCAAAATATTTAGGGTAAAAGTTCAAATGTAACACAGCAAGAATGATAAAATAGATACTACCATATGGTACAACAATTCAGTAATTATTTTATATGCTTTTGTTTGTATGTTTTTGCATCAACATATTGTATTAACTTTTGTCAAAATTGGAACAGAATCAAATATGGATATGTTTTTATGTGGATAAAAGGGACTTATGTCTAAGTATCACCCATATTCTACATGAATTGTGTATCAGATCAAGATACAAACATTTGCGAGTGTGTATACAATGTGACGCTTTTAGAATGATTATATAGGAACTTAAAAAGCAGAATTGGATAAATAGAATATTTCTGCTTTGTAAATACCTTTCAGGTGTTTCTGCCCAGTTTTTCTTCATAGTCAGATGCTTTGGGAGCTTGTGTTGTTGGGAGAGCCCCTTGTAGTTATGGCACCATCACCACTGGAGTCGTCAGAGACGGTATTGGCACTTGTTGGGTGAGTATATTTTTTTTGTGATGGTCACATGTGCAGCACTTTCCTTTCTGTGATATGTTCCACATATATTACTGCATTTGATTAATGCAACAACCTAGTAAGAAAGTAGTGCTCATAATAGCTCCATTTTATGGATGAGAAAATTGATGCAGCCTTCATGATGACTGGAACCATGTTTTTATTGTTCCCAGCACTGAGCATCTTCATATTCACTTACATTTTGATACTTGATAAATATTCGTTGTACTGATGGTCGGTCAGTGACTAGTTAAAAGCAGGTAGCTAGTGAATGGTGGGGTCAGAATTCCACCTTTCTTCTGCCTAAAACCCTGCATTCTTTCAGTTTGCCATTTCACATTACATATTTCCATTGGTCTTTCTAGTTTTCTGAAATACATTTACCATTTATTGAAATAGGTAAATTATTCCATTGGGTGTATGCTGGTTCCTTAAAACTTTTATGGAGGCTTTAACTCTTGTGATCTTGTTTTTCATGTTCTTCCTGTTCCACAGCTGTATTTCTCCACTAAAGTACTACAGTGATTTCCGACCCTATTTCACAATTCATGATAGTGAATTTAAAGAATATACTACTCGTACGCAAGCCCCGTGAGTAAACAGAATAAATTTTATTGATCGGGTTTATAACTGAAGTTATATAGAATTATTTTGGGTAATTATTTTAACATTTAATATAAATTTCAAACTTGTAGGTAGACTGATTTTATAAAGGAAGTTTTGGGAACTGCTGGTGGTAATAATTTCAGATTTCAAGAGTCAGTATCTTATTTTCTTTGAGAGATTTTATTTCTTAATTAAAGCTGTCTTTTCTATGATAGCCATTCTACTGTACTTTCAATTCTGTCCTCTTTCTTTACCTTAGCACTGCTTGCTGCAACAATAGTCTCTTCTTACTTCTATAACTTCCTTTTCCTTCTGCTTTCTTCATTGATTTAGCATGTAAATATGAAAAATCTTCCCAATCTGTAAATGGGAAAAAAATAATGTTCCCTTTTCCTTTTTAGCTCCTGCCCTATTGCTTACCATCTATTCGTAGCTAAATTTCTAGAACAACAACAGAATCTCCATTTACTGATTCTCCTTCTTGGTTTCTTGGTTGCTTCTTAGTCCATTGCATGTTGACTTCCTCATTGTCACTGAAGTTGTTCTTGCCGAAGTTATCAAGACACTTCTCACTGCCTAATCCAGTGGGCACATTTGTCCTATTTTTTCCCATCTGCCTTTTCTTATAACATTTAAGCTGTTAATGCTGAGTGTATTTTAGTCCTTGATGCCACTCCTGGCTGGCTGACAGTGTTTCTCTTTTCCTTTTTCAGACTTTTGTTTCTCTGCTAACCTCATAAGTATTGGTGTTCTCCAGTATTGTGTTCTTTGTTCTAATTTCAGCCTAATTCTTCTTGTAAATTCTTATGTATACTTATGGCCTTTGTAAACACCCATAAACTGATGACTGAAACATATATTCCTAACTCAGATTTCTGCGAGTTCTAGTCCTATATATCTAGTTGATTGCTTTGTTAGTGGTTTTTTTTGTTTTTGCTTTTTTTTTTTAAAGCACATTGCCACCTGGACATCTTAATAGTGCTGAATTCTTTTTGCCTCTGTCTGCTCTCCCCTAATTAGCTCCCTCTTGCTATTTTCATGAATGGTATTACTATTCACTTGGTTATCAGAAATCTGAATTGTCATAAATTTTTCCTTCTCAACATGCCTTACATCAGGTTTTACCAAATTCTGTCAGTACAGAATCCTAAATGTCTCTCATAATGCTTGTTATCTTCTTTCTGCAGCTGCCTTTCCACTCTTAATGCCTCTGGTCTTTCTCATATCCCTTGCTGCTTTATGCCCAATCCCTTCCCTCCTTGTAGGGCATCTTCCAAACATCCCACAGAGTGGTCTTTCTAAGAAGCATATTTTCATTCTGTGGCGTTCCTCCCCTTGGTTCTCTAATAGCTTCCTTTGCCTGCAAGATTACATCTAAACTTTTTAGCATGTTGACTTGATACTGAAAGATCTGGTCAGCATCTGTCCATCTACTCTCATTTCTGACTTCATCCTTCCCACTTTGTAGTTCAGAAATGCTGAACTATTTGTAGTTCCACAACAAACCATGACCTTGCTTCGCTGCTTTGCTTACTGATTGTGTTTCCTTGCATCACCCTTACCCCTTTTACCCACTTGCAAAAAGCTTCTGTTCATCTTTCAAGCCTTTGCACAAATGTCATCTCTTTGGTGAAGCTGTTGCTTCAATTCCTGGTAGTCATAGGTTCTCCTTTTTGTTTATTGTACATTTACACCATCTTTACTGTCTTCTATTTCTAGCATCAAAAGGGTATGTATATCTTTCTTTCTTAGGCCTGCGTGCTGTTGGAAGGACTGTGTCTTTTCATCTTCATGTGCATAGAGCCAAACACGGTGCTTTGGCACATCATAGTTGATATGCATTACCTTGAATGAATAAAGGAAAAGATAATCTGTTATTTATTGTTCACTCAAAAGAAATGTGACATATTCTCTACTGAGGAGGATTCATCTTTTTATCATTTTGTTTTTTTGTTTTGTTTTATTTTCATGTAGGCCCTCAGTCCATATTAGGAGTAACCAACCCTTTTTTTGCTAAAACACCAGCACTGGCCACACATATATTCGAATAGGAGGACCGTAAACCTCCAGTAAAGTAAAGTATATAAACTTGGTATTGTTTTTACGAGTGTAGTGTGACTGAGCAGGTTTATTTCTTCTTTGTTTACATCCCTTTCTTACTTGTTAATTACGCTGATGGTGACCTTCTTTGAGGCACACTGAATATTGGTTTTTGGGCATAACCTGCTGAACTATGATGGTTCTTAGATGTATAATCCAGCATTCACCTACCAAAAAATGTGTTAGGAACCTTGAATGAGTTATAACAAAATGAAAGCTCAAAAATTTGAGCTACTTTGTATAAGTACAATAAAACCAGGGATTTCCAACAGTTCTTGAGTAAAACCTTACAGAAAGCTCTAATTCTCAGTTTAGGTTCTCAAAACAAGTATTACATAACTGTGGCATTGGTATAAGTAGTGGTGTGGTGAAAAGGTAGTGTGTTTCTTGAGGAAAAGACATACATATTTACATCTCATATAATTCATATATATCTCAGATAATCTCATACCTTTCTCATAGTCAGAGTTTAATGTTTATTAAATGAGGGTAAATGAATTCTGAAGTTGTAAGTTTTGTTAATGTAGATGACAATTTAATGGTCCTCTAATACCTTACTGGACAATTGTGAATTTTCCACTGATGTAGTTGAGACGTGAGATATTTAAAATATTTTTTAACTTTATGATCTACTTTTCTTTTAAAGAATTTCCTTCTGGTTCAAATAGTTATATCTAAAACGTTATTTAATAATACGATTATTTTATAAGAAATCCCTTCTATACCCATAAAGCTACATAGACATATTAGTGTCAGTTTGTAACATCTCACAACATATTATTTACAAATATTTGACTCAGGCTTACACTGGAATCCTTAGAAACCTTATGAAATAGAGAAAAGAGTTTTACCCTGGCAGCCAGAGCTGTGTTATCTTAGGCAGAATAGCCTCTTTAAATCTCAAATTCTTTGTCTAATGGGAGGATTAAATACAATGACTGACACATAGCCCTCTGTAAATGTCCTGGTCCCACTGCCATTGCATTAGTGTCTGAGTATTGATGATAGTTCCAAGTACAGGAGTCACTAGAGTCTTACATATGAGAAATTTTTTAAAAACCTTAATTTAATATTGATGTTTACCTTAATGATTTTGTCCCAGTAATCTAGACCATTGTTTAATGCAATATAGTAGAATGCAGTTTATTTTTTTTTCTTTAAACTTATATTTTGAAATAATTTAAAACTTATAGGAGAATTGCAAAAATAATACAAACCTCATACTGAGAACTCTCAACTATCCCACCCCTCCCCAGATCTACGA
Source organism: Choloepus didactylus (assembly GCF_015220235.1). Lineage (NCBI taxonomy): Eukaryota > Metazoa > Chordata > Mammalia > Pilosa > Megalonychidae > Choloepus > Choloepus didactylus. The sequence goes on along the minus strand of NC_051307.1, from coordinate 211,254,205 downwards.
AATTTTAGCTTTTTGCCACATGTGCCATATCATTTTATCATTTTATCAATCCATCATCTCTCTTTCTCCCCTATCTCTCTCTCACTCTCCTCTCTTCTCCCTCCTCTCTTCTCTCTCCCTCTCCTGAACAGTGTAAAGCGGATTGCACACATCAGACTCCTTGAACACATAATAGTTCCACGTACATTTCCTACAAACAAGGATCTTCACTTATGTTATCAGTTTAAGTGCTATACATTTCCTATGAACCAGGATCTTACATTATCACTTTAAGTGCTATTACCAAGTTCAAGGAATTCAACATTGATACAAAGCTTAAATTCTATATTCCAGTTTTTAAAATGAGCCAATGATGTCCTTTTGAGCCTTTTCTCCCCATTCATAGATCCCATCTAGTATCATGTGTTATTTATTTGTCATTATCTCTTTAGTTTCTGTTTTTTTTTAATTTTGGAAACATATATACAACATAAATCTTCTGATCTCATCCTTCCCAAAATGTACCATTCAACCGGATTAATCACATTCACAATTTTGCAGTATCCTCACAACTATCCATTACTAGAACTTTCCCTTCACAGACAGTAAACCTACACTCATTTTGCATTAACTCCGCATACCTCGCTCTCCCCCCACCCCAGTAATTCTATTTCTCTGATTTTGTACTCTCTGGTGTTTTCTTTGTAGTTACCATGGGGTTAAATTTAACATCCTAAGTCTATATCAATCTTGTTTGCTTTGATAACAACTTAACTTCAATAGTATACGCAAACATTGTTCTTATACTCCTCCACCCACCTACCTTTATGTAGTTCTTGTCAAATATTGTAGATCTGTACATTAGGAGTTCAAAACCATGATTTATCATTACATTTTATGCATTTGCCTTTTAGATACTGTAGAATGTAATAAGTGGAGTTAGAAACCAAAAACATAATAGTACTGGTATTTATATTTACCCATGTCATTATCTTTACTAGAGAGCTATATTTTTTCATGTGACTTCAGTCAGTCATCTAGTGAGTATTCTTTCCTTTCAGTTGAAGTACTTCCTTTAGCCTTTCTTATAGGGCTGGTCTAGTGGTAACAGTCTCCCTTACCTTTTGTTTGTCTGGGAATGTCATAATCTCTCCCTCATTTTTGAAAGACCGTTTTACCAGATATATAATTCTTGGTTGGCATTTTTGTTTGTTTGTTTGTTTCAGCACTTTAAATATGGCATTCCATTGCATTCTTGCCTCCATGGTTTCCAGTGACAGATTGGCACTTAATCTTATTGAGGCTCCTGTATATCTGACACATTGCTTCCCTTTTGCAGCTTTCAGAATTCTCTCTTTATCTTAGGCTTTGACAGTTTGACTGTAATATGTCATATTCTGGATCTATTTGGATTTATCCTCTTTGGAGTTGTTGAGCTTTTTCAATGTTTATATTCATGCTGTTCATTAAATTTGGGTTGTTTTTAACCTTTATTTCTTCAATTATTCTCTCTGCTCTTTCACTCTTTCTTCTTCTGGGACTCCCACAACACATATATTGATATACTTGATGGTGTCCCACAGGTTCTTTGGGCTCTGTTTACTTTTCTTCATTCTTTCTTCTTTCTGTTCCTCAGACTGAATGATTTCAATTGTCTTATCTTCAAGTTGTCTGATTCCTTCATCCTGCTCCAATTTGCTGTTGCATTCCTGTAGGGAATTTTTAATTTCTGTTACTGTGGTCTTTAGCTCTGTTTGGTTTGCTTTCATAATTTCACATTCAGTCTTCCTATTGTTTTCTTTGTGTGTTCCTCTGTCATTTTCCTTATTTCCTTTAGTTCTTTGTCCACGTTTTCCTTTATCACTTTGAGCATATTTGGGATCCTTTTTTTTTTAGTCTGTCTGATATGTTCCAGGCCTGGTCCTCTTCTTGATGGTTTTCTAATGCCTTAAATCTTCTCGTTTGCCTGGGCCATTGCTGCTGGTTTCTTTGCATGTTTGTAATCTTTTGTTGAAACCTGGACATTTTGATATTTGATTGTGGTGCTGCTGGAATTTAGACTCTGAGGTGTGTGTTACTTAAGCTTGTATCCAGCTTGTGTTATGACACAGTTTTCCTTAAATTCTAGGATTTAGAGGAAAAAAAAAAAAGGAAACAAAAAGAAAACACCTTTCCCAGTCTTTGCCTGATCTTTACAGATGAACTGGTGTGAGTGCTTTTTCAGAGCTTAGCCATACAATGAATATTGTATGGAATATTAATTAAACTTTATTTTAAGTAGCTTATCTTATAGGAGAGATGCTGTGTTTTCTCTGATTATTTCTGTAACCAGCTTATTTTAATCATTTCTTTGGCTATCACTTTTTCTGCAGGATAGATGATGTTGCATGGAAGCATTATGCTTTATAGGTCCTTAATAATCAGTGAGATGCAGAGCCCCCTTGAGGAGCTGGTGGAGAATGCAGGGGTATTGGCCTGCCCCACCTCAATGGTTGCTCATGTGCTCATAGACATAGGGGACTGGTGGTTTGATGGGCTGAGCCCTCTACCACAGGACTTGCCCTTGGGAAGACTGTTGCTGTAAAGGAGAGGATAGGCTTCCCTGCAATTGTGCCTAAGAGCCTCCTGCCTAATGCCTCTTTGTTGCTTAGATGTGGCCCTCTCTCTCTAGCTAAGCCAACTTGAAAGGTGAAACAACTGCCCTCCCCACTACATGGGATCAGACACTCTGGCAATGTGGAATATGACTCCCGGGGAGGAATGTAGACCCGGCATCCTGGGATGGAGAACATCTTCTTGACCAAAAGGGGGAAATGAAAGGAAATGAAATAAGTCTCAGTGGCAGAAAGATTCCAAAAGGAGCCGAGAGGTCACTCTGGTGGGCACTCTTATGCACAATATAGACAACCCTTTTTAGGTTCTGATGAATTTGGGTAGCTGGCGGTAGATACCTGAAACTATCAAAGTACAACCCAGAACCCATGAATCTTGAAGACGATTGTATAAAAATGGAGCTGATGAGGGGTGACAATGGAATTGGGAAAGCCATAAGGACCATATTCCCCTTTGTCTAGTTTATGGATGGATGAGTAGAAAAATGGGGGAAACAAACAAACAAACAAACAAAGAGACAAAGGCACCCAGTGTTCTTTTTACTTTAATTGCTCTTTTTCACTTTAATTATTATTCTTGTTATTTTTGTGTGTGTGGTAATGAAGATGTTAGGGATTGATTTAGGTGATGAATGTAAACTATGTAATGGTTCTGTGAACAATCGAATGTATGATTTGTTTTGTATGACTGCATGGTATGTGAATATATCTCAATAAAATGAATATTAAAAAAATAATCAGTGAATAGTGGATGATACAGAATGTCAGCATCCTTGGTTTGGTTCTTGTTAAATTGGTAGAAGTGGTAGGTTGTGGGCAGAGGCACCAGGGGTGTTTCATTGATTTGGGGCATGATGTATATCTGGCTGTTTCTGGGACTGGCAGTTCTTTTGTGGGCAGAGGTCTTAAAAGAATTTCAAAATTTTATTAAATTTAGTGTGTTTAGCATACTTTTTCCCATTTATTTTTTAATGTAGAAGTGTTGGGGGCATTTTTCTGTCCATTGAGTTCTAGACCAGAGGTCCACTGCATACATTGCACATGTTATACAACCCAGCAGCCCTGCTCCCTGTCTCTGATACCTGAAACTATCAAACTACAATCCAGAACCCATGAATCTGAATGTTCAAGACGATCTGAGAGGGTCATTTAAACTGCAGAAAAAATGTTTCATGCAGGACCAGCAGGGAAGGCACAGTAAAACTGAGCATTGCTCTGTTGCGTCCAGAACTTCGTAGCTTTATCAGAAACATTCGTTTTGTTTTTACTATGCAGAGAGTTAATGCCTCATGACATAAAGGATTTACTCTAGTTCTAGTTAATCCAAATCCTGTTAAACTAATAGATATAATGTTAAGATAATGCAATTTAACCAGCATTCCTCAAAGAAAAAACAGTTCTACTGGTGTATTTTGGATCAACCTACAAACTCAATTTCTGATTAGAAATTGGGTTTGGTAATTGCAGAACAGGAGAGGTAAAATACTTGGTCTGAACTTAGAACACTCTTGTGCAAGTATGTAGAGATGCGAAAGTGAGGGCTCTTAATGTTAAATCCCTCTTGTGTATGGTGTATATAACAGACACTGAATAAGTATTTTTAATAATTAATATTTAATTGAGGTATACTATATATGACACAAAAATCATTTTAACCATTTTAAATGCACAGTTCTTTGACATTAAGTACATTGACATTACTTTGTAATTTTCACCATCATCTATTTCTAGACTCCAGACTATTTTCACCCTCCCAAACCGAAACTCATCCTTATTTAGCAGTAACTCCCCATTTCCCCCCTAGTCCTCAGGTAACCACTGTTCTGCTTTCTGTCTCTATGACCTTGCTTTATCTAATATTTCATGTAAGAGAAATCGTAAAATATCTGTCCTTTTGTGCCTAGCTTATTTCACTCAACATGATGTCTTCAAATTTCATCCATGTTGTGGCATATACCAGTACTTCACTTCTTTTTATGACTGAATAATATTCCAATGTATGGATATAACGTGTTAAATTTATCCATTCTTTTGCTGATGTACACTTGGGTTGTTTTCACCTTTTGGCTATTGTGAATAATGTTGCAATGAACAACATTGGTGTAAAAATATCTGAGAGTCCCTGCTTTCAATTATTTTGGGTTTATACTTAGGAGTGAATCATCAGGTTATGTTAATTCTGTTTAATTTTCTGAGGAACTGCCGAACTATTTTCTACAGTGCTGCACTGTTTTTTATTCCCTCCAACAATGTATGAGGCTTCTTATTTCTCTGGATCCTTGCCAACATCTGCTATTTTCAGTTCTTTTAATAATAGCCATTCTAGTGGGTCTGAAGTGATATCTCATTCATTGCGTTTCTCTAATGGTCAGTAATGTTGAGCATATTTTGAAGAAACGGCTATTCAAATCTTTGGATCATTTTTCTTTAAAGCAGTTGTATTCACAGACCATACAATCCATCCAACATGTACAATCAGTTGCTCTCAGTATAATCACAGAGTTGTGTTTTCGTCATCACAATCAATTTTAGAACATTTTCATTGCTCCAAAAAGAAAACCCTATACCTTTTTTACCCCTTCTTATTGCACTTAGCATTGGTGTGGTACCTTTGTTGCAAGCAGTGAAAGAATATTAAAATATTACTGTTAACTATAGTCCATAGTTTGCGTTAGGTGTAATTTTTCCCATATACCATCCTATTGTTAACACCTTATAATAGTGACATACGTTTGTTCTAGTTCATGGCAGAACATTCTTATATTTATACTATTAACCACCTTCATTGTCTACAGCAGGACTCACTATGTTATATAGTCCCATGTTTCATCATCTACCTTTCCTTCTAGAGACATACATGACCCTAAACTTCCTCCTTCAACTACAATCACATACTCAATTCAGCGCTGTTAATTATATTCATAATAATATGCTACCATCACTTCTATCCATTTGCAAACATTTGCAATCAACCTTATTAAAAATTCTGCACAAGTTAAGCATAGCTCCCCATTCTCTACCTTCATTCTATCTCCTGGTAATCTATATTATGGATATTAACTCCATGACTTTATTCATTATAATTAATTCATATTAGTGAGATCATACAGTATATATTGTTTTGTGTCTGGCTTATTTCATTCAACATAATATCTTTAAAGTTCATCCATGTTGTTATATGCATCAAGACTTCATTCCTTCTTACAGCTGAATAATATTCCATCGTGTGTATATACCACATTTTGTTTCTTCATTCATTTTGATAGGCATCTGGGTTATTTCCATCTTTTGGCAATTGTAAGTAATACCACTATGAACATCGGTGTGCAAATGTCTGTTCATGACCTCTTTTCAGTTCTTCCGAGTATGTACCTAACAGCGGGATTGCCAGATCATATGGTAGTTCTATACTTAGTTTCCTGAGAAACTACCAAACTGTCTTCCACAGCAGCTGTACCATTCTCCATTACCACCAGCAGTGAATTAAGTGTTCCTGTTTCTCCACATCCTCTGCAACATTTGTAGTTTTCTGTTTTTGTAATAGTGATCATTGTAGTAGTTGTGAAATTATATCTCATTATGGTTTTGATTTGCATTTCCCTAACAGTTAGTGATGTTGAGCATGTGCTTTTTAGCCATTTGCATTTCCTCTTTGGGAAAATGTTCTTCAGGTCTTTTGCCCATATTTTAATAGTGTTGTTTGTCTTTTCATTGCTGAGTTGTGGGTTTTCTTTAAATATTCTGGATATTAATCCCCTATCAGATAAATGGTCTTAAAGTAGTAACAACCTGGGTTGAATAGTACCATTCTAGTTTCAGTACTTTACAAGCTCTCTACTCCTGTGTCTCTCCTTCCCTCCCCTTTGTAATGTTATTGGCTCAGATTGTTATTAGCTCAGAATAATTGTATGGCCATTAACAAAGATTTTAAATGTCATTTTACATATTTGCCTGTTAAGTCTTATGGGAGGAATAAGCAGTTCCAAACCAAAAGTACAATAATGAAGGATTACATATATACCTGTGTAGTTACCTTTACTAGTGTTCTTTATTTCTCTTATGTCTTCAGGTTTCTGTCCAGTGTCCTTATATTTCAGCTTGAAGGACTCCCTTTAGCATTTCTTGCAGGATATGTCTCCTGATAATGAACTCTTTCACAGTTTGTTTTATTAGTAAATGTCTTAATTTCTCCTTTATTTTTTTTAAATCTTCATTTTATTGAGATATATTCACATACCACGCAGTCATACAAAACAAATTGTACTTTTGATTGTTCACAGTACCATTACATAGTTGTACATTCATCACTTAAATCAATCCCTGACACCTTCATTAGCACACACACAAAAATAACAAGAATAATAATTAAAGTGAAAAAGAGCAATTAAAGTAAAAAAGAACACTGGGTACCTTTGTCTGTTTGTTTGTTTGTTTCCTTCCCCTATTTTTCTACTCATCCATCCATAAACTAGACAAAGGGGAGTGTGGTCCTCATGGCTTGCCCAATCCCATTGTCACCCCTCATAAGCTACATTTTTATGCAATTGTCTTCGAGATTCATGGGTTCTGGGTTGTAGTTTGATAGTTTCAGGTATCTACCACCAGCTACCTCAGTTCATCAGAACCTAAAAAGGGTTGTCTAAATTGTGCGTAAGAGTGCCCACCAGAGTGACCTCTTGGCACCTTTTGGAATCTCTCTACCACTGAAGCTTATTTCATTTCCTTTCACATCCCCCTTTTGGTCAAGAAGTTGTTCTCCATCCCACGATGCTGGGTCTACATTCCTCCCTGGGAGTCATATTCCACTTTGCCATGGAGATTCTCCTTTATTTTTTAAAGATATTTTGCCAGATACAGAATTCTTGGTTGACAATTTTATTTTTCTTTAAGGACTTTAAAATGCTATCCCATTGTCATCTGGCCTCCATGATTTCTGATGGTTTATCTTATAGATGATCCTTTGTATGTGACACGTTGCATCTCTCTTGCTGCTTTCAGAATCCTCTCTTTGTCTTTGGATTTTTACAGTTTTGCTCTCACGTATCTTGGTCTAGGTATCTTAGAATCTATCATGCTTTGAGTTCTTTGAGCTTCTTGGATGTATATTTTCATGTCTTTCATTAGATTTGGGAAATTTTCAGCAATTATTTCTTCAACTGCTTTTTCTGCCCCTTTCTATCTCTCTCGTTCTTCTTGGACTCCAATGATGCTATGTTGGGATGCTTTATGGTATCCCATAGTTCCCTCTGGCTCTTTCCAGTTTTTCTTTGTTATTTTTTCTTTCTGTTCCTCAACGCTGGGTAATTTGAATTGTCTTGTTTTCAAGTTTACTGATCCTTTCTTCTCCCTATTCAGATCTGTTGCTGAATCATTTAATGAGTTTTTCATTCCAGTTCCTGTACTTTGCAGCTCCACAATTTCTGTTTGGTTCCTTTTTCTGATTTCCATCTCTTTATTTTGTTTAAACAACGCTATCCTTATTTCGTTTAGTTCTTTGTATATGGGTTCCTTTGTCTCGTTGAACATATTTAAGACAGTTGATTTAAACTCTTTGGCTAATAGCTCCAGTGTATTAGCTGGCATGGTTTCTGGTAAATTCTTTTTTTCCTGTGAGTGGACTTACTTTCCTGTCTCTTTGTGTGTTTTGTAGTATTTTTGAGAACTGAATATTTTGAGTATTATGTTGGTATAACTAGAAATCTAGTTGTACTCCTCTGAGACTTCTAGGTTGTTTTTTTGTTGTTATTGTTGAGGGCTGGAGCTCTCAATCTATGGCTTTCCCGAAGTAATTTTACTAGCAAATGGGGAATGGAAAGAGAATGGGGCAGGGGGGGATAGGTACTACCTTTATAAGACTCCTCTTCTACTTTGCCTGAAGGGGATTGGAAAAATGTTGCCCTCAGAGTCTGCCCCTCAGTGACCTGAAGTAGCTGATCAAAAGCAATGGTCAGTCATCAGACCACACAAATCCAGATTTTAGCGGACTAGGTCCTTAAAGGCCCTCCTGACACAAGCAAGCTCTACCAGGAGCCATGGCTACAGTCCCCACTGCTGCCTGTCATTTGGCAGGAGGAATTCATCTGTCTTTACTGCATTCTACTTGCCTTTTTCTCCATATCTTCCCTGGATGCTTCAAAGTATTGTACTAGACTCCAGAGTTTCAAAAGTATTTGCTTCAGACAGTTCCCACCAGTTCAGTAATTGTTTTGGTAGAGGTATTGATTTCCTGGACCTTCCTACCATACCATTTTCCCACAATCCTACCTGAATAGTATTTTTTTATTAAAATAAATATCTCTTAACTACAGAACTTGTCTCTGGCATTTTTGTTATTTTTCCTGAGCCATCCAACATGCATTTTACTTTTTTGTAATAGACAATGTATCTTTTTGACCAGTTTTCTTGATATCTATTATGTACTTCAGTGTACGAATTACCATTTTATGGTTTGAGTTCAATATGGGTCTTAGGTCTGCTAAATACTGAATCAGAAGGGAATTGTGAAAGTGAAAAGTCTGCTATATAGGTTGCATTCTTTCTTGTATTTTCCATGTTTAGAGGAACAGATATGGATCACTGTTTATCTTCATTACCACTAGTTACTTATTGACTGTAAATAATGTATGAAACCTACACATTATTCTCTGATATATGGTTCCTTTTGCACAGTGAGTTTCAGGAATAGTATGTTGATGAACAGTACTGGTTTGTAGAAGAGTTAGCAAGTCCTTTTTAACTTCTTGTTAAACAAGCACCTAAATACTTATTCAAACCATTGTATTTTTAATATTTGATATTCTTTGGTTTCTTAGAGTTAAAAGCTGATTGAATAAAATTTAGTTATCTGTATAGTTAAATATGTATTAATTCTACATTTTATTAAGGGAAAAAATAGTTTACAGATCCTGTGTTGCTGGGCAACCCCAGACTCTGGAAAGGAAAGCTACAAGGGAAGATTCAAGATAGGATGTATTCTCACAAGAATTAATTCATGAGATTAAATAAATTGAAAAAGTCAAAACTGTGGGCTAATGAATCAGAAACATTCCAGAAACCTGAATGCTTCTGAACTCCCTCTTTTCAAACCCAGTTTGTCCCCAGATCCTTTTTGTTTTGTCTCAACAGAGCTCCGGTAGTTTTTTTTCTCATCTTTCCCTGCTGTGCATGCCTTGCTTCAGGTTTCATTTCTACCCAGTGTGTACATTGTAGAGTAGTACTGTGCATATACTTCATCCTTTAGTCTTGTTTCTCTTTCAGTTTAACCTCTATCATGCTGTTAGAGTGAATGTGAATATGCTAGAGAGCAAATTTGATCATGTTATCTTAACTCTCTTCATCCAGCTTTCAATCATCCATACTTTCAATCTTTCAGTTGCCTTGTATGTGAGAATCTTTTCAGTGCCTCTTGATTTGCCCCATGAATACCTCTATAGCTTCATATCTTGCCCCTTTTAACAACTTCTTGCCTGCTACTATAGTGCAGTGTTTAAGAGTGATGGCTCTGGAATTGGACTGCTCTATTTCATATCCTGGCTTAAGCATATTATTTGTCTGTCTTTGAACAAGTTAATCCTTTGTGTCAAGTTAAGGCAGATTTAACTATCCATCTCAATGTGTATTGACCAATGAGAATGGATGATGGCATTAAACATTTGGTACTGGTGCAAGCCAGGTGACTTTCAGTTTTGTTTCATGCTTTAGTTTCTTTATCTGTGAAATGGAGATGATAAAACATACTCTTATTGTAAAGATTAAATGAGATAATTTGTGCATTGTTTTTAGACCAGAGACTGGCACAGAGTAAGCATTCAGTAAATAGGCAACCATTAGTATCCTTACCATTGTCTATAATTCTTTAAGCAAATGTTCTTCATGCTTCTGGATTTACTTCTTTACCTAAAACGTCTTTCCTCCTTTTCCCATGCAACTTCTAATTTCTCTTATAGGATTGTTTAAATGTTACATATTTTAGGAATCCTCAATAATTTTCTCAATCCTCCTTGGTCAGGACATTTTTTTGTATCTCCATAGTATCTTATTCAGACGTCTTATCTAGACCATCTCCTTCTGTAGTGTCATTTCTTTTTATTTGTCTTATTCCCCCATTAGACTGTGAGCTTCTTGATATCAGGAATTAGTTGTTTTATTTCTGTATGACCTGTAGTTTTGTGTTTACTAATTTTTATAAAATGAACAAAAATTATGTATATATGATATTGACTTCTTTAACAAATATGTGTTTAAAGTTATTGCAATTGATAATATTGGAATATAGATTATTCTGCAACTTTTCTATAAGTTTGAAATTATTTCAAAGTTAAAAAGATTATAAAAGTATCTGTTTTGCCCATCATACATGCTTTTAAATTTTCTAACAATACAATTTGTATAAGATTTCAAGTAAAAATGCTCCCTGTTCCTGTAATCTCACCCCTGCAGATAACCACAGTCACTGTTTGATCTATATTTAATCATTTTGTAAGCTTAGAGGCTTGAATTAGAAAATCCATTGCTTGTCTTTCAGTTATTAGGTTCACTTACTCCTCATACAGAGAAAGGGTGGGCAGGAAGAGGAAACAAAAAACAAATTCTGTTAAATTTAGTATGTTTATGACACTTTTAAATGTTTATTTTGAGGCAATTTTTTGTGTATTATAAGGGTTGCCTAGGTTGTAGCTTCTCTTGAGCTCAAGATCAGGGCAGTGCAAATACTACACAAGTTATTTAACACAGCAAACACTTAGTCCTGTTCATCTTTGGGTCAGATTTGGGTTTGTGACACACACTATCACCACCTGGCGGCAGTGTAAGTTTCTACATTGCAAAGGCAGAATTCTGGGAGGTGTCAGAAAAAAACCTTGGAAGATTGCATCTATGTACTCTGGAATTGCTTTCTATTCCATTTACTCTTAAAGGATATTTTATTCAAATTTGGTACATACATTTTAAATCACATATATTTTGCTCATAGACTTTAAATTACAGTTTGAGTGACAAAAGGAAAAATTTAAGTAATGTTAAATAATGAATGGACATATATCCATTTTATTTTCTATAATTTGCATGAATTGACTCTGTATTTCTGTTATAATTCAATGCTGGTTTTATTCAGTTTCAAGGTATCAGAAACGAAGTCTTAACTATTAATTGCTGTTAAGAGGAATGCCTTAGCTATAATATCCCTGGCCACTAAGTAATAAAGTAAACAGATGGTGGATTATTAATCTTATAAAATTCCAATTTTGTGTTCTGTATAATTAGAGTGATTATAAGAATCTTTATGGTGTTTCCTTCAGGTGAAATTCCTAAACAAGTTAAAGTGAAAAAATTGAAGAGCCTAAAGACTCTGGATTCTAAACCTGGTATTGGCATTTATTCACTTTAGATAGTATTTATATGGATATTTGGGTTTTTCTGGTTACCTTATTTTCTTTTCTTCACTTACTAGGAGTTTACACTTCTTATAAGCCATATCTAAATAGAGATGAAGAGATTGTAAAACAATTACAGAAGGTAATTACTTCCTCTTATTATTAACTTAAATTTCCTTGTTTAGGTATGCAATATTCCGTTAAGCAATGTGTGATTTATGTATAACATTGTGAAGTGGGGTCTCTCTTTTGAGCCAAAGCTTCATACAAATCAGAAGACTAAAGTAGCAGCAATTATGGGCTTGAAATATTGGGACTGCAGCTACAAACCCGTGCCAGTCTTTCTAGAAACTTGGGAGGTATAGTGAAAAAATCATAGACTGTACCATGAGGTAATTTAACTCGTAACAACAAGGGATAGTTAACATTTTTTAAGAAGGTGGATAGCATTGATACAGCAAATATGAAATATAAAGATGGTCTTCTTTATGGACTGATATTTCTAAATATGGAATGAATGAAGTTGCCTAAGCTAAAGACTCTAAGCTAAAGAGCTCTAAATGTTTTTTTCACAGGATATTGCACAATTAACTTCAGATTACTTCAAGATGAAATTTTAGGTTTTTATAATCAATCATAAATATATAATTACATGTCAGTTGAACTTCTATAATTATCCATATATACTCCCCAAAATAAATGTTTTATATTCTGTGTTATCCGTTGTTTTATAAAGGTTGCCATTATTTCCTCTTTTAAGGGTGTACAACAAAAACGTCCTTCTGAAGCTCAAAGTGTTATTCTCCGACGCTATTTTTTAGAACTGACACAAAGCTTCATCATTCCATTAGTAAGTTAACAAATATATATTTGCTTAATTGATTTACTGAAGGGTATATGAATGTCTTCACCCTCTCCCCCCACCAAACTTTATCTAAATTGTGTGTTTTGCCTGCTCAAGTGTTTAGTGATTAAAAATAGAGCCCTTTGCAGGAGACCTGGATTCTTTATTTTGTTATCAGCTGTGTAACTTTGGCAAGGCACTTCTCTCTGACTCTCAATTTTCTTATCTGTAAAATGTGGCTAATTCTGCTCTCTCTACTTAGGGGTTGCTGTGAATTTTAAATGGGATAATTGTTGTGAAATATTATGTAATTTTTGCATGTTGCTCCTTAAGGTTATCCTGAAGCTTTTCTCTGATGCTGTCTCTCTTTTTTTTAACTTTTTATTTTGAAATAATTTCAAACTTATAAGAAAGTTGCAAACGTAATTCAGAATAATGCAGAGAACTCCAGTATACCCCCTACACAGACACTGAAGATTTACCAACTTTTAACCTTTTGCCTCATTTGTTATATCATTATAACTATGTATTTATCTGTCATTTATTTTCTAAACCTTTGAGATGAAAGTAGGTTGCATATATCATGCCCCTTAACTATTTAATACTTCCATGTATATTTCTTAAGAACAATTTGATACTATTTTCTTGAGTGCAGTTTGATACGATATCCATGAGTCTGTAGCTCCATGATGATAGGGACCATATCTGTCTTGTTCATTATTATTTTCTCTGTCTTACATATGGTAGCCCTCAGTAAATATTTATGTAATTAATGGCTAGATGATACAGTCATTCTAAGAAAATCAATGGTGTGTCATAATAAAATACTAAAGATATATCAGAGTTATCAGCAGTACAATGACGTGGTCTTAGTCTGGAGACTGCATCTTTAGAGTTTTTAAGGTAAAATAATCTATCTGTGGACATTATATGGGGACATCCTGGAGATCTTTGCTGTTATTTTGGGGAAGAAATAGCCTTTCAGGGTCTATGGATGTTGATTTATTTTGTTCCATTTAAATCTGTTTGTTTAAGTAAATGAATTTTATTATAGTGCTTAAGAGCATGGACTGAAGTCAAGGAGACCTGAGTTCAAGTCCAACTTTTGTGACTTTGGGCAGGTTACTTAGATGTTTGAAGCCTCAGTTTCCCAATAATCCTTGCCACATAGAAAGGTTACAAGGACTAAGAGAGATTATGTAAAATGTTGAGCACATATTCTGGCATATTTAGTCAATAAGGCATTATTATCCTAAAAAATATGTAATCCCTTCTATTATCCCAACTCAATCTATATTTAGTTTTATCTTTTGTGGGCGTGATGGAGTTGTTTGTGTCCATCGAAATAGTGTATGATGAAAAACCTGGAAACCTATTTCTTTTAAGTAGATCTGTTTGAATGTTTTGAAGACTCTCTGGGTAAGAACATCAATCTTAAAAAAAAATTTTTTTTTGACTTTAGGAAAGATATGTGGCAAGCTTGATGCCTTTGCAGAGAAGTATTTCTCCTTGGAAGGTATGGATATATTCAGTTAAAATCATATTTATTTGTTAACTGTAATTAACTTCAGTGAATATATCCATTTATAATTTTTTAAATACAGTATGTCCTGTTTTAGAGTCCACCCCAGTTAAGACCCTTCCTTCCAGAAGAATTTATGAAAACACTTGAGAAAACAGGACCTCAGCTGACTTCTAGAATAAAAGGAGATTGGATTGGACTTTACCGGTTAGGCTTCTTTTTTTCTTTTGCACTCATCTGCACTTAATGAAAGATATTGAGGAGAGGAAATGAGTCATAATTAAATTACACTTAAAAATTTTTTATAGGCATTTTCTAAAATCTCCAAATTTTGATGGCTGGTTCAGGACCCGGAAGAAGGAAATGACCCAGAAATTGGAGGCACTCCACTTAGAAGCTCTTTGTGAAGAGGTTAGAAAACAGTGTGTTTGTGAGATGATTAACAGCTATTGGAAATAAAGTTATCCTTAGAATTTGGAAAATTGTACTCATATCAACTTGTTTATAAATAGTAATAATAGGTAACTCTTCTAAATCATGTACTACCTGCCAGGGACTATATGGGTGTGTTATATTATTATCTCTTTAATCTTTGTAACAACTCATTGAGTTAGGCATGTTATGATCTGCATAGGTCACCTGAAATATAGAGGAGTTAACTGATTTGCTGCAGGCTACATCACTGCTAAATGGTGGAGCAAAGCAGTGTGCTGGAGCTCCTTGCACTGTCTAATAGAACAGATTGTGTGCATATCTGCCCAGCTCTGCAATTCAGTGACCTCAGCTTCATAGCTTGAAAATGGCAATGATGGGAGTATTTACACCACAGAAACTGGCAAATGCTACAAACCAGAGACTTTTCTTCTGGAAAGCCGGTTGTTAAACATTTACAAGTATACCACTGAATGATGCCACAATTCAAATCCAGAGCCTGAGTTCTTTTTCTTATTTCACCTTTTCCAGTATGTATTTACGATATTTTCATACTTGTATGGACTTTTTCATATCATGTAATTTATCACCAGGCTATTTTAAATTAAACTGCTTGTGAAAATATAAAAGATAGTCCTATTTTCATTTATAAAGACCTTTAAATGTTGAGGTAGGCTGTCTTCGTTGATTACTTTCTAATAAACTTCCAGTGACTGTGCATATTTTGTTTTACTTTTTATTGTGGAATAATTTCAAACTTACAGGACAGTTCCAAAAACAATACAAAACAATACAAAGCCAACAAAGCACTCCAGTATATCCCCCCACCCATTTATGCAGATTTACCAACTTTTAACATTTTGCACTATTTTTTACATCCTTCTACTTATCTGTCTTATTATCTCTCTACTTATCTATTTTCTAAACATTTGAGAGTAATTAGCATATATCATGCTCCTTGAACACTTAATACTTCTGTGTATATTTCCCAAGAACAAGGGTATTCACTTATGTGACTACCTTAAGTGCAGTTATCAAATTTAAGAATTTTAACATTGATAATAAAGCTTACAGTCTGTTTTTTTTTTTTTTTTTTTTTTTTTTAATTATCCCAATAATGTTGTTTTGGGCATTTTCTCCTCCATAATTAGATCCCATCCAGGGTCGTGTATTTCATTAAATTGTCATTGTTTCCTTAGTCTCTCTCTTTTTTCATTATGGAAACATATACAACATGCAAGTTCCCATCTCAACCACTCCAAAGCATACAGTTCTTCGGATTAATCACATTGACAGTGTTGTGCTACCCTCACCACCTTCCGTTATTAAAACTTTCCCATCTCCCCCAACAAAAAACCTACACCCATTATGCATTAGCTACCCACTGTCCCTGCCCTCCATCCCAGGTAACCTGTATTCTACTTTCTGTCTCTGAATTTGCATATTCTAGTTGTTTCATACATATGGAATGATACAACATCTGTCCTTTTGTGTCGGATTTACCTCACTCATCATGGTGTCTTCAAGGTTCATCCATGTAGCATGTGTGAGAACTTTCTTCCTTTATGAAGTTCCTAAATGTATTCCGTTGTGTGGATATGCCACATTTTGTTCATCCATTCATCTGTTGGTGAACATTTGGGTCACTTCCATCTTTTGGCTATTAAGAATAATGCTGCTATGAACGCTGGCTACTGTGAATAATGGTGCTATGAGCATTGGTGTACAAATATCTGTTTAAATCCCTACTGTCAATTTTTTGCATATACATCTAGATTGGGATTGCCAGATCATACAGTTATTCTACGTTTAACTTTCTGAGGGACCACCAAATTGTTTTCCATGACAGCTATATGATTTTATATTGCTACCAACACTGTACTGGGTTTCCTATTTCTCCACATTCTCACCAGCACTTGTTATTATTTGCTTTTTAAATAATTAACTGTTCTAGTGGATGTGAAGTGGTATCTCATTGTGGTTTTGATTTGCATTTCTTTAATGGCTAATGATGTTGAACATCTTTTCATGTGCTTATTGGCCATTTGTGTATCTTCTTTGGAGAAACGTTTATTCAAATCCTTGACTCATTTTTTAATTGGGTTAAGTCTTTCTGTTCTTGATTTGTAGGAGTTCTTTATGTATTCTGGATATTAAACTCTTATCAGATATATGGTTTCTACATATTTTCTCCCATTCTGTAGGTTGTCTTTTCACTTTCTTGATAACGTTCTTTGGTGCACAAAAGTTTTTAATTTTGGCGAAGTCCAGTTTATCTATTTTTTCTTTTGTTGCTCATGCTTTTGGAGGGAGTCTAACAATCCATTGCCTAAGAAAAGCTCTTGAAGATATTTCTTTTTGTTTTCTTCTAACAGTTTTATGGTTTTAGCTTTTATATTTAGGTTGTTGATTCATTTTAAGTTAATTTTTGTATGTGGTCTGAGGTGGGAGTCAACTTTCACTCTTTTGCATGTGGATGTCCAGTTTTCCTAACATCATTTGTTGGAGAAACTATTCTTTTCCCGTTAAGTAGACTTGGCACCCTTTTAAAAAACAACTGGCCATAGATGTGTGTGTTTATTTCTGAACTCTCATTCTATTCTATTGGTCTGTATATCTGTCTTTGTGCAAGCACCATGCTGTTTTAATTACTGTAGCTTTGTGGTAAGTTTCAGTATCAGTAAGTGTGAGTTCTTTATATTTGTTCATCTTTTTCAAGATGGTTTTGACGATTCTGGTCCTCTTTCCCTTCCATATGAATTTGTTGGCTAGCTTTTCCATTTCTGCAAAGAAGGCTGGTACAGTTTTGATTGGGATTGAGTTTAATCTGTAAATTGCTTTGGGTAGTATTGACATCAGAGGTCTTTCAGTCCATCAGCACTGAATTATCTTTCCATATATTTAGGTCTTCTTTAATTTCGCTCAGTAATGATTTGTAGTTTTCTGCATACAAGTCCTTTATATCCTTTGTTAAATTTATTCTTAGATATTTGATTCTTTTAGTTACAATTGTAAATTGAATAATTTTCTTGATTTCTTTTTTGGATTTTTCATTGCTGGTGTATGAAAACACCACTGATCATTGTGTATTGAACTTCTATCCCATAACTTTGCTGAATTCATTTATTACCTCTAGTAGCTTTCTTGTATATCCGTTCATATTTTTTAATATAGGATCATGTCATTTATGAACACAGATAGTTTTCCTTCTTCTTTTCCAATTTGGATACCATTTATTTCTTTTTCTTCCCTAATTGCTTTGGGTAGAACTTCCAGTGTAATGTTGAATAGCTGCAGTGTAAGTGGGCATCGTCTTTTTCCTGGCTTTAGGGGAAAGCTTTCAGTCTTTCACCATTGAGTATGATGTTACCTGTGGGTTTTTCATGTGTGCCCTTTATCTTGTTGAGGTGGTTCCCTTGTAGTCATATTTTTTTTTGAGTGTTTTTATCAAGAAAGGGTGTTAGATTTTGTCAAATGTCTTTTCTGCATCAATTGCGATGATCATGTGTTTTATCTCCTTCATTCTATTAATGTGGTATATTATATTGATGGCTTTTCTTATGTTGAACCACCCCCTTGCATTCCTGGGGTAAATTCCACTTGATCATAGTATATTTCATGTGCTGTTGAATTCAGTTTCGTAGTATTTGCTGAGGATTTTTACATGTATATTCATAAGTTATGTTGGTATGTATTGATATGTAATTTTCCTTTCTTTTGATGTCTTTATCTGGCTGTGGTATCAAGGTAATGCTGGCATCATTAATGAGTGAGGAAATGTTTCCTCCTCTTCAATTTTTTGTAAGAGTTTGAGAAAGTTGGTGTTAATTCTTCTTTGGATGTTTGGTAAAATTCACTAGTGAAGTTTGCTCCTGGACTTTTCTTGTTGGGAGGTTTAATGACTAATTCAGTCTCTTTATTTGTTATTGGTCTGTTAAAGTCTTCTCTTTCTTCTTGATTTGTTTTAGGTAATTTGTGTGTTTCTAGAAATTTTTCCATTTCATGTAGCATATCAACTCTGTTGGCATATATTGTCCATAGTACTCTTACAATCTTTTTTTTTTCGGTGAGGTCATTTCTGATTTTTGTTATTTATGTTCTTTTTCTTTTTCAGGCTGGCTAGAGGTTTGTCAATTTTTTTGATCTTTTCAAAGAACCAACTTTTCATTGATTTTCTCTATTTCATTTATCTCTGCTCTAGCCTTTGTTATTTTCTTCCTTCTGCTCCCTCTGGCTTTAGTTTGCTCTTCTTTTTCTGGTTCTTCCTGGTGTAAGGACAGGTTACTGATTTGAGATCTTTGTTCTTTTTTAATGTAAGCATTCGTAGCTGTCTTTCTCTGTAAGCACTGCCTTTGCTATATCCCATAGTTTTTGTATGTTATGTTTGTGACTGTGGTTTTGAGAGCTTTCACTGTAGATAAGCCCAGAAGACCTTATCTGAAGATGTCAAGTTTATATCCAATAATATACTCATGTTCATACTTATCTTGATTTGTTAGCTAATGTTCTTTTTAAATTAAACTTGGAAATTGGGGTTAGAATTGCACTTGAGTTGCAAATTTGTTTTTCTTGATTGACTCAAAATGGCTGCCTCAGAAAGGAATATTTTACATTATCTTTTACTTCCAAGTAAAATATAATTGTTCTGGCTAATGTTGAAAATTATCCAATTAACAATTTTTACGGTATCATGTATATAGTTATCCTTTTACTGTAATGCTATATCAGTGTCAGATACCCTGGGCTCCTTTTCCTTCCTGTCCTTACGTCCCTGTAGCCTCTCCTATTGAAATAAAGCGGTTTGAATATTGTTTTGAGTACTTACCAAGTTGGGATTTGTTTATTCTTCTAGGATTTACTTATCTGGATCCAGAAACACACAGAAGTGGAAACAGTAGACCTTGTATTGAAGCTGAAAAATAAGCTGGTATGTAGCCAGACCTGATAAGATAAATTGACTATTTTGCGAAGATAATTTCCTGTCATTTACACTGACAAACCATGATGTGACACAGAAGTAACTATAAATGAGAGGACTTAAGAGCAATCAATTAATGGTAGATTTTCTGTGGTACTAGTGACTAAAATAGGTGTTACTCAACAGAGCATAATGATGCCATATTGTTCTAAAATTATTTACATAGTCTAATAAGTGCTAAAAATTTTGTCCCTTATATTTAAATATCACATTGAGTACCTGGATGTTATCTTTGAATTTACATAGAATTTTTTTATTGAGCCCAGCAATGCGTTGTTTAGATGGCATGTTCTTTGTTTTTTTTATTTTTAATTCAGTTTTATTGAGATATATTCATATACCATACAGTCATCTATGGTGTACAATTAACTTTTCACAATACCATCATATAGTTATGCATTCATCACCCCAATCTATTTTTGAACATTTTCCTTACACCGGAAAGAAACAGAATAAGAATAAAAAATAAAAGTAAAAAAGAACACCCAAATCATGCCCCCCATCCCACCCTATTTTTCATTTAGTTTTTTCTATTCATCCATCCATACACTGGATAAAGGGAGTGCGATCCACAAAGTTTTCTCAGTCAGACTATCACCCCTTGTAATCTGCATTGTTATATAATCGTCTTCAAGAATCAAGGCTACTGGGTTGGAGTTTGATAGTTTCAGGTATTTACTTCTAGCTATTCCAATACATTAAAACCTAAAAGGGGTTATTTATATAATGTGTAAGAATGTCCACCAGAGTGACCTCTCGACTCCAATTGAAATCTCTCAGCCACTGAAGCTTCATTTTGTTTCATTTTGCACCCCCTTTTGGTCAAGATGATGTTCTCAATCCCACAGTGCCGGGTCCACATTCATCCTTGGGAGTCAAATCCTGCGGGTCCACATTCATCCTTGGGAGTCAAATCCTGCGTTGTCAGGAAGATTTACACCCCTGGGAGTCAGGTCCCATGTAGGGGGAGGGATGTGAGATCACCTGCTGAGGTGGCTTGATTAGAGAGAGAGAGCCACATCTGAGCAACAAAGAGGCACTCAGGGGGAGACTGTTAGGCACAATTATAAGCAGGTTTAGTGTCTCCTTTGCAGTAACAAACTTCATAGGGGCAAGCCCCAAGACAGAGGGCTCAGCATATCAGGCTGTCAGTCCCCAGTGTTTGTGAGAACATCAGCAACAATCCAAGTGAGGAAGTCCAACACCTCTGCATCCTCCTCCAGCTCCTCAGGGAGGCCCCACATATATATTTTTATTCTCTGCCCAAATTACTTTGGGATGTGTTGCTATTTCATTCTAACCTATACAGACCTACCGTATCTCACTTCCTCTTCAAAGTTCCATATAATTGTGGTGCTTGAACAAACTGACTGCAGAAGGTATATTGTTTAGAAAACATAGATCCTACATTGAATAAACATCTCTTCCATTGGTCTCACATGGAAGTTGAAGTTTTAACACACAGTTTCAACCTTCACCCTAGTCTTAACCAGATCTGCTTCATTCTTACCTCTAATTGAAGTCTGGGCTCTTTTTCAGCTTTTTTTTTTTTTTTTTTTTAAACAGTTGCTGTATGCGTTTAAGAGATGCATGTTCCAGAGACCAATCAGGTTATACACAAAAGGATCAACATCTCAGAGTTTGGAGATAGCCATTACAATTCAGGAATAGATTTGCCTGCTGTAAGAGCTTACAATCTAGGGACCATTACAATAATCGTTTCCCTGTTAGACTGTGTTCTAAGATTCAAATCTGAGTTTACACATTGTAGTTAGTCCATATTGGTGAGGCATTATAGTGTTTGCCTTTTTTTCTGGCTTACTTCACTCAAAATGCTGTCTACAGGATCCATTCACCTCATTGAGTGTCTCACAACTTCAGTCCTTCTCGTAGTTGCTCAGTATTCCATTGCATGCATACACCACAGTGTACCATTCTGTTCCTCAGTCAGTGTACCCTTAGGCCACCTCCACCCACTGCAAATAATGAATACTGCCTCCATAAACACCAATGTGCAAATGTCCATTCATGTCTCTGGTCTCAGATCTTCCAAGTACATACCCCATAATGAGGTTGCAGGACTTTATGGCTCTCACATACTTAGCTTCTTGCGGAACCACCACACTGACCTCCAGAAAGGCTACACTGTTCTGCCTCCTCATCAACAGTAAATAGGTACATCCCTCTCTCCATGTTTTCTTCAGCACTTTTACCCCTATTTATATTTTTTTCCTAGAATTTTATAGAGATATATTCACATACCATACAGTTATCCACAGTGTGCAATCAGTTGTTCATGGTATCATCATATAGTTGTGCATTAATCACCACAGTCAGCACTTGAACATATTGATTACTATGAGAAAGTTTTTTTTTTTTTTTTTGGCAAATAATAAAAAAGATAATAAAAAGAAAAATAAAATGTCATACAATACAATACTAAGGACAGAAAACAACACCATTACCAAGAATCCCATATCCCTTCCCTTATATCCCCTTCTCATACACATTTAACTTTGGTATATTGCCTTTGTTACATTTATTGGAAGCATATTACAGTGTTACTGTTGATCATAGACTCCAGTTTGCTTTGATTATGTTTTTTCCCAAGTACCATCTCTTTTTCAACACTCTGCATGGTTGACATTCATTTGTTCTCCCGTAAGTGAGAACATTTTTGTATTTGTAGTGACGGTCATTGGCCACTCTAGTTCTTTGCTTTTTGACATTTTCTGTTAATTCTGGTCTAAGTTAAGTACAAAAGTTTCCAAATCATTGGATCATTAAAACTGTTTACTTGGAGAATATAATGTATTAATACAAATTCATAATATAATGTAATTGCTACTAAATGTTCCTTCTGTAGTTGCAGGTGGATCGAGAGCGTTTACCTGTGAAACCTGACACTATGGAAAAGTTACGGACACACATAGATGCAATTATCTTAGCATTGCCAGAGGATCTGCAAGGCATATTGCTTAAAACAGACATGGCATGATATTTGCCAGGATTTTCCATCAAAAAGGATTGTGTACCATGAAACATACTGACATTTCAACTAGACGCACAAATATCTCTTGGTGGAGCAGGAGTGGAAAGTAGCTGTGAATGCTAAATACAGGGTGGAAAGACTGTAGTGTATAAACAGACTTTTTAGTGCATTTAAAAACAAAAAAAAGATACCTGTGGTGATTCCATTTTAATACTGAAACACCAAAAGGAATTTCTGTATTTTTAATCATGTACTAAAGTGCTCTTACGAGAGACCTGTGGAGCCATCAGCATAAGTGATTCCGAACTGCAGTGCTGGCATTGCAGATATTTTTTTAAATTGGTGCTGCTTTGCCCAACCATGTTAAAACTCAGGGGGATATAAAAATAACTTTCACACTGGCTGTCTTCTTAAGAAGAAGGAAAAGACTGAACTGTTCAAATATAATTGGAAGTATTGATGCTTATGTAGTGCCTTCTATTGTCCTACATGTTTCACAAAGCCTACTGCTACTCCTGAAAGGTTTTTTCTAAGCTTGGTTATAATATGTAATTTTATAAGACAGTCTGTTGAGTAATCATTGCTTAAAAATGTGTTTCTTGTTGTGCAGCATGTTTATTAGTAGGCATGGTTTGTTTTCATTTGCCATTTAGGTTTTCACATCATTGTTTTCATTACCATTTTCAAAATTTAATCGTTTACATTTCTCCAAAGGCATTAATTTGGTTACAGGGAGAAAGGGTTTATTTCCTCCTACCTGTTACTAAATTGGGCCAGTTTAGATTAATTAGCGTGACTGTTCTTCAAAGTCATTCTGATTATAAAACTCATCATCAACTATTTTTAAAACTGAAATATTCTTATTTAAATGCATTCATAAACTTTTTATATGATTAGAAGATTGATTTCCAGTGGCATTATTTGTCTGGTAAAGTTTTCTTCCCGCTAATTAATGTTTCTTAGAACACTCTCCCTACTGTCCTTTGACATGGGGTCTTTTGCCTGAATCATTGTTATAGCTAGGCTTTTATTTGTCTGCTTTTCTTTTTGTTTTGTTTAAACTGTACTGTCTTGCCCAAAATAGATGAATGTGGTTTGGTTGAATAAGACTGTTCAGTTTGTGTTTAAAGAGAAGTGTACCATAGAAGCCACCATTTGAAAAACGCACACATGACATAGTTTGTGCAAATAGCTGTGTCTTGAATTATCCTTTTAAGTAACCAAATTCAGTTGCAGTTTTTTTTGAGAAAGAAATGGGTTCAGAAGCTATCTCTTGTTTTCTGTTTGCATAACTCTTAAGAGCACTCCTGACCCAAGAAAGACTCCTTCTGTTTGTAACTGTGGTCTAATGTCCAAAGGTGCCCTTCTCTCGTTGATACAGTCCCTTGAAGCATACCTCAAAGTCATAGAGAATATGGCATTTCTTCGAAAGAAATTATTTTCCTTGGATCATATGAGTTGTTTTGTGAAACAACAATTGACCTTACAGAAAAGGGGCAACTACTTTTATATGCTAAAGTATTTCATATCTTTCTGGGAAACCTTATTTAGGTATAAATGGTCATCTTATTAATTTTCAAATAGGTGTATTTTAATAACCTTACAATTTATAAACAGTTTGTGACTAGAATTTGAAAGTTGTTAGTGTCATATCAAGGATCTTTTAAATTATACCACACAGGATATAGTATTTCAAGTTTATTTTGTATAGCTAGAGTAGCAAAGGATGCCAATTAGCATGATAAGGGTGTCTTCATATATACTGTATTTAACTAAAACCTAACACATGTTGAAAACCATATCATACTTTCCAGGTTTATCTCTTAATTTCAAATTATGTACTTGTAAAAATAACTTAAAACTACATTGGGAACCTGAGAAAGGCTGATTGATAACTTAATCTTTTTATGCAGTTTTTCTTTGTTGTTGTTGTCTTTTTGGAGGAGAGGGGAGGACTTTGTTAATATCTGCACCCTCCCATTTAGTGTTTACCTGCACCAGCATCAGAAGGAATCACTACCCTAAGGAAGTTGGGTAATGCCTAGTGCCTTCTATTTACAGTGAAAAAGATACTTTGTAAAGGCATTTATGGTCATTACTGAGAACAGAATTAAAGGCTGTGGATTTTAAAGCACTTGGATATCTTGTGTTATTTTTCAGTAGGGTAGGAATTCTTTTAAAAATGCATTGTAAATGAAAGTTGTGCATTACTGGGTTCCTTTTACTCCTTGAATGTTTTTTATTTTTATTTTTTAATTCAAATGAAATTCTTTTGTGTCCTTCACTTTGAATATGCAGATGGTTCAGTTTAGTAGCAGGCAGATCAGTTAAGTGATTTCCTATCCTCTATAACAGATCACTGATTATATGAATCAATCTGATGAAATTATTTTAGTTTAATAATCTAGGTATTGTTAGCTTCTTCATATGCAACCATTTTTTGTTTACTTTAAATCTCAGAAATTATTTTTATTTCTTCCTTTTTTTTTTAAAGGAACAACTTTTAAATATTATTCTTTGGATTTTAAATTGTTTCTTAATGAGAAAATGTATTCCATATTACTCTTTTTAGAAGTTACTGGGTAATATTCTTCTAAGTATTCTACAAAATATTTCAGCTGATTTAAAAGAGCTGGCATTAAAATTTGTTGGGTTTTCACCTAATTCATTTGTTTTTATCAATCTGGATTTTACTAATTTTTTTCCTTTTCAGCATAACTTGGGGAAAAAGTGGTTTTTATTTATTAAGTTCCAAGTTTAATATATTAATTCTCTGAAAATAGTTAAAGAAGTTGAAAAGCCTCCCTATTATGAATAAGTATCTTTTAAATAACAAAATATATTAGCTCATAATAATGACTAAATTTTCGTGAATAACTTAAATGTCAGTCAGATACCCAAGATAATGGATTTTAGTTATTTGCCATCTATAACTTCTTTGAATTGGTGGCATTTACTATTATGTCATTAGAAATTAGAAGTTGGTAATAAAACAGTCTCTAGAATTTTTCCAATTATACATCCTTGTTTTTTTGAAATAGATGAAACAATTTGATACAAAATACAGAATCGTGGCTCCTAAAATTTATCCCACATCTAATTAATTTTTGAAAAAACAAGTTTTAAGCTAGTATTTGGTTAATGAGACAGGTTTATGATGATTATTTTGCAATTCTGACATTGCCTTCCTCATGATGCACAGATATTGAGAGGAAAAAGATGGTAGTCGAGTTCTGTTATATCCTATTCTGCAGTGTTACTTCTGGACTACTGTATGCCAGCCATTTTCTGCCATTCATTACTTCAATACCGTACGATGAGTTTCTCAAAATTAAGATTATTGTCTAATAGTAATAGTTCTTATTCCATCTTTCTTTCTCCTCTGCCAGGCTGGAATTCTTTTGTTTTGTTTTCCTCCCCATTCTCTTTGTCATCATTATGCCATTTCTCCTTAACCGTTAGAAATATAAACTTCATGGATCCTTTATCTTTTTGCCATTCCCTTGTGTTTTGTTCTGTGCCAGCTAATAAGAAAACAATGTAGTACAGGGTGCTTTTAGATTGATTGAAATTTATTTAGAAAATAGTAACTTTACATTCCGGAGATGTCATACTTACTATTAAAGTGAATGGATTTTTTAGATTTCAGTAGGAAACTGTTGAAATGATTGATTTTGATCTAATAAAATGGGTAAATATTTTTATAGTCAGAGGCTCTGGTGGTAGAGCCTAGCAATGTTTTTTGTTTTTTCTTTAATTTCTTTATTGAATATAATTGAATACAATAAACTGAACATATTTAAAGTGTATAGTCTGATAAGTTTTGACATTTGTATACACCCATGATACCATCATCACAGTCCAAATATTGAATGTATACATCACCCCCAAAAATTTCCTTGTTCTCTTTTGCATTCCTTTCCATCCTTCGCTGCCTCCCCTTCCCAAAAACCAGTGATCTGTTTTCTGATGCTGTAGATTCGTTTGTATTTTCTAAAGTGCTATGTAATGGAATCTTACAGCATGTACTCTTTTTTGGGTCTAGCTTCTTTCACTCATCATGAGTTTGAGATTCATTCATGTTAGGTACATCAATAGTTCATTCTTTTTTGTTGCTGAGTACTATGCCATTATATAGCTGTCATACCGTTTTTGTTTTTTTTCCCATCAGTTTACCTGTTGATGGATGTAAGGGTTGTACAGTATAGATGTATATATTCTTTTCTCTTGGGTAAATATTTAGGAATGTACAAGTGGAATGGCCAGATCATAAAGGAGGTTAATGTATACCTTTTTTTTTTATTTTGAAATAAATTCAAAGTTAGAGGAACAGTTGCAAAAACAGTACTAACCCTATACACAGAATTCCATCATACCCTGACCCCCCTCCCCCGATAGTTCAATCCACCAACTTTAACCTGCTGTCACATCGCTATTTCTTTCCCTCCCTCCCTGCCTATCTATCATTCATCATCTATTGCTCTGTCTTCTGAACATATGAGAGCTAGCTGCACACATTCTTGAACATACACTATAATTCACGTTGTATACCTTTTTAAGAAACTACAAAACTGTGTTCCAAAGTGATTTGCTATTTTACAATTCTACCAGTAGGGTATGAGAGTTCCATTATCTCCACATAATAGCTAGAACTTGGTGTGATCATCCTTTTTAATTTTAGTCATTCTAATAGATTAGTATTGGTATCTCATTCAGATTTTTTTTTTTAATTTTGTTGAAATTTTTCAGGCATTGTATATTCAACAAGCAACAGCTTCCCCAATACCCCTACTCTGTCCCCTGGTATCCTCTAATACACTGTACTATTCCCAGATATTTTATATAAGTAGGTTATCCTTACATGCCTTGCTCATTTCAATCAGCATAATGTTTTCAAGGTTCCTCCATGTTGCAGCAGTTGTCAGAACTTCATTCCTTCTTATGGCTAAATAATATTCCATTGTGTATATACCACATTTTGTTTATCCATTCATCTGTTGGACACTTGGATTGGTTCTACCTTTTGGCTATTGTGGATAATGTTGGTGTGAATATTGGTGTACAAGTATCTGGTTGACTCCCTGTTTTCACATTCTTTGGGTATATACCTAGAAGTGGAATTGTCATGGCATATGATTATTCTCTATTTACCTCTTTCAGTAACCTCCGTGTTGCTTTCTCTGCATTTTTTTTAGATGATCCTGTGTTTTTTTCCTTTCATTCTATTAATATGGTGTCTTACATTGAATGATTTTCCTATATTGAATCAATCTTGCATTCCTGGGATAAATCATTCTTGATTTTTGTGTAAAATCCTTTCAGTATATTGTTGGACACAGATTGCTAGTGTATTGTTAAGGATTTTTGCATCTATATTCATAAGGAATATTGGTGTGTAATATCCTTTTTTTTAAAAGTTGTTTTATTCACACATCATACAATCCATCCAAAGTATATAATTAATGGCTCTCAGTATAATCACAGTTACGTATTCATTACCACAATCAATTTTAGAACATTTTCGTTCCTCCAAAAAGAAAAACCCCATACCCATTATATTCCTCTATTACTGATCCTTAGCATTGGTGTGGTACCTTGGTTAAAATTGGTGGAAGAATATTAAAATATTACTGTTAGCTGTAATCCATAGTTTGCATTAGGGGTATTTATTCCCATATACCACCCTATTGTTAACACTTTGTGGTTGTGACTTACATTTGTTCTATTTCATGGAAGAACATTCTTATGTTTGTACTAGTAACCACCTTCATCGTCCAAAACAGGATTCACTGTTATACAGTCCCAAGTTTCATCCTCTAGCTTTCCTTCTAGTGACATTCATGATACTAAACTTCACCTTCCAACCACAATCACACACATTATTCAACACTGTTCATTACACTCACAATGATGTGCTACCATCACCTCTATCCATTTCCAAACATTTGCCATCAGCCGTTTTAAAAATTCTGCATAAATTAAGCATAAGTTTCCCATTCTCTACCCTCATTCTATTTCCTGGTAACCTATATTCTAGATATTAACTCCATGAGTTTGCTCATTATAAATAGCTTATATTAGTGAGTTCATACAATATTTTTCCTTTTGTGTCTGACTTATTTCAGTCAACATAGTGTTGTCAAGGTTCATTCATGTTGTTGCATGCATCACAACTTGATTTCTTTTTACAGATGAATAATATTTCATCTTTATGTATATACCACATTTTGTTTAACCATTCATCAGTTGATGGGCACTTGGGTTATTTCCGTCTTTTGGCAGTTGTGATTAATGCCATTATAAACACTGGTGTGCAAATGTCTGTTTGTGTCTCTGCTTTCAGTTCTGCATATATTCCTAGTAGTGGAATTGCCCGATCATACGGCAGTTTTAGACTTAGCTTCTAAGGAACTAAGTCTGAGGAACCACCAAACCATCTTACACAGCTTCTGTACCATTCTCCATTCCCATCAGCAGTGAATTAGGTGTTCCTGTTTCTCCACATCCTCTCTAGCACTCATAGTTTTCTGTTTAGTATTGGCCATTCTAGTAGGTGAGAAATGATATTGTGGTTTTGATTTGCATTACTCGAATGGCTAATGATGTTGAGTATTTTTTCATGTGCTTTTAAGCCATTTTTATTTCCTCTTTGGAAAAATGTTTATTCAAGTCTTTTGCCCATTTTTAATTGGGTTGTTTGTCTTTTTATTGTTGAGTTATAGGATTCCTTTATATACTCTGGACATTGAACCCTTGTTGAATATATGGCTTCCAAACATTTTCTCCCATTGAGCAGGGTGCCTTTTCACCCTCTTTACAAACTCCTTTGAAGCACAAAAGTGTTCAGTTTTCAGGAGGTCCCATTTATCTATTTTTTTTCCTTTCATTGCTTGTACTTTGGGTGTAAAGTCTAAGAAACCACTGCCTACCACAAGATACTGAAGATGCTTCCCTACATTTTCTTCTACAAGTTTTATTATGATTCTGGCTCTTTCATTTAGGTGGTTGATCCATTTTGAGTTAAATTTTGTATAAAGTGTGAGATATCAGTCCTCTTTCATTCTTTTGGATATGAATATCCAATTCTCTCAGCACCATTTATTGAAGAGAGTCTTCTGTCCTAGTTGGGTGGACTTGGCAGCCTTGTCAGAAATCAATTGACCATAGATGTGAGGTTCTATTTCTGCACTCTCAATTCAATTCCATTGCCCAGTATGCTTATCTTTATGCCAGTACCATGCCATTTTCACCTCTCTAGCTTTGTAATATTTATTCTTTAAAGTCAGGAAAGGTGATTTTTCCAACTTTGTTCTTCTTTTTCAAGATGTTGTTGGATATTTGGGGCCCCTTACCCTTCCAAAGAAATTTGGTAATTGGTTTTCTCATTTCTGCAAAGTAGGCTGTTGCACTTTTGATTAGGATTGCATTGAATCTGTTAATCAATTTGGGTAGAATTGACATGTTAATGATATTTGGTCTTCCAATCCATGAACACAGAAAGACGCTTTTTTTTTTTTTTTTTTTTGGGTCTTTAATTTCTTCTGGCAGTTGTTTTGTAGTTTCCTGTGTACAGGCCCTTTACATCTTTGGTTAAATTTATTCTTAGATATTTGATTCTTTTAGTTGCTATTGTGAGTAGAATTTTCTTAATTTCCTCCTCAGATTGCTCATTACTAGTGTATAAAAACACTACTGATTTTTGCAAGTTGATATTGTATCCCACCACTTTGTGAACTCATTTATTTGCTCTGGTAGCTCTGTTGTAGATTTTTCTGGGACTTTGTAAATATGGGATCATGTCATTGGCAGTAATCAAAGTTTTACTTCTTTCTTTCTGATTTGGATGCCTTTTATTTATTTTTCTTGCCTAATTGCTCTAGCTAGACCTTCTAGCGCAATATTTAATAACAGTGGTGACAGTGGGCGTCCTCTTTTTCCATATCTTAGAGGGAAAGCTTTCAGGTTTTCACCATTGAGTATGATGTTAGCTGTGGGTTTTTTCATATATGCCTTTATCATGTTGAGGAAGTGTCCTTCTATTCCTATCTTCTTAAGTGTTTTTATCAAGTGTGGATGCTCAAATATATCAAATGCTTTTTTATGTCGGTCAGTATGATCATGTGTTTTTTTCCCCTTCCATTTTATTGATGTGGTATATTACTTTAATTGATTTTTTTGTGTTGAACCACCCTTACATACTGGGATGAAACCCAGTTGATCATGGTGTCCATTTGTTTAATGTGCAGTTGGATTCAATTTACAAGTTTTTTTGTTTTTTTTTTTTTTTTGAGGATTTTCACATCTATATTCGTTAGAGAGATTAGTCTGTAATTTTCTTTCCTTGTAGTGTCTTTATCAGGTTTTGGTATTAGGGTGATGTTGACTTCACAGAATGAGTTAGGTTTTGTTCCTGCCTCTTCAGTTTTTTGGAAGTGTTTGAGCAGAATTGGTATTAATTCTTCTTCAAATGATTGGTAGAATTCACCTGCGAAGCCATCTGATCCTGGACTTTTCTTTGTTGGGAGGTTTTTGATGACTGATTCAATCTACTTACTTGTGACTGGTTTATTGAGGCCAACGTAGATTGTATGTGGTTTCTAGGAAATTGTCCATTTCATCTACGTTGTCTAATTTTTTGGCATACAGTTGTTCAAAGTATCCTCTTATGATTTTTTTTTTCCTGTGGTGTCAGTAGTAATGTCCCCCTCTCATTTCTTAATTATTTGCATTTTCCTTTTTTTTCTTGTCAGGCTAGCTAAATGTCAATTTTATTGCTCTTTACAAGGAACCAACTTTTTTTTATTTTGTTGATTCTATAGTGTTTTTTTCTGTTTATCTATGCTTTAATCTTAATTATTTCCTTCATTCTGCTAAGTTTGGATTTACTTAGCTTTTCTATTTCTGGTTCTCAAGATGAGAAGGTAGGTTATTGGTTTGCAATCTTTCTTTTTTTTGTAGGCATTTATAGCTATAAATTTCCCTTGAGTACTGCCTTCTCTGCCTCTCTTAAGTTTTTATATGTAATGTTTTGTTTTTTAATTCATCTCTAAATAATTTACTAATTTCCCTTGTGATTTCTTTGACCCCTTGGTTATTTAATAGTTTTTGGTTTAAATTCCACATTTTTGTAAATTTTCCATTTTTACTTCTGATTTCTAGCTTCAGCATACTGTGGACAGAGAAGATACTTTGATATCAATATGATATCAATCTTATTAATATATTGAGACTTGTGGCATACAATATGGTCTATATTAGTGAATGATCCATGTGCACATGAAAAAATGTGCATTCTGGATTGGATATATTGTTCTATATGTCTATCAAATGTCACTGGTTTATGGTGTTGTGCAAGTCCTTTATTTCCTTTTGATCTTCTATCTACATTGAGAATGGTGTATTAAAGTCTCCCAAATATTATTATAGAAGTGTGTTTCTGCCTTTAATTTTGTCAGTATTTGCTTTATATATTTTGGGTCCTAATTTTTGGTGTATATATATTTATAATTGTTATATCTTGTTGAATTGACCCTTTTATAAATCTGTAATTTTCTTCTTTGTCTCTTGTAACAGTTTTCAACTTAAAGTCTCATGTCAGTATAGCTTCCCCAGTTCTCTTTTGGTTTCTATTTGCATGGAATATTTTTTCCATCCATGATTGTTAATTTCTTGTGTCAACTTGGCAAAGTTTTTGTGTTGGTTTGGAGCTCTTATGTACCCCAGGAAAGGCCATGTTCTTTTAATCCATTCTTGTGGGTGCAGACCTACTGTGAGTTGGACTTTTTGATTAGGTTGTTTCCATGGAGATGTGACTTAGCCCATTCTAGGTGGGTGTTAATCCTTTACTGGAGCCCTTTATGTGAGGATAAAAGGCAGAAACACCCAGAGAGTTTATAGAGAGAGAAACGCCCAAAGACGTTTGGAGACAGACATTGAAACTAGAACCAGGAGGGGAGGACCAGCAGACGTCTCCATGTGCCTTCCCATGTGGCAGAGGAACCTGGATGCTGGTAGCCTTTCTCTTGATGCCTTAATTTGGACATTTTTATGGCTATAGAATTGTAAATTTGTAACTTAATAAAGCCCCATTGAAAAAGCCAACCCATTTCTGGTATATTGCATTCTAGCAGCTTTAGCAAACTGAAACAGTTGTGTCCAGTTATTTGGTCAAGCAAGCATTGGCCTGATTGTTACTATGAGGGTACTTTGTGGATTTAAATCATTAATCAGTTGATTGAATCTATGGCTGGATTACATCTACAATCAAGCAGCAATGAGAGAATTTTTCTCATCTAATCAGTTGATGGATTTAAAGGGAGAACTGATGATTTCAGCAGTCAGAAAGAAGAATTTCTGTCTTGACTCCAGAAAGCTAGCTTCTGGAAAATTCAGCATCGCCTCTTTAAGTTTCCAACTTGTAGCCTATTAATTTGTACTTGCCAATCCCCTTGGTCGCATGAGCCAATTTCTGTAATCTCTTAATATTTACAAATATATATTCTATTGGTTCTGTTTCTCTAGATAACTGTGACTAATACACCATCCTTTAACTTTCAACCTCTTTTGTGTCTTTGGATCTCAGGTAAGTCTCCTGTAAAGGCATATGTTGGTTTATATGTTTTATTCTTTCTGCCAGTCCCTTTTGATTGGAGAGTTTAAGCCAGTTACTTTTAAGATAATTACTGATAGGGCAAGATTTACTTCTGGAATTTGGCTAATTGTTTTTTTGTATATTAGTACCTTTTTGTCTCTCCTCCTTTACTATCTTTTTGTTTAGATATGCTTTTGTAGAGAATCATTTTGGATAATTTCTTGTTTCCTTTTGTGTAGAGTTTAGATGTTTGTTTTTTCGTGTGTGAGTACCATGGGGATTACATTTAACATCACAAATTGATTACAATTTAGTTTGTATTGATACTAACTTAACTTCAATAGCATACACACACACTCTGCTCCTATATCGCTCTGTCCCTCCTCTGTATGTTGTTCTTTTCACAAATTACATTTTTACACAGTGTGCCGAATGTCAGAGGTTTATGATTGTTTTTATGCATTTAATTTATACCATGTAAAAAGGAAAAAAATAAAAGTTATTACACTTGTTTTAACCTATACCGGAAGTCTTTATTTCTTGATACAGTTTCATATTACTGTGTAATGTCCTTTCACATGAAGGACTCCTTTTAATGTTTCTTGTAAGGTGGTCTACGGGTAAAAAAAAAAACAAAAAACAAAAAACTTCAGCTTTTGTTTATCTGGAAATACCTTAATTTCTCTTTCATTTTTGAAGGACAGTTTTGCTGGATAGAGTATCCTTAGTTGACAGTGTTTTTCTTTTAGTACTTAAAATATGTCATACTACAGCCTTTTTGCCTTTATGGTTCTGGTAAGAAATTAGATATTAGTCTTACTGAGGGTTCCTTGTATCTGACATGTTGCTTCTCTTTCTGATTCAAAGAATCTCTTTTTGCTTTTGGGTTTTGATAATTTCACTGTAATGTGTTTCATTTGGATCTCTTTGCTCCTTGAAGTTGGTTGAGCTTGACTTTTTATATTCATATCTTTCATCAGTTAGGGGAAATTTTGGCCATTATTTTTTCAAATATTTTTTCTGCTGCTTTCCTCAGTACTTTATCCTTCTGGGGCTCCTATGATGTGTGTGTTGGTATGCTTTATGGTGTCACACAGGTCCCTTTGGCTCTATAACTTTTTATTTATATATTTAAATCTACAGTTTTATTAATACAGAAACAGATAGTGCTGTATGAAGTTTACATTTAAACAAAGTTTTCACAGAAATCTAACACATGCCTAAAAAGATTTTACAGTACAGCTCTAGATGCAGGTCTAGATGGTGTCAAGAACAAATGGCTCTCATGATTCCACACAGCATTTTGGGTATCAGTTAATTGTTAGGATTTTTAAAAAATGTTGGTTTTTTTGTTTGTTTGAAGTGAACCACTGCCCCAGTGTGAATGTTTAATTTCTCTTGAAACCAGAGCTTCTGAAGTCATTCAGCCCTTGAATTGATTCAATGAAACTTATGCTGTCAGTGACTGAACCCTGCCACTAATGGTTTCAGAGTCCAAAGTTCAAAAAGAGATGCTCTAAAAATTTTCTACCCTTAGAACATGGGCCTTTGTGTTTCCCTATTCTCCCATCTCCTAGCCCCCCTCTACTCCCCAATACCTCAGCCAGTGGCTTGGGTGGACAAACTGATATTTATAATTTTTTTGTAAAAGAAAGGGTCTTCTTGTCAATTTCAAGAAATAGCCCCTCAAAGACAGAATGATCTGTCTGTGTATACTCTCCAATAAAAGACTTGACCTCCTTGGTCAGTTTCCATCTCCAAATGGCAGCTTTTAAAATTACTAATTTGTTAGTTTTTTGTGAGAGATAGCATTTAAGCTCAGGCAGGGAACACCTTGGCTTATATGTTTTATGCATTCACAGCTTTGAAACAGTCTCTCACCATCCTTGTTTATGTTGCCAATGACATTTTTTGAAAAGGTAAAATATTCTGAACACAGAACTGAATCATTACTTGTTTTTTCTATTGCTTCACATTTCCCCATTCAGGCCCCAAATTTCAATGAAAGTGATCCTTCCCAACTCCCTCCTTCCCATCCCTCACCCCCACAAAACTATGCACATGCTACACTGTAAAAATGTGGAACACTATTAGGTGGAAGGCTGTGGGTTGTGGAGATGCTCTTTGAAGATCTACAGTATCTTTTTGCTGTCTCACACACCACTCTCCAGGTTTTGTCCCCCATAGAGGCCCTTTGCTTTTTCAGCAGAGTGCAGAATGGGTTGCCTTGAAACACTTACTCCACTACCCTTCCTCTACACTGGAATAGGTGTGCTAACTATACAGCCTGGGATGACTTTAAAAGCACTTGGGCTGCTGCAGGGCACAGAAACTGTACTGGCTCTTCAAAGGGCATCTTCTCAAGCCACCCATATGGTGTTCTGTTTTGCTATTGCTGCCATTATGCAAAATACCAGGAATGGATTGGCATTTATAAAGGGGATTTATTAGATTACAAAGTTCTAGAGCCATAGAAGTGTCTAGATTAAGATATCAACAAGATGATACCTTCACTGGAGAATGGCCAATGGCGTCAGGAACACCTCTGTCAGCTGGGAAGTCACATGGCATCTGCTGGTCCTTTGCACCCAGATTGTGTTTCAAAATGGCTTTCTCCAAAATGTCTCTGGGCTTCTGTCTCCACTCCTCTCTCTCAGCTCCTGTGCATCTAAGCGTCTGGTGGTCCTCTCTTATCTTGTCTCTCTCAGTGCATTCTTGCTTGTTCTCCCATTCTTGCTTGTTACTCTAAGCATCTGCTAATCCTCTCTTAGCTTCTCTGGAGCAAACTGGGCTAGCATCTCCAAACATCTCCAAGCATCTCTAAGCATCAGCAAGCATCAGTGTCTGTGTCAGCTCTTAGCTTCTCTCCAAATGTCTCTATCAGCTTCTCTTGGAGGTGTTTTGTCTTCTCTGCTATGTGAACTCTCTGAAGGATTCTAGTGATCTAATTAAGACCCACCATGAATGGGCAAGACCACACCTCCATGGAAATAATATCAGAGTTCTCAGTATAATCAGAGTTCTCACCCACAGTTGAGTGGGTCACATCTCCATGGAAACATTGAATCAAAAGGTTCCACCCCATGAGACTGGGTTAAAAGATCATGGCTCTTCTGGGATCCATAACAGTTTCAATCTGGCACAGGTGTCTACTTTAAGCCCATGGTCAGAAGTGACAGGATCTGGTACTCAGTTAATTCTTGACATCTTTTTTGTCATCATTTTCTGAGGGTTAGGAATACCATATCACCCTTTCTCATAGAAAGCTATGACAATCAATGGGCTCTTGACATTGGCTTCCTTGGCAGAGATCAGATCAGCCTTATCAGAGTTTTTCCATTTTATCAGGAACATGAGTTCACTGGATTCTGTAGCTCCAATAATCTGCTCTGGCTCCAAACCCTGGGCAAAGCCTCATGGCTTTTCTGACTTTTCTTTTACTTTGGTTTACTCTACTCTCCCTTATTTTCAGGATCAGCATCAGCTTTGTGTTTGCCTCCCTCTGACTTACTTGTCTCATGTGCCATTTTCTATGAGTGTAGAAACTCAGCAATGAAGCAAAGGCAGTTCATATTCTCTTCTGGCTCTCATGTGCTGTCCTCATCTGAGAAACCCTTCCACTTCAGGAGGTACTCCACTTTGACCTTTACCACTTGAAGGTCGAGAACTTTTTCCACCACATATACCTCTTCCTCTAGTACCTCTTCCACTTTTTTCTTGTTTTGCTTTTTCCCCAATGTGCTCACCAACTTTCTGGTGTAAAGAATGATGCTGCTCAGAGCCTGAGGGGAAGTGGTGCTGCGCTGCTGGTGCATTGCATCAAGCCCACGAGGGAATGGCGCTCAGAAAAGCAATGAGCCAGGTGGCCATGGGTGAACCCCTCACTGAGGCAGCATACTACAAGGCCCCAGTCAGCAGCCCTCCCCTCTCTGTTCTTTTTAAATTCAGTTTTTTTTTGCTCCTCAGATTGGATAACTTCAAATGTCTTAAGTTTATTGGTCCTTTCTTTTCCTTGCTCAAATCTTTTGTCAGAATCCTCTATTGAATTTTTCGTGTCAGTTATTGTACTTTTCAGCTTCAGAAGTTCTATTTTGATCCAGTTATCATTTTGTTTTTTATGGATTGTGATTTTGGTGCCATGGCTGTTTTCCTAACCCAAGGTCACAATAATTTTCTCCTATGTTTTCTTCCAGAAATTTAATTTTTTAGATTTTGCAATTAGCTTATAAAGATTTGGGATTAATTTTTTTACATAGTGTGTACAAAATTTTTTTCCTCATCTGGTTATCCAGTTGTTGTTCCTACACCAGTTGTGTAAAAGGTGATCATTTTTCGAAAATCAGTTGCATTGTCTTTTCACATTTGTTAAAAATTGGTTGTCAGCATATGTATGCGTTTATTTTCAGACTCCTTATTCTATTCCATTTGTCCTTTTACCTGTGTTTATGCCAATACCATACTGTCTTAATTACTATAGCCTTGTTCTTGAAATTAGGTAATGTTAGCTCCCCAGCTTTGATCTTATTTTTAAAGTTGTTTTGGCTATTTTAAGTTCTTTACATTTCATATGAATTTTAGGTATCAGTTTGTGGATTTCTACAGAAATTCCTGCTGGGATTTTGGTTACAGTTGTACTGAATCTATAGATCATTTTGAGTAAAAATGATATTTTTTAAAAATTCAGGTTTACTGCGATATATTCACATATAGCATACAATCATCCAAACTGTACAAGAAATGACATTTTAACAATATTTAATGTTCTGATCTATGTAAAAAATCACATACCTCCATTGTACTGGTTTGAAACTGTTATGTACCCCAGAAAATGCCATGTTCTTTTTATCCATTCTTGTGGCTGCAGCCCTGTTGTGGGTGGGAAATTTTGATTAGGTTGTTTCTATGGAGATGTGACCCTGCCCATTCAAGGTGGGTCTGAATCCTTTACTGGAGTCTTAAGAAAGCTCATGGAGAGAGAGAGCTTAGACAGAAACATCACGAGAGAAACAAGCAAGGACCCATAGGAGCTGAAAGAGAAGCACCCAGAGACATTTGGAGATAGCCACTGAAACCAGAACCAGGAGAGAAGGACCACCAGATGTCACCATGTAAATTCCGATGTGACAGAGGAACCCCAGATGCCAGCAGCCTTTCCTCAGAGAAGGTATCTTCCTCTTAGTGCCTTAATATAGACATTTTCATGGTCTTACAACTGTAAAATTGTAAACTAATAAATCCCCTTGGAAAAAACCAACCCATTTCTGGTATATTGCATTCTGGCACCTTAGGTAAACCGAAACATCTATTTATTTAAGTGTTATTTAATTTTTCTCAACAGTGTTTTGTAGTTTTCAGAGTACAGGTTTTTTACATCTTCTGTCAGATTTATTCCCAAACATATCATTTTTTTTGATGTTATTATAAATGGTATCTTTTTTAAATTTCAATTTTTGATTGTAAAATTCACTTTAAAACACTAGTATATAGAAATACAGTTGACTTTTGTTTACTGATCTTGTATCCTGCAACTTTGTTAAACTCATTCACTTGTTGTCGTAACTTTTAAAAAATGGATTTCATCAGATTTTTTACATGTGACATCATGCATTCTAGAATAAAGATTGTTTTAATTCCTCTTATCTAATCTGGGTGAATTT
This sequence comes from Choloepus didactylus, assembly GCF_015220235.1. Taxonomy (NCBI): domain Eukaryota; kingdom Metazoa; phylum Chordata; class Mammalia; order Pilosa; family Megalonychidae; genus Choloepus; species Choloepus didactylus. The sequence goes on along the minus strand of NC_051307.1, from coordinate 211,215,227 downwards.
TATTTTTCTCTCCTGATTGCACTGTCTAGAAGTTCTGGAACAATATTGTAAAGCATTGGTGACAGAAGAAATCACTGTCTTATTTCTGATTTTAAGAGGAAAGCTTTTAGTCTTTCACCATTAGGTATATTAGCTGTAGGTTTTTTGGTAGATGTCCTTTTTCAAGTTTAGTAAGTCCCCTTCTATTCCTAAATTACTGAGAGTTTTTATCAAGAAGGGGTGTTGGATTTTGTTAAATTGTTTGTATGTATCTATCGAGATGATCATGCACTTTTTCTTCTTTTAGTTTGTTTATATGGTTGATTTGTTAACGTTGACTGATTTTTGAATGTTAAACCAATCCTACATTCCAGGGATAAACCTCTCTTGGTCCTGATGTGTTAGCCTTTTAATATAATTTTGGATTTGATTTGTTGAAATTTTGTTTAGATATTTTGTATCTGAGTTCAAGAGGGTGTTAGTTTTTAGTTGTTTTGTAATATCTTTGGTTTTGGTATCTCAATGCTGGCTTCATAGAATGAGTTTGAAAATATTCTGTACTCGTAAATTTATTGGAAGAGACTGTGTAGAGTTGGCATTATTTCATCTTCAAATGTCTAGTAGAATTCACCAGTAGAGCCATTGGGCCTGGAGTTTTCTTTGTGGGAGGTGTTTAACTGTTTAACTACAGTTTCAATTTTTAAAATAGGTATAAAATGGTATCTTTATTCTACAAGTGTTGGCTTCACAGAACAATCATGCATAAAATACAGGCTTCCCATACACCACCCCACTGACTACAACTTGCTTTGGTGTGGAATATTTGTTTCAATTGATGATAGCACATTTTTTTTTCTTTTTAAAATAGCAATGTTATAAATTACTCAGTTAACACAGGATAACTACATTAACAAATCCACTGTAGTCAGCGGTTATAATCCCCCTGTATTTTTGCTCTTTCCTCAGTCTTCAGGGATTTTGGATGATGTCCCCTCAGGCTGCTTCAAGCTGAGAAGGGATGTATATACTATGGGGCAGAGGAATGGAATTATTTTGCTTTCCATTGAGAATACTCCTTGCTTATTTTTTGTTAGTTGTCCAGGGAAGGCCAAAAGAACTGGAGAGTGGGAATTGACTGCCTACATCCTGGTTTTAGGGCTAAGCTGGCATAGGCACAATCCAGAGGCTTTAAGTCTCTGAGAAATAATCTTAACAGGTAAATTGAAAATTATAGGTTCAAGTAAGAGAAGTAGAAGAATCATGCTAATGATGTTAATTAGTGAATATAAGAATGTTATATTGGAGAAATAGCTTTTCATAGATTTCCAGATACAGCCCACCAAGGGGATATTGATTTCATTAGACTTGTGGATTGTCTGTATTGTCTGTATTGTCTGGATGTCCCTAGAGCCCTCGGGAGCAATTTTTTTTTTAATTTTATTTTTTATCACATTTTAAAAATTGTGATTGTTTACATACCATACAATTATCCAAAGATCCAAAGTGTAGAATCAGTTGCCCCCAGTATCATCATACAGCTGTTCATCCATCATATTTAATTTTTTTTTCAATTTTTAGAACATTTTCATTACTTCAGAAAAGAAAGACCAAAAAAAAAAAGGAGACTCCAATTTTCCCATACCCCTAACCACCCACCCTCCATTGTTGACTCATAGTATTGGTGTAGTACATTTGTTAGTTTATGAAAGAACATTGAAATACTACTAACTGTAGTATGTAGTTTGCAATAGGTATATATTATTTTCCTATATGCCCCTCTATTATTATCTTCTAGTTGTAGTGTAATACATTTTTTCTGGTTCATGAAAGAGATTTCTAATGTTTGTATGTTAAATCACTGACATTGCCCACCATAAGGTTCACTGTTTTATACATTTCCATCTTTTAACCTCCAACTTTCCTTTTGGTGACATACGTGACTCTGAGCTTCCCCTTTCCACCACATTCATGCACCATTAAGCACTGTTAGTTCTTCTCACAATGTGCTACTGTCACCTCTGTTCATTTCCAAACATTTAATTTCAACCCAGTTGAACATTCTGCTTATAATAAGCAATTGCTCCCCATTCTTTAGCCTCTTTCTATATCCTGGTATCTTATGTTTCATGTCTATGAGTTTACATATTATAATTAGTTCCTATCAATGAGCCTTTGCAATATTTGTCCTTATGTGTCTGGCTTATTCCATTCAGTATATTGCCTTCAAGCTTTCTTCATCAACCCATTTTTTTTAAGATGTTTTTTTTTCAAACACCGTACGTTCCATCCTAAGTAGACAGTTGATGGTTCCCTGTATAGTCACTTATTTATGTGTTCACCACCCTCACCATTATCTACAGAAGGACACCTCCATTTCTTCCACAAAGCAGGAGGAAGAGTCAGAGAAGGTAGAGAGGCAAAAGAAAAAGAAAAAAGAAAAAAAACATGATACCTAGGAAGCAGTAAAAGGAAAGATAACATTAAAGTATAACAAAGAGTCAGACAACATTATCAATGCCAAGAATCCCATACCCCTCCCTTATGCCCCTTTCTTATATGCATTTAGTCTCAGTATATTGCCTTTGTTAAATTAAAGAAAGTTTAATACGATGTTTCTGTTCATTATAGTCTCAAGTTTACATTGATTGTATTTTTCCCCCAGTACCTCCCTATTTTTAACATCTTGCATGGTTGACATTCATTTGTTGTCCCTCATGAAAAAACATATTTGTATATTTTATCACAATTGTTGAACACTCTAAGTTTCACTGAGTTAGTTACACAGTCCCAGTCTTTATCTTTCCTCTTTTCTTCTGGTGTCCCACATGCTCCTAACCTTCCTCTTTCAGCCATACTCACAGTCATCTTTGTTCAGTGTACTTACATTGCTGTGCTATCATCACCCAAAATTGTGTTCCAAACCTCTCACTCCTGTCTTTTCCTATCTGTCTGTAGTGCTCCCATTAGTATTTCCTGTAGAGCAGGTATCTTGTTCACAAACTCCCTCATTGCCTGTTTGTCAGAGAATATTTTAAACTCTCCCTCATATTTGAAAGACAGTTTTGCTGGATATAAGATTCTTGGTTGGTGGTTTTTGTCTTTCAGTATCTTAAATATATCACCCCACTTCCTTCTTGCCTTCCTGGTTTCTGCTGAGAAATCCACACATAGTCTTATTAAGGTTCCTTTGTATATGATGGATCGTTTTTCTCTTGCTGCTTTCAGGATTCTCTCTTTGTCTGTTTGATAATCTGATTATTAATTGTCTTGGTGTAGGCCTATTCAGATCTTTTCTGTTTGGGGTACATTTGTGCTTCTTGGATCTGTAATTTTATGTCTTTCATTAGCTATGGGGAATTTTCATTGACTATTTCCTCTATTATTGCTTCTGCCCCCTTTCCCTTCTCTTCTCCTTCTGGGACACCCATGACACATACATTCTTGCATTTTGTTTTGTTCTTAATTTCCTGGAGACGTTGCTCATATTTTTCAGGTGTCTTGTTCTCCAGGTCCTGAGTGTTTTCTTCTGCCTCTTGAGATCTGATGTTGTATGTTTTCATTGTGTCTTTCATCTCTTGTGTTGTGCCTTTCATTTCCATAGATTCTGTCAGTTGCTTTTTTTTGAACTTTCGATTTCTGCCTTATGTATGCCTGGTGTTTTCTTTATAGCCTTTATCTCTTTTGCCGTATCTTCTCTAAACTTTTTGAATTGATTTAGCATTAGTTGTTTAAATTCCTGTATCTCATTTGAAGTGTAAGTTTGTTTCTTTTACTGGGCCATAACTTCATTTTTCTTAGTGTAGGTTGTAATTTTCTAATGTTTATGCATCTGGTTTCCTTGGTTACCCCAATCAGGTTTTCCCAGACCAGAACAGGTTCAGGTCCCAGAAGGAATAGTCAGTATTTGTTTTCCCTGATGGTGTGTCTTAGAGGATTGACACACTGTGCTTTTCTTCCCAGCAGGTGGCATGCCTCAGCCTGTCACTCCAGACTGGTTTAAGGAGTTGTGGCCCATGGCTTTTTTCCCTCAGGCTCTGGGGTCTGGTTCTGAATGGAACACGGGTAGTAGAGCTTGGCACAGCCTTCTTTCTCTTAAGGAAGATATGCCTCCTAGAGAGAGGTCAGTTTCATATAGAAAGATTCTTGGGGGAGAACGTAAGATGGCGGCTAGGTGAGACAGGGTAAAATAACACCTCCGTGAAAAATACTAGATAAAAACCAGAAGGTGACCCAGAATACCGGTTTCAGTGATGCACCAGCTGAACAGGGTCTGCTAGAACCACAGGGGTCGTACACTTGGTGAAAATGGGAGTCTGCATTCTGAAATGAGTGAGTAAGCCAGGTGAAAGACCCACAGCTGTGCTGCAGTGTGGGGAAGCCGGGGGTTGGCATTTGGAGACAGACTGGTTCTTTTTTTTAAAAAAAAAAAAAAAGGGAAAAACCCAGGAGCGGCTGCAGTTGCGACAGTGGAAACTGCACAGTGAAGCACCACAGTAGCAGTCTAAGCCGGCCTCTCGGTGTCTGGCACGGAGGATAGCCCGCTGCAGATTCCCTCAAGGCCAGGGGAACGGAGGGGAAAGCCGGAAGGAGAAAGAAACCCCGCTGCTTGCAGCCACTCCCTGGCGGGCTGGAGATACTCCTGCCTGGGGCCGTGCCCACAGCCCAGAGCCGCACCAGTAGTCCTGGAGCTGGGAAGGAGGAACTGTGCGAGGAGAGGGGGGGTGGAGATGCCCCGTTTTGCCATCTTTGCATCAGGCTGAGAGCACCCCTGCATGGCCCGGCATCCTGGGGCTTCCCTTGAAGGATGGCATGCACTTGTGATGTAGCATAGCCTTCCCTCAGCAGAGGTCCTGGAAGATCACAGCTGAGAAGGGGAGCCCTCTCGGAAAACCCAGGGACACTACGTCAATGCCGGTGGTTTGTGGATCAGCATCAGAGAGGATCGGGAGCAGAACTGAAATAAAGGCTTAGACTCTTGCAACAGCCTTGAATCTCTGGGAACAACTGGGAGGTTTGAGTACTAAACCTGACCTGCCTCCCTAGCCACCCAGCCACATGCCCCACATTCAGGGCAGATGGCTCCAGCAACACACCCAAACTGAGTCAACCAACTGAACCCCACAAGAATCATTTCCCCACACAACGCGGGGACAAGGTTGAAGAGAACTGACTTGAATGGTATAGGTGACTCGCAGATGCCATCTACTGGTTAGTTAGAGCAAATGTACGCCACCAACTTGTGTTTCTGAAAAATTAGATTGGTATCTTTTTTTTTTTTACAACTTGAAAGAACCCTATCAAGCAAAGCAAATGCCAAGAGGCCAAAAACAACAGAAAATCTTAATACATATGATAAAACCAGACGATATGGAGAACCCAAATCCAAACACACAAATCAAAATATCAGAAGAGACACAGTACTTGGCACAATTAATCAAAGAACTACAATGAGGAATGAAAACATGGCAAAGGATTTAAAGGACATCAAGAAGACCATGGCCCAGGATAGAAGCAACATAAAGAAGACCCTAGAAGAGCATAAAGAAGACATTGCAAGAGTAAATAAAGAAATAGAAGATCTTATGGAAATAAAAGAAACTGCTGGCCAAATTAAAAAGACTCTGGATACTCACAATACAAGAGTAGAGGAAGTTGAACAACGTCTCAGTGTCCTAGAAGCCCACAGAACAGAAAATGAAAGAACAAAAGAAAGAATGGAGAAAAAATTCAAAAAAATCAAAGTGGATCTCAGGGATATGATAGATAAAATAAAATGTCCAAACTTAAGACCCATTGGTGTCCCAGAAGGGGAAGAGAAGGGTAAAGGTCTAGAAAGAGTATTCAAAGAAATTGTTGGGGAAAACTTCCCCAACCTTCTACACAATATAAATACACAAAGCATAAATACCCAGCGAACTCCAAATAGAGTAAATCCAAATAAACCCACTCTGAGACATATTCTGATCAGACTCTCAAATACTGAAGAGAAGGAGCAAGTTCTGAAAGCAGCAAGAGAAAAGCAATTCACCACATACAAAGGAAACAACATTAGACTAAGTTGTCACTACTCAGCGGCCACCATGGAGGTGAGAAGGCAGTGGCATGACATATTTAAAATTCTGAGAGAGAAAAATTTCCAACCAAGGTTACTTTATCCAGCAACACTCTCCTTCAAATTTGAGGGAGAGCTTAAATTTTTCACAGACAAACAAATGCTGAGAGAGTTTGCCAATAAAAGACCTGCCCTACTTCAGATATTAAAGGGAGCCCTACTGACAGAGAAACAAAGGAAGGAGAAAGAGATACAGAGAATTTTAACAGACAGATATAGAACCTTACATCCCAAATCACCAGGAACTCATTTTTCTCTAGTGATCACGGATCTTTCTCCAGAAGGGACCATAAGCTGGGACATAAAACAAGCCTCAAGAAATTAAAAAAAAAAAAATTGAATATATTCAAAGCACATTCTCCAACCACAATGGAATACAAATAGAAGACAATAATTTTTGAATTGTGACTCCAATATTTACTTCCTACATGATATAAAATACACAAACTCTAATGACAAATCAGTGGTTTTGAACTCAACATAAAATATGTAATTTTAGACAACTATATAAAGGTGGGGAAATGGAGGAGTATAGGCACATAGTTTATATGTCCTATTGAAGTGAAGGTGGTACCAAAGAAAAACAAGATTGTTAAGGATTTAAGAAGTTAATTTTAAGCCCCACAGTAAACACAAATTATCAGAGAATATGACCATAGAGATGAAAAGTAGAATATGGGTTAAGAGAAATGGGGGAAGGGGCAATGGGGAGTGAAGAAATGAGTGTAGGGTTGCTATTTGAGGTGAAGGGAAATTTCTAGTAATGGATGGTGGGTAAGAGCATTACAACATTCTAAATGTGATTAATCCCACTAATGGAATGCTAGGGAGGGGGTGGAATGGGAAGATTTAGGCTGTATATATGTTTCCACAATTAAAAAAATAATTAAATAAAAAAGTCTAAATAGATGACAATTGAATGCCAAGGATGAACCTGTATGGGATCGGAGGATGGAAGACAGGAGGCTCAAAGGGACACAGCTGAGGCATAAGGAAAAGGAAATACAGAATGTAAGCTTTGTATCATTGTTGAATCTCTTGTACTTCTTAGCTGTGCTTAATGGGATTGCATAAAAGAATGTTCTTGTTCATGGGAAGTGTATATGTGAATTATAGTATTTTTTCAAGGATGTGTGCAGGTAGCTGTCATATTCAGAAGACAGAGCAACAGATGATGGATGATAGGGAGGGAGGGAGGGAAAGAAATAGTGATGTGACAGCATTTTAAAGTTGGTGGATTGGGCTATCGGGGGAGGGGGGTCAGGGCATGCTGGAGTTCTCTGTATGGGGTTTGTATTATTTTTGCAACTGTTCCTATAACTTTGAATTTATTTCAAAATAAAAAAAAATTTCATGGAATAAAAAAGATTCTTTGTTTCTCTGAATCTGCTATGTCCACCCTTGTCTTGGTGAGAGTGCTGCAAGTTTAAAATGGCTGAGGCTTTCCCTACTGCAGAGCACAGCGAGCTGAAAATGGCTGAGGCTTTCTCCACTGAGCTGCCCAGGTTGACAGAGAGAGAAAGGAACAGAAAGCCCCCTTTTAGGGTCAGTCTGCAGCCCCCAGATTCACCTGTCGGCCAGAGATAGCACCTGATCCTTTGGGCACCCCATCTCAAGATAGATCCATCCCCTGACTCTCCAAGGTTGGTCGTCACCAAAAGCCTCTGTCTGCTTGTTGGGGATTCATAGTTTATATTGAGCAGTTAACATTAAAACCCCAGTTGGAGCTGGGCTGAGGTATATTTGCTTGTTTAGAGAGTGCTGCTCTCTATCACAGTGAGGTTTTGCAGGTCAGGCTGCCATGAGGGAGGGGCTCTCGGCTCGGGTCTGCAGTTTTTACTTATGGATTTTATGCTATGATCTTGGGCATTTCTCCCAATCCAGATTGTTGCACTGTGTGTGGACAGTCACGGTCATCTCCCAGCAGTTATTCCAGATCTTTTACTAGTTGTTCCTGGTTGTTTATAATTTCTCTGGGGGGACTAACTAACTTCCACTCCTCTCTATGCTGCCATCTTCTCTCTCACCCATCCCTCGGGAGCACTTTTAAAAAAAATTTAATGCCATTTTATTGAGATATATTCACATACCAGATACTCATCCAAAATGTACAATCAATAGTTCACAGTATCATCATACAGTTGGACACTCATCACCACAATGAATCCTTGAATATTTTCATTACTTTGAAAAAATTAAAAACAAGAATAAAAATAAAAACACCCCAAACATCCCATACTCCTTATCTCCCACCATTATTTATTTATTTTTGTCTTTGTTTTCTTACTCATCTGTCCATACAGTGGATAAAGGGGGTGTCAGTCACAAGGTTTTCACAATTACACAGTCATACCTTAAGAGCCATATAGTTATATAATCATCTTCATGAATCAAGGCTACTGGATTACTGTTCAACCGTTTCAGGTGCTTCCTTCCAGCTATTCTAATACACTACAAACGGATATCTATATTATGCATAAGAATATCCCAAATGACTTCTTGACTCTGTTTGAAATCTCTCAGTTACTGAAACTCGATTTTGTTCCAGTTCTCTTCCCCTATTTGGTCCAAGAGTGCTTTCTCAATCCCAGGATTGCAGGGCCAGGCTTATCCCTGGGGGTCATGTCCCATGTTGTCAGGGAGATTTACACCCCTGGGAGTCATGTCCCACATAGTGGGGAGGGCAGTGAGTTTACCTGTCGAGTGGGCTGAGAGAGGCCACATCTGAGCAACAAAAGAGGTTCTCTGGGGGTGACCCTGAGGCAATATTATAAGTAGGCTTAGCCTCTCCTTTGCAGGAATATGTTTCATAAGGGCAAGCCCCAAGGTTGCTGGGTTGGCCTATTAAATTGGTAGTCCCCAATGCTTGCAAGAATATCAGTAATTCCCCAGGTGGGGAAGTTTAATATTTCCACATTTTCCTCAGTCCCTTAAGGGGGTTTTGCAAAAACTTTTATTCTCTGCCCAGATTACTCTGGGATGAATCAGGGCATCACACTAGCCTGTGCAAACCAACAAGATCTCACTCCCTATTCAAGTTTCCATGTAATTATGGTGTTGGAATAAACTGACCATACAAGTTAAATTAGATAGTGTGCTACAGAACATATAAATTTTGCTCCAAATAAACATCTCTCCCTTTGGTCTCACACAGAAGTTGAAGTTTTAAAAAAGACAGTCAATATTATCCTTTACCCTTTAGTCTGATTTACCTTAGCCCTAACCAAGTCCATTTCATTCATATCTCTAATTGAAGTCTGATCTTTTTCAGCCTCTTTAACATTTGCTGTGTGGGGTAATGCTGACATTCATAGCTGCTGAACTATGGCTCTGAGTCTCAGTTGTCACACAGATACCCAAAGTTCCAGGGAATGATCAGGTTGTACACAAAGAGCTCAGCTTCTCAGAATTTAGAAACAACTCTAACAACTCAGGAATAGATGTGGCTGCTTTAAGAGCTTACAATCTAAGGACCTTTACAATAAGCCCTCCCCTGATAACCTGTGGTCTAAGATTCAATTCTAAGAGTTTACACATTATTGTTAATCCATATTAGTGAGGCATTACAATGTTTGCCTTTTTGTTTCTGGTTTATTTCACTAAAAATGGTGTTCTCAAGATCCATTCACGTAGGTGCTTGTCTCACAACTTCATTCCTTCTTGCAGCTCCTCAATATTCTCTTTTATGCATACACCACAGTTCACCATCCATTTATCAGTCGATGTACCCTTAGGTCACTTCCATCCATTGAGAATCATGAATACTGCCACCATTAACACCAATGTGCAGTGTCCATTCATGTCCCTGCTGTCAGTTCTTCCAAGTGTATACCCAATAATGGTGTTGCAGGACCATGTGGCAGTCCCATAGTTAGCTTCCTGTGGAACCACCACACTGCCCTCCAGATGGGCTGCTCCATTCTACTTCCCTACCAGCAGTGAATAGGTACATCCGTCTCTCTGCATTTTCTTCAGCACTTGTATCTTTCTGTTTATTTTTTAAACAGTTTTGTCCACATACCATACAATCCATCCTAAGTACACAATCAGTGGTTCCTGGTGTAGTCGCATGGTTATGCATTCACCACCACAATCTATATGAGGACATTTCCATTTCTTCTGCAAAGAAGGAAGAAGGGAAAAAATGAAGAATAAAAAATAAAAATATATAAAAAATAAAAAGGAGAAACAGGAACACCAAGAATCCCATGCTCCTGTCTTATATCCCCCTCTTATTGACATTTAGCTTTTGTATATTGCCTTTGTTACATTTTATAGAAGTACATTACCCACAGGGGCACTTTTGTTTGAGAATTTACATACAGTTTGTGAAATCTGGTTGAGACCTGCATAAGAGTAACCTCCAGAATGATCTCCAAATTCTATTTGAAATCTCTTAACCATAGAAACTCTATTTTATTTAGTTTCCCCCCCCTTTTGATCCAGGTCTTTCTCTGAATGCATCACCAATTAATGCTTGGCAATAATCCTTCAGCACCAGGGGGACTTATCCTTGGGAGTCATGTCCCATGTATGAGGGAAGGTAGTAAGTTTATTTGCAGAGGAAGAGGCCACACTTGAGCAACAAGGAGCTTTTCAGGGGTTGACTGTTAGGTATCAATTATAATTAGTCTTAGTCTTGGTTTCATTATTTCAGAAATAAGGCTCAAAAAAAAAAAACAAAAAAAGCAAAACAAAACAACTTATGACAATAAGGACACATTTATTTCCCATAGAATTAAGTAGCTATATAAAGTTCAAGATGTCCAAAAGGGCACCCTGTAAGTCAAGACACCTGAGCTTGTCCCACCTTTACTTTTTTTTTCAAAAAACATTTATTGAAAATGATTAGTTTATTTCATTTGAATATATCCCCCCTGCCTCTAAAATGGCTTTTTTCTTTTACTTTTTATTGAAATAAGATATATACGTCTTCAAATCTTCCTTTTTAACCACTTTCTGTTGTACAATTCAATGATACTGGTTACATTCACAATATTGTGCTAACACCACCACCTCCCATTACAAACACTTTTTTTCCAAGCTCATTTGCCATTTTAAAAAGTTTTATTGAGATATATTCATACACTGTACAATCCATCCAAAGTACACAATCAATGACTCACAGTATCATCACATAGTTATGCATTCATCATCCCTATCAATTTTTCAACATTTTCCTTACTCCAAAAAAAATCCCCCAAATGTCCCATACCCTTTATCACCCCCTATTATTGACCCATAGCATTGGTCAACAGCATAATTATTTTTGATTAAAGAATATTAAAATATTACTATTAACTATAATCCATAACATGTAATAGGTGCATTTCCCCCATTTACCACTCTATTATTAACTCCTTGTTATAGTGATATAAATTTGTTTTAGTTCATGAAAGAACATTTTTATATTTGTACTATTAATCACAGTCATAATTTGCTGCAGGGTTCATTGTGTTAAACTGTCCCATGTTTTATCCTATAGCTTCCTTCTAGTGACATTTAAGACTCTAAACTTTCCGTTTCAGCCACAATCACATACATAATTCAATGCTGTTAGTTTCACTCACCATAATGTGCCACCATCACCTCTATCCATTTCCAATCATTTAAATTCAACATAGTTAAAAATTCTGCACACATTAGGAATTCACACCCTATTCTTCACCTTCATTCTATCTCCTAGTATTCTATATTTTAGATTTTAACTCTATGAGTTCACTTATTGTAATTTGTTCATATTAGTGAGCTCATACAATATTTTCCTTTTGTGTCTGGCTTACTTCACTCAACGTAATGTCCTCAAGGTTCTTCCCTGTTGTCACATGCTTCAGGACTTCATTCCTTCTTATTACTGAATAATATTCCATCGTATGCATAGACCACATTTTTTTATATTCATTTTATTGAGATATATTCACATACCACGCAGTCATACAAAACAAATCATACATTCGATTGTTCACAGTACCATTACATAGTTGTGCATTCATCACCAAAATCAATCCCTGACACCTTCATTACCGTACACACAAAAATAACAAGAATAATAATTAAAGTGAAAAAGAGCAATTAATGTAAAAAAGAACACTGGGTGCCTTTGTCTGTTTGTTTGTTTGTTTGTTTCCTTCCCCCATTTTTCTACTCATCCATCCATAAACTAGACAAAGGGGAGTGTGGTCCTTATGGCTTTCCCAATCCCATTGTCACCCCTCATAAGCTCCATTGTTATACAATCGTCTTCAAGATTCATGGGTCCTGGATTGTAGTTTGATAGTTTCAGGTATCTACCACCAGCTACCCCAATTCATTAGAACCTAAAAAGGGTTGGCATAGACCACATTTTGTTTATCCATTCATTGGATGATGGGCACCTGGATTGTTCCCATCTTTTGGCAATTGTGAATAATGCTTCTTTGAACATCAGTGTGCAAATATCTGTTTGTGTCCCTTCTTTCAGTTCTGGGTATATTCCTAGCAATGGGATTGCTGGATCGTATGGCATTTTTCATTCCCACCAGCTGTGAATGAGTGTTCCTATTTCTCCACATCCTCTCTAACACTTGTAGTTTTAGTTTTTTTTTAAATAGTAGCCATTCTAGTAGGTATGATTTTATATCTCATAGTAGTTTTGATTTGCATTTTCCAAATAGCTTGTCAAAATTAGCCTCTTTTCATATGTTTTTGAGCCAATTTTATTTCCTCTTTGGAAAAATGTCTGTTGAAGTCTTTTGCCCATTTTAAAATTCAGTTGTCTTTTTTTATTGTTGAGTTGTAGGATTTCTTTAATATGCTGTATATCAAACCCTTATCAGATATGTGGTTTCAAATATTTTCTACCATTGAGTAGGTTGCCTTTTCACTTTTTTGACAAAGTCCTTTGAAGCACAAAAGTATTTGTTTTTTGTTTCTCAATTATACCTTTATTGCATTTTTAAAAATTTAGTTGCTTTTTTGTAATGTACCATTTTCTTCTCTTTTTATCTGTTTTTCTCTATATTTTTTTCCGTTATTTTCTTAGTGCTTACCTTTGTAATTATCATTAACATCTTAAACTGATAACTACCTAGTTTAGCTAGTACCAACCTAATTTCAGCTCTGTTTTATTATTTTAGTGGTTACTTTGAGGTATATGGCAGATACCTTTAACTTACCATAGTCTTCAAGTGATACTATAGTATTTCATGTATAGAATAAGAACTTTATAATTGTGTACTTCTATATCTTTTCTTCTAATCTTTATGATATTTTGATCATGCATTTTAATTTTCCATATCTTATAAACTCCCCAGTCTTATTTTTGTTTAAATAGTCAATTATCTTTTTAAAAGGTTTAAATAAGAATATAAACTTTTATTTGTGTAAACACTTATACTTACCTTTTCCAGAGCTCTTCATTTCTTTGTGTAGATCCTTATGGTATAATTTTCCTTCTCCCTGAAGAAATTACTTTAACATTTCTTGTAGGTCAGGTCTGCTGGTTATGAAGTCTTCCATTTTTTGTATGTCTTAAAATTGTCTTTCTTTCAGTTTTTTAAAAGATGTTTTTGCTGGATGTACATTTCTAAGATGACCATTTTTGCATTCAGTATTTTAAAGATGTTGTTTCACTGCCTTCTTGCTTGCATTGTTTTCCAGTGAGAAATATTGTATCTTCCTTTTTTGTTTCTACATAGGTAATATGTCTTTTTTTTCCTCTGGTTGCTTTTAAGATGATCTCTTTATTACTAATGTTGAGCTATTTAATGACAATCTTCTTTGATGTAATTTCATTTTTCTTCTTCTTTGCATTAGTTGAGTTTCTTTGATCTATGGCTTTATAGTTTTCATTACATTTGGAAAAATGTTGGCCATTATTTCTTCAAATAGTTATTTTCTTCCATTCCTTCCTTTCGAGGACTTCAATTATTCATATATAAACCTGGTTGAGTTTGTCCTGCAGCTCACTGATTTTCTTTACTTCTTGGATTCTTTTCTCTCTCATCATTTCATTTTGGATAGTTCCTATTGCAAAGCCTTTTAAGTTCATCAGTCTTTTCTTCCATAATGTCTATCATACTGTTAATTGTATCCCGTTGTTCTGGTTTGCTAATGCTGCCGTTACGCAAAATACCAGAAATGGATTGGCTTTTATAAAGGGGGTATATTTGGTTACAAAGGTACAGAGTGAAGGCCATAAAAATGTCCAAATTAAGGTATCAACATTTGTATACCTTCATCGAAGGAAGGCCAATGGTGTCTAAAAAACCTGTTAGTTGGGAAGGCTGGTGTCTGCTGATTCCAGGTTGTGTTCCAGCTCTTCTCTCAGCTCCTGTGCATTTTTCAAAATGTTGCTCTTGGGGTGTTTTGTCCTCTCTTAGCTTCTCTGGAGCAAAGTGTCAGCAAAAGTCTGCTTTCAATGGCCTTCTTCAAAATGTCTCTCTTGGCTGTAACAGCGAGTTCCTTCTGTTTGTCAGCTCTTTTATATGGCTTCAGTGATTTAATTAAGGCCTACCCTGAATGGGTGGGGTAACACCTCCATTGAAATTATCCAATCAAAGGTCTTGCCCTCAGTTGATTGAGTCACATCTCCATTGAAACACTCAATCAAAAAGTTCTAAACTAATCAACACTAATTACATCTGCCCCCAAAAGATTGCATTAAAGAACATGCATTTTGGGGGGCATAATACATCCAAACCAGCACACCTGTGTAGTTTTTCATCTCAGATGTTGTAGGTTTTATTTCTAGAAGCTTAATTTAGGTCTTTTTTTTTTATCTTTAGTGTCTCTACTTACTTAATTTTATCATTTGTATCAATTCTCCATTGGGTGGGATTTATTGATTATTCTCATCATTATGAGTTATGTGTTCTTGCCTTTCTGCATCCATGATAATCTTAGATTCAATGCCAGGCACTGTGAATTTTACCTTTTTGTATAAAAGGTATATTTTTATATTCCTATAAATCTTCTTGAGCTTTGTTCTAGAATGTACTTAAATTGCTTGGAAAAATTTGATGATTTTATTCTCACTTTTATGATTTGATTGGCAATTTCAGAGCAGTGCTTAGTGTAGAAATAGTGACTCTTCACTGCTGAGGAAAGATCTTCCTGAGTTCTCTATCCACTGTCCTGTGAGTTATGAGGTTTTTTTCAATCTGGTGATGGGAATAGGTATTGTACTCAATCAAATTGGGGCATTCTTCCCTCTAATCCTTTCTGATAGTTCTTTCCTTAACTTTGGGTAGTTTCCTCACATGCATGTGCTGATCAGTATTGTGCTGAATACTCTGGGGCACCCTCAGCAGATCTCTCCCTGTGCAGGGGTTTTCTCTTGCTGTGCAGCTACACCCTCTGTGGAATTCTGTCCTTTGTTTCTGTTTATCCAGTCTTCTGGGTTGCCCCTCTGTTCTCCTCTGTGCTATGGCCTGGAAACACTCTTGAGGCAGTAAGGTGTGGCAGTCTCAGGACACAGGGCTTACCTTGTTTGTTTCCTTGTTTTCAGGGTTTGTCTTTGTTCCTGATGTGCAGTGTTTTGGAAACCATTGTTTCATATATTTTATCCTTTTTCTTTTTTTTTTTGCTACATGAAACATGATCCCCAAAAATGTTGAGAGAGTAAATCTGGTCCTTGTTATTTGATTTTGGCTGGAAGTAAGAGAGTCCCAGCAATCTGTGTTTTAACAAGTTCTCCAAGGAATTCTAATGCATATTTAAGTTTGAGAACCATATGGATACATGCATTTAAGTTAAGGTGATTATTTGATTATTTATTATTATTTTGTTAAGACTATCAATTGTGAAGACACGGTTACAGGAACCAACAAATCTAACTTTTTGAGGGAAAAATATTTGTAGTTTAATTCTCTTATTTCCATGTGTGCAGGTTTGGATGTATTATGTCCCCCAAAATGCCATGTTCTTTGATGCAATCTTGTGGGGCAGATGTATTAGTGTTGATTAAGTTGGAATCCTTTGATTGAGTGTTCCCATGAATGTGACTCAATTAACTGTGGGTAAGACCTTTGATTGGATAATTTCCATGGAGGTGTTACCCTACCCATTCAGAGTGGGTCTTAATTGAATCACTGGAGTCCTATAAAAAAGTGCACAGACAGAAGGAAGTGCTGAGACACATTTTGAAGATGGCTGTTGAAAGCTAATGCTGACATTTTGGAGAACGCCATTTTGAAACGCAACCTGGCAGCAAGCAGATGCCAGCCATGTGCCTGCTGAGCTAACAGAGGTTTTCCGGATGCTGTTGGCCATCCTTCAGTGGAAGTACCCTATTGTTGATGCGGTAGCTTGGATACTTTTATGGCCTTAAGGCTGTAACTTTGTAACCAAATAACCCCCCTTTATAAAAGCCAATCCAATTCTGGTGTTTTGCGTAATGGCAGTATTAGCAAACTGGAACACCATGTTTCAGTAATTGTGAGATATTTAAAATATTTGCACAAGGAAGATGCATGGAAATTTAGGTGAGAGGAAGAAGGTTTTGTCAAATAATCTTAAATTGGTTCATTAATGTTGCTATGGTGCATACCGTCCGTAGACATTTAGGCTTAAGCTACGTAGTAATTTCTTTAACTGTGAAGCTTTGTTAAATGCTAGATGTGAAATACAAATCAGAGTAGAATTATTAGCCTCAAGCTATGTACCCACTGTAAAATCACTCTGCTTTAAAACACCCAGAAAACAAGATTACCATTCCTTCTGGAAGTCAGGAATGTGACTACTTTAAAACTTGGAAGGAAGCTAGTATTGCAGTCCTTATTTTTAAAGACTTTCCTGCAAGAACTTTAAAGTAGTTTAATAATTATATATTCAATATATGTCACCTTTATGAGGCAGATAAAACAAGGGAAGTATTTTAAATTGGAGAAGTAGATGAATGTTTCCTCAGTGAATTCAGGCAGACCATTCTCTTGCAGATCAGAAATGTTTACCAAAATTAAAAACAAGAACAACAAAAATCCTGACCCCTAGGAAAGATGGGGGCATAGACCCAGACTCTCTCACAAAATCAAGTGGAATAAATAAAACATGTTTTTTTAAAGTGTACATAAAAAGCAATGAGACTAAGGAAAGGCCTTCACTCTCCACTTCATGGCAAGTGTGTGGACAAGATTCTTTCTAGAATTATAGGTACCCTTCCACTATTGAAGATAAATTACATTGTTCAGAGAAGGTCAACTTTGTGAAACATGATCAGTGATCAATTGAAAGCCAGAAAATGAGATGAAAATGGAGATTATAGAGGTTAGGGGAGAAGTGAGTAGAAAAATTATACTACTGTGTAAGTGATCAGTGGACTAGATACAGCTGAATGAGTCTTACAAGGAACTAGTGATTGACACTGATTAAATTTTTAAGAGGATTAAATGCAATAATACATTTTAAGTTTATAGCACAATGCCTGGCATGTGGCAAATATTCAATAAATATTCATTGTTGCTCTTAAATATTAGCAGTATTTATAGAACACATCCTCTTCAGTGCCTTGAAAATTTCAAAGGAAACCATATGGTTTCTTTAAGAAGCTTGCATTCTAATAGGGCAAAAACAATCAGCAAAAATAACTACATTTTTAAACCAGCACCAAGGAACTGGAACATAAATGTACACATGTGACTGAAAATATCATTAAGAAAAGTAATCATACATGAGGATAATAATATCTAGTACAGAATATTGGTTCTGAGCACATACATTAGAGTCAGGGCAACCTAATAACACTTTCCTCAAAGTTGTTAGGATTAAATGAGGTATGGAACTTGGCATGTAGAAAGTGATCAATAAACTAGCAATCTTTTCCTCCAGGGCTTAGTTTCTTCACTCCAAAAATCAAAGAAAGTTAGTATAGTATTTGGTTAAGGGTATTGATGTAAGAAGAAATGGGTTCTAATCCCAGTTTCACTGCTTACAAGCTGTAACCTTGGTCAGATTACTTAACCCCCTGACCTTCATATCCTTATCTATACAATGGAGACTTTTGGTCTGGCACTGACATCCTGCTTTGTAGCCTCCTTTAGCCATTTGATATGTAGAATATTCCTAAATGGAAAACTGAAATATCTACTATTTTGAGGGGGTGGTGGTTAGGTTTTGGAGGCTAGAGATGGAGAACCGAAGTTCTGTTCTAAACAGAATATGTGGATTGAGATTTGGAAGAAGTTATGGGGAGGGGGTCCAATTTTAATTTGTCTTGAGAAATGTAGATAGTCAGTTTGAGAAAACCCTTAAAATCAGTTGTACATTGTTTTAAGGACTTCTATATAAAACTCAAAATAGACATGAAAGCTACTTAAAGCATAAAAGAATGCTTTTTATCTAGCAAGGTTTCAAAATGCAATTTAAGTGATTAAATTGATAAGCAACTCTTCCAATGTATCTCCAATGTAAAGGGGAGTACATAGTTCTTAAAATTCCTTCTCAAGGGAGATATCATATTTATTCCATTTAAGTTAAAATGTAGGAAAATGTGTGAATATATCAGTAACTGCATAGACATTAAGTTACACATTATATAGTATTTTGCTTTATACCAGAAATGAATAAACATTTCTATTAAATTTCTTAAGGATTTTAAAAGTCTGATTGTGGTAAACCAATTTTATTTACTTAAATTAATTTTTCCTTGTTTAAAAATGTTATTACTGTATATCTGGAAATTTAAAAAAGGGTAGAGTAAATGCATTATTGCCTAAGAAATAACTTTACCTCATTGATCTGAGTTAAGAAGTGTTTGCTCTTGATTGCCCAGGCCCACTCCTGAGAAACAACAGCTTCTGAAGGGTAGCTCTACCAGAAGGAACTTTACTCAGCCAGCCTTCAATAATACAGAATGATTTACTCTCTTAGAAACTTTTCAGGTTTTTCCTATTCAACCTCATCCTGCAGAAATCACCAGTTGGAACAAGCAACTACAAAACTGTATAGGACAGCATTATCATCTTTTTTCTGGCAATGGGTCTAATTACCATCTTAATGTACTATTGTGTTGAATTTATAAAATTCTAGTTAGAGCAAAAGTAAAATAGAATATCTGGGCTAACGGTCAGTGAAGGAAAAAAACAAAGGGGATTTTAAAATTTCTTTTAAAAAATTGATGTTTCCATTTTTCTGTTACAAAAGTGCTGTAATGAACATTTGTTTAAACATCTTACAAATATACCCTAGCAAACTTAAGGGAAATTTTCCTTACCTTAAATTCCTGGTAGAATTTTTGGATCAAAGAGTATGCACATTTTACAATTTGAGAGAAAAGTTAAATGTTATCTTATATGCATACCATGGATGCACTTTTAAAAAGAATGAATTAAATGTGTAAGTACCAATATTCAAAGATGTTCACAATATATTACTAAAGTGAGGATTTGCTTAGCAGTATAAAATCCCATTAAAATTTATAGACATTAGTGTTGCAGAAAGAAAAATCTGGAAGAATATGTATCAAACTAATATTGGTTAACTCATTCATCAAATTTGAAGATTATTTTTGAAATTACATGAGTAATACATGAATAAATTAATCTCATAAAGTGATGGATACACAAATACTTATACTCAAATGTTCATAGCAGCTTTATTCATAATAGCCCCAAACTTCAAACAAACCAATGTCCATCAATTGGTGAGTGGATAAAAAATTTGTGGCATATCCACACAATGGAATACCACTCAGCAATAAAAAAGGAACAAACTACTGACACATGGCTGAATCTCAAAATCATTATGCTAAGAGAAAGAAGCCAGACACAGAAGACTACATACTATACGATTCCATTTATATGATATTCTAGAAAAGGCAAAACTATAGTGACAGCAGGGGTTGGTGGTAAGGTGAGGGGATGACTGAAAGGATCATAAGGGAACTTTCTGGCAGTGACGGAAATGTTTCATGTCATGATTATGACTGTAGTTTCACTGCTGTATACATTTGTCAAAATTCATTGAATTGTTCATTTAGAATTGGTGAATTTTATTGCATATAAATTATATTTGCCCCTCATCATTCAGCCATATTTATTGAATGTACAAGATGTGCCAAGGCCAGTGTTCTAGTTTGCTAATGCTGCCAGAATGCAAAACACCAGAGATGGACTGGCTTTTATAAAAGGGGATTTATTTGGTTACACAGATACAGTCTTTTTTTTTTTTTTTTTAATCATCATGTTATTGAGATATATTCACATTACCACGCAGTCATACAAAACAAATTGTACTTTCGATTGTTTACAGTACCATTACATAGTTGTACATTCATCACCTAAATCAATCCCTGACACCTTCATTAGCACACACACAAAAATAACAATAATAATAATTAGAGTGAAAAAGAGCAATTGAAGTAAAAAAGAACACTGGGTACCTTTGTCTGTTTGTTTCCTTCCCCTACTTTTCTACACATCCATCCATAAACTAGACAAAGTGGAGTTTGGTCCTTATGGCATTCCCAATCCCATTGTCACCCCTCATAAGCTACATTTTTATACAACTGTCTTCGAGATTCATGGGTTCTGGGTTGTAGTTTAATAGTTTCAGGTATCCACCACCAGCTACCCCAATTCTTTAGAACCTAAAAAAGGTTGTCTAAAGTGTGCGTAAGAGTGCCCACCAGAGTGATCTCTCGGCTCGTTTTGGAATCTCTCTGCCACTGAAGCTTATTTCATTTCCTTTCACATCCCCCTTTTGGTCAAGAAGATGTTCTCCATCCCACGATGCTGGGTCTACATTCCTCTCCGGGAGTCATATTCCACGTTGCCAGGGAGATTCACTTCCCTGGGTGTCTGATCCCACGTAGGGGGGAGGGCAGTGATTTCACCTTTCAAGTTGGCTTAGCCAGAGAGAGAGGGCCACATCTGAGCAACAAAGAGGCATTCAGGAGGAGACTCTTAGGCACAAATATAGGGAGGCCTAGCCTCTCCTTTGCAGCAACCGTCTTCCCAAGGGTAAAACTTATGGTAGAGGGCTCAACCCATCAAACCACCAGTCCCCTATGTCTGTGGTCATGTTAGCAACCATCGAGGTGGGGTAGGCGAATACCCCTGCATTCTCCACAGGCTCCTCAAGGGGGCACTACATCTTTTTTTTTTTTCTCCTTGTTTGTCTTTTTTCTTTTTTTTTCTTTTTTTTAACTTTCCCTTCTTTTTTAAATCAACTGTATGAAAAAAAAAGTTAAAAAGAAAACAAACATACAATAAAAGAACATTTCAAAGAGACCATAACAAGGGAGTAAGAAAAAGACAACTAACCTACGATAACTGCTTAACTTCCAACATGTTCCTACTTTACCCCAAGAAAGTTACATAATATAGCAACATTTCAGTGAACTTGTTCCTACTACATCCATCAGAAATTAACAGACCATAGTCATTTCTGGGCATCCCCAGAACGTTAAATAGCTTATCTGTTCTTCTTGGATTATTGTTCCCCCTTCCTTAATTGCTCTCTACTGCTAGTTCCCCTACATTCTACATTATAAACCATTTGTTTTACATTTTTCAAAGTTCACATTAGTGGTAGCATATAATATTTCTCTTTTTGTGCCTGGCTTATTTCGCTCAGTATTATGTCTTCAAGGTTCATCCATGTTGTCATATGTTTCACCAGATCATTCCTTCTTACTGCTGCGTAGTATTCCATCGTGTGTATATACCACATTTTATTTATCCACTCATCTGTTGAAGGACATTTGGGTTGTTTCCATCTCTTGGCAATTGTGAATAATGCTGCTATGAACATTGGCGTGCAGATATCTGTTCGTGTCACTGCTTTCCGATCTTCCGGGTATATACCGAGAAGTGCAATCGCTGGATCGAATGGTAGCTCTATATCTAGTTTTCTAAGGAACTGCCAGACTGACTTCCAGAGTGGCTGAACCATTATACAGTCCCACCAACAATGAGTAAGAGTTCCAATTTCTCCACATCCCCTCCAGCATTTGTAGTTTCCTGTTTGTTTAATGGCAGCCATTCTAACCGGTGTTAGATGGTATCTCATTGTGGTCTTAATTTGCATCTCTCTAATAGCTAGTGAAGCTGAACATTTTTTCATGTGTTTCTTGGCCATTTGTATTTCCTCTTCAGAGAACTGTCTTTTCATATCTTTTGCCCATTTTATAATTGGGCCGACTGTACTATTGTCATTGAGTTGTAGGATTTCTTTATATATGCAAGATATCAGTCTTTTGTCAGATACATGGTTTCCAAAAATTTTTTCCCATTGAGTTGGCTGCCTCTTTACCTTTTTGAGAAATTCCTTTGAGGTGCAGAAACTTCTAAGCTTGAGGAGTTCCCATTTATCTGTTTTCTCTTTTGTTGCTTGTGCTTTGGGTGTAAAGTCTAGGAAGTGGCCTCCTAATACAAGGTCTTGAAGATGTTTTCCTACATTATCTTCTAGGAGTTTTATGGTACTTTCTTTTATATTGAGATCTTTGGTCCATTTTGAGTTAATTTTTGTGTAGGGGGTGAGGTAGGGGTCCTCTTTCATTCTTTTGGATATGGATATCCAACTCTCCCAGCCCCATTTGTTGAAAAGACCATTATGGCTCAGTTCAGTGACTTTGGGGGCCTTATCAAAGATCAGTCGGCCATAGATCTGAGGGTCTATCTCTGAATTCTCAATTCTATTCCATTGATCTATATGTCTATCTTTGTGCCAGTACCATGCTGTTTTGGCAACTGTGGCTTTATAATAAGCTTCAAAGTCAGGGAGTGTAAGTCCTCCCACTTCGTTTTTCTTTTTTAGAGTGTCTTTAGCAATTTGAGGCATCTTCCCTTTCCAAATAAATTTGATAACTAGCTTTTCCAAGTCTGCAAAGTAGGTTGTTGGAATTTTGATTGGGATTGCATTGAATCTGTAGATGAGTTTGGGTAGAATTGACATCTTAATGACATTTAGCCTTCCTATCCATGAACATGGAATATTTTTCCATCTTTTAAGGTCCCCTTCTATTTCTTTTAGTAGAGTTATGTAGTTTTCTTTGTATAGGTCTTTTACATCTTTGGTTAAGTTTATTCCTAGGTACTTGATTTTTTTAGTTGCTATTGAAAATGGTATCTTTTTCTTGAGTGTCTCTTCAGTTTGTTCATTTCTAGCATATAGAAACATTACTGACTTATGTGCATTAATCTTGTATACCTCTACTTTTCTAAATTTGTTTATTAGCTCTAGTAGGTGTATCGTTGATTTCTCAGGGTTTTCTAGATATAAGATCATATCATCTGCAAACAATGACAGTTTTACTTCTTCTTTTCCAATTTGGATGCCTTTTATTTCTTTGTCTTGCCGGATTGCCCTGGCTAGCACTTCCAGCACAATGTTGAATAACAGTGGTGACAGCGGGCATCCTTGTCTTGTTCCTGATCTTAGAGGGAAGGCTTTCAGTCTCTCACCATTGAGTACTATGCTGGCTGTGGGTTTTTCATATATGCTCTTTATCATGTTGAGGAAGTTTCCTTCAATTCCTACCTTTTGAAGTGTTTTTATCAAAAAGGGATGTTGGATTTTGTCAAATGCTTTTTCAGCATCTATTGAGATGATCAATTGATTTTTCCCTTTCGAGTTTTTAATGTGTTGTAATACATTGATTGGTTTTCTTATGTTGAACCATCCTTGCATGCCTGGAATGAACCCCACTTGGTCATGGTGTATGATTTTTTTAATGTGTCTTTGGATTCGATTTGCAAGTATTTTGTTGAGGATTTTTGCATCTATATTCATTAGGGAGATTGGCCGGTAGTTTTCCTTTTTTGTAGCATCTTTGCCTGGTTTTGGTATTAGATTGATGCTAGCTTCATAAAATGAGTTAGGTAGTGTTCCATTTTTTTCAATGTTTTGAAAGAGTTTGAGTAAGATTGGTGTCAGTTCTTTCTGGAAAGTTTGGTAGAATTCCCCTGTGAAGCCATCTGGCCCTGGGCATTTATTTGTGGGAAGATTTTTGATGACTGATTGGATCTCTTTGCTTGTGATGGGTTGGTTGAGGTCTTCTATTTCTTCTCTGGTCAGTCTAGGTTGTTCATATGTTTCCAGGAAATTGTCCATTTCTTCTACATTATCCAGTTTGTTGCCATACAGTTGTTCCTAATATCCTCTTATAATTTTTTTAATTTCTTCAGGATCTGCAGTTATGTCACCTTTTTCATTCATTATTTTGTTTATATGGGTCTTCTCTCTTTTTGATTTTGTCAGTCTAGCTAGGGGCTTGTCAATCTTGTTGATCTTCTCAAAGAACCAACTTTTGGTGATATTTATCCTCTCTATTGTTTTTTTGTTCTCTATGTCATTTATTTCTGCTTTAATCCTTGTTATTTCTTTTCTTCTACTTGGTTTGGGATTGGTTTGCTGTTCATTTTCTAGCTTCTTCAGTTGATCCATTAGTTCTTTGAGTTTGGCTCTTTCTTCCTTTTTAATATATGCGTTTAGTGCTATAAATTTCCCCCTTAGCACTGCTTTTGCTGCATCCCATAGGTTTTGGTATGTTGTGTTCTCATTTTCATTCGTCTCTATATATTTAGCAATTTCTCTTGCTATTTCTTCTTTAAGCCACTGATTGTTTAGGAGTGTGTTGTTTAACCTCCAGGTATTTGTGAATTTTCTAAGTCTCTGATGGTTATTGACTTCTAATTGTATTCCATTGTGGTCAGAGAATGTGCTTTGAATAATTTCAATCTTTTTAAATTTATTGAGGCTTGTTTTATGTCCCAGCATATGATCTATTCTGGAGAAAGTTCCATGAGCACTAGAAAAGTATGTGTATCCTGGTGATTTGGGATGTAATGTCCTGTAGATGTCTGTTAAATCTAATTCATTTATCAGATTGTTTAGGTTTTCAATTTCCTTATTGGTCTTCTGTCTGGTTGATCTATCTATAGGAGAGAGTGATGTGTTGAAGTCTCCCACAATTATTGTGGAAACATCAATTGCTTCCTTTAGTTTTGCCAGTGTTTCTCTCATGTATTTTGTGGCACCTTGATTGGGTGCATAGACATTTACGATTGTTATTTCTTCTTGCTGAATTGCCCCTTTTATTAGTATGTAGTGGCCTTCTTTGTCTCTCAAAACATCTCTGCATTTGAAGTCTATTTTATCTGAGATTAATATTGCTACACCTGCTTTCTTTTGGCTGTAGCTTGCATGAAATATTTTTTTCCATCCTTTCACTTTCAGTTTCTTTGTGTCCCTGTGTCTAAGATGAGTCTCTTGTATGCAACATATTGATGGTTCATTTTTTTTGATCCATTCTGCGAATCTATATCTTTTAATTGGAGAGTTTAATCCATTTACATTCAACGTTAAAACCGTGAAGGCATTTCTTGAATTGGCCATCTTATCCTTTGGTTTATGTTTGCCATATTTTTCCCTCTGTCTATTAATATCCTTTATTGTACCCATACCGAATCTCTTTAGTACTGAACCTTTCTCCAAGTCTCTCTGTCCTGTCTTTGTTTCTCTGTCTGTAGGGCTCCCTTTAGTATCTCCAGTAGGGCAGGTCTCTTGTTAGCAAATTCTCTCAGCATTTCTTTGTCTGTGAAAAATTTAAGCTCTCCCTCAAATTTGAAGGAGAGCTTTGCTGGATAAAGTATTCTTGGCTGGAAATTCCTCTCACTCAGAATTTTAAATATATCGTGCCACTGCCTTCTTGCCTCCATGGTGGCTGCTGAGTAGTCACTACTTAGTCTTATGCTGTTTCCTTTGTATGTGGTGAATTGCTTTTCTCTTGCTGCTTTCAGAACTTGCTCCTTCTCTTCTATGTTTGACAGTGTGATCAGTATATGTCTCGGAGTGGGTTTTTTTGGATTTATTCTATTTGGAGTTCGCTGAGCATTTATGATTTGTGTATTTATATTGTTTAGAAGATTTGGGAAGTTTTCCCCAACAATTTCTTTGAATACTCTTCCTAGACCTTTACCCTTTTCTTCCCCTTCTGGGACACCAATGAGTCTTATATTCGGAAGTTTCATAATATCTATCATATCCCTGAGGTCCATTTCGATTTTTTCAATTTTTTTCCGCATTCTTTCTTTTATGCTTTCGTTTTCCATTCTGTCATCTTCCAGGTCACTGATTCGTTGTTCAACTTCCTCTAGTCTTGTACTATGAGTGTCCAGAATCTTTTTAATTTGGTCAACAGTTTCTTTAATTTCCATAAGATCATCCATTTTTTTATTTAGTCTTGCAATGTCTTCTTTATGCTCTTCTAGGATCTTCTTGATTTCCTTCATATCCCGTACTATGGTCTCATTGTTCATCTTTAGTTCTTTGAGTAGCTGCTCTAGGTGCTGTGTCTCTTCTGGTCTTTTGATTTGGGTGCTTGGGCTTGGGTTATCCATATCGTCTGTTTTTTTCATATGCTTTATAATTTTCTGTTGTTTTTGGCCTCGTGGCATTTGCTGAACTTGATAGGGTTCTTTTAGGGTTTGTAGACCTATTGAAGTCCTTATCTCTAATTTATCAGATCTACAGCTTCGTGCAGTACACTTTCTCTAACTAACCAGCAGGTGGCGTCCACGAGCCACCTGTTCTCCACAAGCCAGTTCTCCCCTGCTTAGCCTTTTTGGTGAGTGGGGGAGTGAGTCTTGTGGGGCCCAATTGGTGTACCAAGCTTGCGTGTGTAGTTGGTGTTGCCTGCCCTGTATGTGGGGCGTGTTTCTGGGCAGTCGGGGAGGGGGGGTGGCCCTAACAATCAAATCTCCCTGATGATCCTAGAGTTTTAAAGCTGCTGCAATAGTCTAATCCTTCAGTTCAGTCCTGCCACAGTTTGTCTCTGCCACTGACCCACAAGTCTTTGGTATTGGCGTATGGCTCCTGAGACTTGCAAGTGGGCCCCTCTTCCAGGCTGTGCACCCCGGGTCCTCTGTTGAGGGATGACTGTGCTATGTCACAGGTGAGTGCCGTCCCCCCAGGGCAGTTCTGGGCTGCTGGGCTGTGTAGGGAGGCTCCCAGTCTGCTCAAATGATGGCTGAATGGGGCTTTGTTAATTCACACTGCTCCACCTTCCCAGCTCTGGGACATTCAGCTGAGGTTGCAGGGAAGGCTAATGTCCACGCCCAGTTTTGTGGTGTGTGCCTGTTATTTGAAGCACTTCCGTCACACTGGGTTGTCTGGGGCAGCTCTGGGCTATGGGGCTGGTGATGGGCAGGAGTGTTTCCTGTCCACCAGGATGGTGGCTGTGAGCGGACACCCCCCTTTTCTTGGGAAGTTGTGTTGTTTAGTGAATTTTCTCAGCCACTGGATTATTGCCTTTTGTCTCAGAGCTCTCTTAGTTCTGCTCTTGAGTTGACGTGCCCAAATTGCAATTCTTTGAAGCTTTCTGTATTGGGCTTCTTAGAGTAATTGTTTTAGAAAAAGAAAAAAGGATTTAAAAAAAAAAAACAAAAAAAAACAACAACAAAAAAACGGCCCTCCTCAGAGATCTAATGGGTTATTGAAATGCTAATAGACAAAGCAACCAGGGCCATTAAGGAAAGGTCCACAGGGCAGAGAGATCAGCTTTTCTTCGGGATTTGCATATGCGCCTCAAGGCCTGAGCTCCGCCCTTCCCCTTTCTGTGTTCACCAGAACTCCAAAAATCCTCTGCTTTTATTTTGGAGTTTTTCGTGTTGTTTTTTTTCTATGCCTGTCTCCTCTCTGCTGGGCTGGCTGCTCTCAGAGTCTCTGGTGTCTGGTCTCAGTCTATCTATGGTTGGAGTTTGAATCAGTAGAATGAGTTTCCGATAAGAGCAGCCACTGCAGTTCTCCCTTCTCCTTCCCGGAGCTGACAGCCCCTCCTCCCCCGGAACTGAGCCTGGCAGGGAGGGGCGCGGGTCCCCTGGCCGCAAAAACTTACAGATTTCGCTGATCTCAGCAGTTCCACGTTTTCATGAGTGTTGTATGAAGTATGCCCAAAGACAGATTGCTCTGTGGTGTCCAGTCCACGCAGTTCCTGGCTTTTTACCTACTTTCCTGGAGGAGTAACTAAAACTTACAGCTCACCAGTCTGCCATCTTGCCCCGCCTCTCCACAGATACAGTCTTAAGGCCATAAAGTGTCCAAGGTAACACATCAGCAATCGGGTACCTTCACTGGAGGATGGCCAATGGTGTCCAGAAAACCTCTGTTAGCTGGGAAGGCACGTGGTTGGCGTCTGCTCCAAAGTTCTGGTTTCAAAACGGCTTTCTCCCAGGACATTCCTCTCTAGGCTGCAGTTCCTCAAAAATGTTGCTCTTGGTTGCACTTGGGATAATTGTCCTCTCTCAGCTTCTCCTGAGCAAGAGTCTCTTTCAACGGCCATCTTCAAACTGTCTCTCATCTGCAGCTCCTGTGCTTTCTTCAAAGTGTCCCTCTTGACTGTGGCTCCTCTTGAAAATGTCACTCTCAGCTGCACTGAGTTCCCTCTGCCTGTCAGCTCATTTGTATCGCTCCACTGATCAAGGCCCACCCTGAATGGGTGGGGCCATGCTTCCATGGAAATATCTCATCAGAGTTATCACCTACAGTTGGGTGGGGTGCATTTCCACACAACAACCTAATCCAAATGTTCCGACTTAAACCCCACTAATATGTCTGCCCCACAAGATTGCATCAAAGAATATGGCTTTTTCTGGGGGACATAATACATTCAAACCAGCACAGCCAGGAAATACAACAGAATATAAAAACAGACCAGATTCCTGCTTTCCTGGAGCTTTCAGACAAGTGTGCATGTGTGTGTGTTAATAATAGTAAATGTAAAATCATAACTATGAAGGGAGATTATGATGGTTTGGACCTGAGTCATAGGGAGATTTGATCTAGTCAGGGAGGTCAAGAAAGTATTTTCCAAGAGAGTTTAATTTTTAAACAGATCTGAAGGGTGGACATGGGTTGGGGGAAACTACTAATCCTAAACTGTAGAAACTGTGTGAAGCAAACATGTGGGAGGCAACAGAGATTAATGTAAAATGTGTACTTTGTTTTCTCATCAGGAAACAATAAAATCATAAATATTTTTAAAGTGAGGAGACTTTCCACTTCCTAAACGTAAGGATTAAACTGTTTATGCTTGTACGTGAGTAAAGGCACAAGAAGGACAAGCCTTCCTTGTTGGCTTCTCTTAAAAAGCTGTAACAGTCGAAGCGAAGTCTTGGAGCTCTCTGGTCGTGATATAGGAATAGGGATCATTAGTATGACCTGGCGTGGAGGTCGAAGCGTCCAGGCCTAGCTTTTAAAGCAGGTACCACAGCCTCTTCACCTCCATATCGTCTTAAGTCACTGGATGACAAGGGCCGGCCTTCACTCCTCTACCAGCCCAAGATTCTGGCTCCCTACGTGAGACGTGTACGTTCTTGGGACCGGGGAATCCCCAATGCACGCAGCGTTACAGAGGAGAATGACCTAAGGGAACAAAGAACTGAGGACCCTACCTAACCCATAATGCACCGGTAGCCCTTTCGAATGCAAGACCTACAACCTCCAGGACGCGTGTATCAGAGCAGAAAACTCTCGTCTTTATCCTTATAGGAAGTGACAAAGCGAGGCATTGTGGGACTTTCTCCGACTGCTACTACGCATGCGTCTACTGGCTTCGCCCGCTCCAGGAGCCACGTCTGGGAGGTGGTGGCCGCTGGAAATGCACGTCAGCGTAGCGGGTCAGTGCCATGCGTGCGCAGGCGCAATAGCTTGGGCAGCACCGGAAGGACAGGGGGATGGGGCGGCGGTGACGCGATTCTGTCCGCGTTGGAGGGGTCGGGCTGTCTCTGGAGTCGCTGCGGCCGCCGCGTGACGTGGCACAGCCGGACTTTTAACGCCAGAGCCGGAGCTGTCGCGCCAGTCGCCGAGCAGGTCCGCGCCCCGTTAATTCCTTTCCTGGTTTCGGAGCTTCGTCCGACCCGTCGGCAGGCGAGCCATCCCTGCGGGTCCCTTTCTTCTTCAGCTCTTTCTCTTCCCCCCCTCGCTCAGTTTGCTGGGAGCGTAAAAGGAGAAGGCCCGGGGACGCCGCAAGCCCCTCTGCTCCTGACCATCCCGAGTGCCACCGCCGCTATGGGCCTCACCATCTCCTCTCTGTTCTCTCGGCTCTTCGGCAAGAAGCAGATGCGTATTTTGATGGGTGAGTGAGGGTCCGCGAGCCGGGCCCGGGCCCCGATGGATTCAGAGGGGAGGCCGGGTCCCTAGGTTTGGGGCAGCCTCGGGGCCTGTTTTTTTTCCGCGGGCTGTGGGGGGGGGGGGGGCAGTGGGCCGGGGTTCGGGAGGAACAATGGGGTGAAAGGTGGGCGGTCCCCTCACATATGTTGCCCGAAGAGGTCGGGACAGGGCCTGCGACAGTATTTCCTACTTCTGGGTTTCCTTTCTTTTGTAGTGAAAGCTAGACAAGATTGGGTGGGGATGTTGGGGAAGCGAACTCTCGGACTTTCAGAGTCCAGAAGACACTCGCGAGGCCCTGTACTAGGGTGCGATCTGGCGTCCGTCTTTGCTGGGTGTAGGGAACGGTCGGGAGGGAGGCAGAGCTATTCCGGTCTTCCTCCACCCTCAACCTGCTCGGTGTTCACACTGCATACTCCGATGGTATGTGAACTACTGGCTGCAGAGAGCCCGGAGCCGCCTGGGGCAGGAAGTGAACAGGCCCAGCGCGGTGGCAAGGGAGTATCCATGGTTTCCGAAGAGTCCGGAGTCCTCAGCGCTCACTTTGCTAGTAAACTTTGTCTTTGCGCTGGATTCTGCTTCGTATTTTCTTATTATCAGCTCATCCCATGAAAATTCACTCTATCTGTTTCTTGTTTACTGTATTATGTTTACAGACTTTTATACAGCTGGCTAAGAATAATTGGAAAAAACTTTTTACAAACTAATTTAAAAAGCCGATAAATTTTCAGTAACTAAACTGAACATCCTGACACTTGTTTTTAGGATAATCTTGTTGAGTAAACATCACAAAGTTATTTTGAAATTATTTTAGAAAATAGACTTTTTAAAAACTTCTTTTCAGAGATGGTTTTTGCTTAGCTGAGGGAGTAGGGACTGTCGCTTGGGTGATGTAAGCAAACCCTTCTAAGTAGTATTGTGAGTAGTCTACATCACAGCTAAGCTCTGTGGGCCTGAATAGTGCTTTTTAAAAGGACCTCCCACTAACTTTCAGTTGCAACTTGTTGGTTCATTAACTTGTTTTCCGAAGAGTGGGGGAAAAGGTTTTGTTTTCCAGTTCTTCTACCATGAGAAGTTTTCAAAGGCAAGGTTCTATAATATTTCAAGGTATACAAAGAGTAAGAAAATACACATGTAGTTTATATGTATATATGTATATGTATATCCAGCTCCTGAATACATGAAACACTTTTTAGTAATTCATTCTCAAAACTAGTTAAAATGTTTTTTCTTTCAAAGTTTCTCAGATTTCATTTATGAAGAGGGCAGAGAATCAGAAGGGCAAGCATATTTGAGCTTTAAGTGGCTGAAAATTGGCAGTCTGAAAAGGGATCTGAAGTCAGTGGGGGAACTTTGAACTGTGATAAATGAAATTCCATCCTGTTCCTTAAAGACATTAAACAGTAGTACATGGTTTGAGTTCTTGAAAATGTAATATTGGTCCTTTTACTGAAGATTTATTGTAAATGAATTGCTGTTTTTTGGTTTCTTAGTCTTTCACAATGGCTAAATATTTCAGAGAGGAAAGATAGAATTATGCTGTAAGCACCTTTAATATTTCACTATGTTAGGGGATACCCCCACCCCCACCTGAAATGGAAGAGGAAAAGCATTTGTCCATTTGTTCAGGGGATAAAATCATGATTTGGGATTATACATTTTATGTCAAATGTTCTCTTACTCAGGTTTGCTCTTGTGCATTTTAATTTGGGGATAATCAGGTTTCCTTGTTTAAAAAAACTTTAGTCACAAGTTCAACTTTCATGTGAACTCATTAAACTGAAGTAGAAACGTAAGAGGGATATGTGCGTGACTAGAGAAAGATTTGAAAGTTTGAAGATTGTCTGGTTTTATGAGTGATCCATAGCATAAATAATCACTTTTTAAATTGTTTATCCCTATAGAAGTATTAGAATTACCAGTTAATGATTTTTTTCCATGTAACATTAATGTTCTCTGGCAGATATGTTTACTTCCTTTTCTTTTCTAAGGCTTAGATAAAATCCATGCCCTCTTGAGTCAGTGGCTTTTTCAGACTTTACCATTTTAAAGTGTCCAATTTGCCAAACCAATATAGAGAGTTTTAAATTTTAAATTTTATTCCTACAGTTGCTCCCCCAAAAGTAATTTTAAAAGGTGTTTGAAGTTAAGTTAGTAGTTTACAGTACTCAAAAATGGGAAAAAACCAACATACTGTAATCAAAATGTCATATGAACTATTTGATTGACAGGAATTGTGTAGTATTTATAAGAGGAAATTATTTAGGCAAATGATATCTTTGAACTTCCACATTCTTGCCTGTTGGTTGAGAAGCTTTCTAAAAGTTTGCTAAACGCTAGTATAGGCACGAATTGCCTTTTATGTGATTATGTATTTTGGGGGAGACCAGAGAGGTTCAGGAGGAAGGATCCTCTTATTTGCTAATTTAAAAAATATTACCAGTAATTTCAGAGAGGCTTCAGGCAAAAGCATGGTGTTTGACACTTTTTTCCTAGTTTATTTTGTAAATCCATTTATTATGTAATTTTTGACTTTTTTCTTATTCCAAAAATAATATGCTTTTTTGTTAAATTTAGAAAACATGAAAATATCCTGGTAATTACCTATAATTCCACCATTCTACCATTATTGATATTTTGTTCTATTTACTCTCAGAGTTTTAGGAGGAGGTTTTTGTTCTCCAAAATGGTAGTAGTGATATGGCTGTGGTTTTGTGTTTTGTTCTTTTGACTTAGCATGTTGTGAACATTTTCTCGGGTCATTAAACATTAGTTGAAAACTTTTCCAGCCATTTAAAAAGGCCTTTCTGATTAGCTATATGAATACAGGAAACAAGAGAGAAAAATCTTTTAGCTATATCCAGCTAGAAGTTGGTGGATGGATATAGTTGGTAGATGGGTATAGTCATCCTTCTAGTCATCAAGCTAGAAGTTGATAGATGTTATAGATGTATATAACATCCTTGTAGTTAGTAGCCCCTTTTGGTATTATTACAAGCTATGGCTAGCAGAGACTTTGATAATTTGCTTCTAATACACTGATCAAGGGCAGGTATTCCTGATTTGTTGGGTAGAAGCAAAATCTAAGCTTGTTATAATTTTTCCATATGCCCAGTAGCCTTTGGTTTCAGTTTGGATGAGGAATTAGATCGATAGAATATCAAGATGCATTGTGTCCACCAGAGAAACCTGAAGGCAGGAATGGCAGTATATAAAAAGTCTCTGGTTCTGGAGTCAGACCTAGGTTTAAAAAAATTTTTTTTCATTGAGTTATAATTCATATACCATAAAATTCACCCCCTTAAAGTGTACAATTCAGAGATTTTTAGCATATTCACAAAGTTGTATAACCATCACCACACATTTATTCTAGAACCTTTTCATTCCCCCAAAAGAAACATCTTTTTTGGCCATTATAAATAATTCTGCTGTAGACATTGGCATACAAGTTTCTGTTTGAATCTGTTTTCAGTTTCTTGGGGTATTTACCTAGTAGTGGAATTGCTGGGTCCTATGGTAACTGTTTAATAGTTTGAGACACTGTGACAAACTTTTCCAAAGCAGTGGTACCATTTTACATAACCCAGCAATGTATGAGAGTTCAGAATTCTCCACAAGACCTAGGTTTTTGAATGCCTGTTCTACCACTTACTGTCGGATTTGGGGGATGCTTCTGAAACTCAGACACCTTGTCCAAAAATGGAGGGTTCTTTTGAGAATTAAATTACAAAAATAGATGGCATCGCCTAGTATTATATCTGGAACACAGTAAGCATTCAGTTTTAAAATATTTTTACTTACAATGAAAGTATTTCAAGCTTCTTGTAGAACATTTGAAAGATAAAGGAAGATGTGAAGAAAAAGCTGTAATTTTACCTGTATGAAAATATTTTTTTTCTTCCCAGTCTTTTTCTTTTCTGTGTTTTTTTCCTCAAAGTTGAGATGATTGGAATCTGTAGTTTCTTTCACTTAAAATATAAGTATTTCTTGCTTCCATAATTTGGTAGGCATACTTTTTAATGATGGGTAAAGACTTTTTGTGTGGTACTTTTGCTGTCAAATTACAGGTCTGGTTAAGTAATGATGCTGGTATATCTGTCAATACAGTGACTTGTGTTTGAGTGTGATGGGAATAGGAGGACATTCCTGGGCTTTACAGATTAGCCTTATCTTGGCTTCTTGAGAATTGGTTATAGTTTCTTTCTGTGGAGAAATTTCATTGCCAAATATTGCACCATTAAGGAAAACATGTACTTGAGATGGCTGAAGTGGCACAAAATTGTTAAGCTAGTATGTTTTTCTTTTTTAAATTGTGGTAATATATATAACATAACATTTGCCATTTTAACCATTTTTTTAAGTGTATAATTCAGTGGCATTAATTACATTTACAGTGTTGTGCTACTATCACCACAATTCATTACTAAACTTTTTCATCACCCAATACAGAAAGTGTGTACCCAGTATGCAGTAACTCTATTCCCCTTTCCCCCCAGCCCCTGGTAACCTCTAATACTTTTTGTCTCTATGAATTTGCTTATTCTAGATATTTCTGCAGTCCTGATTCCTTCCATTCTTTTGTCAGTATTTGTGGTTTCACATTGTTTTAAAATTGTGGTATCAAGTACAATTGACTGGCCAGGTGCCGTGGTTCTCAAAACCTTACGTGTTTTTTCTAATCAACATATGTTTTAATTCTTCTGACTTGGGCTTAATTGTATTTTGATTTAGCTAAAGGTAGATGCTGGTTTATTTAAAAATTTGACCAAAATCTCTGAAGAGGAAGTCTTATACTTTCAGGAGACTTAGCTTTGTAGAACAAGTAAAAGATCCCCTGTTTTTTTCCCCCTTAGTTTTCTGTATTTTTAGTGAAGATGCCAAGCTTCATGATAGCTTCTTTTGTTTCTTTGCATATTTATTAGATTGTATTTTGATCTTTTTGATACTGTTCCATAATAATAAAATTTAGTGTAGTTCAGTTGATTTTTCTTATGCCCATGAAAGAGGGCTTGGGGTGGGCTGCTTGCTCTGCCTAGTAAGGGTGGTAGTATTTTGGAAAGCATAAACATGATTCCCAGTTTGAAGAAGTGTGGAGCAGGGTATGATTAGAGGACACAGGAATTAGAAGCCTGAAGTGGCTTAGGTTTTCAGAAAGATCCTAAAATTACCATTTGTTAGGGTACAGAGCAGAAAGGATTGTTAAAAGAGATGGAGCCTGAATTTCCTGTAGCCTCAGTTCTTTTTGGAGGAACTGATCAAAAGTTAAACTTATTTGTACAGGAATATAAATTAGATAAATGAGGTGATTTAAGTTTTTTTTTTTTTTTTAACTTGATAGCATTGGTTTCATGTATTAAGTTGTGCTTTGATGTAAATATTTTAAAAGTGGCCTGCTTAAATCAGTACTCAATCGGATTTTAAAATATGAAAGCATAAATCCAGACAACCAAATGTGATGTCCTTACAACAATGATGCATTCAGTGAGTTTAGTAGATGTTGATCTTCCATTTATGAGGGCTTTAGCAAGTTACTTAGAATGTGCAGTTTTTGAGAGATTGAGCTACTTAAAAGCATTTAATTTGCTCTCCACAACCTTGTATTAAAGATCTGATCTGTTGTGAACTTTTTTCACAAACACATTTCTCCCTACTTGTTTCTCTGCCTTAAAAGATTACTTATTGGAGATGAATGTAATAGGACCATTTTTACAACCCAGGTCCTCAGACCTTTGTTCTCATTTTTGTATATTTAATGTTGAAGTGGATTTAGGTACGGGTAAAATTGGCCTCCTCTTCCTTTATTATCATTATAAGGAGATTAGGGCATAGTTATGCTTTCCCCCTAGCATCAAGATCTTTTTACCCAAAATTTGTTCTCTAAATAAAGGAAATTGAGTTTACTATTCTTAAGATGATTCTTGATTGATTTATTCTTCTCTATTCTCTGATTCAACTTGTGATTTGTGTTTTAAAGAAAAGTAGTTAATAGAATTCAGAAGGACTTGAATTGGAAGAGAGCTTAGATTAGCTGATCCAGTCCCCTTACGCTATGGCTTGATTTCTCTGACCTCACGTTTCCTAAAGTGACTTGCCAGAAGGCACTCAGCTAGTTTGTCTAGCTAAGGACTGGAGCCTAAATCAGCCAGGTTCTCTTTTCACTACTGCATACTATCTTTCTAGGTAGGTTTAGAAAGAAAAATGGAAAGGTCCCCTGTAAGAAGTGTTGCCTTTGTGAATCAGAAATGAGCTAATTTCATTTCTAATTCATATTTGTGCCTTGAACAGTCAGTTTTTACTTTCAAACTCTATAAATATGTTGTAAAATTATTTCTTAGTGTGTGCTTTGATCTAGATTTAAACTCTAAAATGTCTTTTTCTCCTAGTTGGATTGGATGCTGCTGGCAAGACAACCATTCTATATAAACTGAAGTTAGGGGAGATAGTCACCACCATTCCTACCATTGGTAAGAAAGTTTACAATAGATTGTAAAGTGAAATATAAAACAATTTAATTTAAAAAACTTCTTTATGAAACTTTAAAAAAAATTTTATTTAGACTTTTAAAAAGCATTTTTAAGAGAATTTCTCTTAAAGGGGTTTATTTTCTTAATGACATATTTATTTTTCCTTTTAGGTTTTAATGTGGAAACAGTAGAATATAAGAACATTTGTTTCACAGTATGGGATGTTGGTGGTCAAGATAAAATTAGGCCTCTCTGGAGGCATTACTTCCAAAATACCCAAGTAAGGAATGCTATGCATTTTTATAATTTTTCTTCATGTTTTATACTTTAAATTTATATTAATATATAATGCTCACTTGGATATTGGTGTTTACTGTAATGAGTTGGCATTCTTCTTATCACTACTTCCATATTCTTCAGTGGACTCCATCACTCATGCCTTGGAGGCTAAATTACCTAGAGTGGAAGAGTTACATGGCAATAAGAGTAAGATTTTGGAAGATTGAATGGAGGTGGGGAGAGGTGTGGGTCTGAAGAATAAAGTAGGTGTCTCATCAGTAGTTCAGTTGATTTCATTCTTAGTTTAGAAAGTAAGGTCTGTATAACTTTGTCATTGTAGTTTACTTTAATGAGTGTAAGACAAGTGATAGTTCTTCATTTAACCCAGTTAGGCTTTTACTTATTACAAATACATTTTAAAAATAACATTAAGGTAAATCTTCTTTGTTGATGTGTAAGATATTTTTGTATTATTTTGTACTATGTATAACACTGGCATGCAAGCTCAAACTTGACTGCACATTAGAATCACTGGGGGAGGGAGGTGTCTTATAAATTTGTAAGCCTGGATCATAGCCCCCCAAACCACTTAAATCAGAATCTTTTTATGTAAACCAGGCATCACTAGACTCATATTTTAATGAATATATGAATCACCTGTATATATTGTTAAAATTCAGATTTTGATTCAGTACATCCTAGGTTAGGTCTGAGATTCTGCTTTCTAGCAAATCTCAGGTGGTGCTGATGCTGCTGGTATACAAACTTCACTTTGTAGCAAAAATCTAGCCCAGGGTGTCCCAACAGTGGCAATATTAACATCTTGGACTGGATAATTCTTTGTTGTAGGTGGCTCTTTGCATTGTAGGATATTCAGCAGCATCCCTGTTCGTACTCACTGGTTGCCATAGCAACCCTCCCATCCCACCATACCAAACAAACAAAATCTTGTCATACATTGCCATTTATCCCCTGGGAGACAGAAGTGCTGCTTTGGTTGAGAACCACTGCTCTAGTCTAACCCTCTTCTTTAATAGATAAGGAAACTAAAGCTTGGAATGACTAAGACTAAAGAGCTGGTTCTTGTTCTACCTTTATTTATGGCTCCTTGGTCTCAGCACTAGTGTCTTTTCCACTACACTGGGGATTTCTCATCAGTTTTTATTTACTATTGAAGTTGATAAATACCTATATTTTCAGGAAAAGTGGGATGTTATAAACATTTTAGATTTGCAGATGTCACTCTTGGTCTCCAGCTTTTAAAACATTGTATACAAGGGGAGGTATAGGGCCACCAGGTGGCAGTGAGTACCCCAGGTGAGTGATTGGACCCACCAGGTTTGAGTAGTATGTCATGTTAAATAAGGACCATGCTTTTTTATTTAAAAATTAATTTTGTTCTATTACCATATGTACAACCTAACATTTCCCCTTTAAATCACATTCTCCCTAAAAATAATCCAGGCAGTGGGGCACATTAAGTCATAGACGTACATTTCATTTAGGGAATGTGCTTTTGAAGTAAACTTAGGTATAAAGTAAAATCTTATGAATCCTTAACCTTGTAATTCTTGACCAAGGGTAACCCTGATCTTATCCCTTGACATGTTTAGGATGCTTTATAATTTGACCTATTTTTGGTTTCGCTGGACCATCTTAGAGTTAAAAGCCCAAATACTTCTTTCGAGGGAGCTCATGTCCACTAGGGAAAGCTTTTTGTATTACCCGATGTAATCACAGCTTAGGCTTTTAATTTGCTTTTCCAGCATTCCTCATCCAGCTATAAAATTTAAAAGAAATTAATTATAGCCATTAACTCTGTTTCTGTCTTATATTAACAATCCAGGACACAGTATTTCTTATAGTAAATGCCTCTTCCCTCATTAGATAATTCCAGTTGTTTTGCTGTTTAAGTAAGTAAGTAAATATTTGGCCTTTTAAGTAATCTTTTCTTATAGCAGCTGGGCTTATCTCTAGAATCCTGTATTCTTGATTCTAGGCTATCCTAAGAGGAGAATAACTTAGAATTTATTCCTAAAATAATAAACTCCCTCTCAGTAATGTTACTTTGGGACTGATAGCAGGATTTACATTTAAAACAATAAAAATGGAATGTCAGTAGTCAAGATAAAATTAAACCCCTTTTAGACGCATGACTCTTTCTAGAAGGATAGGTTCTAAAAAGAATCAGCTTTTGGGACAGGAGGAAAAGGAGGAGGAGACATGACATTCACTAAATACTTGTGATGTGCCAAGCACAGTCTTTTTTTTTTTTTTTTTTTTTAAATTCAGTTTTATTGAAATATATTCACAAACCATACAGTCATCCATGGTATACAATCAGTTGTTCACAGTATGATCATATAGTTATGCGTTCATCACCACAATCTATTTCTGAACATTTTCCTTACATCAGAAAGAATCAGAATAAGAATAAAAAATAAAAGTGAAAAGAGAATACCCAAACCATCCCCCCATCCCACCCTATTTGTCATTTAGTTTTTACTCCCATTTTTCTACTGATTTTTTTTCAATTTTTTAACTTTGTTTATCAAAAAATTAAAAACAAACAGGCAAACAACAACCAAAAAAACCCCACAACATTTCAAACAAAGCAATGGATTAAGGAAAACAAATAACCTAAAATAACTACTTTGCTTCCAATACGTTCCTACCATACCCCAAGAAAATTAATAAACCATGTCCAAACAGAAGAGTAAGAAAAACAAATAATATAAAATAACTACATTGCTTCCAACATGTTCCTACCCTACCCCAAGAAAATTAACAACCCCTAAGAAAACAAAGGAATAAGAGAAAAAAAAAACCTAAAATAACTCTATTGCTTCCAACATGATCTTACTATATCCAAGAAAGTTTACAAACCATAATCATTCCTGAGCATTCCCATAACATTGAGATTACCCTCCATAGTTTATCTGTTCTTATTAGATTATCATTCCCCCTCCACTAATTGGTATCTCTAGGTCCCCTACATTCTACAGTATAAAACATTGTACATTTTTCACAGAATTCACATTAGTGGTAACATACAATATCTCTCTTTTTGCCAAGCACAGTCTTTTTTACCTCCATGGTTATATTTAATCCTCTAGTACTTCTTAGGTCAGTGGTCTTATTTTTGTTTTATAGAAGAGTAGACCAGCTCAAGGAATAGGTAGTTTATGTAACTGATACAGTGCTGAGATTTGAATTTGGGTCTGTCTGTCCACCACACCATATTGGCTCTTGAAAGTTTCTTCAAAGGATGGGGTGTTTAAAATGATGATTTCCAACAGAGAAAAAGGAAATGGATTTGAAATTTGGTAGACCAAAGGAAATTAATGTTATTTAATCACTGTAGGCTAAAAAAATGATCTTTAGGTGCCCTGGCTGAGCCCAGTATTGTGGTAGTGCTGAGGAGTAAATAGAAAATAAGATAAAATCGCATTTTGCCCTCAATGGATTTAATCTAGCTACTTATATACGTAAGTAATAGTGCAAGGGAGCTTGTGATAATGTGACAAATAATCAAAAATAATTTAGGGGTTCAGGTTTATGGGGAGAATAAAGTCATTATTTAGTAGAATAGGATTAGCTTTTAACAAAAGTCTGTAATTAAGTTGCCCTCTCTGTCTAGCTGCAAATTTTTTATTTTCTCATTGGGAAGTTTTTAGAAAACTCTTAATTCAACTATAATTGCTTCTTGGTCCCATTTCTTTTCTAGTTTAAAATTCTAATATTTGTGACTGTTTTTAAGAATTGTTATTTCCTTCCTTTTTATTAAGAATTTTTTGTTTGTTCAAATAAACCTTTAATTCTTCTTACATATCTTGCTTAAGACTGTCTTTCTCCCTGATTCTAGAGTTGGCAGGCAAAATTCTGGAGCAAGGCTACCTTTTCCTTTCCTGATGAAGCATATGACAACTACTGTTCCCTCCCCTTTTTATACTTTTGCATGTGAATAAGCAAATTCAGTCAGTAAATTCATGTTTCTTGAGGATCTTTGGTTTATTCTTTTTCTCCACATGACCCTTTTGCTACTTATCTGTATGTTGAGAAAAGTGGACCATTTGGGTGAGAATAAGATTTTTTTAAGATTTGAAATGACATTGTAAGTTAAAATGACAAATAGTACTCAAAAAGCCAGTTTTTAGTAGAACCCTTTGTTCTTTTTTTGTTTTAATAGAGACATTTTATTCCTAATATCTGTCCCTTGATAGGATTTCGCTGCCCCCCATGCTTTTTTTTCCCTCTTATTTTTATCATATTTTTATTGTTGAATACAACATATGCATAGAAGTGATAACTTTCCAAGTGCAATTTAAAAAGTGGTTAGAGCAAATTTCAAAAAGTATTATACTTACAATTCTACAGTTTCAATTATTTCGTTATGAAATATAACATATATACAAAAAGGTAATATCTTTCAA